>NC_140100.1:5556224-6262810 GCF_964237585.1 Gallinula chloropus
ATCCTTTTTTTCAGCGGGCACGTTGCAAAGCAGGAGAGGTTTGGGTAAATATCTGACGCACGCATGCTCTTCCCATGCTCTGGGCTGTCAATAAGCCAACCAGGGTATTTCTCACACAACCCCCAGGAAGGAGCTGCCAGCTCCATCCCTTGCCACTGCAGCCGCTCACCCCCCTTATCCACCCCAGCACCTCCCAGCGAGGAATTTTTGGGATAGGGCAAGTCTGGCTGCCCATGAAGCTGTGGAAGAACCTGCTGAGGTGCCACTGGAGGCCAAAAAACCTGGGCGTCAGCTGCTGCCATCGCCAACTCCAAGCTGCAGCCTGGGGAGGACAGGTCTTGGCATGAGATGTTCCCTCCTGATCTAAGCAGAGGCCGCCGAGAAGGCGATAGAGCCCTGCGTGCTGGGACCTGCCAGCCCTGCAAGCTCCAGCAACGTGCTCGGTGGAAGGACGTGTACAGGTCACGTTGTGCAACTGTGTCGGACACACTGTCAGGCTCCCAGCCCCACCTCACGCCCCCCACATCACTCCAGCACAAGGTTGAACCCTGCAGCCCTCAGAGCTTGGGGAAGGGGTGTATGTACATGTTAGCAGGGGGCACACACTGTCAGGAAAGCAAGGGATTGCCTCCCGACACATCAACAACACATCTGGCAGCAGCTGGAAGCCACAGAACCCCACAGAGCGACCAGGGACCAGGCATGGGAAGTGGTGGGTACTATGTGGAGACTGTATGGATGCTCTGGATGGTGGTCTGGGCTGGTGAGCTGGGGGGCGGGCAGGGGAGTAGACGATGGGAAGGATGGGGAGGCAGGATCAAGGTCATGGGGTGGGTTTGGTCTGGTCCGCCCCCAACTTACGAACCAAAAGGGCCGCCACCGCTCTTACACCTGCGTGAAGAGCAGAGCCCAGGTAATGACAGGAGAACAACAGATGTTGCACCTGCGTGACGGCTCCTGAACGGTGCCAGACAAGCTGGAATTCACATCTGAGCCACAACAGCAAAGCTCTTCCCACAGACAGCGGTGGGAAGTGGGGATCAAAATGCTGCTTCCACAACCATGCTCCCAGCACCAGATCCTTCCTGCATGTGCCTTGTATTTCACAGACCATCCTCATCACTGCAGGACACTCACACCAGACACGAGTGGGCCCCTTCTGAGACCTCAGCATCCCTCAAAGAGGGGGAACAGCTATTCCAGAACCAAGCAGGAGGGTACTGAGAGCAGCCATCAGCCCGCATCCCCCACGACCTTCTCTCCCGCCGCCTCCCAACCGCAGTCAGGAGGCAGAAACCTCGCTGGAAGAAAACAGCAGCAGCAGAAACCGTCCCCCTTGGTCGAGTTTTAAATGGCTCTCGGATCCCTTCAAACAAATCTAAATGCACCGATCCTATTGTGTGCATAAATCTTTGCACCGGGGCCTGCACGCCTCCACACTATTGATAAAGAGAAACGAGTCTTAAATATTTAATGAGCGAATAAACCCGTTAAGAGGATATGATTAACTGCACGCCACAGCTCTGCATTTAAGGTGTCCCTGCTGTACCTTTAGAGGGGTTTTATTTTTAAGGGAAATCGGCAGCAGCAGCTGGTGGAAGCAAGCAGCCGGGGTGTGCGGGTGCCGCACGAGCGGGAATGCCGGCGCAACGCTCCGCTTTGGAGGCATAAATATGCCACAGGAGCCCTTGCTATTAAGGGAGGGGACACACACACACGACACGGGTGGGGCCGTCTTGACTCAGCCCGATGGTGAGGGGGCAGAAAATAGAGCCAAGGAGGTTTTATGAGAGGTGGCAGGAGCCAGGCTGTCGGTTAGAGCAAACATCTGAACTCTGCACCTTTCCGTCTCGCCTCGCGACAGGAGGGGGCTGCTGGGGCCGGCGGGGGGAATCAGGAGACCTTGGAGCTATTTCCAGCTGAAGCAGGGAGCCAGAGTGCGACCTTGGGCAAGTCACTTACGGTCACCCCTCTGCCTGGATTCGAGCTCTGCATGAGACAACTGGAGTCCTGCTGTGGATGTGGATCAGGGCAGTTTGGGGAGCCAGGATGGTTGTACATTCCTCCCCTCCGCCTCCACCAAGCCGGCAGCAGCCCTGGCCCGGAGCACCGAGCAGGACCTGGGTACCAACCACACACCGGCCAACCCACAGGATGTTCCTCAGGCATGCAGAGGGACGTCGATGGAAGATTTTATGAAACCAAGTGCTATAAATGTCCCCTTGCTATGTGCCTTTTTATGTTTCTAAATTATTTTGATCATTATTTTTACCAGAGCGAGGAGAATAATACAAAACAAACCACCATGAATCATCACTCCAGTTTTTAGATACGTTAAATTTAGCTGTTTTGGTGCCACCTTTTTGTTTATATTCTCCAAGTGTTTCTTGCCAACAAGTTACCGGCAGGGATTTTTGGCCAGGAAAAGGGGAAAAAAAATAAAAAAGACAAGACAGACTGTTAATTTTAAGCTGCAATTGAAGATATTGGGAGAAAGTGAATTTCAAATTCTAAATTGCAAGAGTTCCCTCCCCAAAACCTCAAGCCTAAAAATTAAGCCCGCCCAATCAGGAAGCCAAAATTTATCATGTGATGTAACATCCCAATTAAAACGACTCTCATTCTTGAGACCAAGTATTCACAAAAGAGTGAAGACCGCGAATTATTTGCAGAAATTATCTGGAGAACAATTTTGAATAATGAATACGGTGGGGGAAATCGCAGTCACTTTGAATACTTAATGCAACTACAAAAAAAAATCCCCAACAGTTTGTGAATAGGAAAGAGGTGAAATGTGTGGAATAGGTCGTTTATCACAGTCCTGCCACCATCAGCGATTATTACATACGAACGATGCCCCTGTATGGCTGTAAAGGCTGCAGAAATGAGCTGTAGTGACTGACGGACAGATGGAAGTCATGCCTGGAAATACACCTAATCGAAGAGGCTGTGCTACCATGGCCAAGTAAGGGACCACATGCCCGTGACCTGGTATAAATCAGGGCAAAATACGTCGAGAAACGGGATGTGCGAAGCAACCCCAGGCAGGAGGAAGGTGACGCAGCTGAGCGGAGAGCAGCTGTAGAAGAGGCGCGTGGCCCTGACACACGCTGGCCAAATCCCAAGAGACGCTAGTGCGGCGTGACATCGAGGACAAGCTTCTCAACTGTGAGACTGCGACTGGTGGAAGGGGTGGGAGATGCCCGCTCCCCCGCCCTGAGCACACTGCAGGGCAGCAGCAGGGCCAGGAGCTGCTCCAGGTGGGTCTGGATAAAACACGGGCAGAAGTTCTTTCGTTGAGATCTGGCGCTGCGATGAGAAATACCATCCCAGCCCGCCAGAGACCGTGGACACCCAGACATCTGCAGGACCTGGAGCAGAGGGCTCACCTTCATCAGATCCCACCTCTCCCTGTGCCCTGGGCTGAGCCAAACTCTGGCTTTGCCCAGGGAGCTGCTCCCATGGCCACCTTGGACACCCAGCATGGAAAAGGAAGTGGTTGCTAAAACCTGAATGTTCTTTCTTGCACAGGAGCCAAACTCTACATCTTCATTAGATTCACCACAGAATTAGCTTTGCATTGCCTCTCCCAGGCCAAACCTCTTGCTTTTCTGCAAGTGGGGGAGGCGGAGCTGAAGGGAGAAGGAAGGGAGAGGTTATGGGGCAGGAGTAGGTGAAGAAGGAGAGAGTATGCTGGAGGACATTGGGGGCCACAGCAGGGTGTGGAGGAGCTGGAAGAAGGCACCAGCACAGAGAAGCTGGGCAGAGGATGAGGCATGCTTGTGACACTGCTGATATGGAAGGGACTGGAGGGTCCAGCCAAGCCACTTCTCTAACACTGTCTCTACCTTGCAGACCACTCATCCCAGCAAAGACCCCTTCATCCCAGGCTGGATCCCCGCATGCTGGGAACCATGGTCCCTGCAGCTGCTGCCACCAACTTCAGCACAGGCAAAACCTGCCCTCACAGCTGCTGCCTGCACTTCCCCACAGATCAGGCAAGTGCCCCCATGCCAGGCAAAGTCTGCAAACACTGCTCGGGCCCAGAGACGCCGTGGGCCTCTTCCTGCCTGAGTACTGTGCAACGCTCGGGTAGAGATGGAGCTTTTTTACATCCCAGCCTGGTCAGCTGACATCTATCAGGGTAACAAAAGGTTACAGCCCAATCACAAGACAGACTGAGGATGCATCTTCCCCTTTCCGGGGAGGAAAGTCAAGAGCCAAAGTGGTAAAAGGAGCCTGGTCACTGCTGGTATCTTCTTCTGCCTGCAGTTTGATGCGTGGGGATGTGGTTCCTCTCATCTTCTTTTGAAATAAAAGAGGAAAGGTAGATGCAGAAAACTCTGCATTTTAGGTGCAAGAATTACAGAAAGATAAATAAAATCAAGTTCTTCTAATGCTCTGGGTCAAATACTCCCCAAAGCTGCTCTGCTAAGCAAGCAGAGGCTGGATCTCCTGAATTCAGGATGTTTCCAGCCATGGTACCAGCGTTTCAGCAAGCCTGGCTGCAGATGCACATGAGAGCCTGGCGGTCACACGCCTGGACTGGGGCATTGGGAGAACCACTCGGGATCCAAGAGCCATCACTTGCTATTAATTCACCTGGAATCTGTGATTTCTGACCTGTTATCCCGCTATGTGGCCTCAGAGTGAAACAGCCCCTTAGAAAAAGGGGAAAAACCAAACCATCTGCCAGTGCAGCAGCATCTTTCCAGTAAACTCTAGTAGGTCACCAGCAACCTGGATGGAAAGCACTTAAGACTCTCCTGGTGGCTTCAGGGTTTTCTTCTTGTGGCCCTTTATTTATCGTAGATTCCCTCTGTGGTGGCACTAACCAGCCCCTGCAGAGATCACCCTGCTCCAGCCTCCTGCTTGTCCAGGCTTGGGAAGGAACTGGGTGTTGCACTGGGCTGCTTTTGGAGCCTGGGTGTTTGCTTCGTGTGCCCACGAGAGCAGAGTCCCCTTGGAAGGCCACTCTGGGCTGGAAGATGCTGCTGCTCCAGGTCAGGGAATCACAGGGGGAAAACCAGATTCTTTTTCCTTTAAAAAAAGCCCCTGAGCAAGGGGGGAGTTCTGGAGAGATGGAGAACTGCGGGGATCCCACAGGCTCCACTCCTGCCTGTCTAACAGATCCCCCCAACACCACTTTGGCTAGTGATTTTTGGGGGAACAGTGGTTTGTTGGGGTAACAACCGAAGGTGCACAGGGCACCTCTGTGCCCCAGCTCTCTGAGCTGAGAGCACCCATGTGTTATCCTGCTGACTTTGCAGACAGGGAAACCGAGGCACAGAGATGACTCTGGAGATGGCTGAGGCTCCAGCAGTAACTCCAGCTGAAGCAGCTCCAATGATGCCCACGTACTGCAGCATCAGTGTTAACACCCACAACCTGGCTGAACTTCTCCAGGGTCCCCTGACAAAGGATCTCATGTGTCCCCTCTGTCCACAATTCATCTGCTGTGAGTCACTGGCCTTGTTCCCTCTTTCTCAAGCACCAGTTTCTGTCTTGGGCACCTCTCCCAGCAGCCAGGCTCTGCCCCACAGAGGCCCAGGGTACCACCTTTGTCCCCACTGTCCCCAGGAGGGCATCATTGCAGGGCTTTGCTGTGGCTGACGACGGTGGGACGGACAATGACATTTGCTGTGGGAGCCTGACATTGAACCCAGCCAGTCAGAACGGCGGGTCTTTTCCTGGCAAGGGTAGCAGCTCTGCTCCAACACCATCAGCAAGGGGACAGGAGAGGGAGGGGAAAGGAAAAAAAGCCGAAGCAGCAGCCAGACAGCTGCCTCTTCCTCCTCCTCCTTTTGTGCAGAAATGTGTTTTTGTTTGTCAGTCAAACAGATTGTTTTCTCCTTCTTTGCAGGCCAATTGTTTCTGCTCCTGCAAGATAAGGGATTGAAAAGGGCTATATTTTTATGGCACTGAATCTAGGCCCTCTGAATTGGAGGGGAGACATCAAGTGGGAGGAGATTCCTGTTCAAACCAACACTCCTCTCCCCAGTTCCACTCTCCAATCCTATTTCCACCCCCATTTTCCTTTTTTCTCCTTCCCTCTCCTGCCTGGAGCTGCCTCTCAGCCCTCTCGCTATTTAATCTCTGTCTCTCTGGTGGACTCAGGAGGTTTACGCAGCTTCGTCCTCTCTGCACCATCTGCTGAAAAGAATCTGTCTATCCCCTTGCCACTCTGTCCAGCAGCTCCTCCTGCCATCCTCCCCCACTCCAAAAAAAAAGGAAAAGGGGGAGAGCAGAGCTGGTGCTGCCACACGTGTACATCCAGATGAACAAAACCCAGGAGGGGACTTCCCTTTGCTGTGAAGGTTTTGCCCAGAAAGCACCTTGGACATCCATCTCACTGCGTGGGGCAGAGCCAGGAGCTGGGACAAGGGAGGGAAATGATTAATAAGAGCAAGTGCAGGGCAGGGTTAGACAGCAGGGTCTTCTCCTGGCTTCCAGAGCAGGTTCAAGGAGCCTGTGTCCAGCCACCTTCTTTTCTCTCGTTGGGACTCCCCCAAATCCACAATCCAGGTGGGATGCCATGACTGATGATGATGGTGGAGTGCAGGAACACGGCAACGGTGACCACCGAACAACCGTCAGCATCGTGTTGACGCCCTGAGAGCAGGTGCCCAAGCCAAGGAACCCAGAGAAGGTCCTTGTTCCAGGGACCACCAGGGCTGGATACAACCCCAGGCTGGCAAGTGGTGGGGATGTCCATGTCCCAAGCACGAGTCCTGTGCTGATCACATCACGCTTCCTTGTGTGGTGCTGAGGACCGGAGGGAGATTTTGCCTCTCCTCCTCGGGGGATGAGAGCCTGGAAGGGGGCAGCGTGGTTCATATCCAACTCATAAGCCTCTCGGAGCTCAGGCTTGAGGACTGAGATTCACTCAATTAATTTTGCTTTGGCAAAAAGTCCATTTTTATTGCTATTTCATGCCTTCAGTATAGATTTTCCCTGCTCGTCTCAAAGGGATAATAAAACCCGACTCGTTCTTTTTATAAAAGTCTCACACTCCCTCTCTCACCAGGCTCTGTGTTCCCCAGCTAGAGATGTAAATTTAAAGGGGAAATGCTGTCATTTAAAACAAAACAAAACCAAAAAAAGCAACTCCAAAAGCCCAGCTTTGAGCATATTCCAGCTCGCAAAACTAGGCCGTGCAACCGAAGCAAAAACCAAGCAGCTGCTTTTCCCACAGCCAAGCAGCTTCCCCATCGCGATGCCCACCCTCCCAACGGGAACTGGGGAGGGGGGGGGGACCACCAGCCCTAGGAAGCCACCCTTCAGCTTGCACAGCTGGTGGTGGCCCTCAGCTCGCTGGGACATGTAGTTTTTGCCAGCTGGGTGCTGGTGAGCACAGGTGGTGACCACTGCTCTGAGCCAGCTCTTTGCACTTAGCCATGACACCAGCTCTTCAGCAACTTACCTGCCTCCCTCCTCCTCCTCCCCATCCTGTGCACTGGCCCTAAGCAGCTCTATAAATCCCCTGAGGAAAATCCCAAATCCACGTGGTGCTGAGTGTCAGGCAGGTGGATTTTTAGTGTGTTTTTAGGCAGGTGGTAGGACAGGACACTGGTGGGATGCTGCTGCTCTGTCTACCCCAGCTGGGATGCATCCTGCTTGGTCTTTGGAATGGCTGCAGCTGCGGAGCATCCCTCGGGGTGAAGACTGGAAGGGGAAACTGCCTTTCCTCTGCCTCGAGCCCTGATGTGGGGGATAGGATGTGAGCAGAAGCCAAGTAGCTTTACTGGAAGCCTGTCATTAGTGAGTGGCAGCAATTGCCTGGGGATAGGGTGGGGTCCCTAGCACAGGCAGTTTTTAAGAGCATGTTAGACCCCAATATCCACCAAGCGCAGCCTGAAGACAGGCTCAAGACAGTTTCCTCCTGCCCTGGCTGCATGTCTGATTCAGTGACACACATAAATCCGCAGTCACCAGGACTCTCCTTGCCTTGGCAGAAACCAGGAGCAAATCCAAAGCAAAGCAAGGCAAGAGGAGACGTGCCGGCACACTGCCACTGCACCAGCCCGGCACCCAGCCCTGTGCCGCAGCATGGGACCAGAACAGCCAGGAACAGGTCAAGGGGTGACAGCCTTGACTAGCCACTCCACATGCAAACACGTAACCTTCTCCTCAGCCCCTTCATTTTGGCTGTGCCCCACTGCAGAGCTGCCTCCTGGGAACTCAAAGCCCTGCCCATGCCTGGCAGGACAGTGCCCACGGCGAGAGGAAACCTGCAGCTCGCTCTGTTCCTGCAGGTTTTTCTCCAACAGACAAAAGTTTTAGGGCAACCTGCACTGGGATGGGAAAGAGAGGAAAGAGGAGAGCTAAGAAAACCCTGGAGATACCACACCGCCTGTGACCCATCATCACCTCTGGGCTCAGGTTGCTGTTCCCCCAGAGAGGCTGCAGCAAGGTTCAGTCAGTTAAACCAAAGTTGTGCCATTCCCTCTGATGGTGGAATAAACCAGCCTTCCCCACCACCAGCTGCCAACCAAGCCTGAGGGATGCTACAATAAAGAATTCTGCAGCTCCCCCATTTTGGAGAAAATCAGTCAGGGTCCCTAGATTTTCCCGCAGAGCCCTCAACCAAAACCCAGCCTTCTGGGCTGGAAAATCCTTAGCAAGCTGTGAAAACCTCTGCAGCTCAGGCAGAGGCGAGAGATGATTAAGACTGCCTGAAATCTCACAGGGCTCTGACGTCTGAGAGGCCCCATGCAAGACAGAAAAACACCCCAGGCTGCTCCTTGCAAACCCAAAACTCCCCTCACCTTAGAACAGTGCCGAAAGGAGACCGGGGACCAAACGAGGCCAGGAACCAGGTCACTGCCACTGGTTTCCAGGCAGCAAAGGTTTGGAAGAGCAGAGGATCATTTAGCAGAGCGACAGTGAAGGTTCAGAGCAGAGCCTTCAAATTACATGCTACAGAGCACTTTTCCTGCCTAAAAGGTCTCTGAAATGACTGTGGCGGCTCTGAAACGAAGCACTCTGTATGCAATTGTTCCCTGGGGCTTGCAGAGGAGACAGAGCCGGGAGAGGAAAGGTGGGTCTGCGGTCCCCGGCACGGGCAGCTCCTTGTCAGATGAGGACACACGCTTCTCCTACGCTCCCTGGCACAGCCGGGCTGCTTCCCTAAACCTCCCCAGCATTTTATACCAGTCGTGGTAAATTTTTTATTATTATTTTTTTAATTGTTTCTTTATTTATTTCTCACTTCCTGCCTTGAACTTCACACAGCTCCCGGCCCCGGGGCTGCAGAGCTGCTGCTCAGGGTGGAGGGGCACCCAGGCTGGGCTCTGAGCCTTGTGTGCAGACACATGCTGAACCCCCCCCTCCCGCCCCCGTCCCCCCCCAATCATCGCTCTCGCCATGCCTCAGGGCATAACTTGATCCCGCAGGGAACAGGGAGGAAGAGCGCTCAGGGGGAACGTGTCCTTTTCTCCATCTCCCTTGGCTCCTTCCCATCCTTCTCCACTCCATCCCCCAGCAGCTTGAGGTCCATTTTCATCAGCCAGTGACAGTCACCAGGAGATATGCTCTCAGCATGAGCTGTGCACCTGACCAGGCAGTGCTGGGGCACCGTGCACAGCCAACCTCTGCCTCACCCCCCTGCAAGTCCCCCCACCCTCTCCTGTCGACACACAGGTGACAGTACCCACATCCGCAGAGCCACCACGGTGCTGCTCGCCCACGTGGGGAATGCAAGCTGCCACCCTGGGGAAGGCAGCTGCGGGGTAGCAGCACTCTGCAAAGCCCTGGCACCCAACAGAAACCCATTTCTGGACCCTCAAGGAGGCTCCGGTGATGCCCACGAGCTGAGGCAGCTGGAGCTGAGCTGGGGTAACCTTCAGAAGGTGCTGGCACCACCAGAGACGCCTTCCCTCTGCTTGCATGGGGCCCTAGGAGTGCTCTCCTATGTTAAAAAAACCCCACTGTTGTTTTTGTTCCTCCAAACCATCACTTTGGGAGGTCACCTGAGGGCAGCCAACCGGGGCACCGCTCCCAGCCAAGGGGAAAGCAGGCAGGAACCAGTAGCCACAAGAGCTTTTTCAAAGCCAAATGTGCTCACGTCAAGGGACGGCATCGCGCTTCGTCAAAGGTGGCGGGGAACAAACGCGCACCCCAGCAGCTCCCCACTCTGACGTCAATGAAAACCTCCGGCAGGTCTGCGACGTCAGCTGCGACGCTTCCCCACCAGCCCGAGAGCCCTGGGGATGCCGACCCCTGGGCCAGGGGAGCGGGGGAAGAGGCCAGTCAGCACCTCCGTTGGGATCCTGGCCGTACACACACCACCGCGCTCAGGCTGCTGTTCCAGCTGCACATTTCCAAGGGGTGGTGGGAACAGGGGACACACACACACACACACACACACACCGGAATGTAGCTGGAATTTAGCAGCTTAAAAGCAGCTGCAGCAGAAGGGATGGGGCGGGGGGGCTTGGGAGTGACCCGGGTCTCCCAGCCCGTCTTCTTCCACGGGGGTTTCACATGCTCTAAATCCGTGCTCCACGTCCCCACACTGCCAGCCCGGAGCACAGCGGCCACCCGCGGGCTGCGCGCACCCGTGGGGGCCCGGGGAGCCCCTGGCTGCCCCCCGTGACGTCACCGAGCGAGGGCCAAGCACACACTTGGGGGGTCGGGGCGGAGGTGGGGGGGGGGGGTGGCGGAGCGGGTTGCCGTTCCAAAGGCGAGTGCGGTGCAACGGGAGCGCGGGCGGAATGCAGCGCTGGGCAGCGGGAAGGGAAGGGAAGGGAAGGGAAGGGAAGGGAAGGGAAGGGAAGGGAAGGGAAGGGAAGGGAAGGGAAGGGAAGGGAAGGGAAACCGCCGGAGACGCGGTGCCACCGCCACTCCAGCAGCGGCAGGAATGCGGCGGGCCCGGCGGGAGCTGCGGCCGCAGCCGCCGTTGCGACGCGGAGGAGCAACCGGGGTGGTATCGCGGAGCGGCGGGCAGGGCCCCCCCCCACCCCGCACGCCGGCAGAGCCCGGGGGCTGCGGCCCCCGCCCCGCTCGGGTAGCCCCTTCTCCCTGCGCCACACCACGGCTGTCACACACACACACACACACTCCCCACCACCCCCACTCCGCTCTCCCCGGACCGCCGGCCTCCCGGGGCCCGCCTCGGCGGCAGGGTAAAGCCGGGGCCCGCCCGGACCCCCCGGAGCCGTAGCCGGATCCTGCTTACCTGGCGGGACGTGCCCCGCTGCGTCTCAGCGGCGGCGCTGGGCGGGGGCGGCCCCGGCGGCCATCCCCGGGCGGCCGCGCCGCTCTCCGCCGCGCCGCGCCGCGCCGTGCGAGCCGCCTCGGCGGTGTCAGCGGGCGGGAGCCCCGCGCGGCGCCGGGAGGGAGGGGAGGAAAGTCGGGGGCATGACCGAGCGCCGTCGGAAGTGCACGCGCGCCCGCCGCCCTGCCCGCGACGGCGGCGACACCTGCCGGGAGCACCGGGCATGGCAGCGGGGCGGCTGGTGCGGTGGGCGCTGCGTACCGGCTGTACCCCGGTGTACCGGGCACCGCGGGTTACGCACGGCAGCCGCTTGGGCGCGGTACGCGGGGCACCGGGAGCCTACGCCCGGTTGCTGGGGAAGGCAGGTGCCGGGCAGCAGCATGTGTACCGGGCGCTGCACGGTGGGCACCGGCACTGGGTGCGGGGCAGCCGGAATGGGAAGCTCCCAGCTGGCACTGGGCAGCGGGTGCTGCACGGCGGGGTGAGGTCCCGGGCACCGCACGCCGGGCACCCCGCACCGGGCACCCTGCACCAGGTTCTGGGTCAGGGCTTGGGTCTGGGTTTGGATCCACGTTCGGATCGGGGTCAGACAATGTGTGGGGCTGCACTTGGATCTGGGTCTGGGCTTGGATCGGGATTTGAATCCACATCTGGATTCGCATTCGGAGCTGGGTTCAGATCCTCCTCTGGCTCTGGATCCACATCTGGATGTGAATCTGGAACACGCACCCTTCGCAAAGGATAGAGGCGACGTGTCTGACCTCCTGCTCCCCAAGTATCCCATGCCAGCCCCGACGGAGGCACAGAGCACTCTCATGGCACAGGGTGCTCACCCCCCAAGGGCGCTGCCCACCCGCCCTGCCCCAGGAAGTTTGAGGAGCCCCAGGGGAAAGCTGGGGGGCTGCAGCAGCTGCAGCAGGAGCCCTGGCCTCCGAGCAGAGGGGAGGGACAAAATGGCAGCAGTCCTGCTGGCCTTGGCTGTTGCTCAGCGGTGCGTCTGGGGCTGAACGTGCTCCAAGGAGGAGCTGAGGTCAGGGAGGGGGACGAGTGCAGGAAATGTATTAAGCAAGGAAAATTGGCTGCAGCCAGCGCCACTGCCTAACGCTTGTTTGGGATTTTCCTCTCCATCAGGTACCTGGTATAAGCCCTTTCTGTTCCGTGCTTGCAGCACATTAACCGCTTGCATCTCAGACGTGCCACCGGCACCCACTCTGCACCAAGAGGGGTGGCACCCAGGACCCCTCCCTGCTCATGTCCCCAGTGCCGGCAGCCAGCTTTGGCCACCACCACAACGACAACAACGACGACGTGTGCAGGTATTTTTTAAAGGGAAGATTCTGGGCTCTCGCAGCCCGGCTGCTAATTTGTAATCCTGTTTTCCTGTTAAAATCAAAGCCTCTCTCTTATTCCCCAACGCGAGAGCCAAAGCAGAACTATGAGGAAGTGCCCTGTTTGCAGAACACGCTGTGAAACACACAAAGGAAACGAAGCAAAAACAGCATTTTGCACGTTTTTTAGCCTCGTTTTTTGCTGGGACTTGGAACCGCGGAAGGGAAATCTTTTCCAGCAGGATGTGCGCAGCAGGGGGGTGCATCGAGCTCCTGGTGTCCCTTTGGAGAGGGGCCACCTGCCCGCCGAGGGAGAGCAACCTCTGTGGGTCTCTGCCTTGTCCCTGAAGGGTGTCAGGTCCCTTGGGAGTCCCAGGGATGCGGGTTTGAGCAGCACATCCCTGGCGGGGGTGGCCAGGCGGGGATGGAGGCTGATGGCAGGAAATACCTGCTGCTCCGCCACTTCCCGAGCCAAAGGGAACAAGAGGGAGAGTGTTCGGAAGGCGGCTGCGGCCGCGTGCGGCAGGAGGAGCCTCTGAGGGACACACGGGCCATTGTTCCTTGAGCACGCGGGGCAGAAATTCGGATGGACACGTTGTGTGTTGCCCTCCCAGCACTGCCAGGGGCTGATCCCGGGCTGTGAGCAGGACCCAGGGGCTGCTGAAGTGGATCAGGATGGGAATTCGTCAAACTACGTGTCTGGCGGCTGAACCCCTCGTAGCTTCGGTGGGCCAGCCCCAGTGGGCAGCCTGCTTGGGGAGGCTCTCCTGCCTCTCACAGCTGGAGCGTGGGATGTGCCCACGGACTTGTAGCCTTTCCAGAGCTTTTACAGATATTCATCATGACCTGGCTGGCTGTCCGTTGGCGCTCCTGCCAGCACCCTGCAGCTGCCTTGCAGCCACCTGGAAAGACATTTAATACAGCCTGAGTTTGATCTGTGCTTTGCCGTTTCTTTCAGCTCTCCCCGGTGTTTTTCTTTCACATGTACAGTGCCTTTCATCACAAACACTCCCCCATTTCTTTAAAAAGGGAAAGAAAGACTCACAGAATATGCCTAGCCTTGCAAATCCCTAATTACCCTTCCCCGTGTCCTAGCAAACGGGTTCCCCTTTGGGCAGCCCTGCTCTCAGCAGGGAAGGGCAGCAGGCTTTCCCCAAAGTGATGGGCAACGCTGGTCCTCCCACTGCACAGAGAGCAGAGGGGTTTATCTTGCTGCTCCCACCCGAGCTCCCACCCAGCTCTGGTCTCCTTCCTCCCAGCACCCATCCTCACACAGCTTCCAGATCTGACAAGGGTTTTGGGGGGGAGGGAGGCTGCAAAAAGGAGGGGGGAGAGAAGAGAACGTGCTCCTCTCCTTCCTGGCCTCTGTGCTCTGCCCTTTCTCAGGAACTGGCCAGATTGTTTCCATTAGGAGAAGCTGAGGATCCAAGTATTTGTCAATGGCCAGGAGAAGATTTGCTGATCGTAACTGCTGCTCCCTAGAATTATGTTGAGTGAGGTGCTTGGCGTGTAACCATCCTTTTATGGTAAAATTAGGGATAAATGCTCAGTGGATTTGCATTTGAAGTTGATTGATACGTGGCATTAATGCACATGTAGATAATTTTGTATTTTGAGATTGCTGAGCAAGGAATAATTTTTATTTTGGGTCAAAGATAAGGGCATTGTGTTGAGATGAAATATGCAGGGTTTTTGATCTGTGTCACGGGCGGTGCATTTCTCTCTGCTGGGTAAGGTGATGGCAGACCCACATTAGCCATTCCTGCCCTTGCTTTTAAGTGCTTTGGGTCTGTGCCTGATGCAAGGAGTAATCCCCTGCTGTCACTTAACACCAAGATACAGCTCCAACTATGTGAGCTTTGGAGTTTCCCATTATTTAAAAACAACAACAACAACAGCAAAAAAAAAAATCTGTTGTGTTTTATTTATTCATTTTTGGGCAGGCAGAAGGCTGTGCCACCGAGAAACGTTAACTGAGCAGAGCGGCACAGCTTGGTCGTTACGGGAAAGGTGCTGGCAGAGTATTGCCAAGTCAGCGATGCCTTTCCATCCCACCTCTGCCAACCTGGACTGAAGCTGTTGGCAGCACCGTGGCCCTCCCAGCCTCTCAGTGCTGGTCCCTGCCCTTGTGCCAGCCCTCACAACACATCCTGTGTCAGGCAGCACAGCCGGCATCCATCCATCCATCCATCCATCCATCCATCCATCCATCCATCCATCCATCCATCCATCCATCCATCCACCCACCCATCTCCTGGAGGAGGGTGACTCCAGGAGGGTGGTTTCCAGCTGGAGCATGGGGCTGTGCCGGCCAGGGCAGATGGCAGGAGTTAACGCCACTCATAGGGTACAGGGAGCTCTAATGAGCAGGAGCTGTGCAGACATTAATTAGGCAGGCAGTTAGATCCTCAGCGCAGATAACTCAGCAAAAGCACTGGGCCATTTGCATGCAGGAGACAGCAAGTGATTGTGCCCCAGAGATACAGAGTGAACCCCGCAGTGTCCCTCCTTGCCCCTTTGGTCAGGTCCCAGAGCCACTGCAGCCAGTGGGGAGGGGGCTGGCGGCAGTGACCTGAAACCCCCTCCTCCTCCTCCTCCTCCAAAGCGGGGGTGGGGACAAGAAAGAAGGAAGGGGAAGGAGGAAGGAGCAGAGATGAGAAGCAAAACAAGCTGCACTACAAAGCGCCCTGAGCAGTGACTTGTGCTTGAGGCCATCCCTCTGTGTGGCCGAGTGGCTTTTTCCAGGCCTGGCAGGGGAAGCCCAGAGGGGTGGGAAGGGGAAATGGGGTGAGGGAGGGAGTGAGACAGCCGGGGCCAAGCCAGTGTGCATTTGAGCCTCAATGGGTTTCAGAGGCTGCGGTGTTTCAGGGATGAAAGCTGCCCTGGGGCCCCTCCCAGCGAGCAGCAGCGCTGCGAGTAAGCTGCAGGCATTGCATTTGTCTGGCTGGCTACTTCCTCCTTATGCTGAAAATGGGATTAAAACAATTTAAAAAAAAAAAATGAAAAAAAGAAGGCAAAACCTACAACAAAAAATATAGCACCAGCCCCCCCCCCCTTCACCCCCCTCCACGTCTCCACCACCCAACAACAACCAAGAAAGGCAAGATCTTTCATAAGCCCGGAAGATGTCACCATAGAAACAGAAATCAGACCCACTCCAAGGATCCTGCCGCCTGGGAAGGCGATAAAATGTTTTCTATCGATTGCTGTCGGGAAAGTCACTGCTGATAAGCCATCCGAGGAGAAATGGAGCGGGGATGCGGGGATGCGGGAGCTCTTCAAGTGAGCCTCCAGATGGTCCCTCGGCTGCCCCTGGACATCGGTCGGGGGAATCACCAGGGGCAGCTGCTCTGCCCTGGGCTGGTGCTTGTGTGTGTGTGCACAGCAGAGGAGGTGTGAGTGTTTCGTGCCTTCGGTGTGGCGATGTGTGCGTGCCCTGGCTCTGATAAGCATGCAGTGGAGAGCCCACTGCCTTGCTTTCCCATTTACTTTCATGGCAGACCAGCCCTTCCTAGTGAAACCGTGCTGTGTTGGGGCAGCCAGAGCCGGTGTCAGCTGAACTTTCCCTTGGCTCCTGGGGTGGCATCGCCAGGGGTCTGGCATCCTCTTGCCTCCCCTTGGTAGCAGTGGCAGTAAAGCCCACAGTGCCCTGCCAGCCTCATGCCCTTGCAGGACTGGAGGCTGCCATCCCCATTTGCTCTGCAGCTGGGAGCATCCCTGTGGCTGCGGCGCTGGCCGGGAGGGTGAGGGGATTTTCCTGGTGGCTCTTCCCGGGGCGCTGCACAGCAGCGGGGCCTGGCTTGCGCGCCCTTTGAAGAGACGGAAAATCCTATTATCTGCTCATTCTTCTCACAGCGTGAAGCCTCAGAGCATTCAGCAGCAGCCGAGTGTGGTCTGCTGCCTGCAGCCCCGCGCTGCTTCCACTCCCACCCATGCAGGAAGGTCTCCAAGTCACCACGGATGGTCCTCACCTTCATCTCCCCTGATCCACATCAGGGCTCAGGGATACAGCTCTCCTGGTGATACAATTTGCAGCATCCAGCGGTGGGGTGCAAAGGACAGGCACGAGGGCAGCAGGGCAAGGGGCTGTGGGATGATTTCCAACCCCCACACCCCCACTCCTACGAAGCTCAGGCTGCCTCTGCAGCCTGCAAAGCTTCACGCCATTAGGGCCAGGAAGGTGGTAACCCATCTTGCATGCTCCATCCCCGCGGCATCTTTGCTGCCAGTAATTGGCAGCAATAAAAGAGGCAGTTAATCCAGGCCAGCGTGGGACGCAGGCACATTGATGTCTGCACTGAAAGGCACCCTGGCAAGGAGGAGCTGGGGAAGAATACGCTCCCGGGCACAATTTGCAGCCCTGGAGAGCTGGTTGGATGCCACGGGGAGCATTTGCTGGGGGTTTTGTTAATGATGCAGGCGCAGCCTTCCCAGCTTGGCCTGTGCTAAAGCCCTGGCTCACACAAGCTGAGGCTGTTTGGCTTGAACTTAGACCAGCTGCTTTCCACTGGCTGGTGGATTTTTGTCTTGTTTCTGGGTGGCTCCGTGTGGGAGATGAACAAAGGAGCAGTTAGTGGGTGATTTCACCTTGGAGCTTTCTTTTTTTGGAGGAGGTGGAAGGAAGGGTTAAACCAGGTCTTGTTAGCCAGTTGGTTTAGGATGGTAGTGCTGAAGGGACCCCGTAGGAGGATTTCTCTGCACATGGGAAGATGGAATTTAATCAGTATTGACAAGAGCCATTCATAACAAGAGGCTCTTTTGCTAATGAAAGCCAGACCTGGTGACTCCCTGGGGAGGGAAGGCTTTGGGAAAGAAGTGAAGGAGGTACTGGGAAAGCCAGGGCTCCCTCTCCCATGGCTCTGGTTCTCATGAAACTAGGCTGCATTTGGGGTCGATTGTCCCAGCACAGAAAGGCTTTGACTGGTTTGCCTCATAGGTGCAGGATGCTCCATCCCGGCCCTTGAGGCAGCAAAACAATGGCCCCATCCCTGTCCAGGGACCTAGGTCCATGTCACGCTCCAGACAGTGATGTCCCAATGCCAGGCTGGGATGCGTGTGATGGCAGCAAAGCCAGCCCCAGACAGATGATTTGGGGTACAGTGGGGCAGGACAGAAGTGCAGGGCTTTGCCCTCCAGCTCAAACCACAGCTGGGGGTCCCTGCACAGTGAAGTCTCCTTCCATGAGTGGAGATGTTTCCATCCAAGCCATGTAATCTGTGGGGTGTTCTAGTGCCTGTTTAACTCAAACAGGCAGAGAAAGCAAGAGGAGAATGTTTTTGTCAGAGTTTTCTGTTTTCCTCTCCATCCTTGCAATTAAAAGCAGAAAATAACCAAGACACCTCTGAGACCAGCCCCTTCTGACAACACAGCACATGGAGAAGAAACCTAATTTCTGTGGTTGGCAGCTGGTATTTCCCCATCGTGGCTGGCTCTGTGCCCTGAAGCCAAGCTGAGCTCGCTATCACACAGTGCTGGGGGCTGCCCAAAATGCCGTGGGCACAGCCAGGGGCTCAGGCATTGCCTGAGGGCAGCTGGGGCTGCCGGACCGGGACCTGCCTGGTGATTTCACTGGGCACGCAGGGGACCCATCACCAGGCTAAGCCACGGCTGGTTGGCAAGCGTGACCTTGCATGCACGCCAGTACCTGCAGCTGCCTCCTGGCCTCCAGAATCACTAGGCTGGACTTACTGGGCTGAAAGCTTGACTCTGAGATTTAAGTTTTGAGAAAAGAGCCCAGCTGTTTACCTCCCATGTGTCCCCAGCTTCCTGGAAAACCATGGAAGACAGCAAATGCCGGCGTCATCCTGCTCCATCGCAGCAGCAGTGCTGGGCAGCAAAACCATCCCTGCCATGGGGAGGGGCTGGCTTAATTTGTTAGGTACATTTTTTTTCCTTCTAAAAGGCAGCATCGTGTCCCCCAGCCTTCTGGCATGGCCGTGGGGCTGCTCCCAGAGCTGGGGGGGCTGAGCGGGATGCGATTGGAAAGAGGGAAGATTTTGATCCCCCGCCAAGCCCGCACATTCCCATCCAAGTTCACACTGGCAGATAATGAGCTTTAATGAGCAGGCCACACTAATTGGTAAGTGATCCCAGAACCGTCTGTGGCAGAGGCGAGGGAAGAGCAGCGGCAGCTCCAGCTCCAGGCAAGGAGGGGGCCGGGGCTGTGCAGCCCACTGCGCTCCGGAGGGCAGGGGCTGCCCGCAGCAAGGACTCTGCCTCCTGGGCTGCTGGTGGGGACCACAAGCCGGACTGTGAGTGGGGTTTCCAAGCAAAAGCATGAGCAAGGTTTATAGCATCTCTTCCTTGGATGCCCAGCCAGCTTCACAAACATGGTTGGTGGGAGATGTGTGGTCATAAAAGAGCCTTGGGAATAGCCATGGCTCCTGCTCCGAGCTCTTTGGTGGGTGAGAAGAGGGGAGCAGGGAGCTGGAGGCTTTTGCACCATGGGGTGCTGAGCAGGAGGCCAGTTTGCAGCCCCAGAACCTGGGGTAGGGCAGGGCAGGGTGAGCCCAGGTGGCTGGCCCAAGCGGGCAGGCGTATGGCACTACCAAGGCAGGCCTAATCAGAGATGATTGTAAATTCCCCTCTCAAATGGAGTGGAAAAATGCTATTAAGCTAATATAACATCACGGGGGAAGGACGTTCTGCTGCCGCCGCCTCCAGGGACTCAGGCTGTAACAAGGGGAAGGAGCAGGAGAGGAGAGCAGCCAGCATACTTGTGGTGGTGGGAGCGCAGGCCAGCTCAGCACCACCCAGCCTTGCTTTGCTCTGCCTCAGTTTCCCCATGTGGGCAAGCTTCCCCAAGGGGCAGTGAGCTGTCCTCCAGCAGCCAGGAGACTCCAGAGCTGGTTGAAGGGCTTATTTGCCATTGATCAACTGTACAGTCCAGGGAAACTGAGTCACAAGAGAGCTTGCCAGAGTCACCCAGGAGATCAAAGACAGCAGCAGGATCCTGTTTTCCCTGGGTGCCTGGTTGCCACATTCCCTAGGAAAAAGGTATATGAGTCACCTTGTTTAAATACAAATGTGTCCAGGAGGGCAGATGGACCCAGGGGTCACCCAAACTGTGGGATTTGGAGTGCCTGTGCCAGCGAGTGAGCAAAAACTGGGGAGCAGCAAGGGCTGGGGGCTGCTGGGGGGCTGGGGGCTACTGGCACTGCTGCTGGGGGCTGCTTTGACTGATGTTGGGAAAAGCAATGAGGGCTGATTAAGACCTTCATCAGCTGCCCAGGGCTGGCAGGGGATCCTGCACCCATGAGGGCAGTGAGGTGAGGTCTCCCCCTCCCCCTCCCCCCATCGTCCCCATCAGCAACAATTAGCGGGGGCCATCATTAGCTGGGACTACCCACATCCCAGGGCAGGCTGGGCTCTGCCCGCGGGAGCTCAGGCAGCCCGGGGTGCGAGCAGGAGCCTGTGGTCCTCCCCGAGGAGCACAGGGGTGACCCGTCCCCACCCGCAGGTGCTCCGGCAGGTCCCTGCAGCAGCCGTGCTCCCTTCCCAACACTAAGCGGCAGCCTCTGCCCGCTTTGGGGATGCTGCAGGGCCCCCCCCTCCCCTCCACCCGGTCCCCCCGAGGATGGTGCGGGATCCTGGGGGGGACGGGGATGGGTAGAGGAGGGGGCCCCTGCATCATCACCTGGGTCTCCGTACCCCCAAGCCGGCTGACACTTTTCCTGGCTACAGACCACGCTGGGGGTCCTGCCAGGGGATGCCCTCACCCACACAGCCTTGGGTGTCTTGGGTGGGGGGGGTCAGATCGGGTCATTGCTGCCTGCTAGAAGGGAGATAAGAAGCAGGGCTGGCAGCTGTTGGTACCATCTGCCGAATTAGAATCACAACGCGGCTGAACAAACAGCATCTTGGGATAAAAACGTGCTGCTTAAGGCAAGGAGGTGTTTCTGCTGCAGGTCCTGCTGTGAGCTGGTAACCCACCGTGGGGGTCTGCGGGGCTGTGAAGAAACAGAGGGATATAAATCAGTCCTGGGAGCTGCATCCTGCCTGCATGAGCATCCATGCCTATGGCAGCCTGTTGGGTCCTGTCCTGTAGAAAACTCTGATGCTTTGGGGAAACTCTGTGCTGGGTTTCTGCAGGATGGGAGTGGGGGGAGGAGGGAAGGATAAAAATAAATCCAATTACCATCATGGCAGTTTTGGCAGGACCCACCAGATCAGCCCAGCCCAGCGTGAGAGATCAAAGAGCTGGGCAGTGTGACACTGGGGCAGCCTGTGCTTCTTCCCAGGCATTGCCCTTGGCGTGATACCAAAGTTTATCCTTGGGAATTGCATCCAGATTGCCAAGTTATTCCTGTGCAGAGCAGAAACCCTTGCTCCCACACCATCAGGGGGGCATGAAACACTGTGTGGGAGGGTCAGGAGGTCCCCAGCCCTGGTCTACTCCAGCACAAATTCCTGCATGGGAATATAAAATAGACATACCAGGCTCTTATATACCCACATCGACTCTGCAGTCATCCAGGGGGTAAATGCAAACTCCTGCAGACAGTTCTTCCCCTGGGCTGGGGATGGGCACAGCTGATGGTCACCTGAAGACGTGGTGGCTTTTGGCAGCACACAGGTCCCAGTCAGCCCCACTCCTTGGAGCCAGTGCTGCTGCTTTGCAGCTGTGGATGCTGATAAAGCACAGCCCTGCTCGCCACCCGCCAGCTCACACGCATGTAAGCCCCTGGGTGATGATGCTTTGTCACAGCTAAGTGCTCACACCAGGTTTAACACAGCCGAGTCGCCTGGCACACTTTCCACCCTGCATTTATCCCTACCCATTTTGGAGCAACCAGCTGCTTATAACAATTTGCCCTACTGCAAACAGCCCGGGGCTGAGCTCTGTGCCTGCTCACCCCATCCTGTGCCACCCATACTCCAGAAGGCTGCATCTCCTACAAGCCAAGCAAGGTACATGCTAAACACCCCAAAAATCCTGGAGAAACCCAGCCTCTGGCAGGCCTGAGCTGTCTCCAGAGAGAGCCCTTCTCCCTCATGTCTAGTAACACCACTCATGGGAGCAGTTCAAAGCTGTAATGGGGGGTTTAGATGGGACCTTCAGCAGCATTTCATTACTGAGAGGGCAGCCAAGCCCTGGTGAGGTGGTTGATGCCCCAGGCCTGCCAGTGTTCAAGAGGCATTTGGACAATGCCCTTAATCACAGCTTGGACTTGGTCAGTCCTGGAGTGGTCAAGGAGTTGGGGTGGGTGATGGGGTGGGTGCCTTCCAGCGGAAATATTCTATTCTATATGTCAAAGCTTATTCCCACATCTCATGCCCAAGCTCAGGCTGCTGAGTTATTTCCATCACCACTGGATGATTTGTGGCCACCTGCCACCACTCAGAGGACAGAGATGCTCAGATGAACCACCCAGCATCTACCCACCCTCCGTGGTGTAAATCAGCCCAACGCAGCTGAGTTCAGTGGGGCTGATTTACGCCGGTAGAAGGAAGCTCCAAAGTACGGCTGTGATTTAGCAGTCCCACTAGGACCTTGCCACTTCTGCAGAAGAGGCACAGCAGGTCGCTTTGTCTTCTCCTCCTGGAGAGAAAGATGCAGCGATGAGCAGTGACAGCCTTGGCAGCCGGCCGTGCCGCTGCTCCCTGGCTGACTCAGGCAGGATCGGTGCTCTGAGAGCATGGCTTCATCCTGGGAAGGCAAAACCTCCTCTGTGATTTATAGCAAGCAGGAGAAGCCAGTCCCATCTGCTACCCCAGCCACTTACTCTCTTTTTTTTTTCTTTTTTCTTTTTTCTTTATTAAAGCAGGAAAGCTGACTGAGAGAAACAACAGAGCTGCAGGAAGTGTCACTCGCTGCCGTGGTTCTTGGGGAGGAGAAAGCTGCAAGGCAGTGGGAGCTGAATTTACCTCCATGGGAGCCCCGGAGATGATGAGCATCATTTTGCTAAAACAAGCCCAAAAAGTCACCCAGCAGAAAAAGAAAATCTCTTAGCAGTGCTCTCTCATCCTCCTTTTCTGACTCTTCCTCTGGGCCCTGTACCTGCAAAGGACGTTTGACTCTACGTGATGCTCTGCAGCCGGGGTTTGTGCACACAGGCAGAGCACAGCCACGCAAATCACCCCTCAGGCAGGCTAACAAATGACTAAACAACTGCAAAGCACTTTGCAGCATCGTTTTTTCAACAGATTTAGCAGCAGACTGGCTTTTACGGTGCAGCTCTCCCTTCAGTCGCTTTATCCAGCCTCCATCACGTACCACCCCCTCAAGAAAGAGAGGAGAGCAGTTAAAACCAGGCCATTTCAGAGAAACAGCACCCACATACAAAATGGCTCCTCCAGGGCTGCTGCAGCCCTCTGCACTCTGATTTAAAGGCCGAGCAATTAGTGCAGCCAGCTCAGCATTAGCACCCAGGCAGGAGGTTTGTGGCTCTTTCAGGTCCTGAGGCTGGGAGCAGGAGCTGAGCAGCCAGTGCTCTGCTTGGTGTGGGGGTCAGGAGAGGTTTGCAGGTCCCACCGGTGGGAAGGGGTTGCTGAAGGTGAGGAAGACCTCTCTGGAGGATGCAGCTAGGGGACAATGAGTGTTGGCTGCAGCTCCAGGTCTGGATGCTGAGTGGCGTGGTTGCAAGAGGACATCTGGGCACAGGGTGGCTCTGGGTGACACAAATAACACCACCCCAGCAAGTTGAAGTGTTAGACTTCCCACAGGGAAAACCTGTCTCTGGTCTGGCTTGGCTGGCTTTCCACCCACACCTCCTTCATCTCAGCCTCAACACCATGGGGGCTTCTCTGGACATTTTTGTGGGAAGGTTCCTCTGCATTGCCCCAGCTAACAGCCAGGTCCCACCAAGCACAGCCTCTCCCATCTCACCTCCAAAGGCTGGTTTACTTTCTCCCAGCACCATTACTACTGGGAGCAGCACATCTTGCCTGTCTTCCCTTGCTTCTTGGCAATGGCATCACCAGGATACCCCATCCCTGGAGGTGAGGGACCCATGAGGCCACCCCTTCCCTACCACCACTCACCTTGCAGCTGAAGAAGAGCTGCTCAGGGACAGCTGACAGGAGAAGAGAAAATTTGAAACGAAGATTGACAGCAGGGATAAAGGCTTTCCTGTGTTTGTGTTAATTGACATTAATTGAGCCATGGGGAAATGACTTGTATTTGCCAGATCAATCACCTGCTGCTCATCGCTCTGGGTGTGTTTAGCTCACAAACCTCTGCCTGACCTGGGGCCAAGGCTGGCAGTGAGCATTCCTGGTGTTACACCCCAAAACACTTTCCCACTTCCCTTCCTGATGGTTTTTACCTGATTCCCCTGTCCCACAGACCCCTGAGACCTTTGTCAGGCAGATGTGTCTCCTCCCAGGTGAAGTTTGCTTTCCTCATTCCTCCTTGGCTTCTGCCCTTTGCATCTCATGGCTTTGGGGTCCCCCTCACTCCTTGTCCTTCTTGCCCAGGTGCTCGATTCCTTTCTGCAGCTTCTTGTAACAGATGTCCTCAGGTTGGTTTATTTTAGTGCTTAAACAGGTTATGTACGTGCTGGTGTGTTTGTGTGGCAGCCCACAGGGGGGTTGTGGGTTCTAAGTCCTCCCTTTCCCCTTGCTTCCACTGATGGTGATGAGGATGGGCTGCCAGCTCCTCTCCCCCATGTCCCCAAGCTCAGCGCTGTCATCGCCTGCGTTTTGGGGGATGAGAGGGGAGCTGGAGGGGAGAGGAGCTGCGAGCTTTGGAGAGAACACAGCGCAGCCTGAGGACATCCCCAGCCCCCAGAGCAGGATTTGACATCCACGGGCCAAATCTTCCCCCTTTCTCCACCTCCCTCATCCTTCCCTTCCTCCTCCAGGAAAACAAAACTTAAGTGTCTCATCTCCTGCAGAGCTTGGGGTGATGCTGAGCCAGCAGCCACAGCCTTCAGGAGCTCAGAACACGCTGTCCCTCCAGTGAGACTCTGAAAAGCCCAGGCCAGGCTGGCACTGCATCCAGTGCACTCAGAGACAGCTGGATTTACCTGTAACCATAATAACAGTGCAATGCCACAGCCTTGATGTGTGGTCTTGGTCACATCCCTCATTCTTGGCACTCCCCAGCGATGATGATGATGATGATGGTGATGGAGACTGTGGGTGAAAATATGAGCATGATGGAGGATGGAGCATGAGGCTGCCAGCCACACGCTGTGCTCCTGGCAAGGCTGGGAGCTGCAGATGTGTAGCGCTGCTTCTCCCTCGTGGTCTCTAGGATTAGCTTAATAGCATGGGGAAATAACAGGATGAAAAATTCGCTCCCCTCCAAGCACTAAAAGCCAAGTTTCAAGGTTAATTGTCTGCCCTGTAGGAATAGCTTTTGCACACTGCGAGGGGCTTAATTAGTGTCATTTTAGCCAAGCAGAGAGATCGTGCCCTGAACCCATACTGCATGCCCCCAAGCCTATTTTCACCAATTCACAGAATTTTAGGGGTTGGAAGGGACCTCCAGAGATCATCAAGTCCAACCCCCAAAATTTTCCTCTCCTCAAGTCGAGCAGAGAGGCAATAGATTCAGGACAGCTTCCCTCCACCAGCACCCATCAGGGCCAGATTTGGGGCGATCACAAAACCCTGAGATGCTCCTCAGCAGCTGCAGCACTGTTATGGGCTTGTGCCTCATCCTGCAGCCACTGCACCCCTGGGCCCTGATGCTGGTGCTTTGCCAGGCTGCTTGATTTGTTCTGTCATGCTGTAGGCTGATGGAGCAGGGAGAAAGCACCTGGGGAATATCTGACACAGGGGGATGAAAGCTGGAGTTTAAGGAAAGCTGGAGCAGGCTTGCTGCAGGCACAGCACAGCTCAGAGTCCTGCCCATGACCACAGAGACGATGCCCGGCTGCCATACATTGATGTGCTGCAAAGTGGCTGGATCCTCCCTCCTTCCCCACATGCACCCATGCCATCCTCTCATTTTCTCCTATCCAGAGGAGCACCCATCCTCCCCAAGCACCCACCTGCTGCCAGGTTTGTCTTTAATGAGAGGTACAAGGAGATGAAGGCAATTTCTCTTCCAATTAGCATTGCCTGCATGCCCCTACCAGCTGTGGGACCTGACCATTATCCACGCAGCTGACACTCGTTTGCTGCCCAATGTGGCTTTCCCAGCCCTGGGCAGCGTCCTCAGTAGGGGAATTGGTCCCTGTGTCCTGGTGTGGACCCACCAGCCACCCCTGAGCACGGTTTCCCATCACTCGGATCCATCCTTGCTGGGCTGCCTGCAGGGACAGCTGTGACCTCCTGCACAATCCAGGCCAGGAGGTCCCCCTGGATGCCTGCCCATCTGGGAGAGTAGCAGCCTGTTTGGATTTAAAGTTTTCCCTGTACCAAAGAATTCATGGCAGCCCCTGATAAGCCCACACGCTGGCAAAGCCTCCACATTCCTGCTCAGCCAGGCTGCCCTCCTCCCACCCCCACAGTGCCCTGCTGTGGGGGTGCAACTGGTGGGTGCTGGGTCCATCCTGCACTCCCAGTCCCAGTCCAGCCTCTCCTCCTTCCCCTGCTGCCCTTTGGATTCAATTTCTCTCCTCTGCAGCCAATGTCCAAAAGGGGTCCCAAGGGCTCCCCACCAGCAATAACAACTCGAGACAGAAAACATCCACCCCGACGGTCAGGGCAGGCGTGTGGAGCCTGCCCCAGCAGTGACCTACAGCCCAGCCATTTGCCCTTTTTATGGGGATCTGCAAAAAAAACACCCACCCCAGCTCTTGGCAAGTGAGCGATGCCGCAGGCAGGCACTCGGCAAAGGGCATGTCTGGGTTTTGGTGCTTCTAGGCAGTGCCTGGCCTCTGGGTGTGTGGAGAAGGAGGGATGTGTGGAGGAGGGAGCAGGGACAGCATCTTGTCTTTAGCAGTGAGGGGGATTAAACACCTTAAATGAGGTAAACAGTCTGCTTTGGTTTCGGTGGGGAAACCCCAGAGCTTTTGTTTCAGGCCCTGTTTTGGACACTGCAGAGCTTGGGTTGTTGCTCCTGTGCTTTGTCTTCCTGAAAAGGTGAAGACAAGAGAATGAACATGTTGGCTCCAGCAACGTTTTTCTTCTGAAACAACTCAAATTGGCACCCAGCTCCTGCTCTGCCTACAAGAAGGGTCGTGGCAGCAAAACCTGGTTGTTCAGTTTGGGGGGTTCAAGGCGGGAGCCCCCTCAGCTTGCAGCTAGGTGGGGAAGGGATGAGTGGGGAGACTGGGCACACAGCTTCCCCCTCCTCTCCTGCTGATGTGATTCAGGGCTCGTGATGGTGAGGAACAATGTATTTTTAATTCGTTTAAGGGAATTAAGCTCATCTGTGTCTGACTCCTCACATCGCCTCCACTTCCGTTAATTTCCGAGCCGCTCGCCTGGTTTCCTTTGGCTCTGGCAGGGGTTTGGCATCGCAGAGAGAGACCAATTTCCTGTATATTCAACAAATGTCAGTGGCTAGGGAGTGGTGGGAGACCCTGTCTCTGCCGTGGGGGGCACTTTTGGTTGTCCTACATGTCCCAGCCACTCTGTGACCAGCCATGGATTCAGGGTTGGCACAGGGAGATGGCCTTGCCAGGACCTTGCTGTGCTCAGCACCAGAGTGCAGCTGAGCAGGACTGGCTCGTCCTGGCAGAGAAAAGTGTCTGGCCAAAGGCTGGATGGAAGTGGAGCAGAGAGCCCCTGGGAGGCACCAGCAGGAAGGTCAGAAAGGTTCTGCTGGGCTTCTACACTCCTCTGCTTTCAGTATCAGTCCAGCCCGGGTGAGCGTGATGCTTGAAGCAGAGTTGCTCCCAGCCGTGCCCCTTGCTGGTGGGATGCAAGGG
This sequence comes from Gallinula chloropus, assembly GCF_964237585.1. NCBI lineage: Eukaryota > Metazoa > Chordata > Aves > Gruiformes > Rallidae > Gallinula > Gallinula chloropus. Next base: position 5,583,539 of record NC_140100.1, read on the forward strand.
TAGAGCTCTTGCTCATGGCATGTTGCTGTGAGCCAGGGAGCTTGCTGGTCATGGGGACTATGCCCTCCCAGGGTCCCCGACTTCTTCCCAGGGTCACTGACCTTCTTCCTATCTCCCTTTTGAGATGCTTCTGAGATGCAGCTTGTAAACAGCCACAGAAGCTAAAGGGAAAGAAGAGAAGATAAAAATAGCAGCAGGAGTGTGTTTGAAGTAAATAACAGGAAAACATCAAAGAGGAGGGGGAGTGATGCTCTGAGGAGGTATTTATAGCCAGCTCTGTGCTTCCTCGGGATAAACCTGTGTGCTCCTGTGGAAGCCTCTTCCCTGGCCCCTGCAAGTCAGCCCTTCCCGAGGGCTCCTGGGTGGTTTGCGCCTGGAGACAGAACACATCCCCACAGCTTTGAGAGACTACTCAGGGAAGGGCTGATGCCCCAAATTAACTCCAAGCCCAGCTCTCCGCAGCACTGAGCACTGGGGCCAGGTGCCTGCTGGGAGGGTCATCACGCACTGCACGAAGCAGCCCCCTGCTACCAGGCTCTGTCCCCTGCAGAGTCCTCAATTAGGGGGTTTTTCTCTCTGCAGCCCTCTGGGGTGTCACATCTGAGAGCAAAGCTGATTGCAAGGGAAAAGCCAGCCACCAGCCCAGCAAGGGATGAGAGATGGCGGTGGCAGTGATGCTGGGTGCTGTGACTCAGCTCCCTCCATCATCCCTGCTGTGGCAAGCATTAGGTGAGTGTCTGGATGGCTTGGCATCCGAAACCTGGCTTCTCAGCTAATGGGGACACCCTAATTTTATGTGGCTGGAGCAATGCTCCATAACTCCAGGTAGATGATGTGCAGGGAAGTTTCTCAGAGGCTAGTTCAGTCCTTTGCATCTCGCACCATATGGGCAAAGGGGCTGGGGGTGCACAGGGTCATTTGTAGATGCAGAGAGGACCAGCCGTCACAGGCAGCATTAGGAAGAGCTGCCCAGCCTCCTTGGATGGATCCAGGGGACAGTGGGGGCTGTTCTCCCTCGCTGCGGTGTGGGACACGCTTGTGACCAGGGGACATGTTAGCAGTGACCTTTTCAGCTGCCTTCTGCTTTGGGAAGCCTCAGCTTCTCTTAAAGCATCTGTTTCCATGAAAGGTACTTTGGAAGGGATTTATATGGTTTGGGGAATTTAGGGCTTTGAGGGAGAGCAGAGCAGCAATAAACCCTCCAGATAGCTGTGCAGAATCAGGACCTTTCCGAGGAGAGAATGTGGGAGGGATTTTTGCTCTCCTGGAGCCCCGAAATGTCCTCCCTCCTCGCAGCCATCTCCCAGGCTGGGTGAGCAGCCGCCAGGCTGTAGTAGCAAGGGCTTCTGCACGCCCTCCTTCTGCTCTCTAATCAGACACAGGGTTTGCAATTAAGCAACACGCAGTACCCTGGGGACAGAGCCTGCTGTTTGAGCCAAGCTCAGACGAGTTCGGGGAGGGAGAGACCTGATTTCCCACTTAGCAGACAGGTCACGATCGGTGGATTCATTGATCCCAGAAAGTAAAGCCTCCGCTTCATTAGAGACATGCTGGTGATGAAGGCGGCCTCAGGGAGCTGGGAAGCTGTTGTGAATCCTTCCCTAAATGTTGGCTGCACGGGGCTCAGAGCACAGATGCCAGGAAGCTCCTCCGACACCACAGCTTCCTTCGGAGGGAGCCTGCTGCTTCCCGCAGCAACCATCACACCCATGGCTTGTGGGGCACCCAAGCTTCCAGGAAATAGGCTGAGTCTGGAAAGATGCACCTGGGTGTCTCTGTGTCCCTCCTCTCCCTCTGTGGCTCTCCCCACCGATGCGTGACGAGGTCACGATGCCCTGGGTTAAAGCAATGCAAACTGTGGCTCTTGCCAGGGCAGAGCACTGAGGCAAGACCCAGCTCCAAGCTGGGGTGACTGGGGTGAGCTGGGGAGGGTTCCCAGAGCTTGGGGTGCTCATGAAGAGTGTTCACCCCGAAGCATGGACGTGGCCCTGGTTTGGGTGCAGGCAGGGAAGAGGAGAGGCAGCCCTGGGCAATCAGAACATGCTGATGCTTGGCAGAAACCTGGTGCAAGGTCCTGCCTGCTCCGCTCTGGAACCGGGACGTGGTGTTAGCAAAATGTTTTGACTGTAAAGGCAAAGGGGCCGTTGTTATTCCCCTTTGCCTGCAGGAAGGACAGACCCTGCTCTGTCCTCTGCTGCATTTGATTTGCCCTCCCCAGCTCAGCTCTTCCCAGAGGGAGGTTTCCTCGCTGGCTCCTGCCAAGAGTTACTGGCAATAACTTCTCCGTGCCCTTCAATGCAGCTGCTCAAGACAGCAGATGGGGATGTGGGTTGTAGCTGTGCCAGACTGGTTGCTCTGCAAGCCCGGTTCAGGATAAGCCATGCTTATGCAAGTAGCTCCATCTACACCCAAAGTTCCCTTTCCCTCCTGAAAATATCTGTGGAGATACTCGTGTGGTTCCTGGGAGCGCGGCGGGAACAGCTTCACCAAGGGTGAGCACTGCCCACGAGCTGGAGCAGGGCCCTGTACCGTCCCCGTCCCCGCATCACGACTCTGCACACAAGCCAGCACAGTAACAACACCCACAGGCGAAAAAGCAAGGGAAGGGCTGTGAGCCTTCCACGTGGAAAGTCTGGAGGATCTCCTGGTGCTCTGCATGAGGGGAGCCGTGCAGGAGATGTGGCTTTTAAGGAGGTTTCTGCTCCAGGGAGCCAGGTGATGCTCCTGGTTTGGGGCAGGGATGTGTCGCCCACTGCTGTGGGTGTGAGGGCTCCTTGTTGCTACCTCTTTCAGGAAAGCATCTCCACAAGCAAACCCAATGGGATGCTTGTAGGATGCCCTGATGCCAACGCAGGCAAACTCAGCTCTCAACAACCTTCTGTGCCATGACACATCCATCCCCTTCGCAGGGGCTGTTTGACAACCGCTCCAAGGGCAGATCTTGAGCTTCCAAGCATTTGGCTCCAGTTTCTGGCTCATGACAGTACACGGAGGAGTGGGAAGCAAGGAGTCCTCTTCCCAGCCTGGCTTTCAGTTTGGGAGCATCTCAGGCTTTGGGAGAGTTTAGGTACACGGAGTTATCGTGCTTGCTCTCTGCATTCCTGGGCATTTAAGGGATCACAAGGAGTAGCTGGACCATGGAAAGAAGGAAAGGAGCATCTGCCTCTCCAGATTTACAGGGATCAGCATCTGAGCGAGTCCCCAGCATTAACTGGGGTGTAACGGGGAGCAGAGTCTGACTCACATGCCATATGTTCCCAATCCACCGTGTTCAATCAAGCCTAATAAAATTGATAGGGGAGCATTGAAAATCTCGTGATTAATTCTTTATGATCTGTAATAAGGGAGCTGTGTGCCAATTACTCGAGTAAATCATTCATCAGAATATAAATAGAGCTAACCTCCAGCACAAACACCAGAGGATTTCCACTAGGATTGCAGGTCTGGATTGCAGCATTGCACCGCTGGTGACGATGTGTTATCTGATGGAGGACAGAGCAGGATCTGCAGTGTTGCTGCTTCTGCCCAAAGTTTCAGCTCTGTGCTTCCGTGCTATTTGTTTCTCCCAAGGCTTGCAATGCTGTCCGTTACCATGTGTTTCGAGGCTCTGTCCTTGATCTCTGTGACCCATCAGTCCAAACCCTTGCAGGTTTGTGAGGGTTAAACCCACAGGAGTGGGGTCAGCTTTATTTCAGGGCAGGTTTGAACATGTGGGCCATGACACAGCCCTTGGAAGGGATGCAAAGGGTTGGGGAAAAAGTCCCTGGCCCCACACTGCACCCATGAGACCTCTATCAGCAAAGGATTTAGCAGGGGTGCGACCAGGATTGAAAACTCAGGAGAGGCCAATGTTACCAGCAGAAAGAAGCTCTTCCTAGTGACCACCAAAGCTTTCTGGGGACAACCATAAAGTCTGGTTCACCTGGCTGGAGCAGTGGGTGAGGGGGCTTATAGAAGCTGCAGGCCAGCAGATGAGTTGATGAGCTTGTCCTGCTTTGCAGAGGATGTTAGCAAGAAGCTGGGGATGCTTATATCTCTTTTCTCAGCAAGGAAACCAATCCTTTGGCTTGGAAGGGCTTGTAAGGAGAGGTGTCCCTCTGTGCTGAAGTTTCCTTAGTAAAAGGAAACCCACCCAACAGCACTCCCTGCCCTGGAGGGTCGAGGGTCCCCTGGGTGTCCTTGAATCCCAAACACTCCTGAGCCAAGCCTAGCTCACTGAGCTGCAGCACCCCACTAACTCCCAGGCAGCGAGCATCCTGCACCGGACTGACACACATGTGCACTGAGCTGCATGCAATGAACATGTCAAACACATGGAAACCCTTCAGTGCTCTGCAGCAGATGCCAGCAGAAGTAACACTGGCTGCACAATCCCTGCTGCCAACCAGCAAGCTGGCTCCTGGTCCTCCCTCTGCCAGGGCAGCTCATCGCTGCCGTCAGGAATGACTTCGTTTAAGTGCTTTCTGCCCACACAGGCATTTGCAACTCTGTATTTATTGGTGACCTCTCAGGGCCATGGTGGGACTTCAAAGGGCGCTGGGGGAGTTCAAGCTGAGAAGGGACTTGGGAAAGTGGAGGGCAATGCCCTCTTCCTTAGCTCGGTGCTCGGAAACGGAGAGCTGGATAAAAGGCATGCCACGGGGAGAGGCGAGACAAAGAAAAATCTGTCCCCACAGAAAGCCCTCTTTGTCTCCTTCACAGCTGCCAGGATGTCTCCAAGGCAGGACAGAGGCCGGCTCTGAGGGGCCCTGCTGCTGCAAACACCCCATCCCTCTTACGTGGAAAATGTTCCCTGGACTGGGGATTTGGCAGCAGGAATGGTGTGGAGGCTCCAGTGTGACTCCCTGCCCTAAACACAGCCAAGCTGGTGGTAGGAACTGAGTCCTGTAGCACAACCCTTGCTGGGTGCCCTTGCAACATGTGCTGACATGTGCATAGACATGTCTGTGACAGCCCAGCTCTGCTGGCCTCAAGCAAGGAGCCAGTGAGATGGCTCAGCCCTCTGCACCTCCTCACCATCCCTCCATCTATCCCTCATCCATCCATCCATCCATCCATCCATCCATCCATCCATCCATCCATCCATCCCTTAGCCAGACCCATTCCTCCTCCCAGCCCGCCACCACAACCCTGTCCTTCCCCAGGTGGCAGCACCAGAACATTGTCCCCTTGCACCAGGGAAGATGGTTTGAAGAAAGTATCTCTCTGCTAATTCCATCCCACCTCCTCCTCTCTGAACACAGCCCTCATCGCTTTCCCCAGCGCGTTCCCCGCACCCCGCTGCCCCGAGCACCCAGCTAGTGGGACTCAGAAAATAAACATCCTCCCATCTGCTCTCCCGCCCCAGCCTCGGAGATGACAGAGGCAATAATTACACACTCAGCACAGCAAAATTATCCAGCGCCAGGGAGAAGAGGCCGGAAGCAGCTGGAGATGATCCATGGGGAATGCTGCTCCCACTCACAGCACCTTTGGTGTGCGACTCACCCCAAACCGGCCTGGTGCTGCAGTTTATACTGCGGCTTCTCGTTGGGCCCAGATGGGATGGGGTCCAGCCCTGTTCAAGCACTCCGAGTGCAGGAGTGCAGATGGTGGTGTGATGCTGTAGCAGGGGTTCAGAGCAGGAGAACTAAGGAAACAAAGGTTTCCTGTGGGGCTGAGAGCTGTAGCTGGGATCCCCAGGGTCTCCTATAGCACAACCTCCATGGATGCTGTTTTGCCAGGGAGGGTTTTGTGAGCCATCACTCAGCTCACGTTTCTGGTGCACAAACGCTCAGACCTCCTGTCCCTTCCCCGTTCCCATGAGACCTCCAGGAGGGACACTTGCAGCTCATTCACGAGGCTTCCTTCATCACAAACTCCTTTGTGAAGAAAATTTATTTCCCTTCAAAGGAGGGTCTGCAAAAGCAGATGGTGCATGCAGAGACCCTCGGAGGTCTGGGGGGGGGTGTGATACAACCTGATTTCCCACGCACAGGCAAGCGTGGGACCACAGCCCATGAGATGCATTCACCAGAAACATCCTAGAGAGGAAAGAAATAATATCAGTATGAATGATAACAGCAATAAAATAAAAGTAAAATAAGTTACACCTGCTGATGGGAATAGGGCACAGTGAATTGTCCTTAAAATAGATCCAGACTCATCAGCTTTACATTTTGCCCGGGAATGAGTAATACTGGGCACAGATCATGCCATTTCCACAGTCTTCCCAGTACAAGTGGAGCTACTTCCCTCCCGCTGCCCCGGCTGTGAGTGCGGAGCACGGCCCGGGGATGGGCTGGGGGCCAGGGAAGAGGTCAGGGAGGGGGGGCAGGCAGGGGCAGGGTCGGCAAGGCCGGCTCTCCCGCTTCGCTGCAGCGCTGGCAGCCGCGCGTCCTGCCCGCTCTCCTCTCGGGGCTGTTTTACCCCCGCTCCCACGCACGGCCCCGCTGCCCAGTGGGGCAAAGCCCCGTCCCATCCGCCCCGGGGGGCCGGACCGACCCGCGCCGCGGCCCGGTTGCTTCACCGGGTAGGGTCGAAGTACAGGCGCCGGCAGCACGGGCCGCCCGCCCCCCCCCCCCGCTCCCCTCCCGCCGCCGCGGCCGGACACACGCTCGCAGCCCTCGACGGAGGCGGCCGGGCCCGTGGCGAGGTCAGTGCTTCCCCGGCGCCGCGGGCCCCGCCGCGAGGCCCGGCCCGGTACGGCGCGGCCGCCAGGCCCGGCTGCCACCCGCGCCGTGCCGGGGCCCTGCCGCCGGCGGAGGCGGGACTACCGCTTCTCGTCAGCGCCACCGCGGGGCTCCGCGCTCGGCCTGCCCCGGGCGCGGCGGCGGCGGCGGCTGGGGAGGGGGGGGGAGCGACCCCGGCCTCGCGCCATGGCGGGGCGGCCCGGGCCGGGCGAGGGGCGGCGGGCGACAGCGGCGGGCGGGGGCCGGCCCTTCCCGCGGGAGTGCTGCGAAGGGCTGGGCGGCCTGGAGTACGGCCAGGTACCGGCGGGGCCGAGGGAGGGTAGCGGGGGGGCGGGGAGCGCCGGGCTCACCGCGGCCCCGGGGAAGGGCCCGGTCTGGAGCGCCGCCGCTCGGCTGCGGGGAGCGGCCTGTGGCCGGACTCCCCCTCCCCGGCCTCTGCCGGTGCCATGGCGGGGCTCGGCAGAGCAGTAACCCCCCCGGGCCGTGCCCGCAGGTGCGGCAGGCCCCGGCCACGCTCGGTACTGGGTGCCCGAGGTGTACCCGCTGCCCCTTGGCACCCAAACCACGACGGCACGCTCCGGCCACGTGGCGAGGGCTGCACGGCACTGCATCGGAGCCCCGTGGGTGCTGCTGCCAGCTCGCCTGGCTGCCCGTGGGGCTCTGGTCCAGGTGCCCGTGGGGCTCTGGTCCGGGTGTCTGTGGGGCTCTGGTCCGGGTGCCCATGGGGTTCTGGTCCGGGTGCCCGTGGGGTTCTGGTCCGGGTGTCCGTGGGGCTCTGGTCTGGGTGTCCGTGGGGCAGGTGCAGCTCTCGCCCAGGTGCCCGCGCAGCTCTCAGCCTGCCTGACTCTGGGGCTGCGGGCAAGCGGGTGGCATTTGCCACCGTTATTTATTGCCTGTGGAGTTGGAGGGTGCAAAGTTGAACGCTCTGTGCCTGTTACGTGGCTGTCCCAGCAGCTTGCAGAGACAGCTCATCCTAACCGGCCCCGCTTTTACCCCTAAAAGCACACACTAGGCTCAGGCCAATCTACCTCCCGCTGGCAGCAGCAGATTTGGCGGTGGAGGAGAAAAGAAGGTGAGTGCAATGTTAACGATGTTGCCAGCCAGGAGTTAGTAGGTCAAGAAGCTTTTGTTCAGCCAGTGCCGGCGGTGTGCTCAGCACTGTACGAAACGAGAGGAAAGAAGCTGTCCTGGTCCCATGAGTTTGCAATTGAAGTGGGACCAGACAGTTCGGTCTGGGTACTAGCAGCTGTCTGTGTGCCCAGGTTACAGCTTGACGGCACTTGAAGTGGTGAGGTCTGATGGCAGAGGGCTGCTGGGGGTGAAGGGAGGGAGGAAAAGGCTGGGGAGGGTGGGAATAGGGGGAGATGGGTCAGAATCAGGCCATGGGGGCTATTTCCATTGTTCCTTGCCAGCACCTGCATCCCAAAGGCTGGGGGAGCTGGGGCAGGTGCAGTTTGAAAGCAGCCTCAGACCCTGGTGAGGATTACCCCCATTTCCCCAGGGCCTTTGCTTGTGCACTTTGCACAGACAGCAGTCATGGCTGTGCTGGAGGCGCCCAGAGTGGCTGGACTTGCCCCACAGGACAGCGTGGGAGCCTTTCCCAGGGCCTTTGCTCTTGGCTAAGAGGCGCCTGGTTTGGCAGACCCTCTCCATGGATCCCACTGCAGCTCTGGTTCCTTTGAAAACTGGGTGAGGAGCCAGTGGGAATCTCTCTCCTGGACAGTCGAGGTGGAGCCGATGCCTTTTCAAGCCTTTCCTCTCCCTTGGCATCTGAAAAACTTGCAAACACAGCTGTGTTTGGGAAGAAAAACCTTCCAGTCTCGATGTTGTCTTGATTTTGATTCAAGGGAGGGAAGGGCTTGGGCTGGGCCATTTTGTCTTTTGTTTCCAGTTTTTTTGGCAAAAAAAAAAAAAGGCTCTGGTTGTTGTTTGTCCAAATACCGATGTGGGGAGGGCGGGTGAGGAGGGAGAAGCAGCGTGGCTTATTGCACCTAAAAATGCTGACAATGTCAGGGAGCCATCCTGGGAAAAATACCTCTTTCTTAAAAGGAGAAAGGGGGAAAACTGGATAGTTTTAAAGGCTTTTTGTTGTTGCAATTTAGAAAGAGAGGAAAGTCTTTAGCAGCTTCTCATAACGTGAGTGCATCCACTCTCACTGTGAAAGGTGTTTGCATCACTCTTGCTTTTTGGAAGGCAAGCCTGAAGCTGACAGAGTTCATGACCTGGAGTTTCCAGCACCTCTGTGCAGTACTGCTGCTCTGGGGACACCAAACGGTGCTCCTTTTCCTGCGTTTTGGAAGCGTGCTTGGGTTGGCAGCTGCCCCATATAGTGCTGGTGCCCGTCCTTGCAGCAGCAGTGTCCCCCCAGTGCCTGTGTCTTTCTGGGCAGTGCTGCAAGCACGGGGCTCCCTGAGAGGTGGGGAGAGGCAGTTTGGGGGAGCCCCCACTCCTCTTCTTGGCTTAGCACCCTGACACAGTGCTTTGCAAGCTGGAACAGCGGGTTGCTTGGGGCCATTAAAATTTTTTTCCTCTCTTGCAGGGCAGCTGGTAACGTTGGGTTTGAGCTGAAGTGCCCTGTATTTGGGTGCAACACCCGGAGCCCCCGCAGGAACCTGCACCCCCAGTAACTGGCTCTCGTCCGCAGGTGGATGTGACAGCCATGGCGCAGCTCTTCGGCTACGTGGACGTGACTGACTCTGGCTTCATCGCAGCTGTCCTCTCCATCGCCTTCAACCCGCTCTTCTGGAATGTGGTAAGAGCTGCCTACATGTCAGCAGCCCCATTATTTCTAGCTTTCCTTTGTCAGCTATGGGGGGGATCTCCTTTGGGCCATGCTGGAGGAAAATACACCTTTTGGGGAAGTCTGCTGGGCTGGGTGGGGTGAGGTGTACTCCGTTACTGCGAGTTAGAAGGGGGTGAGCAGGGAGCTGGGCTGCGGAGAAGACACGTGGCACTGGGGGTGGCTGTGGCCGGTGTCACAGAAGAGTTAAAGGTGGGAGCCAGTGGGAGATGCAGAAGGAATTAGGAGCTGAGCTTGGGAGTGGGGGCAGAGCAATCAAAACCATCCTTCAGCCACCTCCTGCTGCACCTCAGCAGCCCAGCAGCCAGGCACTGCTCAGCACTGGGACTGAACGTGAATGGCATTAGTTGCTGGTGGCTGCATTGGGTACATTGCCCGCTGCTTCCCCTTGAAATATATTGGCAGCTGATTGTGTGGATGGCAGGAAGCAAAACCAGTCAGCCACAAGTTAACCCCAAGAAATTCCCCCTCCCTCATCTGCAAAGTCTGGCACAGAGCTGCAGAGCTGGCAGCAAGCCAGCCCTAAGCAGAAGCAGGGTTACCTGTGCACCAGTGATGCTCGCGGTCCCTGTGGGTGCCATAGCGCTTCGGGAGCTGAGACTGGAAGAGTCTCTGCTGCCTTTTACCGGTGTGGTTTGCTGCCTCCCTGCCAGAGCAGCGAGGATCATTCCCAGCCCTGTTTCAGAGCCAGAGCCAGTGTCCTCAGCAGGGAGCTCAGGCTGGCTGCAGCACTAGGTGACTCCCATCCCACAGCTCCTCAGCAGGACAGCTGAGGTCTGGGGCGAAACCTTCTCCCTCCCTACGAACACTCATAGGAATGGGATGTCATCTCTGCCAAGATTCCCCAAACCGCCCGCCAAACCTCCCAGCAGGGATTCTCACCCCGGGGAAGTCTTCTTTAAAAGGCCTTATTTTTCCAGAGGGGGAGGACTCGTCTCTCTCTGAGCGTGGGGGCTCTTGAGATTGTCTCACGCTGAGCTTTGGAAAAGCGAGGCTCTCCTGGCTGTGAGTCACTTTGGAAACCTCTGTCGGAGCTCTTTGTTGCAGCCTCCCTAATTTTTCATGCAACTCGTTATTAAAAAGTCTCACGGTGTCTGAAATGTGAACTAGAACACGCCACATTATTTCGGCTGCGGAGTCATCGTTCAGCATAAAGAATCAATGAACAAGAAGGTTCAGGATGTGGTCTCTGGGGGGAGAGACCAGCTCCAGCAAGAAACTGCATAAAAGGGAAAGAAAAAAAAAAAAAAAGTACTTTATTAGAGTCTGCTGCTACGCCTGCGACTCGTGGGACGCCTGCAGCTTGGGAAATAGCATTGCTTTTTGGATCAAGAGTTTGGCTGCTGTTAAAGGACAGGGAAAGCTGATGTAACAGCAGAAAGTTCATTGCGTTGCTGTTGTCCCCTTCCAGCTCTGAAGAGCATTGCCTTTGGCGGCAGGTGGCACTGCAAGCAAGACATGCAGGGCCTGCGCCCCGGAGCAAAAGGCATCTCTGCATGGTTTTGCAGTGAGCAACCTGAGCCTGTGTGTTGGTGGAAGGCTCTGGGGAGGTGAGCGTGGCACTTGATGTTTCCCCAGCTGTAACGGGCTGGGTGGATCTTACAGTCCGTGTGTCTCCATCCCTACACTTGCTGTGCCCAGGGCCCTGAGCGTCTCCCAGGTGTTTTCAGGCTCTGCCAGCCTTGGTCTGTGGCTTGCAGCAGACGCTGCTGGAAAGCTCTTGCAGGGCTGTGGGTCCCACAGCAAGGCCCCACTACTGAGTGCATTTTAGCAGGGGTGGCCCCAGCCATCCCTGGACTTCCCTGGCCTGTTTCCTTTACCTTCTCCCCATCCCTTTTCCTGTGTGATCCATGTCCCCTGCCTGCACCTCACCAACTCTTCTTTCTCTCCATGCATTCCTGGACAGGCTCCCTTTGTCTTTTGCTGTTTGAGTTCCTTCCCAGCAGCTGAGATCGCTTCTGCATCTGAATGACTTTGGGCTCAGCGGAGCTTTAGTGCAAAAACTGGGTTTCTGTGCAGTGCCAAACAGTTTCCGCTCTCTGTGCTTAATAAGTAATTTGGGACCGTGGTCAGAACCCTTCCCGAGCATGAAATTCCTCGTGTGGGTAGAAATTGGGTGGGGATTCATTGATTTAGTTCAGTGTCTTAATTCCCTGTCCCTGCTGAACTCCGGCCAGGTCTGTCTGCCTCTTGCGAAGTTTGGCGCCGGCTTGTCCTCGCTGTGCAGCGCCTCCGAATAAATATGTGGTGGGGAAACCCTGGCTGCTGACGGAGAGGCGCATCTCAAGGCCTTGAGTGAGCGTGGCGAGGCGTTTGCCCTAGTAAGCACCAGGCATATCTCTCTGGGACAAAACTTGCAGGGTTTGGGGATGAAGCAGGAACTCTGAAGGCTGTGGAAGAGGTGGTTCTGGAGAAAACCCTGACGCTCTTAGGGTCGATTTATGTATTTGGGTTAAGAGAGCAATTTGGAGGACCAGAGCTGGAGTGAGGCAATTTGTAGGACTCCAGCCAGGTTGTGCTGATGCTCCCTCCTGTTCTCCACAGGGGTTAAAAGCTCTCCAAAAAGGCCTCAGCACTCCCACTTCCTCCTGTCCTCACTGCAGGCCTGTGCTGGGGCGGGGGTACTATGAATGTCACCCCAGGGTCACCCTCTGTGTTTCCCCACCAAACCCAGGACTCGCACCCCCTCTTCTTCTGCCCCCCAGGCTCTGTGCCAATTAAAATCCTGCCTGGGTGGCCCCCAAGGTCATGTTGTCCATGGCACAGCTTAGCTGTGTTCCTGCACTATTCTGTTTATTTCTTCCTTTTCTTCCTGTCTCTCCTCATGCTGTCTCTGCTTTCCTACCCGCTGCGGCTGTTACGAAAGGAGCTGCTGGGATCCACGATCCCGTGTGAGGCAGGGTGCAGGCGAGGCCCCGAAAGGCAGCATCAGAGCCGTTTTGCAGATGATGTTGCTTACAACTCCCCAGGGACATTCAACGCAGCCGGGAGACCTGAGCCACTGTGGGGCTGTTGAGGGGCACCCAGCGAGGAGCAGGCGCGTCGCTGGAGCTCTGCCATAAAACCTTAATGAGGTCAGAGCGGTAGAAACTTCAATAAATCCCATCTGTGTTTGGAAAGCCGCAGAACGAGGGGAGAAACTTCCCATCCCTCGGTAACTAAGGAAGGTATTAAATAACAACTCCTTGGGGACAAACATTTTCAAGCAAGGAGAGGCAGATAACCTGCGTGCGGGAGGCTTTACAGCTTGCTGAGCCTTGGCACAGGGGGAGTTGCTAGAAAGCTGGAAGGTTTCTGACATTCTCAATAGCAGACAAGCAAGTGGCATAGCTGTGAGCCAGGTAGTCTGACGTCCATCAACACGCAAGCGAGTTTCAAGTGGGGAGCGCATCCATCAGCAATCCCTTTCTTGATTTGAGCCTCTTAAAAAATGTACAGCTGGCGTCACGGACTGATTTAGAAATGGCACATTTTCAGGGCTGCCCAAGAGCCTGCTCCTCCTGTCACCTCCGGTGACCTGCTTGAGACACCCATGCATCTCTCAGGAATCTGCAGGGTGAAGCCTTAAATGTCACATTTAGGAACGGACTTAGGATAATTTAGTGTGATTGTGAAGCAAGTAGACCCCATCAGACATGCGTGATCGGGTGTGATTTAGTTCTTCAAGGTTGCAGCTTTTCCTGTTCGGGGCAACAAGATCTTTGTTCTAGATTTCTGTCAAGCATTTAAGCTGCGTGAGGTTTTGATTAAAGAAGTAGTTGCAGAGGGACCTGGGCTGACAATGTCTGGCTCCTGATCGATGTGTATCTCTTGGTTCATTTATTTTTAATTTCCCATCCTTTTCTCCTTTTTTTGGAGACTAGAGGAATCTGCCAAGTGGAAAAGAAGTGCTTGTGCCGGCAGGGAGGAGGGAGTTTGCAGGCGCTGGCAGCCCCCTTTCACCTACCTCTGACCACTTCTTGCTAAACTCGGAGGAAGGTGCCTGGCCCAAAACCTCCCCACGCTGCTGGGAAGCTGCCGGGAGCTGTTGGGATTCAGACCTCAGTGAGCCAAACTCTGAGAAACCATCTGGACACAGGAGAAAAATGGCTGATGCTGGGGGATTTCAGCAGCTCTCGCTGTCTGTCTTGTGGAAGGGAAGGATCCAGCAGTGGCTTGATGGTGGCAGTGTTAGCACCTCACAGGGGAAGGGAAATTGCAGGGAATGAGGTGGCTGGGTGAGGGCTGGAGCTGGAGTGGTGGGCAGAGCCTTGCAGGGAGTACACTTTGGTTAGCTGGACTTGACAGGGTTGGGAGATGAACGAGTTGAAGTGATTTATTGGGTTTTTTATTTTCTGGCCTTCAAATTCTGCAAACCTGTGAGAGTTTCGTGGGCTCCCCCCCGCACACCTCTGCCCACCTGCAACCGTGCCTGAGAGCAGAAAAACAGCCCTCAACCATCTTTGGAAAGTGCTTTTAGATCCCGTTGTAGAAGCCACAGCACAGCGACGATGATTATCTGCTTATAAAAGATGCTAGATCAATAGCAGGGCTTCAAGCTATGCTGCAAGGCAATTGACTGCAGAAAGTGTTTCTTTATTGGGGTAAAGCTGGGCTTGCAACGAGGCTCAGATTTGCTCTTACATCTCTGGTCTTAAAATGTCACCACCAGCTCTGATGCCTTTCATCCTTTGTGCAGGGAGAAAACGCACATCGTTGGTAATTGGGCTCTCTCCCAGGCAGCAATAGCCGTTTCCCTACAATGCTTGAGAAAAGGGTGAGGATTCGCTTTTCTTTCTTCTCCCCCAAACAGCATTTAGTGGCAATTTTATTCCGAGTGACTTAGTAACGCTTCCCACTCAGGTGGTGAGGGCTTTGCAGCGATGCCGTAACGTGTGCGGGGAGCAGACAGCATCGATTCTCTGACCATCTCGTAACGGAGCGAGTCCTGGCCGGGTGTGTAACACTCTGCTTGTTTGGCTCCTAAATTTAGCTTTTCCAGTGTGTCGGCACCGCTGTGAGCCGCATAACAGGCACCAAAATTGGGTCACATCCTCCAGCCTGCCGGGTGGAGTGACACAATTAGCAGCGCTGTCACCTTGAGGGAGAGCCACATCCTTCATCCCAGCACCGCTTCCCTGCAGCCTCCCAGCTAGGGGTGGTGGTGTTTTAATCTAAAGCCTCTTTAAGAAGCCGTGCGATGTCTTTTTACGATGCTGAGCTGCCTGTGGCAGGAGGAATCATGGACTCCAGCCTGGCTGTGAGCTGAAGTGCTTCATCTGTGTGTTGAGCTGGGCAGGGTCTCAGCCCTCAGGTCTTTAGGTGAGGCTGTAGCAATCCTTCGAGCAGCTGCCCAGCCACCAAGCATGGGTACCTACTGAGGCAGGGTGTGCTTGGGCAGCAGAGCTGTTTCCATGCCTGTTCCTAGCATGAATTTGGGATCCAGCTGGTGTGCGACGTGCCTGCTCAGCGTTCCTCTGAACAGAGGTCAGGACCTGTCTCTCACCTCGCAGTCCCCCGTGGATCATGGCCAGGCTGACTCAAAGAGCAACCTCCTTTTTTTAGCTTCTACAGAATGCTTCACTAGAAACCCAGGGTGTTTGTTGTATATACTGGACTTTTCTTGTTTAGTGCTTTAAAAATAAGCTGCGGGCAGCTGGCAGCCCTGCTGGAATAAGTCAGCACATGCACAAAAGATGAAAAAATATACTTAAGCCCAGAGTCTTGCTTCCATATGCATCAGAGGATTATCTGTAGATCCTAGAAGCTGGGAGAGGCCCTTTCCCCCCTGTCCCACTCCATCCCTATCCTGCCACGCTGCTGCTAAATGTTTTCTCTGGCGATGAGGTGCTGTTCAGAGATGTTAGTCTGCGATGTGGCAAGTCTGTGACCACCTGTATCCCATGGGACAAGGCAAAAAATGTAGCTGGAGGTAAAAAGGAGAGTTGTATGATCTACCCAGATGGGGAGGCATGGAAAACAGCGGGCTCTTTCCCCTGTGACCCTTGGCTGTGGCAGTGTTTGTGCGTAGCCCTGGGGTTGGGAGCTGCTGGAGCCCCGAGCAGGGAAACCCGTTGCCTCCCCCGGGACATCGGTTGTGTGCTTGCTGCTGTCACGGATGTGAGCTGGGAGTTTCGTGGCTGTGCCCTGGTGCAGACCATTTAGCAGAAGCCTGCCTGGTTCCCAGAAAGATGGGATCACCCAAAATAGGCGGCTTTGACGAAGAAATGCGGATATGCAGTGGGCTGAGTGCTCTTGGGAGGTTATTTCTGTAAGACCTGCTGCCGGACTTCCATCATCATCTTGCAATCACGTCTCCTGCCTGCCTGGAGACTTGTGGTGTGGAGGGAGGCGTTTGGGTTTCACGGTGGGGATGTTGGGTCTGGTTTGTGGCAGGCTGGTGGCACACAGGCTTGGTAACCCACAGAAAATGAACTACGTGAGGACACTTATCTCCAGTTGCTCACGTGGCAGTAGCAAATGGGTAGTAAAGTAGATTAGGAAACCAGTAAAGCAGAACCCTCCTCCTCTTTTCCACATGTATTGTGTCCTCAGTGTCATGAGTAGCTGGAAGTGGCACTTGGCAGGAGCATCTCACATCCCTGCTCTCCTGAGCGTGAAACCAGATAGTTTGGCAGCCTGATCACCAGCGGGCACTGGTTCCTCATAAATATTAGGAGCCTGATCTCAGTTAAATGAAGCAACCTGCACTCCCTTTGCATCGACTCGCTTACGCCCCCCTTCCTCAGGCATCCTCATAAAGCTTTAAAATCCCCATACCCCAGCCCGGGGAGAAACAGTTGATGTTGGGAAGCTGGTGCTCATGTATTAGGTTGATGGAGGACACGAGCTATGGACACAGAGCATGCCTGGGCAGTGGCTTTGGCTGATGTGCTGCAGAGCAATGGGAGCAGCAGTGTGTGGCTGCTCAGAGCAAGGTGCTTTGATTTCAGAGGGTGGCCCTGTCCCAGGGAAAGAGAATGAAATAGCTATACCCAGCAAGCTGCTGCCTGATTTCCCTTTCCCTGCCAATCCATCCAAACCTCAGAGCTTCCTCACACGCAGGGAAAGAGGAGTCACTCTCTTGGAAAATTACAGATTTGGTTGGCAGAAAAGCTGTAAGCCTTGTGTGTGGCTTTGTCAAACTCCCCTGATGTCAATGTGAGTGTTGGGGTCAGGGGGAGGAAGTCTGACGAGAGCTCTTGATTTTCCCATGTGTCACTGAAATGATGAATCTCCACGGTGTGTTACCTAGTCATCTGAATGTGGCAATACCTTGCTTGGACTTTTTCCTTACAAAATGTTTTTATTCCCTCCTTTTACTCCTCTGCCAGACCAGGGCTGATGCACCCGTGGGCTTTCTCTGCAGGTCGGGTCGTGCAAGCTGCTGCTTTGTCTGGCTGAAGGGTTTCCACTCCTTGTCTGTGTAGGCACAGTCATTTTTGGTGTGATCCTTTTTGTGGTTTGGGGAAGAAAAAGCAGGCTGCGAGCTGCTCACACCCCTGAAGTGGGTGAAATGGAGATGGGTTTTTGCAATTTTCTCTGCCTTCGTCTGTAGCAGGGAAGCCTGACCATCAGGGCTCACAGAACGCCTTCGTTGCCTCCTTTGTGCAGTGGGAGGTTTGCTCATTATCTGCTTTGTGCTTCTCTTATAAAAGAAGCTGTAATTGTAGCAGCTCCTTGCCATAAAAGCACAAAGACATTTTCAGGGAAGGAAAGTGTACATGCAGCTTTTATGATCCTTTACAGTACCCCTTCTGCCTACTTTTCTTGCGTCCTGCCTTTCTCCAAACATCAGCTCTGTGCCTGGCTGGTGCTTGGTGTGACTGCCCCTGGCTCAAGCCTCTCCTTGCTGTAGAAATGCCCCTTTTAGAAAGAAGAAGTCTTGTTGGGTGAAGAGGGACCCCAAGTTCCTCCCCCATAGTCGAATGTTCCTGTTGCTGCCTCTTCCCTCAGAGCCGTGTTTTCTGTGGAGTGTCTGGCAGCAGATCCCAGGGAGGATTCTGAACTGGGCAGGAACCCCGTCCATCCATCTGTGACTACTGTGTGCACCCGTAACAGCACTGGAGCAATACTAAATCATATCACCTTGGGGCACGCATGGCTGTTTCTATTAAAAACTGAGTGACCTCAGATGAGATACAACATTTCTAACTATGGAGCATTCCTATTCAGTGCCCTTTCCTGTTTATTTTTACCAGGACATTGTTTTAATGTCTGTAGAGTTACTCATTTGATTCCCAAGGCTGGAGAGCGGCAATGAATTAGTTTCATTTCAGGTCTTTGTCTGGCAATCATTTTCCGGAGACTGATGTACTTGGAAGCCGAAGCGAGTGCATTGCCCAACTGAGGAACATTACTTCCCTGCCTGTACCTGTTAGGCTCTGGTCCCTGGTGTGGATGTGTATGGATCCTCAGCTGGAAGGACTTGCTCAGCCTCCACCATCCTCTGTGCAAGATGCTGGTACAAATGTGCAGAGCACCACACTGTAAGAGGATTTGAGCACTGTATGTGGAGCTCATCCTTGCATCTTGGCATTGAGCTTTGAGGCAGCAAAAGGGGGAGGGAGCTCCCAAGGGGTGCATATTGCTGGGTCTGGGGATGACTGATTGTTCTCTCAGCTTTTGGGTTAGGTTTCTTCCACTGACACAGGGCACGTGGTTACACCCATCGACACCCACAGGAACCCCAGCGATAACACCAGCAAGCCCGAGGGGGTCTGATTATTGTATTTAACCCTTCCAATTGTTGTTACTTGTTGTGCCGGGCGGCTTGAACATCTCATCCCCGAGGAGAGGGGAACAGCGCCCGCCGTACAGAGAGATCAGATTGTCCCTCTCTATTGTTGGCCGCCGGGACGCCAGCAGCATCGCAAACATGCGTGTCCTCAGCGCCGTGGGAAATGTTCCCAGGGGAGGCTTAACACGGAGCGTGGAACTTGATCCCTCGAGCAGTGAGAGGACAGGAGGCTCTCCAGCTGACATCGGTGCTGTGCGAGTGCAGCCAGTGCAACCAGTACCTCTTTTCCAACGAACTCTCACCACCCTGTGAAGGGGTATTAGATTTCTCTTCTATCTTGTGCTCTGTGAGGCGTATTTATTTTTTTTCTCCCCCCTTTCCCCATCCCTCCTCCCATCACAGCCCCTGGGGGAGCGGTGAGCGAGTACACGCTGTCCAGAGGATGGGTGTGTTGGGAGTCCTTATTAGCAGACTTATTCCAGAGAATTAAACCCTAATTTCACAAAAGGGCAGCAAGAGGGTGGCTGCAGCTCAGCGAAAAGCCGAGCTGGCTTTGTGTGTTGTTTGCAAGTGGCACGAGAAGTCCTGGGCTGAGACTGCTGGTCCTGGTCACTGGGGTATTACAACCTAAAGAATGATTGTTGTGTTTCTTTACAACACAGAATTACTAAGTAGTTTGTAAGGAAACCGGTCATGGCTCCTCTCCCGGGCTGTCACTTGTGCCTTCACTTGTGTTAGACTTCAGTTTTAGGCAGGGCTTTAAAATGTTCCTGATCATCTTCCACAGCCCCGCTGCAAGATGTGCCTCTGCGACACCCGTCATTGTTTCTCCCTGAGTTAATTGTTGCGTGTAATTGCGACCTGCTGCAGGACGCTGTCTTGCTCTATTCAAAAAAAAAAAAGAAAAAGAGAGAGAGAGAGAGATGCTAATGAAGAACATTGGGTACCATGTTACAGGAGAGCAAGGCTGGGCTCACTAGGACGCGTACTTGGCGTACTGTTATTGCCAGCCCGGGCAGAAATGGTGCTTCTGTCTCTCGTCAGTCACTGGCTAATGATTGTAATTTTTACTCGCTGAGAAACTCTGGGTATAATGGACTTCATTAACGGATATATGAGATGCTACCAGACCTGCATTAGGGGGAGAAGGGAAGAAAACAAGCCCTGCGTGGAGGCAATTTTATTATTTATTTGTAGCAATAGGAGGGGTCCAGAATTAGTATTGGATTCGGCGGTGTGGCTAATGAGTGGGGCTGAGCTGGCATCCAAGCAAACCTATTAACGAGAGCAAACTGCAAAGATGATGCCCAGGCCTGAAAGCCCTCACGTTAAACACAAGATCCCAGGCAGTGCTAGGATGGCTCAGCTGCTTTGTCCTCCTCTGCGTGGGGCTGTGTAGCTGTGTGGGGATGTGTTTGCATCTCGAGAGGCTTCAGCCTTTCTCTCTCTTGCTCTCTCCTGCCAGTCCCGTCTGACTCTTGTATGTTGGGTGGGCCAGAGCTTCTGATTTAATCTTTAAGACAACAGAGCCAAAGTATTTCCACTTCCACAGGCTGTATCTTCTTGAAGAGCTGTCTGACATGAGATACTACAACATCCAGCCCCAGTTTTTGGTTGCAGGCAGCAGCACATCTGCAGGTCCAGCTGGCTGGGGACACGGTGACAGAACTGGGTGCTCACACTGTATCTGCAGCTAAGTACATGTCATACAGGAGAGCAAAAAGGCACTTGAAAAGGCTGACATTTGTGGCATAGCTTTATACGATCTCTCTGCAATGAATCTGAGGCTGCAAGAAATGCCAGAGTTGTTAGGTGACCTCAATCTGGTTTTACCTGGAGCTGGTGAAGGCTTGGCTCAGTTCAGGAAGAGGGTATTTCTTACACAGGATGTGCTTGCTGAACACTGTCCATTTTTATTCCAGCTAGAATAACTGTTTTTTAATCAAGCTGACCTTATTTGCCACGGCGACACTGGTTTGAACTAAAGGTTTGCAGCAATCATCAGAAAGCCCTGAAGAGCAGGATAGATGCTTTGTAGGGAAGATAAAAAGCCTTGTCTCCATGTTTAGGACCAAACCTGAGGTGTTGAAGCTGGCAGCGAATTCAGAGGGACTTGACCTCAGCACTGTGGATCTGCTGGGATCCAGGGCCTGGGTTGGAAATAACACAGCGGAGCAGAGGCACGACTGTAGAAAGGAAATCTTAAAAAAACCCACCCCAACAGAGGCGTTTGTCTTGTAACATGGCATTTGTACTGAGTGCTTGCTGACAGTGTGGTGCAGCAGAGAGCTTGTCTTTCTAAATCGATGCCAGTTCAAACATCGCCGGTGCTATTGTTGGATCGCTTTGTTTGGAAATGGGTCTTTTGGGTAGACGTCCCGTTTCGGTAACGCGGCTGAAGGTACAACACTTGAGGCACTTTCCCTGCCTTTGCTTTTTTTAGTATGAGCAACAGGGGAAGAAAAATAAATAAGCAAATACAGCGTGTGTGAGATGGGCAGAACGTTCTCAGTCACTCGAGAGGCCGACGCACACCTTTGCTTCTGGTTGGTTTGGGAAGGTGCCTGCTGTGAGCTGCCTGAGAAAATCAGACCTGTTTTGCTCAGATAAAATGCTCTGAGCTTCAGAAAAATGCATGAAAATATGAGGTTTGTGGTTTTCTGGATGGGAAGTGTGTGCAATGGGAAGCTGAGTGTGGGCCAAGTCATCTGGGCATGGAAAATGAGGAGGAAAAAGAAAATCCAGCAAAACACCAGGCAAAATGCTTCGTTGTCCTGCGCATGAGCTGCTCATCCAGCAGCGCTTGCTTTCTGTCTGGGCTCCGGCAGCCCCCCGAATTCTTGTGCCTCTGCCTTCCCCTGATCTTGGGGGATTATTTTATTAGGTTGTATTACTGGATTAGAGGAGCTGGGTGGGTCCTGGCTGCTCCCTGTTCCCCCACACAGCCTATGCTCCCCCCGGTGCTTGGCTGTCCCCACCACATCCTAAATTGGGACTGGAAAGGCCTTTCCTCACCCCGTGCTGTGTTCTGGAGAAATCATTACTTTTTCCATGGGTTGTGTTGGCCAGGAGAGTCTGTAGTCTGGTTCCCTGTGCACCGCCTCCCCTTCAGTCTCAGGGAGCTGCTCATAAGGGCTCCCCACGACTGCTCTCACTAATTAACATGGCATGCTCTGGGTTACTCAGAATCACCTGCAGCTTCCAGCTCTTCGGACATAAATCATGAGCTCCTTGCCTTGAGCAGAAGCTGTTCAGATTTAGTGTTGGAAATTGCTAGTGAATACAGCCCGTATTCTGTGTCATCTTTGTTATTATTGAAGAGGAGAAGATGTGGTTTATGGAACATCGACGGACCCGGCCTGCCTTGGCGTACGATAAGCAGGGGCTTTTTTTCATTGCAACCAGCTAATGAGATGGTACTTTGACAAATCACATAAACACTATTAGAGAAATGAAATTTATTATCTAGCTGTTTATCATGAGTGGATTCAAGGTAAAGACTCGTGTGGCGGTAATCTCAAGGGATGGCTTTGAGGTAAAGCGTACCTAGTCCTTACGAAACCCTTATCTGTTTACCTGCCAGGTTGTTTTGTTTCCCCAACTCAAGGCTGTTAGCTGAGGTGACCTGTGCCATTTCAGTCCAATTACTTTCACTGAGGATGGATGTGGGGGGATTTATTTTTTTAGGCTAAGCTCATGGTGGTGGAGGCAGGCTGGATTTCTTTAACACTCATCTTTTCCACTTCTAAAGAAGTGGAGTCACTTTACTCTTCTCCCTGTGTCAAGGTGCTCAGACCCTGTTGACACCCTTGGCAGTGGCATTTGCTAGGAGAGGCACTACAAGAAGCACTCCAATTTGCATTTTGTCCTCTTAACTTGCTCATCCAGGCACTGGGCATTGCGGGCAGCGAGGGTTTGTCACGCCAGCTCGTCTCAGCGCCGCAGCTCCCCAGCATGCCCCTTGGTTTGGAGTGGAGCCTGACCTGCTTTCTGTTTATAGGTGGTTTTCTTCTTCAGCCTCTTGGATGTTCTTATTTTTTCACAGTCTTTTGTGCTTTCCAAGCCTCCAGTTCCACTGCATGTGCCTGCAAACGTGGGGTTTTTCCCTCCGTGACAATCTCCGTCACCTGGGTGTGCAGCCCTGTTGTTCCAGCTGGCTGTTCCATGCCGCAGTGTCGCTGCGTAGCCAGTCCACATACCGAAACCCCGTCTCCGAAACCCCGCTGCTGTTTCTTTTGGCTGGACTAAACTGCAACCCCTCCTATCCAGAGCCCATGAAAGGCAGTGGAAAAGTCTTTCTTGAATCAAACCGACGCCTTCCTTTCCAAACTGAAAGCCCTTGGCAGACATGGATGGGCTCAGCCATCCTGCTCAGCTGAGGCTGTTATTGCCGTTGTACGAGTGGGGAAATGGGGATGGGGGAATACTAACTGGTGTAGCCTCCTGGGTTGACCTTTGGTAGCTGAGCCAACCCATCATCTTTTGGGACACGTGTTGGGTCTCTGTCCATGTGATGCCCAGAGCCTCCAGGCTCCCTGCCCTACTCCATGAGCACAGGCTGTCACCCGTTGTGCCCATTGCTCATCAGCAGTCCCCGTCTGTGTGCATCTTTTCTTGGTGCATTGCCATAAAAAGGACCTTTACAAGCTACATGGGCAGAGTCTCTGAAGTCTCTTCTGTCACGTGAAGCCATTAAGAGGGTGCCTGTATCTTCTAATACTGCTTCAGTGTTTTAATTGCCTGAACTAGAAGCTGCTGGTCCTGTTCTTAGTTGGGGAACTTGGCAGGGCTTTGATAATTTGCTAAAAACCTTTTGGGCTCCATTACCATCTCATGGTTTTCTGTAATTGAGCGCCTGTGAGTTGAGAAGCTTTAGGAGAAATAACTTGGTGTCTAGATGGGGTAATCCAGAGCCACTGCAGCTTTTCCCTGTGCAGACAGGACGCATCTGGCCAGGGACTGCTCAGCCGGCTCTCCCTGCAGCTCTGTGACACCAGCTCTTTCCATGGTTTAGCACTTGCCCCATGGCACCTGCTCCCAGCCAGCCACGGAGCTGCTGCCTGCCTTGCTGGGAAGGACAGGGGCGAGCAGCAAAGGGTCCCTGAGCAGTGCTGTGGCAGGGTAGAGGGGCTGCAGCAGGCATGACTGGGTGGCATGAGGGTTTGGGGAATGGCAGGTGACAGCTCGGGTGGGCTGAGGCGAGGACGATGGGCCCCTACCCTGCCAGGGGAATGGCAAGCAATGGCACAAGGGGTTAAGGCTGCTGGACGATCACCTGGCCCCAGTGGTGGAGTGCAGTTGAGAATTGGTGCCACATAGCATGTAAGAGATGGTGGATGCATGAGGGGCTGGCCTCAGATGCACGTGTACCCACCGGCAGCAGGAAGGTGACAGTCCCCAAGGCCACTGCAAGGGGAGTCACTGCAGTCCAATGCACCACTGCCTGTGCTCTGAGCTGCAGCCACAGGCTAAACCCTGTGGGCTCAGGGCACCTTCCCCTCACCACGTGCCCACCCAGGGCTGGCCAGGTGCTCGCCCATGGTGTGGGGAAGGCAGTTGTGCTGATGGGTGCTTCGTATCCCCACTGCTGCACCCAGAATGTGACTGCAGGGAGGTGACAGCTAATTGCTGCAGCAAGTCAAGGACTGTTTAAGCAGCTAATTAATTCCTCCTAATCAGCCTTTGATCTGTTGAAAACTGCATGGCATTATCTCCTCTGCTGCAACACCTTGATAATTCCTGTCTGAATGGCCTTCACGGAGAACATATTTAAATAAACTCAATAGAGATTTCAGACAGATAGCAACTATAATTACCAGCTTGTACAAATTAAACCGTGGTTTGTTCTGTTCTTTTTCTTCTGCCTTCGCTGCCCAGAGCTCCTGCTAATCATGTTCTTGCTGCCAGTGGCACGCCAGTCCCCCGGGCGTTTTCTGCACATGCCTTCAGAAAGCCTGTGCCCGGTGCTGGGGCGGGCACTTGGTGAGCCAGGGTTTCGGATGGGGCTGCACATGGGTTTGTGCCAGCCTTATCCAGTCCTGTTCCTGTGCCAGGGGCTCAGGGCTGTGACCATAAGCTGGAAGAATGCTCAGCCCTCAGTGCTGACGTACAGGATCCTCCTCAGGACCAGCCCATTGTTTCCCTTCCCATCTCTCCTGAGGTTTGCCATCGCCTAGAAAAGCAGAGTTTTATCACCTAGAAGCAGCATGAGTGCTTGGATGTTTGCCTTGAGTGGCCACAGGAGCCCTGGCTGGAGCTTTCCTCCTGGCCATGGTGTCCACACAGCACTGCCCTTCCAGTGCATGGGCAGCAAGCTGCACTAAACAGTCCATCTGTGGAAGGGATGGAGTTGCCCTTCATCAGGAGGAGTAAGGTTGGGTCACACTCATTTCCTCTGTGGTCGCTCAGGACAGCCAGAAAGGCTGGCTCCTCCAGCATTCCACAGAGGTCTGCCAGCCACCGCACTGGATGTGTGTTGACATGGCAGCTGCTCCGCGTCGCTTCTGCTTCCCTGCTCTCCTGGGAGCATCTTGCTCAGAGCTTGGGTGCTCACGTGTATCTTTTTCCTCCTTGTCTTTTACATAAACACAGGAGCTGCAAGCAGGGTTGTTTTCCAGCAGAGAATGCCATTGGGGTTTAACAAGGGATTCCAGGGAATCAGAAAGGAGAAAGGGATTTTTCATACAGGGGAACAGGTCGGTGCTCCTGGTTGCTGTAGGTGAAATAAGGCAGGAAAACTGATGTTACCTTTTTCATTGGGTTAGGAGCTAGCCAGGGCACATTGGTGATGGGAGATGCTCACATGCAGCCACCTAAGTTCAGAGTCTCTCCAGGGTTTTTCCTGCCCCAGTCCCCACAGGAGGACACACTCCCGTGGCCTAGGAGAGGCCAGACTGAAGGAAAAAAAGATTCAAAATTTTCTGAGGTTGGTTTTGTCTCATTGTTTGGGTTTTTTTGGACTTGGGGCTGAGTTGTCTGTGCATCCAGGGCTCACCCTCAGTATGCCCATCGTCTTGGGATTGGGTTGCAGACATACCCTGAGGAGCTGATCGTTCCTCTGGGCTTTTCATGGAATTTCTGGGTTTGAGGTCTCTTAGGTTGCTTCCCAGACCCCACAGGATGGGGTAAAATCCTTCATACTGGCAGTGCTGTGAGACAGGTACAGTGAAGGCCACATATCCTATTCACAATCATCTCTTCTCCAGCCTGGGCATAGACACTGAACAGTTTGTCCAGGACAAGAGTATCCCAGGAAGTGGGCAGAGCATCTTCCTGGGTGGGTGATGGGTCTGAAACTTCCTGGGATATGGGTACCCAATGACGCTGAGAGCTGGGAAGCAGCCACTCAACCTCAGTCTTCCAATGCCTTAGTTTCTCTTTGTTTGAATGGATCTGCTAGCCCATCCCAGCCTCCCTGGCATGCCATGATGCCACTTAACACCGGCACAGTCTTCTTCAGATCCTATGGTGATGGGGTGATGTGAGGACAGCACTGAGATGCAGAATGTCCCTTAGCCCTGAGCCTTTGGGCTATCTGGTTTCATTCCCCACCCCTGGGGCCAGCCAGATATAGAAATGGAGTCATGCAAACCAGCACAGAGTCTCTGTTTCAGAGCTGGGCTCGAGCAAATTAAAATGTAACGTGTTCCAAAGCCAGCTTCCCTGGATGGCAGGCAAAACCCATCGATTTCCTTGAAACAAATACTAAATATTAATGAGAGGTGATGGTGTGCCACGCACACAGGGCTGTAAGGAGCATTTCCCACTCATCAGCTGCGGAGGCAGGTTGGTGAGATGAAACTGCTTTTCAAATGGCTGTTTGTGGCCTTTCTGGAGGTGGCTTGGGAAGCTTTGCCTGCCTGAAGGAAAGAAATCTTGGGACAGCCCCTCGGGATGCAGGCTGGTGCTTTCAGGCGTTGTTTACGCACTTGCCCGAGCGGCTGGGGAGGTGTCTCGGGTTCAGTTACGTAGAAATTGCCCCTGAATTTCCGTAGCGGAGGCGGCGATTCCCTGGGAACATCAGCCAGCCCTGCCTGCCCCCAACGAGCGGCAAAATGGCCTGCCAAAGGCAGAACATGGGACCCAGGAGCACTCCCTGGCTTTGCAGCCACATCTGCTCTTTGATTTATTTCAATAACAAGCGTTGGGGGAAACAGTAAAAAAATTACTTACAGCCCACACCAAGTGGCCTTAAAGTGAAAGAAGAGGGAGGGCCGGGAGCTTCAGAAAAGGAGTCTTGAATTTTTCTATTGATTTGACCCATGGGGAAGTCAGGAAACTTGAGTGCTGTGTCCAGTTCTGGGCACCTCACCATAAGAAGGACATCAAGGTCCTCGAGTGTGTACAGAGAAGGGCAACCAGGCTGGGGAAGGAACTGGAGGGTAGATCCTATGAGGAGCGGCTCAGGGAGCTGGGGGTGTTCAGCCTGGAGAAGAGGATGCTGAGGGGAGACCTTATCACTGCCTACACTGACCTGACAGGAGAGTGCAGAGAGGTGGGCGATGGTCTCTTCAGCCAGGGAGCAGGAGACGGGACAAGGGGAAATGGCCTCAAGCTGTGCCAGGGCAGGGTCAGATCAGATGTTAGGGAGAAGTTCTTCCCTCAGAGAGTTGTGGGGATGTGGAACAGGCTGCCCAGGGAGTGGTTTGAGTCACCTTCCCTGGGTGTGTTTAACAGACGGGTAGGTGAGTTACTGAGGGATATGGTTTAGCACAGGAGAGGAACAGTTGGGCTCGATGATCTTAGAAGTCTTTTCCAACCTTGTGATTCTGTGATTCTGTGAGCTTTGTATTAACTCCATTTCCAAATTTGGAGGTTGGAAGAAAAATAAAAATGCTCCCTTCCCTCCCTCACCAGGTCACACAGCCATGGCATGGGGCTGTCCCCCCTCACCTGTAGGGGTGCCCTGCTCACCCATGGACAGCGTGGTGCTGGCTTGGGCTTGCACAGCAAACGGCATGCAGGGAACAGTGGCAGCCCTCCCTGGAAGGCTGCTGGTCTCAGCCCTGCCCTGTCCTGCACATGGCTGTGGAGGATGCTGATAGCATTTTGCATCCATCACGCAGTAAATAATGACACGTTGGCTCATGATGTTATAGAAATACTACGCCAGCTGCCTAGCCATGGGTCAAACCAGAGCTAATATTAGCTAGAAATGACTAAAATTAGAAAATTAGACCCGAGCCAGAATTAATTAATTGTTCAAGGAATAGAATCAGAACCGGAACAAATTAATTGTTACTGAAATAATCGCTGCGGGGCTTGGTGGGCGCTGCTGCTCCCAGCCCCACCAGGCTCCCGCTCCGCTTTGCTCATGATGGCTCCCCAGCCGGCTCGGAAACGAGCCCAGGCTCCCATCCCAAGGCTGTGACAGCTAAAGAAGAGTCAGAGCCCTGGTCCCAGATGAGGATTCAGCAGCGACGTGGCATGGCGTGAGCTGGGCTGGAGAGACCGTGATGCAAGCGAGCAAGCTGCTGGCCCCACGGCTCAGAGACACATCCCCTCGCTCCATCGCTGCCCAGACGGGCCTTTCTGAAGGCGAGGGTAATTACGAGGCCGCCTCGATGGTTCCCAGTGGCGCGCGGACTCTCCCCTCCGGTCCCCGTGGCGCTGCCTTCTTTATCAGCTTCAGCTCTGCCTCCAGCTGAGATGCTTTGCGAAGCTCTTGAAGCGAGCCAGGAGCTGCCATCCGTGCAGACGCCGCCAGAATAATTTCCAGGGAATTAGGAAGCTGGTACAGATAACTGGCACGTGGCTGCATTTTTCCATCTGTGACTCAGTCACCTGTATGGTCACTTCTTTTTACTTTCCAAAGGTAGTAACTCACCCTATATTTCTTTTTTCCACTCTCGCAGCACTCAAACAGCAGCTCCCATTTTAGCAGCAGCATGACGCACGGTGTTTTAAATTCAATTTAGAATACAAACTATTTATACCAGCCAGAAAAAGGCAGTGAAGCAGCTCTTTCTGTCATGAGTGGATTTGTAATTTCAGAGCAATCATTGCATAACTAATTGAATCAGCTCTCAGCATGTGAAATCAGCGCCCTGCTTATCAGAGGTTTTCATCGTTCTCCCCTCCTGAAGCCAGCGGTCCCCCTTCGCCAGCAGCACTTTGTGCTTCTGCATCAGCCTGGGAAGAAGGCAGGACCCACAAAGCTGCCTTGCTCTGCTCAAAGAGAGCCGATGAATTACCAAGCGCATTCAGAGTGGATGAATAGCTGGGTTGCAGGTGCCCCCCAAAAGCTGCCCAGGCTCCATGCAGGGAAGTGAAGTGCATTTGAAGCTAATGAAGTGCCAGCCGTGTCTGAGAAGCAAATTGGTGCCAAGATGTTCTGCTCACTCCCACCTCCCGCTTCATTGCCCAGGTGTGCTCTGCTTGGCTTGACTTTAGTGGCTGCTCTGAACCCCAGGCTTGGTGCCCGAAAAAGAAGCTTAAAAGCTTCCTGAGGGGTACAGGAAAGGTCAAAAGCAGAGTGGTGTAAGGATTTCCATCAGCTTGGGAATGAGGGTCCTGGATTTAGTGACCTTGGCAGATCCCATCCTGCAGATTCTGAGAGCAGCTCCAGCTGCCTGCGTGCAGCAACCTCCCTGGGTGAGAGGGCACTTTGCAGCTGTGTGGCGGGTTCAAGCAGGGGCTTGCCAGCTTCTGCTGCTCTGCTGATCATGGAGCTTGACAGTGCAGACAGGGAAGATGTGCTGCAAAGGATGGGAATGCTTCCTGAGAGATGCAAGTGCTGGGCTGTCACTGGTGTGCAGTGTGGGTTGCGTTGAGACAGCCATGCAGGGATGGGCAAGGAACGTAGGGCAGCCCTTCGTGGCTGTGGCTGCTGGGTGCTAGGGAAGGATGGCTGGTTCAGCTTGTAGACCTGGGAGCAGTTTTCTGGGCAAAGCTGGGAGGTCTTGTCTGGGGGGAGCTTGAAAGAGCGCTTGTAAACACTTCTGGAAGTGGGCAGGGAGGGGGTGTTCCTGCTGGGTATGCTCCCCAAGGCTGCATGGAGGAGATGACGGAGCCCAGAAAATGAGATCTGTGTGTCCCATTTCCTCTTCAGGGCTGTGTTTTCCTTCCAGCAGAGCAATACTGGGCTCCATGGCCGGGGCCTGTTGGCTTTGGTGGCCTGGGGACAGCCTCAGTAATGCTCTCAGCCTTGTTGGACGCATTGTCCAAGCCACATATTCCCCAAAACTGGTGTGTGGGAGGGGTTTTGTTTTTTTGTTTCTTTTTCTGTTAGTCAGTGCCTCAGTGCTGCTGGCTGCCCTGCTGAAGAGGGCAGTACAGGCTCTAGCCGGGGCTGGCATGGGTGGGAGAAGCAGCTTTCACCCCCAGGCATGGTTTAAGCAATGTCCCATCAGTGGCCTCTGTTTGCTTCTTGCACAAAGCCATGCAGACTGTGGATGTCTTCACATAGCACCAAGGCTGTGGGCTCACACCCCTGGGCCAGCCCCCCACTTACCTCCCCCCTCAGTACCCCCAACTACCTGCTCTGTTTTCTGTTGTCTCTTCAGGTAGCCAGATGGGAGCACAAAACACGAGCGCTCAGCCAAGTCTTCGGCTCTCCACGTGCTGCCTGCTACTGCCTGGGTGCTGTTATCCTGATGCTTAACTGTGTGCGGAGCCATTGGTAAGGAGCTAACCCCACTCCTACGTATCCATGGAAGGAAATTCCCCCACGGGGTTGGGGGGATGAGAGGTATTTGCTCTGCGGTGCTGGATCCCACCCGAGCACGTTGCTCTTACATGGTTGGATACCTTGAGCCAGCAGCAGATCTACTCCAGGATTTGAAATAAAGACAAATAGGTGCAGTGGGGTGGCCAAAACCATCGGTGGCGGCAGCCGTTGAGTGTCACAGGTTTCCTGGCTCCGCTCCCCCTGCCCTGTGAGCAGCCCAGGTGACAGGAGGGCTGTTTGCACAGGATGGAGCATATGTAACAGCAGAATTTTTTTAATTTTCTCGTAAAAATCATAAACAAAATGACACCTGTTTTTAAGAAGCTGCAGTTTCCTGTGTGGAAGAGCGGGATTATCTGTGCACTTAGCCAGCAGTCTCTTTAAACTCTTATCTGCGATCTCTTTAAATACCACCTGTGCTAGCTAATAGTATTGTATGACTGATGCTCCATGGGAATACGTCCTTTGATGTTCTGAGTGCAGCAGAGAGGTTTACTGCAGAAGATTTCCTCAATGCCAGCAATTTATCTGCGATCTGGTAGGCTTTATCTTCAACGCCCTTCGGAGAGGCAGACTCTCTTACTAAATTCCCAGATTCAATTATGTCAGGGTCAGAGCTAATGGGTTGTTTAGTACTTTGGGTAATTTCCCAGGCATGGAGATCTCAAGTTGGAATTGGCACATGTATTTAAGGGCTTTGCCTTCCTGGAAGTGACACCAAGACCTGCCCTTGCCCTTCTGTGTTTGTCCCAGCTACTGCTTATTGCAGAAGGCTTGCAGTGAATGGGGCTGTAATCGAACGCGGGCGATGCGGAGGGTGTATGTGCGTGGTCTGCGGATGTCTTAGCAACGCACCGAGCCTGGGTTTTTCTGGAGAATGTCTTGGCAGTCTCTTGCACAGATGACATAGTCACTAGGCTGGGAAGCAATGCAAAGCCTTGCGCTTCCTTTTAATTAAAAACACAGCTGGTGGAGGCACAGTCTCCATTCTCAGTGGTCCTGCTGGCTCCTGGGTCAGCGCTGATGGGGAACTGCTGGGAGAGCCAAAGAGGCCTTAGTTGTCCCTGTGCTACATGGCACTTTCTGCACTGTACCAGAGGTGCTGCCTGTCCTGACTGCGCCCTGTGTCACAAGTTTGTGAGTTCTGTGGGGCTCACTGGGGGCAGCTCTACCCACACAGAGAACTGGAAAAGCCCCCCTTGAGCCTCCCCTGGACCTTGGTTTTGGAAGAGGGTCCCTAGAAGATGTTTGGGAAGGATTCACCCAGTCCCTTGCCCTTGCATGAAGGTATCAACCAGATCCAACCCTGGGCTTGACAGTCCAGAGAGGGGTTCATGAGCCATACAGGAACTGTCATCTCAGGGCCAGTGATGCTAGAAGGGACACGACTCGCCCGCTCTCACTATTTCCCTTTATACTTCCTGAGTCACTTGTAGCAGAGCGTGCTGATGAGAGCAGGTTTTCCACTCCTCAGCCCCACAGAGACACTCCAGCCCGCAGAGCACAGGCTGTGCCTTGCGCGGTCGGCGTTGCTGGCTGCTGATAGCGAGTGAAAAGGCAGCCTCGGGGGTCCCTCCACCCCCAGTGCTGTAATCCAGCTTTTAAAACTCCTCTCTGCATGCTTTTGGGACTTTTTATGTGGGTGGGGGCTGCCAGGGAGTCATTGGGGAGCCCACAGGATGTCTCTTTGGGTTTGAAAAATCTGCTTCCTTTTTTGCAGCTGAGTTTTTGAAGGGCTCCAAGCTGGGGGTGGAGGAGGCGAAGGGAGGGCAGAGCAGACAGAAACTTTATGAGTGGGTTGGCATTGCGACTGGAAGCACCCAGGAGCTGGGCTGTGTGGCTGCTTCAGCGCCCACCCCACGCAGGGGTCTCTGCTGCAGTCCCCTCTCCAGTTCAGCACCATGACAATCTCGTGCAAGCTTTGCTCCCAAGAGATACCTCGGGTGTAAGAGGAATGTCTTGTGCTCAATTAAGCAATTAGGTGTTTCCCAGCTTCAAGCTTCATTATCAACACTGGCTTGCTTCTTTAGAAGCAATCCAGAACGACCTGTGACCGGGGGGGACCTGCTTAGTCAACTGCACAGGACAAGCATCCTTAATTGCTTTGGTGCAGTGATTATTTTCATTACAGACATGTTCTTTCTGCAAGAAACAGGGAACTTCCATCACTGAGGCTCTTATCTGTGAAAACAATTCCTGAACTTTTGAACTATCTGCACTGTGTGCACTGACTGCCCCAGCGGTTTATGACTGTTACCTCTGTGACATGGGACGTGACAACCTTCGCTGTCCTCCAGGCATATATCCAGTGTCACTCTCTCCTGCCTTACCCCGTTGTTGGTATCTTTCCCTGCATCAGCTCTACAGTTAGGTGCTGGCTCTGCCTCCCAGCCTTCCTGCGCTCCCTTTCGCACACCCTGCCAAATTCCCCGTCTTGGGGCAGGCGTGTGCAGGTGGTTTTGTGTGCAGGGAGCTGATGAACTTCCCACCTTAAGTGTCTTGGGGTGTTCACCTGAGCTGTAAAGGCAACAGCCACATGCATGATTTGAATGTGGGGTGTTGCAGATGCGAGGGTCTCGGGGTGCCCAGGGATGCCTCTGGTGGGGGTGACCCCCATGGGGGCTGAGCAAGAGCAGCGGCTCTGCAGTGTGCCTGGTGGGTACCGTGCTGCTGGCTGATGTGAAGTCCTTTGTTGATGGTATTGTTTCCTGCATGGACAGGCTTCTCCTTTGAGCAGGTGCTTCCAAGAAAAATTAATATCCTGCCCAGGACGGGATTTTGCCCAGGGAAGGGGTTGTTTGTCATTGCCTGGTAACGCCTCTCACATTTATGCTCGATGCTGGTTAATTTTATGAGCCAGTACCGTAAATGAGCACGGTGTAAGCAGCATTGATCTGAGACCCACATGGCCTTCTGTGCAGAAGTGACCGAGTTCAATGATGGGAATTGAGTGTGACCTGAAGGAGCTGATGTCCCTTCTGAGCCATGCTGCCTGCACTCTTGGATGGCTGTCCAGGAAGAGCCCCAGGTGCCCAACAGCTCCCCATGTCCCTGCTGATGTGGCTGCTGGGTATCCAGATGAGGAAGGCAGGAAGACGAGATGCAAGGTGGGGGGAGAAGCTGCCACAGCCTCCAACTGACCTAAATAACACGTACACCAGCGCTGACAGAAAAGCAAAGTCATTATTGGCAAAACAAGCTGTGAAGATGATGACCAGGCTGACAATTGCTGGTGGTGTCGGGAGGACAATTTTAGTGTTATTGGGGTTGGGTTTTTTCTCCCCAGATGAACAAGATCTTTTGTTGCAGCCTGTGCTGTTGGGCACCACCGGATGGTTTTACTTCTGTTGCCTCCTTTTGCTGAGAGAAACAAAACCTCAGGCATGGAGGACAGACCGACGTCCCGCGTGGTGAGCACGGCACCTTGCAGCGGTGGCTGCCGCCTCCGAAACCCTGGCCGCCTGTGCCACCGCTGCTTCCTCGCTGCCTGCCGGCTCCTGGCCCAATTTTGCCCCAATTGCATTTGCCAGTCCCAGTTTCCAGGCTGATTTTTAGGAGCAGGCAAAGGGAGCACCGCTGGGCTGCTCTCAGCAGTGACCCAGTTTGCTGGACGAGGTCTTTGCCCTCCTTTGCGGGAAAGGGATTACAAAATCTGCTCACTATGGGCCACTGAGAAAGGCCCAGAGACCCAGAAAGTTCAGCTTCTCTCTTAGTACGGTGTTCCCTGGTTTCCTTCGTGCTCCATGCAGCCTTTGGGGATGTGTTTTGGGCTTCAGGTTCCATAACTTATGTCTCAATTGATGCCTGTTTTTTGCAAACCTGGCCCAGTGGCTCTTGGCATCCCAGCAAGAGGACCTGCAGCTGCTTTCCTGCTCTCCCTGCTAGCCCACCCAGTTGGCATCTCCCTCCCCATGCTTCAGTACCATGTTGAGTGGTTTTCTTATTCACATGGTCTGTTAGGCAGTAAGCTGAAGGAGGGTAGATCCAGACCAGGCACAAGAAAGCCATTTTTTATGATGAAGGTGGTGAAAGACTGACACAGTTTTCCCACAGACGTGGAGGATGCCCCATCCCTGGAAGCACTCGAGGTCAAGTTGTACAGAGCTCTGAGCAACCTGATTGAGTTGGAGGTGTCCCTGTTCACTGCAAGGAACTGGACTTGATGAGCTTTGAAGGTCCCTTCCCACCCAAAGCATCCTGTGATTCCCACAAAGCAGTGTTACGCGTGCGACAGCAGCTGGCAGGCTGAGCAAGCACATCTCTGATTTGGGATGGGTGGGCAGAACAACCTCCACTGCTTTGACTTTCCATGTAAAACCCTACAGCATGCTAGGCCAGTGGTGCAGCTCAACCATAGCCATGGTGGCTGCTTGCACCATGGAACTGGCCAAATCCGCCAATGTTGCCAGAGAGGAGCTGTTGGATTTGGGTTTTTCCCCTCTGGGGAGGAGAACAGGTGCTTCTGGTATCATACTTCATGCTAGCAAGCCTGGGGAGATGCCAGGGGAAGCCCCATTTCCCCAATTTCCATTTGCTGAAGCTGGGGGCACCTTCCAGCCCCCTTCGGATGGCAGACATCCTCGTGATACCAGCCAGGTATGCAACTAAAGTAGGTCGCAGCCCACCCACCCCTCCCCTGCGCCGGTTAGAGGGATGCTTCTCACCATGGCAATCGCTCCGCTCGGCACATAAAGCATTTCCAGGTACTGGGACAAAGCATGGCTTTAATTGATGTCCTCTTGGGTGCCGAGCTGGGCCGCTGCCTTGTCGTGCAGCCAGAAATAAATGCTGTAACAAACGTGACTCAGAGGCACATGGTGACAGGGACCGGTTTAATGACAAATCGGCTGCATGACTACCTCCCCTAGCAAGGGAGATGGCCAACACCTTGTCCTCCCCCCTGCCAGGGAGGGTGAAACGCGGCACGGCGAGGCTCCCCCGCCACCGAGGAGCAGTCACGGATGCCAGAATAATTGACGACTCCGTGCTGCTTGTCATGGCCCAGCATCATAAATGCTTAAAAGGTTTATTTACCAATTCTGAAAACTCCTTGCACGCATCATGTTTAATGCAAATAGAGAGTGTGTTTAGGAAGATATAAAACATTCCTAGAGGGAAAGGCAGTCCATTATCTCGGTGCAAACACCTCCCTCTCTAGCTGTAAGCCAAACAGCAGGGGACCGAGCGAGACGTGCTGATGAGGGGAACTAATGCAGGCCTATCCGACCATGAAAAGGAAGGATGGGATCATCTGGAGCAGGGAAGATGGCCTTGCCAAAACAAACCACGTCACGTGCTGGTTACAAAACCTCCCAGGCTGATTCGTAGTCATCCAGTTCATGCTCTTGAAGCCACCTTTGTTCTTCTCCTGCTCCGAAGCCAAGTCAGGTCACTAGCGTAGGATTGGGGAGCCTCAAGGATGTAAGATAGCGTGAAGCCAGCTCATTCGGAGCAGGAAGCAGCCTCTGAGCACTGTGCTCCAGCTGTACCTCTCTGCTCTGTCATCTCTTTGCTGGGGACTGGGATACAGACAGGAGCCAGCTTGGTACTGGTCTCCCAGACCTGTCTCCCCAGGGATCCTCAGGAACATCTGTTGCTGTAAAATGCCTTTCCAGCACTGGTGCCTTTGGAAAGGTCCTGGCCAAACGTGGAGTCAAACCCGAAGTGCTGTAAAAGGTGTTAGCATCTCCCTCTGTGGGAGTGGAGAGAGCTCCAGAGCATCCCCAGGGATGTCATACTGTGCTTGGAGAGTCAATCTGTGCCAGGATTGCTCAGTCAGATGGTTATATCCCTGCAAGGGGATTGCTTCCCACCCAAACCCGGGCAGCACTGGTAGCAGGGATGCAGAGACAGGCTTTCTCTTAGGGGACACTTGCATCATTTTAAATAAACAGCTGGGAAGTGATGCAAAAGGTTGTGCAGCCGCTGCTGCTTTGCGGTGCAGCCAGGTTTGTGTGTTCCCATCAGCACTGATCTTAAGCTGAACTACTATGAGCCTGCTGAGCTCAAGGAGGTGTGCTGGGTGCTGGGGGGCGGCCAGCTCCAGGGACCCCCATTACATTGCCTCAAGCCACATTGTAATTCCTCTGCCTGTGCTCAGCTGGTGGAGGAGGAAATGTCTCTAATTCCCAGTGTGGGGAGCAGAGTGTAAATCACCATGACGCTGTGTTCTTGCTCACTCCCAAGCACATTACATTTGTTCTGCGGTTTGTTTCCTTGCTGCAGTCCAAAGGGAAGTTTCAGTGGCTTGCTCTGGGGTCCTAAAAGCTCCCTGACAGTAGAAAACCTAGTAGGAACAAGCTCCAAGGAAAATACATCCAGGTCTTTAAACCCCGGGGTTAATTATCGTCCTGGACTTTGCTTGGTGCATGTAACTTGGATCTGGTTGTCGCACCTTTGAAAGATGCATTTCCAGCTGCCTGTCCTTCAGCTGGGCAGGCAGAACTGTGTCTCCCAGCTTTTATTTGGGCAATAGTGAAAATCCAGGGATTTGCAGGGCTTGGGGAAGCTGGACATGAGGAAAAAAACCTATCCCAAGCCCTGCAGGTAACGTCATGGAAGCACTTTCCAGCCAAGGAGCCTGAGAGCACAGGCAGGAGCTGCTCTCCTGGCCCGGCCCTGGCAGGCAGCAGTGGCCGGAGGTGCAGGAGAGCTGTTGTTCCACTTGAATTTCTGCCTCCGGGGTGCTCATTAAATAAAAAAAGGCTCAAAGTTTCCTACCTCGTGTCGGCAACATGTGGAGAGACTCTGCGTACGGCGCTGCGGGTCTGTTATCTCCGCTCGCTATTATTAACGGGCGTTTTTTTAATCATGGTGGTGTCTCCTTTGTAGTCAGGCACTCGTATCTGAGCTGTGTGAGAGCCAGCCAAGCCCTGCTCCAGGGAAAGTTCAGGGGTCTGAAAGGAGGGGGGTCACAATTATTCCACTCCACAAAGGAGTATTTGGGAGGTCAGACCCGAAATGCGTGAACAAGCCTGGAGCTGAGCGGCTGCGTTCGCACTTGAAAATGCGTATCCAGAGTATTTTCGTTTCGCTGTTCCAATCCTCCCCCTGACTGTCAGGCTTCAGCCCTGAATCACTCCTGGGCACGTGGCGAACGCATGAACGCTGCAAAATATTTTGATGGAGAAGAATGGGGGTGGGAGCATGAGATAACCCAGCTGATTGTTCCCAACCCTTTGAGTTCTGTGGCAAGGCATCGCAGCCTCTGGCATTTCCAAGAATGTCTTTCCCAGAGTTCCTGGTCACGATGAAACCTGGGGTTTGGTGAGCCAGGCAAAGCTTTTGATGCCACAGTTCAGTGGGGTTGGTATTTCAGGAGTGAGTAAGGGGTGTGAGTGGAAATAGCTGTCTTAGGTCAAGCCCTGGCTGCTCACAGGGCTTTGGGTCGTTGCTTCTCCCCTTGGGGGAGTAGGTCCATGTGGAAAAAGGGAGCTGATGAAGGGTCCTCCTCAGCAGCTCCGCAGCTCCCAGGGACAGGTGTGCGATGTTAGTAATGAGTTGCCACTTTTAACGGTCCTTGTCTCTCCCAACAGCTTCACAGAAGCCATGAAGAGCCAGCCGAAGCTGGAGGGCTTGGACTGCCACTGGGTCTATTACATGGGCTTGGCCATCTTGGCTGTAGGGACCTTGTTTGTCATCTCCAGCTTCTTAGCACTGGGATTCACTGGCACATTCCTAGGTAAGTGCTAAAAAATTCCACAGCTTAACCAGAAAGTGCATGTGACCCTGGCTGGGTCGTTTGCCAGGGCAGAGTGGTGTGAGGGTCTCCTCATCCTTGCCTTAGGGCTGTTAGATTTGGTCTTGGCTTTGTGATGTGGTACCAACCTAACCCTGCTGTTACCTCGCCCAGAGGAGGTGGTGCTGTGGTTTTACACGCTGAGCCCCATCACCTTAAGTGTCCAGCCTGAAATTCTGGAAAGCAGCCGATTGTCTCGAAGTCCCAGTGCCCTTCAGAAGAGGGATCCAAGTGCAGACCCCATGAGCAGGTTGGCACCAGCACAGTGTTTGTGAGCCGTCCAGCAGCCTTGCTCTGAGTCCCCACCCGCTCGACGCATGCGCCAAGGCAAGGTCTCATTTGCCCTGGCCTCAGCAATAAACCTGATGCCCGTTGACAGATTCTTTTATCTCCTGCTTTATGGCAGAAGGCATTTTCCACTGTGCCTGCTTTCCCATTTAGAGAGTAATTCTGTTAGTGTTGTTGACTTTTAAAACATGCCACTATGTGTGGAATTCATAAAAATAAAATAGAGACAGGAACAATAAATATCTGAGGAAAGGGGCAGCTCCCGCTGGCTGAAATAATCACAGCCCCAGCTTTGACACTGCATTTAGGCTGTGCTTTTGCAAGTGCTTTACAAACCAAATTCAATTAGCTCCTGCAGCGTCGTCAGGAAGAAGAGAAGGAGGTAATAAGCCTTCTTGGTTTCAAGTGGAGTTGCAAAGAAATGTGTTGAGTTGGCCAAGATCCTGCCACCAGAAATAGAGCTCAGTGCCCAGCGCCGTGTCACGCCCCTGCCCCTCACCTGCTGGGTACCAGCATCCTCCAAAGGCACCCGCAGCCCCCAGGAGTGATGCTGTGCTTGCAGAGCTGCGTCCTGAGAGGCCAGGCACAGGTGTACCTGCCAGTGCGAGTTGCTTGAGTGCTCCTGAAGTTCAGCCAGGTCTGGGGTTGTTTACGTAAAGCCTGATTCATCCGACCAGGAGGATCCACTGGACTTGAACCGCTGGGGAAAAGCAAACAAGTGAGTCAGGCCCAGCGTAAGCAGTGAGAGTGGCCCTGTCCCCCTCTGCGCTGCGTGGCTGGTGGCTCCTGTATCCCCCGTGGCAGGGGAGGGGTAGGCGTTAGTGGTCCGTATCGGGCACTCCTGCTCTGCCCTCTCTGCCAGCAGAGGGTCTCCCTGCCAGCTGGGGCTGCACAGCTCCAAGCCTTGTGTGATGCAGCAGGGAGTGAGACCGGCTGCCTCTGCTAGCCAGGGCATGACGGGCACCCGGGCAGAGCTGAGTTGCACTGGGGAGATGCCAAGGCTGTGTGCTTGTGAAGCTGAGCTGTCTTGGGACCTCTGTGCCCCTGGAGCATCCACACAGCATC
Organism: Gallinula chloropus; assembly: GCF_964237585.1. Lineage (NCBI taxonomy): Eukaryota > Metazoa > Chordata > Aves > Gruiformes > Rallidae > Gallinula > Gallinula chloropus. The sequence continues at coordinate 5,622,488 of NC_140100.1, forward strand.
CATGCTTGGACTGATGGTGGCTTCTTAGGTCCATGCCATCCCCATCAAGTTCGGTCAGGAAATTCTTAATGGAGAATGCTGTTCAGCGTGGTTTCTTACCCAGCCCTGGTGAAGATGAGGAGTCTGCAGGTCTCTGAGCAAGGGCTTGGCTTCCCAGAGGCCAGGGGCACTGAGAGGCAGCTCTGCCTCTCTGACCCCATCTGTCCTGCACCCAAGCTCGGTTCCTCCCAGCACTGACCAAGATTTCAAGTAAATCTGACTTGACCAAAGTCTGTCACTGGGCTGTGGTGAAGCCAGTGGCTCTCTGGAGGGAAGTGGAGGTGGTGCTTCAGCCCAGGAAGACTTGGGGACTGTGGACCTTGCAGAGTGCCTCAAGGGTTTTTGGCTGCCAAAGCATCTACCCCGGGCAGAAAAATGGTTGCGTTGACCTCAAGCAAAAACTGACTTGAGTTAGATGCCTGACAAGGAGCTGATTCCTGATCTGAGGGCTTAGTGAAGGCACAGGAGATGCTCAGGCTGATGCTGTGCAAATCCATGCACAGTCCTCTGCCTTAGCACCTGCCTGACTACAAAAATATTGCAGGTCCTCTTTGGCAGTCATATTCATTTAACTGTGTGGGTTTAGAGGCAGGTTTTACGTTGGAAAACCTTGTGTTTGGGGGCAGCTCCTGCTCCCCCCCAGCTGCTGTGTGCCCAGAGGGGCTGGCAGCCCCACTGGTACCAGGCTCAGAGAAGCCGCTGCCACCCCCAGGGACCTGGGGCTTTGTGTGAACGGTGCCAGCACCGTTTGGGGAGTGAAATGTTCAGCCCAAAGGCGAGGGCAGGCAGGATATAATGAAGCATTTTGACACGTAAGAAAGCACAGAAATGGGCTGTGGCAGGGGGTGATGTGTTCTTTCTACCAGAACAATCTCAGAGATGCATTGCCAAGTAACTGTGAGAACATATAGTATGAATACCAGGCAATTATCTCACTTAGTGGCCTGTAGTTAAAGCCCAAAAGCATTGTCTAATTGGGCAGGCGCTGTTTAGCCTTAGAAATAAATGTTTTTGCACCATGTGAGGTCAAAGAAATTACACTACGATCCAGGTAATAATAATAACCTTGAATAGTTTGCACTCCTGTAATGCCTTTTATCTGGATTTCCAAGCACTTTCTCACCATACATTAATCCTCACCACCCTCCGCGCTATAAGAAAGACTGATATTATGATCGGAGCACAATAGCACCGGGAGGGACAGAGGAGACTTGCCCAAGGTCAGGGAACAGGCTGGCAGCAAAGCTGGGAACATGACCTGGGGCTGTGGCAGCTCCCTGAGCTGAGGGACCAGCACTGCTGCTCTCTGATTGATGCTGCATCTGGTACGGTGGACATGGAGCAAAATCCTTGCTGGGCTTTGTGGTCTCACAGCAGAAATCGGAGCTTGGCATTCTGGCCCTTTCTCCTCCTTGAAATGCCACTTGCAGGCTTCACAGCATCTCCTCACTTGTCATTTCTTTTCCAGGCTCCTTTCAGGAGGTTGGAAGGATTACTCGGAGGTAGATAGGAAGCTGGTTGGATGCTGACAGTTCTGAAAGCATTCCTCCTAGCAGATGACAATCATCCATTATCATCATCATCATGCCGATAATTGAGTGTTTTGTAGGCAGAGGTGCTATTTTCTGAAATTCTGAGAAATTCTCTGAACTATGAGATGAGGGTGGCACTGAATGAGGGCATTTGATGGTGGCGGTCGCGATTATAACATTTCAAAACACCGTTCCGCTGCGCTGGGTTCATTTCCCCATTAAATGGGTTTGATCCTGTGCACTCTCTCCATTGTCGAGTGGCACCAGACAGACAGTTTTCAAATTAGAAGAGCCAGTCGGGACCTGAAGAGCTGCCTCCTGATGAGGGATGTGGCTGCTGTACCCTCGTGGTGCACAAAGCTTCCTCGTGGGCAAAGAGCCCATTCCTGGAAAAGCTGATTGACAGAGTAAACAGCCAACCTATTTGTTGCTGTTTTCTCAGCCTGGATATCAGCAGCACAGCCCCTCGTTTGCCTTTGCTCTGTCTCCCCAACAAGGATGCCCTGTGATTTGGAGAGGGTGTCGGGTGTGCCAGAGCCCCCTGTAACTCTCAGCTTTATGGACACTAATGAGAACCCCTCTGTTTGCTCTGCAGGTGATTATTTCGGCATCCTGATGGAGGCAAAAGTGACCAGCTTCCCCTTCAGCGTCCTGGATAATCCCATGTACTGGGGCAGCACAGCCATCTACCTAGGCTGGTCCCTCATGTGAGTATGTGCCCCCAGCATCAGCACCGGTCACAGGGCGAGCGTGGGCTCTGTGCTTGGCATGGCATAAGGTGCCAGGCTGCATCAGGGGACAGAGAGACTCTTGGCGATGGCAGTCAGCCAAAGAAAACCGGCAGGAGAAGCGCAAGGTGCCCTGATTTTTCCCTTTCTGACTGGTTTTGTGTGTGCAGAATCTTCTGCTGTCATAAGGGACTTGCAGCGTTAATTGTAGGAAAATAAGTAACAGCCAAGTGCTGGGGAGAGGAAGCATCAGCAAACGCTCTGCAGCTGAATGAGATCCTTGGCAGGTTCTGCACGTGGAAAAATCAACAAGTCAGGGCTGAATCCACGCTGGGTGTCACTCTGCAGGGGCAGGGCACTGGTACTGGGGATCCAAGTGACCCCGTGTTTACCTCTGAAAAGAAGCAAAACAAGCCAACACATCCTTTCCCCCCACTGCACAGTGATAGCACTTCCTAAGCACTCCTCCTCGTGATACAATCCAGCTTAATAGCCTGCTTAGGAGGAAATGAATAGGCTGTAATTTAGCAGCAAATGAGCAATATACTCTATTCTGTGTAACAAGTTTTATGTGGTTTTCATTTAATATCACATTTTATTTATTTGCCCAGGAGGACAAACCCTGGCTGTGTTACATGGAGAGCCTGTGGAGCGTGGCAGGCTGCTCCCACTAGATATTTTCTGTTATTACTGGTATTTTGCACTGGTGCTCCTGAGTGTGACCACCTCTTTTCTACTTTGGTGGGAAAAAAATGAAGTGCTTTGCCGCTTTCTGGTCACCTTTTCAGCCATGTGTGTAGTGCTTTCTGGCCCCTGGTAATAAGTAACGCTGATGGTTTCTCTCCTGTCTCCACTGAGTGTGGCTGCTGTTCGTTCTGCACTTGATATCCACTCCCCCTGCCCCCCCAGTGCTGTCAGAGCCGGCTGCACGAGGCCTTTTGCCTTCCACAGCACTGGGTTTGGTCCAGCCCTTGGGAAATGGTTCAGAAGAGCTGGGACGAGCTCCCTGCTGGGGCTGTGGCAGTGCTGGGCAGGAGCACCAGCAGTGGCATCCATGGTGGCCAGTGGCAGCATGGGTATTGCTGGGGGGGAAAGTGGGGCAGAGCTGAGGCAGGATGAGTCCCTCCACACAGCATCGTGGCTGGAGAGCAGCAACTGCCACCGTCACCCCACAACAGCACAAAGTGCAGAATTTGACCAGGAGAAGTTACAAGGAGGTTTAGTTTTTGTTAAGATGAGCATCCAGCTCTTTCCTACAACCTCTGCAGGACCAGCTGAACCCTCCAGAGCTGTTCCCACTGCAGAAATCCCCTCTGTGCCCCACAAGAGAGCAGCCTCACGCCGGGGGTACATTGCTTGGTCTTCCCCTGCCATCCTGGGCAAAAGCAGCTCAAAGCAGCTCGAGGCAACAGTGTGATTGCCTCCTTTTTCTCGTTAAAAGGCTGCTGCCATAAAGGGCGGTGAGGCATGGCAAATAATTGCTGTTAACAAATTGTTGGGGCTGTGCAAAGTGGCACCAGGACGCTGCCTGCCTGCCCTGGGGAAGCTCTGCACGACCTTTCATGGGGTGGTTTTGACTCTTTCTCTTCCCTTGGGATCTCAGATCAGATTGCTGAACATTTTGGGGGGTCCCAGGTCCCTTCTGAGGCTCTCCAGGGGTCCCAGGGCTTTCAGAAGATGTTAGGTTTCTGCTCTCCGACACTGGAGCTAACATCCCAGCTCCATGGCAGTGGGAGGGATGCCAGAGGAATGTGTCTGCTGTCTAGTTTTGGGCAGATGTAGAATGTAGAGCGTATTTTTCCTCCCTCAGTGTTGTATCATGATCCATATCATGGCATCAGAGCCCAAAGGACTGACTCATTGGAGTCTGTAAGGGTACAGACCAGGTAACGTCAACGAGCCTGGCAGCACCCCAGCCAGCCTGCCTTCTGGCCCGGTCCAGCCACGAAAGCATGGGGCAGGAGCTGCCCTTCTCTCCCTCGCAGGGCAGTGTGGCTGTCCCCAGCCCAACCAGTGGCAACTCTGCAGCCAAAATAAGCCTGCCCACCAAAGATGCTGGAGAAGGCACCTCCAGCCGTCACCACAAACAGCAGCTCCATGGACCAGTGAGGCTGGTGGGGATGGATGTGAGCCCACCCCATTGCTCTTGCAGACAGCCCACAGCCCCCGCAGCGAGGCTCAGGGACAGACACACTTCCCACCCCCCAAAACATCCTACCGAGACCACAAAACCTTCTTGGCTAACTCATCATTGACCCTGCTGCAGAATGAGCTGTTGCCCAATCAGTAGATTGAGCTCAGAAGAGGATAGAAACAACTCTCCCAAATGCTTCCCATCAGGGTGTCAGGCGGCCCAGTTTCTCCCCCAAGACAAGCGGAGCGTTGGCTGTTTGGGGCCAGCTTTGTGTGTAGGGAAGTGTTTTAACTCATGGCAACAGGCTGTGTAAATCAGAGCTGGGTGCTGCAGCCAAATGATGCAATTAGAGGTCTTGCTGTCAACAAACAATCATGCAAATTTGTTCTCTCTGATACAAATCAAGGAGGAGACATGACTAAGCATGTAATAGCGAGGGGGTTGGGAGAGGAAGAAAGTTGCCTGATGTTTCCTAATGCGGGAAAAGTTGCTGCAAAATGAAAACAGTGAAAAGGTGAAGATCTGTGGGTGTCTCTCCAGGAACTGATGGCTGGGCAGTACCTCACAGCAGGCCTAGTTCAAGGTTTAGGTGGTTTGGTCTCTCTGAAGGCATGTTTTCCCAACAGAACTAGTCCCCTTGCACAAGGCTTGCAGGATGTTTATCCTCACCAAGGACCAGCTAAGTACATTTTTTTGATGACAGCCAGCTCTCATCCCCCTCAGAGCTGAGCTGCAACCAGCAATAAAGGCAATCAGCAGTGTCCTAATTAAGGGAAATGCTTGCAGCCATTAACTGGAGGCTAGAATGGATGTAGAGTGGTTTGGGGGGGCTGGTGCCTGGGGTGAGCCAGGTGCAGCCATGCCACTGCCTGGGGAGATGGGGCTGGGACCTCATGGTGCTGGGTTAGCAAGCAGGGAATGTGGCCACTCTGACCCGGGGGGATTTGCACACCTCAAGAGGGTCTCAGCCCTGATTTGCGGACTATAACCTGCCTGCTGAAAGCCTGGTGCCTCAGCAAAGCCCCTGCTGCCTTTGTCAGCAGCTGCCTCTTGCCCCCAGGTGCTCTCAGGCCAGGCGTTGAAGAATTGTCCCCACATGGGCAGTGAGGGTTTGCAGCCTGTGTCCACATCTGTCCTTCAGGCGGGAGCTGACAGGGATTATGTGGTCCCAGTTCTTTGTCCTCAGTCCTGAAAAGGAGCCACCATCCTTGTTGCATCCGCAGCCCTCAAGCACCTCTCCTCATAACTGGACACGGTGTGGGGCAGTGGGCAACATCAATGCCCCCTTGCATTCAGCTGGGCCTTGGGAGGTGACATCTGAAAGAAAAGGTGACATCCCAAAACATCTGAAATGGGTTTAAATGTAAACCAGGCTCCCAGCACCCCATGCACCCAGCTCCAGCACAGGACCTGCCTCAGTACCCTTCACAGGACCTTTCCATCCCTTTCCATCCCCGGCCCTGCTGACAGGTCGATGTGTATGGTCCCGTATTCTGCTCCTTCTGGCAGGTGTCTCCTGCACCCTGGGTGGCCTGTCTTCCTGTGCACATCAGGCATTTCCCTTATAGCACTGGCTGGGAGCCACAGCCCTACGTAAGCAGCTGCTCAGCTATTAAACAGTTCTATAATCTCAGGACTTAGCATCAAAGCAGAAGCTCTCTTAGCAGCGATGTGCAGGGCTCAGACTTAAAAGAAGTCGCTGAAGTGGGCTGGGGAAGAGTCTGTGCCAAGTAACATCTGTCTAAGACAGTTAACATTAAGGACAAAAAAAGACCCCAGCCTTTTGTTCGCTTCTGTTTAACGAGCAGGAGAGTGCTCTCCTGGAGCCCAGCAGCTCATTTCACTTTCTAAACCAGGTCTTGCATAAGCCCATGTACTTACCTGATCTTTTCCTTCTCTTTCAAACCAGGCATGCGAGCCCAGCTGGCCTTTTGCTGACAGCTGTAGTGGCAATTTCCTACACAATCGCAGTGCTGTATGAGGGGTGAGTAGCTCTGCAGAACTGGAGAGCTTCTAATTATTTCTACCAGCTTTAACTCCTGAGGTTTCGGGGAACTGCACAAGGAGAGGTGGGTTTTTTTTTTTTCCCTGAGTGATTCAGCAGGGAAGAAGGAAAACAGAGGATTGTTTTTCTATTGTTTTGATAATGGGCAGATTCCTCTCTGAAACTATGTGCTGAGTTCTAGGAACATTAATGCTTTTGTTTATTTTTATCGACATTAGATAATTTTTTTTCCTTTTGGGTGCCTGAATCTGCCTGTACAAGAGCAGTGAAAGGAAGGGGACTCGCTGTGTCATCTGCAGAGAACCTGGGACAAGAGCTTGCATTTTGTAGTGCCTTGGATGGGCTTCTCAGATATTTTGTACCACAATAGCCCAGCAGCCTGGGACAGAGCAACCCAGAATTATTCTCAGAAGCAGCGGACGTGCTTCAGCAGTGAAAGGTCTTTTGTCTTTGCAAGGGAGGAGGAGATGCAGAGAGAGACAAGGCCCAGCTGCTCACCAGGGCAGTCCAAGCCCGTGCTGAGCCTCGTGCTGCTCGGTGCAGGGAAGGTCCTGGGTGGGAGCAGCTTGGAGCTGCTCCATGATCCAGAGATACCGAGTCGATGATTGCACAGGAGTAGTCGGGTTGTGCCAGCCTGTGAAGGGCAGAGCTTCTGGGCATGAAGGGCAGTATGCAGTCATCTTGATTTTAATGCTCTCCCCCTTCTTTTGTCCTTCTCTTGTCTCTCCCCACATTCCCATCCTCCCAACCACAGGCCTTTCACAGAGGAAATATACCGGCAGAAACAGAAGGGAGCAAAGAACAAGTAGCAACAGGTATGTTTGCTGATCAGTGTTTCAGCCAGGGGGGCTGCTTTGCCGGGCTCCCTCACCTACAAAGCACATTAGATGAGCAGGGGGGCACCACCCACCCTCTCAGCGTGCCCCTGCCCAGCCCTGCCCTCCCTGGCTCCTTCAGAGCCCTTCCTGTGCTTCTCAAGGGATTTGAGCTTCAAACCTCCACAAAGCCCCCCAGGTGGGAAGGCTTTACACAGCAGCCGTTGTGTCCGCCTCTTGGCACCCAACCAGCAACCCCCAAATTGTTTTGATTATATACTTGAGATTCAGCAGGAAGGAAAATTGCTGGGGAGCTTTGAGGCTCCAGGCTTAGTCTAAATCAGGCAGAAAATAGCAGCTCTTGGCCATGGGAGGTGCTCCAGCGAGCTGCAGGGATGGTGCAAGAGGCCGTGCGTGCCCGACCACCCCATCGGGAAATCAGGCATCCGTGCCTGAGCCAGGAGCATTTTGCTCATGGACTCACCCCAGAAACTCAGCCTGGGCTTGCTTTTGTGGGGGAGGAGGGGGGCAAAGGTTTCTAGAGAATCCCAAGTTCCTGCCCAGGCTCCTTTCCCTGGGGTTAAATGCTGCCCCAGGACCCCCCAGTGCATCTCCCTGCTGGTGGCTGGAGAGGCTGGACCAGCACACGGCACTGTGGAGGTTTTTGGAGCCTGGCAGCCTCAGCCCCAGGGAAGATCCTGTAGCAGCAGTGTGGTCCCTAACAGACTCTTGTCTCTTTGCCCCTTGCAAGGCAGTGCCAGATACCTCAGCACAGCGTGCCTCTCTGGTCCCCACGCTGTCCGATTTGCCCGTTTTCCTACTGAGATGTATCCTACTAATTAGCCCAGCAACCCTTAATGAGCCAACCAAGCACCCCGCAGTATTGAAGGTGATCAGAGGAACAGCCTGAGTGTGGCAGCACTTCCTCCTAGCAGCCTGTGGGAGCTGGAGGGCGCTGTCCCCAGGTCTCTGTTCCCATTGTCGGGTCACCGCAGCTCCTGCCATGAAGGTGATGCTCCCCACGAACCCCATGACACCTCCTGACTGCTTCTCCTGTACCCATTGTTGGAGATCTGCAGGGGAAGAAGCAACTCAGCACCAGCCTGGACTGGAAAACAAGCAGAATAATGATGGAGGCAAGGGGTGGGGGGGCTTTTTGTAGGCGAGCCTTGAGTGTGGGGAGGCACCAGCCCCGGCTGATGCTGAAGATCATCTGAAGATGCTGCTGAAGAGCCACCGGAGGAAAACAAAAGCTCGGGCAGAGCAATGGGGTGGGTTCAGGAGCCCCTGGAATGTTCAAACGTGGCTGTGGAAGGAAGGAAGGAAGGAGGGAAACTGCTGCAAACTCATCAACAACAAACCCCATCTGTTCTGGGAGAGGGAAGCCTCCCTGCCCAGTGCTGCAGTTTCCCAGCTGAGCCCTGTAGCGTCTCCACGCTGTTCACAAAGGCTCTGAGAAAGGTGACTGGAAGCACAGAGATGTGAATGTGTGACCCAAACCCCTGCCCAGTGGGGATGGAGGGATGGCAGCCATCCCGTGTGGGAACCCCAGCATGGCAGAGACCAAGGGGAAGAGTCGGTCCCCATCCACATCCTGCACATATCCCCACCTCTGGCCATGTCAGTACCCTGGCCCCCTCCACACCCTCCCCCCTCTTTTTCTGGGGGCCAGATGCGGGTCCCACCTGCCTTCCCCACCACCCAGTGCCTTCCAGCTATTTTTCACTGCCTTGCAGGGGTGGTGGGTGGGTGGGAGGGAGGGAAATGGCTTCTGCTGCCTTTGGCACCGTGCAGCAGCTGGTACAGATCTGCCCCTCCACCCTGCCACCAGCCTCAGCGCATCCCAAAGAGCCTGCTGCTGCATCCTGCCCTGAACGGGAAGATCCCTGGGGTGATGCTCCAGACCCAGGCTCGGTGTTTACATTCCCGAAACAGTTTGAGAAATAAGCTATAAACGACCAAAAATAAGGTAAATAAGTAACTAAAGCAATGTGAAGCCCCCGGCACCGCGCTGGAGAAGGGAGCAGCTGCCGGCTCCTGCGCAAGCACCGGGATGCAGTGCCACGTCTCAGCATCGTGTCGTCCCCTCCGCAGAGGGTCCTCCCTTTTCTCAGTGTCACCTCCGCAGAACAGTCCGATTTCCTTTTGCTTTTGCATGTTGTAATTCACCCTTTGGGCATTGCTCAGCAGGAATTAAACCCATTGGTTTCTTTTCAGCCCAGCCTCTTGTTTCCTTCAGCCGGCCTCACGCCGCCGTGTTTGCCTTCCGTCGCTTCAGAACCATTACCGGGAGGATTTGGTACTTTATGGCCACCTCAACAGCCTTTCCCTTCAAGATTTGGATATAGTATTTTATTTTTAGAGAAGTTTCCACATCCCCTTCACAGTTAATGTTTATAGACAGAGGCTAAAACAGCCCGGTGCCCATAGCAACCGGCGAGGAGAGGACACCTTGCGTTACTCAGAGGGTTTGTGTTGGAGTTGCCAGTCCTGGCTCAGAGTCTCTGATGTAAATAAATTCCCATTTGTTGATAGGTGAAATCGGTATTTACCCATGAGACACGTGCTTGTTGGGGAAGGATTAGTCCTGACAAGGACGTGGAGAGGGCTGTAGTTGTGCTGTCTGGGGACCATGGATGCCTTTCCCTGTCCTCACTGCGATGGCAGGTGGACCCTGGTTGTGCCATTCCCACCCCCAGCCAGCATCAAGCTCCCCCTGAACAGGTCTCTATCACCATAAACCCCAGTGACAGAGCTCCTTCCCTGCCTGTGCCCACAGCATCCCAAAAGCACAGGGCTTTGGTGCTGCGCTGGGTACCGGCCTCAGGGACTCCATCCCCCTTGATCTGCCATTCGAGCCCTTCCTGCTTCCCAGCTGTTCCGGGTCAGCTTTACATTGCACAGGGGGGTTGGGGCTTTGCCAGATACATCCCCACTTTCAGTAGCTCTTTCTGCAGCAGCCAGCACCGATTAAGGTGTTGCTGCCTTTGCAGAACCAGTTCTGGCTGCCATAAAGCCAGGGTTTGACGTTTCAGGGACATCTGTTCCCTGAAGCAAACCCAAGGAGCTGGAAAGTGATGTTCAAGGTGACGTTCAAGCCCACCTCATGGGGTCCAATCTGCCTTTCTCCCTTTGGTGGAGGACAGTGCCGTGCTGCTCTTTTGAGACCATTATTTACGTTGCTTTGTGGGATTTGTTCAGCAGCAAGGGATTAGGAGACTCTCCCTGGTTATAAGGAAAAATTCCTGTTTCTAGAAATGCGGGATTACAGCGGGTGGGGATGAAACCTGCAGGCTGAGCATGAAGCATCTGTGGTGGTGGAGCTGTTTCCCCCCTCTCCATTCCCAGGGTCAGCAGCTGGCTGTGGCTGGGCCACGTCGTGCACTGATGCAGGGATGGACCTCACAGCCTCCAGGTCAGGACATGAGACTCCTGCTGCTTCCAAAGAGCAGCCAGGTGCTGTCAGGCCCCCCCAGGACCAGCTGGTTGCAGACCCAGTGTGGTGCCAGCATGGGCAGGTGCATCCCTCTGGTTCTTTTGGAGGTGTTGAGCACCAAGCAAGATCTGTGGAGATGTGGTCATGGGGCTGTTTTTGTAACTTTTACACTCCAAAATCCACTGTGGGGCTTACCAGGCCCATCTGAGCTTGGCAGGGGGGGGTCTCTGCAGCCTTGGGAAATGCTGCACGTGAGGCTGTGTGCAGATAACACCTCCACTGATGACCGGGATGTTTCTCCAGAGCAAACACCAGGACAGAAGCAGCTGGTTAAATCACAACTCCTGCCTGGCAGCCATGGCCAGGTCACCACGTCCATCACACTGCGCTGCCTCAGGTCACCCCATCCAGCAGCTCTGCCCCCCCTCAGGCTCCACCTGGTTTTTCAGTGTGTGGCTGTGCATGGCTCCCCCATACAGGTGATGGTGTTTTGGGGTTGAGGGATCACCCTTACAAACCCAAACTGCCCCGGGGATGGGCGCCCACTGTGGGGCCAGCTCCACTCTTGGGGGATGCTTCATGCAGGACACTTGGGGCGATGGAGGCTGCATCCAACAGTCACAGAACCACAGACTGGTTTGGGTTGGAAGGGACCTTAAAGATCACCTAGTCTCAACCTTCTGCCATGGGCAGGGACACCCTCCCCTAGCCCATGGCGCCCAAAGCCCCATCCAACCTGGCCTTGAACCCTGCCAGGTATCCAGGGGCAGCCACAGCTGCTCTGGGCACCAGTTCCAGGGCCTCCCCACCTTCACAGGGAAGAACTTCTTTCTAACATCTACCCTAAACCCTGCCCTCTATCAGCTTGAAGCCATTCCCCTTGTCCTATCCCTGCAGTCCCTGGTGACCAGCCCCTCTCCCACTTTCCTGTAGGACCCCTTTAAGTTTTGGTAGGCTGTAATTAGGTCTCCCCAGAGCCTCCTCTTCCCCAGGCTGAACAAGCCCAACTCTTGCAGCCTGTCTTCATAGCAGAAGTGCTCTAGCCCCCTGACCATCTTCATGGCCTCCTCTGGACTCTCTCCAACAGCTTTTGGGTCCTTTCCCTGAAGCTGGGGACATGCAGAATGGGGGGCACTGCCCTCCATCCACCGTGACCGCCCGTAACCCCACGCCTGTGTTTGCTTTTGCCTGGTGAAGCTGCGCTGCCTTCACCCGGGGGCGGGACGGCCACCAACCCTCACATGGCAAACAAACCCCCTTAGCCAGGAGCAGAGAATAAACTGGTGGTGCAATCGGGGCGCGGTGACGCCTGGGCAGAGCCATGGAGAAGTCACGATTCCCGTTGGGCTCCTGCCAGGCCCAGCTTGCTGAGTTGGCATTTTTTGGCTGCTGGGGAAGATGGAGGGAAGCAGGGAGCTCTGGCAGTGGCTCCAGCGCCAGTCCTGACACCAAGGCTGAAGCTCTGCACCAATGCTGGGTGGCCAGGGGAGGAAGGCTTGTCTGCCAGCAGCTGGGATTGGATGCAAAAGTGAGGATGGGCTTTGAGCGCAGGCAGTGTGGGGGCTTGGGGGGAAGCATGGGCACCGGCTGCTTTATTGGGGACCCCTTGATCTAGAGAAGCCAGATGGGTGACACAACAGGACTTATCTTACAGGGGAATAAGCCAGTGTCCTCTATCCCTGCAGCACAGGAAAAGCAGTCTGGGCTCTAAACTGCCACAAAGAAATGCAAAGGGAGGAATTCCCTCATGAGAAGCTATTTCCAGGTGGGAAACCTTTCCTGAGGCAGGACTGGGATCCAGCCTGTGAGCTCCTGCTCTGGGTCTGTGGATGCAGGCAGCCCCCATCTCGTGGCTGCCCAGGAGATGCTTCCAGATGACTCCAGCACCAGGAGAGCAGCAGCAGCACCCTGTGCCCACTGTCCCTGTGCCCACCATCCCCCCTGCCCTTTGCATCACTCCTGCAAGGGACAGCATGGGAACACCAACCAACCCAGCCCAGCCACGGCCCGACTCTGCCCCTCTGCACCAGAGGGGTCTTTACGCACAGAGCTCCTGCCATGTGCCAGAGGACAAGTTATGAGGCTGTTTTCTTTAATCTGCACACTAAAAAGCCTCCCTGGGACATCCCAGAGAGGGCTGTGCCACATCCTCCTTGGATCTTGTTTCAAAAGAAAAAAGTTGTAGGGATGTGCTGCTTTTTCCATGGTGCGTTTCTTTCGGAGGGGGGTTGTTTTCCCAGCGCAGCTCCTTTCTCAGTCGGGATTGCAGGAGGGAGGCAGAGCAGCCAGAGCCCCCCCTCCCCCCTGCCGGGAAGGGGATGTCAGCTCGGACCTGCCCGCAGCTCTGTTTTACTGCTGCTCAGCTCTGAGCATTTGTGGGAGCCTCCAGGGTCCTTGATACAGGCACCAGCATAGAGCGAGCCTCAGCCCTCCCCTGCTTACCTCCCCCCAACCCCAATTTTCCCCCTGAAGCCTCAAACCCTGTGCTGGCCTCAGTCCCCTCCAGTTTCCACAGCTGAAGCAGCAGGGACAGATGTGGGACCCCGACAAGAAACACCTCCAGGCTCTGAGCCCTCAGCACCAGCTGCACATCCCTCCACCAGCTCCAGCCTGCTGCTGGCCAGCCAGCTCGCTGCCTCCTCTAGGGCTTTTATTTTCATCCTATAACCCCAGCAGCCGCCGCTATTTCCATGGGAACCCTCCTGAAAGCTCTGGCAACAAGTCCACTGGGGTCACTGAGCCTCCCTCTCCCCCGTGCCCTATATTCCAAGTCCTGTCGCTGCCCATCTCCAGTTACAGGTGACATTTCCCTCTAATCCCGGGAGGCTGCTGCTCTTCAGAAGGGAGCAGAAGGTGCCAGAGTTTGGGGACATCTCCAGGACATGCAAACACCTTTGTCCATGCTGGGTGCTGGCGGGATGCTGCTGCCTCTGAACCACAGTCCAGAGGATGGTCAAGAGGACAGAAACTGGGAGCAGAGGGTGCTCTCAGCTCAGGGATCCCCTGTTCTGCTCTGTTCAGAGCTCGACCCAGCTGTGCTGCCTGGTTATTGCTGATGAGTTGATGTCACCTTGGTGCAGTCAGAGGGGAGATGCTTCCATGGCCTCTGCTGTGGGGCAGGGCATAACCCCTGGGGTGGCAAGGCAGTGAAACCAAGCGCTCTGCTGCGTGGTGCCCCCCGAAACCCTGGCTCTCACTGTGCCCTCAGCCATCCAACGTGTTGGCACCGCTGGTAAGGAAAGTGGCACCGAGCGATGTGCTGGAGCACACTGCATCCCTGGCTTTGCACCGCACTCAGCCCCATCCCTGAGCTTTGGGGGGTTCATTGCAGCGAGCACACACCTACAGTGAGAGGAGGGGAGCAGGGGCAGAAGCTCTGGAGACCGAGGCACAACACGAGCGTGGTCCGGGAGCTGCGTCGTGCCGGGCGTGGGGATGGCTTCTCCAAGGGAGCTCTCACCACCCCTTGCCTGGATGACTCAAGGAATTGGGGATTTGAGATGTGTCCCAGGCTTTCAAATTCTCTGTTAATCAAATCCCAAATGCTAAAAGGAATCAAGAGACTTGAAAAATGTTGCAAAAGAAGTAGGGGGTTGGGGAAGGAAACAAATAAAACCACCCCCCCAATCCCCAGTGACAGAGCAGCCCGCTTCTGCATCATATCTCATCTGGGAAAAATTATATGTTGTGAATTACGTGCTTCTTTTGAAAAGCCTTAAAGGAGATTTAATAAAATGAGACAAGCTAATAATATAGGGAATGAATAGCAACCCTGGATCTTGCATCTTGATTTAATCAGATGCTTTTCCCCAGGGGGACGAGCAAGAGCTATAGCTAAACCCTCTCTTCCCTTCCCTACCCAGCTGCTCCCCTCTTCCTCCAGCCCCTTGCTCCTTCTCCCATTCCTGGGGGAGCAGTCGGGGTGGCTGCAAGACCCCACTGCTCCCCAGCAGCCACTGGTTATTTGTGAGTGGGCTAATGAGCCCCACACCAGGGTGCTGTACACTGAAAAGGGAGAGGGTCCCAGTCTGAAGAAGAGGTCCCTGTCCTGGGGGAAAGAAGAGCAGGAACTGGGGAGCCAGGAAAGCCAGGCTGGGGCTGGCTCTGCGTACATATTCACAAAGCCAGCAGCAGGGAATGCCGTGTGCTGCTGTGCAGGGGACAAGCCCTGGTAGGACATGGAGCATCTTCGTGGCCAAGATAAGGGGTTCATGTTGGATGTGCTCCTCTCTGGGGCTGTGAGGTCTGTGTGTGCCGGGGCTCATGCAGCACAAACGGCTGTTCCAGGCTTGGCTCCTTCACCACTCAGACCCACAGGACCCAGCCATGAAACGAGGCCGGCTTGACCCTGGGATGATGATACTTCCTGGCTCCTCAGCATGCTCAGGAATCAAAGTCATGTTCTGATGTCACTGTTCTTTTCCAAGTATCCCCCCGTCCCCGGGCCGGGCGGCGCGATGCGATGCGATGCGATGTGCGCTCCTGCCTCCTGGTACATTTTGCTTCCTACATTTTTGCAGAGGCTGGTGCTGCTGTGAGCTCTATTTTGCTGCTCGCACAGTTCGTCCAAGCCAGACCCTGGGGAGCCTTATGTTCTGCCGACGGGATGTTTGTGTGACTTTCGTGGAATTTCCTCTCCTCAGCCACTTGCTCTGCGGCTGCTGGGAGAGATTTGTTTGTGGGCAGGTGGCTGGTAAACCTGGGAGGGTGCAAACCGGGAGGGAAACGGCAAGAAAACGGGGATTGATCTGTGCTGAAGGTGTTTGATGGCATTGGAAGTGTCCCCAGCTGCTGGGTTTCATGCACAGCACGAGGCTCTTGCTGTACCAAGCAGCGGCACAGGGGAGCAGAGCCCATATCCCCTGAAATGGGGTGAAGGGCAAAGCACCCCACAAATGGCAGAGTCAGACTCCACACAGGTGGTATGGCAGCTGTGGGGAAAGATGCTGTTTTACCTGCCCCTGCTTCAGGCTGGGGCTATTTGCAGTCAGGTCAGAAATACGTGGTGATTTTTAAGAGAGTCATAACCGTGGGAAGACTCTGCCTCACAGCAAGGCGGCTCCGTTATCATCCATCACCGGCAGCCAGCTCCTCTTTCACCAGCACAGAGTTTCTAGATGAGCCTGGGGGAACTCAGCCTAATGCCTCGTCACGCTCCTCTCCTTGGGCTCCGTGGGACTCCGCAAGGAGACGGGCTCTGGGACAGTGTGGGCAGTACCCATGTCCTCTCCCTGGGAGCTCCTGCAGCCATCAGCTCTCCCCTGCCTGCCCAGGACCCCTGTCCTTGCTCCTGGGGTGTCCCTGGCAGGGTGGCTCCAGGCACACACTCCATCCCCGAACCCAGCCTGCAGGATCCTGGAGCACATCTGCCTTTTACTGTCTCCAAAGAGCCTTTTGGAAGGAGAAAATGGATTTTCTGTTGCTGAAGCCTGTTAACCTAAGAGCAGGCTCCGAGCGGGCTATTTTTACCCGTTCCTGGCACTATTAATAGTTTTACAGTCAACAATAAACGCTGATCGAGCCATTCGATTTGTCTGTCCCCCAGAGGTCGGCACTTCCTATTCCCCCTGTTGTTTTTCATCAACCGCTTCAATTAAATGATCTGTTATTTTGGGGTGATACATTTGTGCTCCATAATCGGCTATTAAACCTCTTTGCTGTGTCGCACACAGATCAATGAACATGGGAAACTGTCCCACTTTCTCTCCCCGAAGCATCCTTGTGCCCCTGCTGCCAGGGAAGGATGCTTCCCGCGGGCAGGGATGCTTAAACTGCTGCTCCCTCCCACCCTGCAGATGACCCCAATTCCTCCTTTGGACAGCGGTTGAATTGGTGTCCAAGTGCAGGACCACACTCAGGGGAGAGGAAAAGCTCAGCTCCACCTGTTTCCCAAGCTCAGCACCACCTGTTTCCCAAGCTCAGCACCATGCTGCACGGATCTGTGTGTCCTGGCTGTCCCCGAGGTCCTTCTCAGAGCTGTAGGTGAGGCTTCCACTACCCCGAACCTGGTCACATGTCACCTTTGCTGTGTAGCCAGTTGGTTCCACAGATCCTCACAGGTGTTTCTAACTCCGGCTTTATCATCAGCGTGATGTGAAAGAGCAGTTTGGCTCCCCTGGGGCCCTGGCTCACTGATGCACAGAGAGGGAGATCCTTCAGCACAGCACGGCTCCCACTGCCCCAGGACTGGGTGCTGCTGCAGCACTGCTGGGCCCGGGGGCTGCTTGGGGCTCGCTCAGCTCCCGCGACACCCAGCAGCTCAGCACCCGACAAGATCAGCTCCCCGGGTGTGAAGCAGCACCTTGCCGCCTGCACCTTGCCTGCATCCCTGAGAGCATCCATCCTCCTCCTCCTCCGGGCAGCCCCCCCACGGCCCCACAGGGGCTGCAGGGCCTTTTGCCGCGGCTCATGCGCCCAGGCTGAGCTTCCCCAGCACCGCTCGGGCACTACAGAGGGTTCCCCGCCCGGGCACTGCCGCGGGGTCCCCGCCCGCGCCCTATTGCGGGCTCCAGGCCCGGGCGCTGCTGCGAGCTCCGCTGCCCGTCCCGCCGGCCGTGCCCTCGGCCGCCCCCTCGCGGCGGAGCGGGCGCTGCAGTGGGCTCGCGCTCGGCGCCCCGGGGCTGGGCGGAGGTCGGGGCGCGGGCTGGGACACCCTCCCACCCCCCGGCACCCCCCCCCGACCCACCCGAACCCCCCGCGCCCGAGCAAGGCGGCCGGCAGAGGGGTCCCGCTTGGGGAGAGCCCAGCGCTGGGCGTGCGGGGCGCCCCGAGCCGGCTGCGGACGGGACGGGTACGAAGTACCGGGGCCACCGGGGCTGAGCTGCTGGGGGGGTCGGTTTGCAAACGGGGCCGGGAGCGGGCTGCGAACGGGGCCGGGCTGTGCAGCACCGGGAGCCCGACCCGGGCTGCGAACGGGGCCGGGCTGTGCAGCACCGGGAGCCCGACCCGGGCTGCGAACGGGGCCGGGCTGTGGCAGGACCGGGACCGCGAACCGGGCCGCAAAGCGGGACCGGACTGCCGAGAGCCCCAACCGGGCTGCGCGGCGCTGGGAGCCCGCCCGGAGCTGCAAAGGGTCCGTCCGGCTGAGCGGCGGGAGGCGGCGGGGGAGCGGGTCGGGCGCGGAGCCGCGCACTGACTCAGCCGCCGCCGCCCCGGGCCGTGACGCGCCGAGGGGCGGTCGCTGCCGCCTCCATATAACGCGGCGGCGGCCGGGCAGAGCTCACACCGGCCTTTCCTGCGAGAGGAGAAGGGCTGAGCAGCAGGGCTGGCATCGCCTTCATCCTCATCCTCCTCATCCTCCTTCTCCTCCTCGTTCCTCTTGGAGCAAGCTGCCCCTTCGCCGGCTTCAATGAAACTGGCAGCGATGATCAAGAAGATGTGTCCCAGCGAGTCTGAGCTGAGCATCCCCGCCAAGAACTGCTACCGCATGGTCATCCTGGGCTCCTCCAAGGTGGGCAAGACGGCCATCGTCTCCCGCTTCCTCACCGGCCGCTTCGAGGAGCAATACACACCCACCATCGAGGACTTCCACCGCAAGTTCTACAGCATCCGCGGCGAGGTCTACCAGCTCGACATCCTCGACACGTCGGGCAACCACCCCTTCCCAGCCATGCGCCGCCTCTCCATCCTCACAGGTACTTGGCTGGGGAGTGCCAGAAGGAAAGAGGGGGGGGGTCCCTCGCCAGGTTTCAGGTGTTCTTGCCCAGTTTGGGGATGTTTCTCCAGTCCTAGGAGGAGGGAGGTGGGATTTTGTGTGTGCACAGGGTAGACTGCATGGACCTTCCCTCCCCAGGTCTCTGCATGGCTTAGGCAGCGAGGCTCTATGTGTCCCCGTCCCTGCAACCATCTCACATTCCCTCTTTGTCCCCAGGAGACGTGTTCATCCTTGTCTTCAGCCTGGACAACCGGGACTCCTTTGAGGAGGTGCAGCGCCTAAAGCAGCAAATCCTGGAGACCAAGTCGTGCCTGAAGAACAAAACCAAGGAGAACATAGAGGTGCCCCTAGTCATCTGTGGCAACAAGGGTGACCGGGACTTTTACCGGGAGGTGCAGCCCCGGGAGATCGAGCAGCTGGTGGGAGGGGACCCCAAAAAATGTGCCTACTTCGAGATCTCGGCCAAGAAGAACAGCAGCCTGGACCAGATGTTCCAGGCGCTCTTCGCCATGGCCAAGCTGCCCAGTGAGATGAGCCCCGACCTGCACCGCAAGGTCTCGGTCCAGTACTGCGACATCCTGCACAAGAAGGCACTGAAAGGCAAAAAGCTGCTGAAAGAGGGGGGCCGGGGCAGCACGGAGGAGGCGTACGGCATCGTGGCCCCCTTCGCCCGGCGACCCAGCGTCCACAGCGACCTCATGTACATCCGGGAGAAAGCCATTGGCGGCGGGCACAGCAAGGAGAAGGACCGCTGCGTGATCAGCTAGGAGCCCCCCGCTCGCCCCTGTGACGAGAAGGAAGGAAGGAAGGAAGGGAGGGGGGAAAGATGCTTGTTTCCGAATTGACTTTGGGCAGGCAGGAAGGTGGGCAGGCACCCACCCAGGGCAGAGAGTGGGTCGCCTCTTCCCCAGCCTCCCTCCTCCCGAGGGATTGCTTTCATCAGCTCCCTCCTCCAGGGGGGTGTGTGTGTGTGTATTTTTGGGAGCGAGGGATGCGAAGGGAGAGGCTTTGGAGGGCAGGAGGGGGTGCGCTGGGACCAGCCTCCTCTGGGCAGCGAGATGGGGAAAGGATGGGATGCCAGGTGGGAGGATGAGCATGGAGGGC
The DNA here is from genome assembly GCF_964237585.1 of Gallinula chloropus. Taxonomy (NCBI): domain Eukaryota; kingdom Metazoa; phylum Chordata; class Aves; order Gruiformes; family Rallidae; genus Gallinula; species Gallinula chloropus. The sequence goes on from NC_140100.1 coordinate 5,641,935, forward strand.
ACAGACCTTGGTGTTTCTTTCCCTCCCAAACCACCCAGCCTCAGGCACTGTCTTCATGAGGGAGGGCAGGGGCCTGCCAGTGCCTGCTTGGGGCTTTGGGGTTGGTTTCTTGTTGGTTTGTTGTGCTTTTTTTATTTTTAAAACTTGAGAAGCTGCGCACGGACTCTCGCTCTGTGTCATGTGTTCATCTGTATCTGCAAAACACGTGCAGAAGACACTTTTAAGCTGTTGCAAAGACATTGCAGAGTTACAGCCCCGATGGACCAAAAAAACTGACTCTTGTTTACATTTGTCTTGTCTGATTTGCAAGATTTGGGGAGGGTTGGGGGGGGAGCGGGGTGGGTTTTTTAAATAAGACAATAATAGGCACTTTATGTAGGTGTTGGTTGTCACTGACATGAACAAACAAACAAAAAAAAAATCTTCAAGTGTTTCTACCGTGGGTGAAACTTGATGTTTTATTTTTTCTACAAATTAATAAAATCTTTTTAAAATGGCACCCCTGGGTTTGCTTTTGCTTCCTCTCCTGGCCCTGTAGCACAACCAAATCCTGTTAAACCGAGACCCAAGCCCAGCTCGGAGGCACTAAACCCAGCATCTAGACTCCATCCCTTTATTAACCCATTTCCTCCGACTCCCAGTGCAAAGGTTTCTGTCTCTGCAAGCAGACGGTTTCTTGCCTCACAGGGTAACGAGGGGCCACGCAGAGAGTTAGTTACTCAAAACGGGTCACCGAGCCAAGACTCTTTCCTCACTTCACTAACGCCGAGTGACGATCCTGCCAGCCCCATGACACGCTGGGCATTGGCATGTCATTCACCCCAGAAACCCAGCGAGCTGACATCACTTCATTATAAAGAGCTGATTGTGTTTCATGCTTTTTTTTCCCCCCTGATTAACTAAGCACACTTTAATGATGTCAACAAAGAGTGATTCATTCGCGCCCCGTCTGGGATACTGTTTTTATTTTGCAATATGAGTAAAGGAAGTGCTTTGCTTGAAAGGTCACCTCTGCAGCTGATGGTTTTTAATCTCTTGCTAATAACAAGTTGTGGTAATCATTGCTAGAAGTGAAAGGGAAGGGGAAAGCTCTTCAAAGAGCAGCCCTCCCTGGCTCCAGCTTCAGTTCCAGTTCATTTTCAGCCCCCTGTTCCCTCCCCAGGCAGCAGAACAAACCTACATTTAATACATATTCATGGAAAAAATGTATCTATTAAAACCACAAACCTAAGGTGGGTCAGCCTGCAAATCAAACAGCTTCGGTTTCGTTTGAAACTTGGATTCAAGCTGACAGAGTTAACTTGTTCCTGTGCTAAGTGCCAGGCATTTATTTGGAAACACGTTGTTTCTTCCAGCTCCCTGTATGCCCTGATTTCACGGGAACAGCAACTGGCAAAAAAAGAAAAACCACTGTCCGGGCATGAGACACAAGAATTTATTGAGCTGGGACAGGCAATGGCTGGCAGAAAGGTAATTTCAGTAATAAAGAGTGTACATTGTGCTTTGTTTATCTTGGTGTTCTGCTTTACTCAGTGTTTACACACTGGCACCTTCCCAAAGAAAGTACTAGTAAAGTATCCCAGGGGGACAGAGTAATCTCTAGGCTACAGGTGAGTTGCAACCATGGCAGAGAATTATTCGCCCCTTGATACTGGTTCTCATGGAAATTGTATTCCACCAGCTGGTTTTTCACCTTTTCCACTGCTGACCTGCACCATCTTCCAGTGTAATTCAGAGACCCATGAAACCCCAGGTCCCACCACATCTTTGCCAGTGGGCGAGATGCAGTGCTGCTTATGGGGTGTCATCAGCCACCCCAGCACCAACCAGCGGGACAGAGGGCAGCGAGCCCTGGGATCCATCTGAACAGTGATACATCATCCAAGGGCTTTTCATCAGCTGCTGGCAAATGCTCAAATGCTTGTGTTTGTGGGAAGCCCCTGGAGCACTTTGGATGTGGAACTGACCCGTCCTGTTGAGCCTGACTTCTGTTACCTATGGAGTAACTAAAAGCTCTTGTCATTTACGCCCTTTGTTTTGACTTGGTTTCAAGAGCAAGATGCCCAGCGTGCTGCCTGTAAGCTGTGCTTGCCCAAGGAGACTCAGGCACCCAAATTCTACCAAAATCTATTCCCCAGGAAGTCTCTGCTTTGCCCTCCCAGGGCTTCTAGAAAAGTGACGTAAAGACCCAGGCTACACAGGTCCTCTGTACCGCCCAAACCCTGCCCCCTCCTCAGCCCACATCCACTCAGGGAACACACAAGAGGTCCAGTTTGGAGTTTCTAAAACTTTACTTGACTCAGACACAACCATCACTTGTTGTTTAAAGAAGGAGAAATACGGAAGTAATCGAAAGCAATCATTCCTCTTCTGACACACAGAAACTGGAAAGCACCCCACAGAACCTTTCCAGGAGCAGAGCCAAACACCTCGTGCTTCCCTCTCGTGCTCCCTTCGGATGTTTGGCCACTTTTAAGGGAAAAAAAAATTGCAGAGAATGCTCTGCTTTTCTTGCTGAAGTTAATCAGCAGGTACTTTGACCCTGAGCGAGGAGAAAACACGACGCCTCCCGCTTGCTTGAATACAAAAACACAGCACCAAACCACCCCACCCTGAGAGGAAAGAGAAGAGATGCATCTATAAATGCACAGTCCTACAGCAGATCAAAGCAAAAGCACTGCTGTAATCATCACAGGTGAAGCACACAGTGTTCTGGTTCAGTGTCACACACCTGTGATCCACACAGACCAAACTTCAGAGCAACGCCACCAAAAATGGGTAAAAGAAAGGAAAGGAAACTCCTGCCACCTTTTTCTCTCCTGTTCAGCCAGGAGAGGAGGTATCTCAGACCCAGAGAGCAGAGCTGCAGCATTCCTACTCCTTGGGGATTTCAAACATACAAAGGCTCTTGTACTTCTGCAGCAGTTCGTTTTTGGTCCGGACCTGCTCCCGCAGGTTCTGCAGCTGCTGTTGCTGCTGCTCTGGGCTCACAGCGATGCCAGGCATGGAGCTGATCAGCTTCCTCATCTCCTGGAACTTGTTCTTGAGCTCATTCAGCACCTGGTGAACATCCTGGCTGTCCTTGTCCATGCTGCAGAGGAGAGAAAATGGAGACACTGTTCCATTCTCCTGTTGGAAAGTGAAAAACCTGCTGGAGTGACTGTCATTTCCAGTGCAACCAGAGCTTAAACTGGAATTCAGTGGGAAACGTTTGCTCTTGGTATCTAACCGTGCACCCCTAATTCAGCTACCCCATAAAACGGACACAGATAGATATACAGACTGGGTAGCCTCCGGGGCAAACTGGTTTCCTGCTCATTTCCAGCATGCTTTACCTCTGGCCCCATCAATCAGGTTAGGAGCCAGTCTGCAGCTTTAAACCATTACCATGGAGCTGGCTAAAATCTCCCTCTGTTTGAACTCCTGTTTGAACTCCCCTATCTCTCTTTCGGGAAGGTAAGATTACATACGTGTGTTGTGTGTGGGCACCTGGAATAAAAGGTCTCAGTTTCACCCGTGACCTGTTGCTGCTGTAATACAAAAAAGATCAATGCAGTCAAACAGCTTGACAGCAGAAAATAGAAACTGCTCCCCAAAGTATCAGATGAGTATCCAGTGGCACAGAAAGTGGTACTTTGGAGCTTTAAAATGACTCTCTGGGGACATATACCTAATAAAAGAGAAGCGACAGCTTATTTTTTCTTTACTTTTAAGAGCAGCACAATTGGTTCTACAGCCAGCTCTGTGCTTGCCAAGGATCAGTGCTGTCTGAGGCAGTGTCTGCCCTCAAACCCTCATTAGTATCTGCCTCAGCTTTGTTAGCACTGGTGCGAAGTTTTAGCGGTTTCAGGCAAAAGCAAGTCCCTTCTTCCAGGGCTCCTGCTAATAATGAGAGCAGGATTCTAATGGTCTTTGAAAACTGGGAGCCTGCTCAATAGCCAGACCTAAAAATAAATCTGCTTGGCATGACCAGGACAGAGAGGTGCTCCATTATAACTTTGGGGAATCGTGACATGGCTGAGAGTGAAACTTTTAACCAGCTGGTCACGGGTTGTATCAAGAGCCTGTGGGAGCAAAATATTCATTATTCCCTTCCAAACAGAACTGCAGCTGGTACTCTTATGCATCCCCATTATGCAGGCACTCATGGTCAGGCTGATAGTGGAAAAACACAGGCACACACACAGCCCCATGGCACCTCTGGGGAAGGATGGGTTGACACAGCCTTTAATCGACTTGAGCTGTGGGCTGGCCTGGAGAGGGATGTTCTCCCTGCCCCAGGTCTCCCCAGGTCTTGTTCCCTTCCCCACACTCAGAGCGCTGACAGCTGCCTGTCCAGCTGATTGATCCAAAGGAATAATTATTGCAATGTCAGGATCCAATGCAATGTCTAACTGGATGTCCAACACAGGATCCAATCCAATGCCTGTGTTGATGGACCCCATATAAGACCTCCCTTAAGACACAATGTTCTTCATTACACCAGCACAACCCACCACTGGTGGAGCCATGCACTGCAACCTCAGCTGTGACACCATTTGACTGTACATGGGTTAAAATATCAACAAGCCCTGCTTGGGAAAACTTTCTTGGGACTCAAACAAGAGGAAAGAGCACGTGTCCCTGAATGCAAGTAAATTTACGCGATACATCCTCACTCTAGAGCACAGAGTCACCTTGGAGATGCGTCTTCATAGCTGAGTCAGTGTCAAAACAGCAGGGCTGGGCTCTAGGACTAGTGGCAGTGTTAAAGGATAATACACTTGCCATCTGGCATGGACAGGAGGCAATATGTCCCACCACTTGCCTCTGTGGTTCTGCAGCACCGTTCAGTGTACCCACGTCGGCTGAAGCCACCCAGAAAATGACGTGTGCCAAGCCAAGGGATGTAGCTGGGTAGCAGGAGTGGGTGGCTCAGTGGGACCAGGCACAAGATATCCCAGGGACTGTGTCATCTATGGGTCACGATGACCTGGTTGGTGACAAAAGGAATCTGGTCTTGGCCCATGGCTCCTGCCCACTCTGTTTATGTAAATGCATGCACCTGGCAAAGGGCTTAGCCTTGCTTCTGTGGTCTGGACAGATTGGGTAGAACTGAGATCAGGGGCAACTGCCCACCTCCAGCACAACAGGGACACTGAGGGAATCCCGGGGTTTGCATTCTCATGCCCATTCTGTATCCAGATGGCTATGTCAGGAGGTAATTCAGACCTTCCTTGCCAAGGAGCTCTGGCTGCAGAGTCATTAAGGGTGAGCCTTTCTCACTGTCCAGATGTGCTTGGTACAAGTGAAACAGCAGCAGGACACAACCCAGGCTCAGCTCCTAAGTAAGTCCACAGGGAAAGAGGCAGCCAGGCCCACAGCCATTAACAAGGGAATCCATGCTTCCCATGCCTCACCTCATAGTGTGCCCAAGTGAGAGCTGCCCTGGATGGATGTTCAGGGCAGAGCCGTGCCCCTACCAGGACCTCTGACAAGCATCTCTGAAGGGGTCAGAAACACCGCAGTTCTCAGGACCCTCATACCTTTTACCCCTACAGTACCAACCTTGAACCCAGAAGAGAACAATTTGACCCATACCACTGCAGGAGCCTTCCCCCTTTTTACAACTCCTCAGAAAAGGGCTGCATTCCTGTCCCAGCACTGTCTGTACTTTCTGAGGCTGTTATCGGCCAAACAGTACAGCTACCTGGGGCAATAACCCAATGCAAGTACTCCTGGGTGCTAATGGTGGGGCGGTGTACCTGGGCCATCGGAGCACCTGCACCGCCCAGGTAACCCAAACCCCAGGCAGGTGACTCAGAGAGGAGATGCATGTGCTGCCAGCTGACACTCCTCGGGAACATTTGCTAGGAGAAAAAGGGGAAAGAGGTCACTGGGACACTGGAGAGCATCACTAGCGGGGTGGACCCACTGCCCTGCTCCCCAGTGAGGGTGCCCTGTGGATACAGGTGGATGGAAAGCATTGCCCTGCTCCCCACCCACGGCACCCCGAGGATGCTGGGGCTGGGAGCGCAGCACTACAGGGGGGACCCCACAGCCCTGCTCCCCTCCCAGGGCACCCTGAGGTTGCTGGGGGGTCACACATCATCATGAGCGGGGGGCGGGGGCTGGTACAGGGATGAGGTACCCGGGCAGGGCTCGGTGCCGAGCAGCCACGCGATGTGGTGCCCGGCGGAGGAGGGGAAGAAGGCCCGGTGCCGGCGCGGCGGGGGGAGGCCCGGTGCCGGCGCGGCCGCCGTTACCATTTGATGATGTCGTGGACGAGCGGCAAGAAGGAGAACTCCTCCTGCGCGGGCGGCGGCGGGGGCGGCTTCTGCTCGGCGGGCGGCTCCGGCTGAGGCGGCTCCTCAGCGGCGCGGGCGGCGGCGCCCCCCGAGGCCATGGCGGACCCCGGCCGGCGGCCGCGGCGCCGCGCAGTGACGGAGCGGGGCGGAGCTCGGCCGCGTCGTCCCGCCCCGCTAACCGACTGCGCCGGGGCCTGGGCCCGGGCCTGCGCCGGGGGTTGTGCTTGGGCCTCAGCTGTTATGGGGGTCTGGAGCCTGGGCCTGGACCTGGGCCGGGCCTTCCCCTAAGGTTGGGCCTGAGCTTGGGCCTGCGCCTAGGCCTGCGCTCGGGTCTGGGCAGGGCTCGGGCCCGGGCCTTGGCCTGCGCTCGGGTCTGGGCAGGGCTCGGGCCCGGGCCTTGGCCGGCGCCCGAGCGGGGGGCTGGGACCGGAGCTGGGCTTAGGCCCGAGCTCGGGCCGTGTCCCCGCGACCCGCCAGTTCCCCCTCCTGTCCAGCTGCCCCTCGCAGGAGCGAGCGCTGGGCGGGAGGAGGCAATAGGGACAGAGCACACCCTGAGGGCAGGGTGAGGAGCTGGCCTGGCAGTGGCTCCCAGCCCCTCAGTGCACTCACATGGGTTACGTTACTCTTTATACATGAAACCTCGTCATGGCTTTGCTCTCTCTCAGACCCCAGCTTTCCACTGCGTTTTTTCGGTAGCTGGTGTCCTTAATTTGACTTTGATGCAACTGGGGACAGTTTCTCGAGGGGGCTGAGTGATGGGGAAATGGTCTTTGTAATGCCTTAAAGATGGATGCTGACGTGGGACCAGGCTTTCTGCCCGAGGGAGGAAGCACAGCTGACATCAGTCGGCGGGAAAGCAAGCTGGAGCATTGGCTGAGAGCCTGGGCTGGAAACTGGAGGAATCTGGATAGAAAGGAGACAGAAATCTGGTGTCAGGGCTGGGGCTGTTGTGAAGCTGGGAGAGGGGGAAGAAACGGAGCTCTTGTGTGATTGACCTGGGGTGAAAGGTGTGTGGCTGAGGTGGGGAGGTGGAGGATGATGCCCCTCTGCACCAAGTGGCTTTGGAGTTTGCTTCAGCACACTGCTGCTGCTGTGCTCAAACCCCTCTGTCGACACAAAGCGTCACAGCACCAACAATGCCAGACGCAGTCGTGAGTTTTTCTTCCCAGGTTGACTTGGAGAAAATGTGTAATTTAATTTTTCATTTGAAATAGGCCCCTGTGCTCAACAGATACGGGATGAGGATGACTGGGAAGGCAATTTTCTTTTTTTAAACCAATTTCTTTCAAAAAGCAAACAGAGACTATTTATAGATCAAATGAGAATGCTGGTAACCATTTAGACACATGGAGTATTGACTGTTTGCTCTAAATATAGCAAATGCAATCGCTCACTTTGTTCCTACTGTCAGGAATAGATCCCAGCTCGGGCACTGATGCTGGAATGTGTGAAAGAGCCTAGGGGAGCTCAGGTCCTGCTGAGCAGGTCCCTGTGGGGAGTCTGGTGGTATTTATGGCCCTTAACTGAGCCAAGCAGGAGGTACAGGATGCTACGTCCTTTTGATGGGGCTGAGCCGAGAGGTTCATTCCTGTCATTTTGTATGGGCTGTGTCTAAAGCAAGACTTGATTCAGGCTATGTGGGGGACATTTCCCTCTGTACTGTGCTGGTTTTAACTCTCCCCTTGACTTTATGGAGGAGGGTGGTTAATTGCTAGGCTGCTGGACGCCTGCCTCTGATGGGTGAGTCAGGCACTCATTAGAGCAGGTGACAACACGCAGATACCATTCAGCCATACCTAAAGCACTGTCAATCAGCATTTCTCTGTGCCATTCCGTTCTCATTTTGGGTCATGTGTTCCCACAGCAGCTGGAACACACAGCTTTATCTAGTTGGCGTTCCTCCCTGTTCCTGCCTCTCACCTTCCCTTTCTCGTGGGAACAGCTCCTTCAGCTCCCTCGGGTGATCCATCTTTGTCCTTTGGAGCTTGTCATGTCTCCTGGCAAGTCCAGGGGAGGGAAACATGTTTTGCAGTAGGGCTGTGGTTTGGCAGGCTCCTCCATCCCTGAGGGTGCCAGTGAATTGGTCGGATGAGACTGTGTGGTCACCATCTGAGTGTTAACGTGTGTGAGGGGTGCAGGACAGCTGTGTCCATATCCCTGTGGGGAGAGGCGAGACCCAGCTGATGGGGAGGGGAGGGAAGAGAAGACATGCTTTGGATGTGCAGATGAGTGTTGACCGCAGCCAAGGAGCACTGCTGGTGTGCCCTGACCTTCACCTGCCCTTATGGAGCCCCAACCCTTTGACCCCATGGTCATTTGATGTCCTGGGTTACACCAATGTCATGCAGTTCCTAATGGATATCACCAACAACATGGTCTTCCCCATCCACATTGCTTTGCAGTTCTCCTGGAGTCTCCATGGTGGGTGGAAGGGCTGTGTCTGACCACCTGCAGCTCTCATGTGCAGCTGCTGTTGGGCTGCAGTTCTTCCTGATTTCCAGCCTGGATTTTTTTCACCCACTATCAGTTCCGCAGCAGCAGATTTTGAATGAGCATCCTGTGAGAACTCCTAGCGAGGCAGCTAAAGCATAAAGCAAGCTCCTTACTGTTGAATGAAGAGAATAATTTCCCCCTGGATTTGGTAATAAACCTGAAGTGCAAACGATTGACCTGGTTTCCCTCAGTCTGCATCTCATTGTGGCTCTCTGTATAACTCACTTGCTGGACACCATCTGATTTCCCACACCTTAAAGTCATCACACACATTCGTTGCTCACCCCAACATTTGGTTGACCCATTATCCTGAAAACCAGCTGATCACATGCTCCACATTCCAACCCTCTGTTCTTACTGCCTGTTTCCTGTATGATACCCACGTTACTCTTTGTTTTTCCTTGCCATTTCCATACAAATCACACCTTTTGTCTGCTTCCAAAGGTAACTTTTGAGGGATTTATCACCAGTTATTTAATTCAGCACCAAGTGACTCTCTGCCTTTCACTGTTTCCTTACAATCACTTGACATTTTTATATTGATGGTCTGGCATTTCACTGGGCTCTGCTTCTCACTGCCGGACCATCTGGAGCTTCTTGTGCTGTTGCCACCAGCTCTGTTACCATTTTTTACTGTGTGGCTATCACCAGGTTGAACTTTATCTCTTCCTCCTGGCCCTGTGCTGCATTGTCTGACTGAATTGTCTCTGGAAGCCTGGCTAAGCTGTCGTGGTGGGATAAGTCTGTGTTGCTGAGTTGGGAAGGTGGTGTCAGGGTTGGGGCCACCTGGGATGAGGTGATAGGAGTGAGAAGTTATGGCTCCAGCCCCTGGAGCACAGCCTGGGAGAAGAGGTGGCACTGGAGGTTTGGCCAAGCTGCTTGTAGCTCTGGGTTGGGTGTTGGAGCTGCAGGGCATTGGCCTGGCCATGAAGGCCAGTGTTTCGGTGTGCTGAGCCCCAGGGTCAGAGGGGGGTGGTTCGAGGGCATAGGGAGTGTCCAAAAATCTTGTGATGCTCATTAATACCACCCCACCACTGAGCAAACAGGGGCTGACCCAGGCTGCATGCCACCCCGGGGGAGGGACCAAAGCCAGTGCAGAGGGACAAGGGGAGCATGGAGAGCTGCTTGTGCAAGGTCAGCTACGGAGAAGCCTGGATCCAGGAAAATACGCAGCCGGACCAGCCACAGCCCCCAGCCTGACCCGTCTCTGAGCACGAGCAGCTCTGAAGCTGCCTCTCTTCAGCAGCACTGTGACCATGGGACATCTCAGGGTGGTGGGTCCTGTGTTCCACCAGCCCATCTGCGAGCTGGCTTCGAGCTCTCCCAGCCTCAGTCTCCATCCAGTGCAAAGGGGCGAAACACCACACAGGAGCAAGAGGCTCGGAGTGCAGATTTAGGGTGTCCCTGAGAAAAGCCACCCCTGAAGAGGGAAGTGCCCTTGTTACTACAGGGCCCCAAATCCCTGCTGGCTCTGACCTGCAGCGTGGTGACTCAGCAAAGTCCCCGCCGTTATTTACAAATAGTGAGTTAGCCACCAAACACGTGCCACGAAACACATGGGGCAGCAGCGTTTGTGCTCTCCATACGCAATCGTGGCCTTGAAGCAATGCCACAAGAGCCTGCACCAGCGGCCAGCACCCAGCCCAGGCAAGGATTGCTCCCCTGGATCCTGCACCTTGAGGAGGAGATGGAGAGGGACATTTTGTTTGTGTCAAAAATAGTGTGGCCAGTAGGTCTGTGCCCCTGTACTTGGCATAGGTGAGGCTGCACCTCCAGTACTGTGTCCAGTTCTGGGCTCCTCACCATAAGAAGGACATTGAGGTCCTGGAGCGTGTCCAGAGAAGGGCAACCAGGCTGGGGAAGGGGCTGGAGGGAAAATCCTATGAGGAGCAGCTGAGGGAGCTGGGGATGTTCAGCCTGGAGAAGAGGAGGCTGAGGGGAGACCTTATCACTGCCTACACTGACCTGACAGGAGGGTGCAGAGAGGTGGGTGATGGTCTCTTCAGCCAGGTGACAGGAGATGGGACAAGGGGAAATGGCCTCAAGCTGTGCCAGGGCAGGGTCAGATCAGATGTTAGGAGAGAATTCTTCCCTGAAAGAGTTGTCAGGGCCTGAAACAGGCTGCCCAGGGAGGGGGCTGAGTCACCATCCCTGAGTGTTTAACAGATGGGTAGATGAGGTGCTCAGGGATATGGTTTAGCACAGGACAGGAACGGTTGGACTTGATGATCTCAAAGGTCTTTTCCAACTTTGTCATTCTGTAATTCTGTGATTCTGTGACAGAGCATCTGTGGGCATCCTTGGGCTCATGCATCCCTGGGCACACACATCCCTGGGCTCACACATCCCTGGGCACAAGCATGCCCATGCTCATGCATCTGTGGGTCCCCGAGCAGCGCTGCCCGATGCACAGGCACAGTGTGGGTTTCACAACTCACTCTGTTCAGAGGACAGACTTGTTGAGATACATTTACCTGGGTGCACGTAGCGGAGACTCACTAATGGGGCTGCACTGGGAACTTCACTGAAACCCCCATTCCCTTTCTTGGTGCAGTTCTTATCCTGCTAAAGTGGGTCAGGCTTTGTTTGTGTGTTTGTCAGGTTCCCTTCAAGTGTGGCAGGAAAAGCCATTACCTGATGTTTGAGCACTTCAGAACATTGCTTTTTGGGTACTTAAGGCAGGGGAGAGGAATGGAGGTTTGTTTGGACTTTGCTTTAGCACCACCGAAAAGCCATCCATCGGGTTAAGATTTTTAGCCCATTTTGCTATAATTGGCCTAATATCTGAAAAATATCACTTTTTACATGGGCTTTGCAAGATGAATCAGATGTCCTTGAAGAATACAGTTCTCTATGCCAGAGCAGTGGGTTTCTGGGGCAGCGCTGGCATCACAGCAGACACATCTCTGGCAAAACAAGGCGCTGGGAAATGGAGAAGTCTCCATCCAGCTCCAGTGAGAGACCATTTGATCCTTCTCCTGACCTGGGGAAAGGTTCATTTCTGCAGGGCACAGCGAGAGCACCAGTTTTGTGAACCTTCCTCCCCTCAATCCTGGGCTCCCTTTGGCAACTGCAGCCAAGCCCGGACCCCCGGGGTGCTGCTGTCCCCTCTCCTCAGCTGTCCCAGCAGCTCTTGCCTGCTGCCCAGGGCTGGCTTGTCACGGTCACGCGGCCTCGGACCCAAGGAGCCCTGTTTGCCAAGGGTTTAATGTTTAGCTGCTAATAAACAAAGCATATCAGGTTTTACTGACCAGGTAGCTAAACTTTCCTGGGAATTTTGCCGGCTCTTGCAGCACAATCAAGGCCTGGATGTGGTGGCATGCATGCCTCAGATAAAGTTTTCAATGGAAAATGGCCTGGGTTTTCCTGGAGCATCCCTCCAGCTCCCACTCCCTTGCTCCTGGCTGTCCCTCAGACATTGGTGTTCAGCTGCATCCCATCCAAAAGATTTCTTGCTCTCCTGGCCACACTCTGATTTATCTGAGGAGGGGTTGTTTATAGAGCTGGGATTGGTTTGGGGTTTTGGCTCGGAGTAGCTGTTGGGGAGCCGGGCTTGCTTCATTCTAGCAGTGTCAAAATAGGGTTTCCAAACAATGTCAAGGGGGAAAAGAAAAGCCCTCCTTGTTGTTCTGACTTGAGAAATGTAGGAAGTTGTCCTCCATGCGTTTCCCCCATGGGTATTTCTCAGCCAGAAGCCTGACTTTTTCCCCCCAAGGAATGTGCCCTAAAACCCAGCTCAGCATCGCTGCCGGGCTCGGTGGCCATCAGGTGTCCAGGGCTCGATCCAGCCTGGAGCCAACTTTTGCCCATTTCTACTTTGCAGATAAAGCTGAGCCCAGGCTGGCTCATCCACAACACACCAGCAGCCAGCGGAGAGGGAGACCTGAGCATCACATGAAGCAGTTCAGTCCACAGCACCATCTTCTAAACCCAGCATGGCTCAGCCCATTTCATCATCGATCCAAATGCAAACAAATGCTGTTAGAGAGAGTATTCAGCTCTCAGATAAACATTTTCCTGCCCTTGCTCTTGTTCCTGCGCAGATCCAGCCCTCCTGGCACTGCAGGAAGCTCTTCAGATGTTCCTGCTGCATTTTACTCTTCCTCCACAGCAATGGCAGCCCCTGGCAAAGCTGGGCACAGCATCCCTCCTGCCTGGGGTTTACATCGGAAGCTGGCTGTCGGCCGGCCCGTTCCGGCATCTCTCAGCAACTGCAAAGATAATTGCCATAAGTCTAATTGTTCCTGCTGGATAATGAGCATTTTGCATCATCATCCACAGCTGCCGAGAGCATCATTTGAGTTGCTATTTCAGGGGCTGGAAGGCAGCTCCTCTGGGCCGGCAAAGGCTGAGCCAGGCTGGATCTGGCCACCCGAAGCAAAGCCCCCGCACCGAGCTCCGGCTGACGGCAGCGCCGGTTTGCAGGCGTGAGGCGTGCTCTGGGACACGGCAGGGACTATTCCCAAGAGGCAGCCTGCACACGGGGGCTTTTCATGTGCTGATGAAACACTGGCCAAATCCCCCAGGGAGTTGTGTCCCCAAAGGGGCTTCTCCCACCCGGACACAACATCGTATCAGTGAGACACGGGGGCCTGAAGACACCTGTGCACACTCATGGGTGTGCACACGGGTGGAGGCACACCAGCATGCATGCATGCACATGTGTGTGTGTGCATGTGTGTGTGCATGCAGAGCTACTCCCATGCTGGGGACCCACAGGCCCGTTTTTCTGCTGACCTGGTGGGCTCCTACTTCAGCCTTCCCCTGGTGAGGGCTGCGGTTTGAACCTGGCTCTGGTGTCCACGAGCTCCAGAGGATGGGGCATCCCTGAGGTCCCTTGTCTCTTTCATTGCTCAATGTTATGGTGTTTTAAACTAGCTGACAGGCTCACGGACCAGCACTTGCAGGGGAGAGCTGGCAGATGAGCAGTCAGAAACTTCCTCCCCTTAGAAACCAGGCATGGAAGGAATCGCCTGCACAGCGCACAGCCGCTGCTTGGTGTAATGAGCTGTGTGTGTTCTCAAACACAGCGTGTTGCTCTCGGTGCCCCTCATTCTGAGTGCTGCTGTTGCAGGTGGCAGGGCTTGCCACAGCCTCCCCACGCTTTTGCACTGGGCAGATGCACTCCATGCTGGACAGACACATGGCCTGGGCTGGGACCACAGTGAACATCACCCGTTCCCCCAGGGTGATGGGGCAGATGAACCAGCCACACAGCAGAAACCCCTGATTGGGAATTGATTTCTCCTCCACCAACAAGCGCTCTGAAAGACCCAGGAATCTGCCACCTTCCAGGCAGGGCTGGCTGTGGCTGTGGCAGCTCTGATGCACGAGGTTTGCATGGCAGCAGAAGCGAGCATTTGAGCAAGCTGAGTGTGTGGTGCTTCGCTCCCTGCACCCCATCCAGCACCTGGCATGGCTGCTGGTAATGGTTCAGCGCTGCAGGATGTATTGAGTAGCCAGCTACAGAATCTGCCCTTGCTCACAGACATGCATTTTTGGAGCAGCATCAGCAAAGGCTGTCCATCCCATCCCATCCCATCCCATCCCATCCCATCCCACCCTATCCCACAACTCCCAGCCCAGCCTTGGGCTCTGCACCTCGCTTGCTATTCATTTATTCTCCACACACCAGGAGCCTGCAGCTGACTGTCAAGTGTAAACCTTGTCAGAGCAGCAAATTAACCCTCCAGGCTCCTTGGCCTTGCAGAAGCTTTCAAACAGAGGTTTTCCTCTCCCCAGCAGCAGGGAGGCAATGCTGGGCATTGGCGTCCATGCTCCACTGCCTGTGCCCTGTGACTGCATCCCAGCTGCCTTTGCCATACCTTGCCTTGGCTGCTGGAAGGGATTTGGGGACATCAATGTGGCATAAAGATGTAAGGCAGAAGGGTTTTGCTGCCAGGCTGTCACTTGTGCCCCTAATGTGCACAGTCCCCTGGAAATGGGTTTGCAAAGCAGTCGGAAAAAGGATGATTTGGGGCCTGAGATGAGAGTTCTACAAGCTGGGTGGGAAGAGGAAGGAAAAAATGTGTCAGGGCAAGAGAGGGGAGAGATAAGCAGCACATCTGGGCTGGGAGCATGAAGCCGTCAGCCTCCCTGGCGCCACGGGGCTGCGGGGCGGCTGGATCTGCGCCACGACAGCCTTGGATGGAGCCGGCCATGAGGCAAAGCCTTCCTGCTGGCGGGGCTGGGGGGCTGCCTGGGAGCCCTCTGCCAAAACCCTTTGGCTGAGGAGGGCAGCAGGAAGCAGACCTGCCTGGGGTCTGACTGGCTCCCAAGAGCTGTGAGGGGAAGGGGTGATGGGAACAGCTCCCCCCAACACCATGCAACTCACTCCCAGCCCCACTCGCTGCCAGGGTGCCATCCCAGGGCATGGGATTTGGTATGTGCCATACTTGAGAGAGGAGGATGCTAATTCAGCACCATGAGCTGGTTCTGTCAGCAGCTGCCTGTTCCACCTTTGGGCACTGCAACGTGCTGCCTTTTGTATTGGCTTGAGCTTGTGGGGCTGGGGTAGCTTTTGTACTGGAGCAGCCTCTGCCACTGCCCAGGGAGAGGGTTTGTGGGGTGGGAAGGAAGGCACCATCCCTCTGATCCAAGGCCCTCGTGGTGGACTTGTGCATGGTGCTTTGCAGTTCCAGTTCACCTTCTCCGAAAACAAAAAGCATAATTAGCTGGAGCTGGGAGCAGCCTCCAGACCTGGCAGCGAGGGACAGCCGCTCCAGGGCCGGGCTGCAGCTCCTACCTTTGCAGGAGCCCTTCTTCCCCTCACATCAAAGCAGCTGCTGACATTTCTCCTGCCACCATCCCCATCCTCCTCTGCTGGTGTGCTGCATCCACTCAGGCATCCCAGGAGGAAAACCAGGCTCTGGCAAGAGCTCCTCACTCCCATCCCACGATCGCCGCACCCCAGCCAGCACACAAACACGCTTCTCTTTTGCCAGCTCCATATTTGCAGGCGCTGTATATACAGTATAATCCACCCACGGGGTATCCAGGCTGTACTTGGCTGGGAAGGACAGAACATCCTTGTGATCTGAAAGGTCAAAGCGAATGTCAATACCCTGGTGGCTTGAGTCAGCAAGAATGCCAGAGCTGCCTTGGGGACACAGGGTGCTGAGAGGGAGAGTCATGGCTGTCGGGTACGCTGCTCCCTGTGTAACAGGAACAGAGTCCCCAAAATCACTCTGCTTGCTGCAGGGTTGGGCAGGGCAACTGTCCCTTGTAGTAACAACACATAGTGTGCAGCAGCTTTGCCTGCTCAGCACCTCCCACCATCACTCCTGGGTAGAAGGGACAGTGAGTGGGGGAGCAGGTTGCAGTGCCCCTCCACAACTCCCTCTCAGCTTCCTACACTTCTTGGGTCTGGGGCAGGATTTTCCTCCCAGGGCTCAGCTGGGTCCTGGGCATGGGGGTTGGTCCCAGTCTGTGGGCACAACACAGCCCCTGGCTTTGGGGTCTGACTGGCAGTGAGTGCCACAGCCCGGGGCTGGCAGCAGCCACCCAGGGCTCAAGGTGGGAGCAGGACCCACACCTGCTGGGTCAGGTCAGACCTGCGGTCGCTTGGAGCTGGACAGGAGGAAACTCAGCCTGGGCAGACGGCCGGGATTGATTTCCAAGTGGCAGTGCGCGCGTGTTCCTCGAGTTCCCGGCCCTGTGCTTAACGATTTTCTCTGCTAATAATCTCCACTGAGCAGGTGGCAGCCCATGCAGGCACCAAGCATGGGGCAATGGTGGAGGGGGGGCAGTTCGGAGCACGATGTGGCGATGACAGGGGCGATGACAGGGCCACACTGCGCTTCCTGCCACAGCCACCCTTTGCATTCCTCCCCCAGCCATCCCAGGAGAAGGGCTGCCCACCCACGGCAGCCTTGATGTTGGCAGCACCAGCCAGTCTAGGAATGGCCCCATCTAAGGGGAATGAAGCCTTCCTGGGCCTTGAGGGATTTGGAGGTGGCAGGACAGATCCTGGGAGCTAGTGGCATTTTGCAGCAGGGCATCGGGGCCACGCTGGGTGCAGGGGTCTGGGAGGTGGTCCCCCCAGATGTAGCATTCCCACACATCTCCCTTCCCTCTGACATGCTTGGGCAGTGCAGGGAGCAGGAACAAGAACACGATTCTCCAAACATGGGCTTTGGAGGAGGCCCCCAGCACTCACCAGCCCGGCACTGCCATCAGGGAGCTGCACAGCCAGATAGGAGCAGTGACACACACAGGTCCCTGCATGTGCCGAGCTTGGGATGGGCGGCAGGAGCTGGCAGTGCTGCCCAGCCTGGCAGGGCTCTCACAGCCCCGACCTTTCTGGCATTGAAAACAGGATGGGAACAAGATGCACTTTTGTTTTTAGTTTGGGAGCTGCAGTGGGACCTTCAGGCTGTTCCTGGGATGTTACGGCATCACGGCTGTCACGGCGGGGACACCATGGCCCAGCAGCCCTAAGGCAGCGAGTGGCCTCGCTGCACCCTTGCTCTGTTCCCATTTCGTCCTTTGGTGGCAGATCCCAAAGCTCTCCCTGTCCCCTCCTGCAGCCAGGCTAGCTGGGGGTGCCCCCCCAGGGCCACCAGCGGGGACGAGCAGCTCTGGCAAAGGGACAGCCTTCAGCTGGAAACCCCACTGGCTCTCGCCATGGCTCACGTGGTGCCTGGTGAGCCCTGGGGAGGTCAGGGAGTTTGTGCTGCTGCTCGGTGCAAAACGTGACTGCTGCCCTTAGTGGCACAGGGCACTGAACTAGAAAACCAGCGTACGAGGAATGCGGGTGCCCCTTACCTCACCCCTAAAACCCATCTCAGGGCCACCCACTAGTCCCTGGCCAGCAATCCCAGTCTATGCTGCAGGGGAACAGCTATACCTTGCAGCAAGACCATCCTCATGCCCATGATGTGGGGAAAAGGGGGGTTGATCCCCACATCTGGCCATGAGCAGGGTTGGCTGATTCTTACCTAGGGACCTGAGGACCTTCAGGTCACAGAAATTAGGGACGGTGTGACCCTGCACAACCAAAATGGGGAAGATGCTCCCAGGCAGGGCTGGCACCAGACTGCAGCTTGATATATTGTCCACGAGGCAGGCAGCAGATGAGAAGGGGATTTTTTTCCCCCTAGCATGGAAAGGGCTATTTCTAGAAGAAAAGGCAAATCACAGTCCCCCTTTGATGGGGACTTGGCACCTTTGTGTCACCCACCACCTGCCCTGGAGCAGCCCCAAGGAGAAAAAGCTCAGCGTCTCTCTGCTTCCCGGCCCCACTCCTTATCAACCTCACACACCCACAAATGGAGAAATAATCTGCCAGCTTCCCGTAGGAGAGATTGTGGAGCTGGCCAGTGATGAGAAATGACACAGGCCCTGCCACGTCGCTGCACGTGGCAATCGCCACTGGCATGGAGGCTCCTCCAGTGCTTTCCGGCAAATCCCTGGGATGTTCCCAGTAACTCCCTGGGAGCACCCACTGTGTTCACCTGCCCCTCTTGTGTGCTGAGAGCCCATTTAATCTTGTGGAGTGACAACTTCAGGCCACCCTTTGCAGGCTTTGGCTTTCTGCAGCCGCCGTCATGGTACAGAAAACTGGTTTTTTAAAAGAAAATCAGGATTCCCAGGTAATCCCAGCAGGGAGCAGAGGTGTTCACTAGGAAAAATGAAGCCTGTTCTCAATTGCTTGTGCCACAGAAAGCCAAATGTGTGAGTATGTTTGTGTGCCCTGTGGTGTTTGATCCAAAATCTCCCCAAATCCTTCTGCTGGCAGAGCTCAGCCAAGGGGAGGGTGAGGACAGGTCCCCAGGGCCAGTAGCAGGGACCCCCTGGGGCAGCTCCATTCCTGTCCCCTTTGGCCACAGGCCTCCTCAGCACAGCAACACCCAGTATTGCCTTGAACCCCCACAACGCTGCATATTGCTTCCCCATGCCCCCATTGCCCAGACGAGTCCCTTTGCCCTGTGCTGGATTCATGCAGGAGACAGGCCGGGGACTGGATCTGCCTGGAAGCATCTGCTCCGCTGAAGCTTCGTGCCCCAAGTCATCCCTGCACGGGGTCAGGCTGGTTTGGTGTCACCCCGGGGTGCTGTGGTGCCCACACCCCCGTGCTCCAGGCTCTTATTCGTGCCTGTGGGTAACATCATCCCCAGGAAAAACACGATCTTTGGTTTTGCTGCCTCAGGGCTGAACCGCTGCCCTCCCTGGGGACGGGTCCCTGAAGGCTGGCAGGGATTTGTAGCCTGCTGTGATTTATGCCAGAGGTGGAGTGGGACGGAGCCGTCACAGCCAGCGCTGAAGGAACCCAAGAGCAAGATTGGCCTGGCGTGACCTTACCTGGCCATGCGGGGCAGAGCCCAGGGGACAGACAAGCGTCCCCTGAGGACAGCGGTGGCATCCCGAGGACAGGTCATGGAGTGCAGATGTTCAGAGGTACCCACCCCACTCCTGGAAAAAAACAGATGGGAGAGTTTAAACTGCAACTTTTTAACTTTAGTTCAGGGGTCTGCTCCTCTGCCCCTACTCAGAAGGGATGTGGTGGGGGCTGGCACTGCTAGGAGGGACACCAGGTGACGTAAATCGAGGTGAGCAGCGGTGGATGTGGTGTTGGACATGGGGAAATAAGCTGAGCAATAAAGCAAAGCAGAGAGGCTGTGGAAATACTGACTAACTGGGGTTTGAGGACGCACCTCCCACCCCAGGACCTCTCCTTGCACCATCACCCTTCTTTGCTGAGCCTTGAGAGCAGAGCCCAAACCCCAACCGCTTCCCCTCAGCCCTTGGCCCCTGCTGCTCCCTTCCCGCCCGGCTCCTCCTTATCAGCTCGGGACTCTGCAGCCAGACCAAACAGCCACCCCCCCTTCCCCGCCGCCGCACATGGGGCAGCACAGGGCAGGGTTGGGACCCAGACGATTAAAGAAAAGCATCTTGTCTTCTGCAGGGTGTTGAAATCCAGCCCTGGGTGCCCCCAGGAGGCTTGGCTCTCCCTGCCCTCCTCCTCTCCTGGGTGAGAGGTCTGTGGTTGCTCAGCCCTGTTTACTAACCCTGGATTTTCCCCTCCAGCTGGTTCTTTATTTTCGCTGCAAAGTGATGCAGAACCACCTTGGCTGAGAGCAGGTGAAAGCCCAGTGCCAATGCCTGCACCAGTTCAGACCAGCAAGGAGCTGGGCATCCTGCCGGGGAGTGGGATGGGACACAAGGGGACATGGGAAGGTCCCCCAGGCAGGATCAGGTGTGTAGGGTTGGGGCCTGCCATGAGCTGGGGGACACCTGGGGTTCTGGGGCATGTGGGCTTACACCAAAACCAGTGCTGGCTGGGGGACTGCTGGGGACCACCACCCTCCAGGGCATTTTAGGAGAGTCCTGGGGCCACTGGGACACAGATGTCTCCTTTCTGAACCCAGGGTAGATGTGTCCCCTGCCTCCTGCATCACTGACATCCCTCCTGGGCAGTGGCTTGTGGAGCAGCTCCGTACCAGCACAGTCAGACACACGACCAGCCTGCACTGAGATCACACTCTTCTTGTTGGATTTCTACCAGCCAGTATGTTATTGAGGGAAAATTGTTTATTTAGCTTTATTCTAACCCTGCTGCAAAGAGCCAGGTGTCTCTTCTCACAGCCCTGAGCCTGCAAGGGTCTAGGGCGATGGGATCCTTGCCCTTCTCTCCTCTGAACCCCATCATTGCACCCCTTGCTGCCTTGCTCCTGTGAGGTCCCCGCTGCCGAGCTGGGGTGTGCAGGCCTATGGGGACCCCTTGCACATCACAAACTTCTTCCAACACTCTTCCAACTTGCTGGAGTCTTTTGGGGACCTGGACAGACCCCAGATCAGACCCATTTTGTGGCCTCCCTTAGTCCCCAGGCTGGCCCTGCTGCCCAGCCTACCTGGGCATAGGGAAGGCAAAGGGCTCCAGTGAACACAGGCTGTGCCAGCCCCATACCAGTCACCAGTGCTGGGAAACACCCCGGTGAGCCCACATGATTGCACTCACCGGAGTGTGTTACCCGATTGCTGTTGCTGATAACGGCCTTCTAAGGCACTTACCTGGGCTCCCCGGGAGCTGGAATCAGTTCAGCCTCCCACAGCCCTGAGGAGAGGGAAGGGAGGTGCAAAGAGCTAAAAATGAGTTTAGGGAGGGCCAGGGCCAGGCTGTGCCAAGCTCCTCAGCCTTCCCAGTGGCTATCGAGGCAAACATCGCACCCTGGGAGAACTCATTTACCTGCCACTCACCCCCTGCTAGTATTTGCTGACTCCAGTGCTCATTTTAACCCAAATTATAGGCAAAGGTAGAAGTCAAAAGGCTATTTCTATGCATGTCAAGAGAACTGCTGATGGAGAAGAGACAGTTCCTGCTGAGAAAAACACTTCAGTGTGAGCCCAGCCTTTTACTAGCCACTGGAGCAGCCACTGAGCAGCAAAACATGATGGGAAACCTGGCTTCCTTGGGCTTGTCACTTGTGGCATCACCAGTTTTGTCTTGTCCTGGGCTTGAGATACCGGTCAGATGAAAGAAAAGGCTTTGTAAGTACTGAATTAAAAGGATGATGCAAAAGCCGCAGGGTGCTGCGGCTAGAGAACGTGAGCGATTTGCAGTCAGCCCCAGCGGGGCGCAGGCTGGTTGGAGAACATGGGGTTCCTGCGATTAGCCTGCTCATATGACTCAATATGTAACCACCAGTTACACACTAGATTTAATCTTGGGTCAAAAGTCATGGATAATTCAAACCACGCAGAAAATGTTGACCGCATGCTTGCTGGAGCTGTTTTTTTCTGCTATCCTTTGTTTGGTCCAAACAACCTCTGCAAAGCCCAGGGCTATAGTGGCTCAGTGGTACCTGTGCTGGCTGCTGCCTGGATGGAGCGAGCTCTGCTTCCACGCTGGGAACTGCCTGCTCTGCCTGCATCCTGCATCCAGCTTTCTGAGCTTCATTTCAACTCATGCACTTGCTGTGGGGGACCAAAAGGAAATATTCATGTCCCAAGCCTCCCATCTGAAGCACAGCATCAGTCCCCAGGCCAGTTGTTTTGCTGTTTTTACAGTTGACTGCAGTGAAGATGCCCTCATCACCCCAAATTCGCAGGGGTGTGGATGCTGCCTGCTGTGACCCCATAGCAGGTCGGGTACCTGGCTCAGCGCCGTTCTCTGTTTTCATCAGTCCCTCTCAGGTGCTGCCCTAGTTTCATGTCTTGGGCAGTTTCTTTCCCAGTTGAGTCTGAAAGGCACTCTGGTATCAAAAAGATGTCAGTGGGGATGTTAAGGAATGTCCTGCCTCATTAGGTTAATTGAGCAAAGGACGTGCAAGCAGTGTCTCAGAACACTGATCAAGGTAAAGATCTTCTGCTCCAAAGTTTCAGCACCCATGGGGAGCACTGGCTGCTCCATGCACCCATGAGCAGACTGTTGCGCTCTCCTCACTGCTTTCCAGAGGCAGCAGCCCAGGTTGGAGCGAGCTGTTTCTCAGATGAAGGCTTCACCCAAGGCAGGTTTGCAGACCGCTGCCTTGCAAGGATGGTTTCTCACAGGGAATGCATCGTCCCATCTGCCGGCGGCAGCAGACATCACTGCCTGGTTGTTGCACGGGGACAAGGGCCTGTCACAGACCACAGCTGAGCTCATCCATCACTGAACCTCCCCTGCGCCTCGGTCTCCTCTTAGGTCATTAGGAAGGATGAGTGATCCCTCCTGTCTCTCACAAAAGCCTTCGCTGTGCAGTGACAGAGAGAGAGGGATGCAAACAGCACCTATGTGCACAGGAAAGCTTTTCCCTGTGGGAAGATGAGGGAGGCAGGGCAGCAGCATCATGTCCATCTTACAATTAGGAGAGGCAGTGAGACAACAAACTTGCCCATGGATGGGGATAATGATGCTAAACCCCAACCCCAGTCAGATTGTCCCAGTCCCCAGCCGCTCCTGCCCTCACCGTGGAGCCGATGGCTCCAGCCCAGCAGTGTTGGCACAGCCAGAGGGTTTTGCTGGTAAACTGGGAATCGGAGTCTGAGCTACAGCCAGCCAGAGCCTGGGATGGCTGGTTCCTCTTCCAAAACCCAGTAGCACAGGAAAGAGAGGAAAAGACCTTTGGGACAAGGAGGAGAAAGCACTGGAACAGGCATAAATAGCTTAGTAATAATACTAATGATAGCACTTAGCACACAGGCAGCAGTGTGCAGAGCAGAGCGCTTTGCAAACATTAATTAGTGCTGGTAGGCAGCTCAGTGAGCCGGTTCCCATTTTGCCAACGATGAAGAGCAGAGAACTGACCATCTGCTTAAATCCTTTTGATTTAATCCTGGGGCATCCGCAGGAAAGTCCCGAGCCTGTTTCAACACTGGATGGAACCGCCCAAGTGTGCAACCATCCCTTCAGAGCCTCTCAGAGGGTGGCAGATGGGTGAGCATCTCAGGAGAGAGGGATGTTTTGAAGGGTGTTGGCGGCTGCGGGTTGTGCCTGGGGCGCGGAGCTGCAAAACACGGGGCGGCTGTTTTCCATGTCAATAAATACACGTGGTGCAGCCAGAGCTTCAGTGGTTTCCCTAAAGGCACATTGTGTAGTGTTGCTCAAGCCTTTGGGCTTTGTCAGCCAGGGATGGAGGGTTTGATGGGCTCCTCTCGCCCTGTGCTGGTCTCTGCTTGACCCATGGAAGTTTTGACTGTATCTCAGGCACCCAGCTCGTTAGGAAAAATTAAAGCAGCTACCAAGAATGAGTGGAGAGAGTCAGTTAAAGCTGTATATGGGGCTTGGCCCCATGAGGTGGCCATCCTGGCCCTGGGGACACGTGTGACTGGCACTGCAGGCACCAGACACAACAGCTGAGGATGCTTGGTACTGGGATAAGCTCAAACTGCTTAAATTAGGGTACCCGGTGCTTTTTGTATTTCAAGATCCCTGCTTTGCACACCAAGCAGTGTCCCTGCAACACGCTGCAGTGGGGCTTTGCTAAGGATGGGACACAGAGCTGGGGGCTTGGCCAAGGGGCTGGAAACAAGTTTAAAGCCAGCACAAACCAAACACGGGACCTGCACCCCAAAAAGTCCTGGAGGATATTAAGGTATTGCAGGGTGCCAAGCCAGGAGGGCGAGTGGCTGGCACGGCTCGGTTGGAAGCTCAAGTGGTGTGTGGGGTGTGCATGGTGCTTTTCTGCAGCTTCCACTCCCTCTCCACTAATAATTTGCAGGCAGGGAAAGAGGTAGATGAAAACATGGGGGATGGGAAAAGCCACCCCTCCTGCGTGAAGATGCCTTCCACTTCAGCAGCAGCAAAACATGTTTGCCTACTCTTAAGCTAATATTGAAACTTGCAGCCCTTTCCCAAACATTGGATTTGAATTTCCCACTGCATATGGACTCATCCCCCCTGCAGATGGAACAGGGTGAGGAGCCACGGCATTGGCTAGTCTTCTTGGGCTGATTTATTAGGATTAGTGGCTTTTTTATTAGGTACTGAGTTAAAAGTCTGTAATGGTGGAATTTTTCCTCCTCTCTGGGCAGATTGGTCCTAACACAGAGCGTGGAGGAAAGGGCCAAGTAGGGCTTACAATGAATTTTATTTTTATTCCAGACCAGAGAGCTCCTGAGTCACTTTGTCCCTGGCTGAGCACACCACGTATCTCACTGAAATCCCTCGCTGAGCTAAGCTGGACTTGCAGCTACCTTGGAATTATACAGACACTTAAGTTCTCCCTAAATCAGGGCCTCCCACCTGCTGATCATCTCCAGAGCCTTTCCAAATTATCCGCCAGCCTGGTGGCATTTTGGGTCCGAGATGCTGCAGATGCTCCAGATAACACCCACTCCAGCAAGAGCCTCTAAGCTGAGGCTCAGGTTTGCCCCCTGCACAGCTCGGGCTCTCGCTGGGTTTTGCCTTGCAGATGGCTTCCCCGGGCAGCTCCTGCATCCCATCTCCACACCAGGTTGCCTTGTTAAGTGTCTGATTTTAATTTCTCTCAATCAGGAGCTGGGCCCAAGCAATTACATAATAATGAGCTATTCATCCAGAGGGAGAGCACAGATCTAGGTTAATTGGTCTGACAATTGAACCCAATCCTTTCCGGTTTTGCCCAGTTTTCCTTATTTTTTTTTTCTCCTCCTTTTGCACAGTATCTGCAAAGCTCTCAGCCTTGTTAATTAAGAAGGTAACTTCACCCCCAGGGCTGTTTTGTTCTCCCCTCCCTCGTTCAAAAGCAAGAATAGAAAAAGCAGCAAGAATTAGCTAGTTTGGGATGAAGCAACCACCTCTGAGCAGGATGGAGCCGGTTGGGTCTGACGGGGGTCAGCCCTTGTTGAGCTGCTGCTGTTTCCCTTGGAGTTTGGGGAAACAGGACTGCACAGTGAAAGCAGGTGAGGTACCCGAAACGCTCCTCCTGGCACGTCCGAGGTGTTCAGCAGACACACAGCAAAGCTGGGTGGTGCAGAAAACGGGGTGCTGGATTGTCACCGGGGCTGCAAAGCTGCAAATCTGGGGGGAGAGAGATGCAAAAGGTGGTGGTCCGATGAGAGGGGAATGCTGGAGCCCAACATCATGCCCTGAGGCTGTGCTAGGCAGAGCAGAAATGAAGCTTTGCCCTTTTTCACCAGCTCTTTGTGGTCTCTATTTGCAAGCACCCAAACACAGGGACCCTGACAGTGGGTCCTGACCCACGCTGATCAGGGTGGACAATCACCTCCCTATTTTTCCTATCACCCATAAATGCAGGCACCCACAACCACTATATTAAAACACGTTTTATGCCTCTGTTTCCATGAGCTGAAATCTCATGGGTGACCCAGAGCTTGATTTTGGACCAAGGAGGTGCCAGACCAGTGAGGTTTTGAGTCAGGCATGTTTTCTCACAGGCTGCTATGTTTTGCAGAGAATAAACAAGCTTATGCCCCACTGCAAGAGGGAAGCAGATCCAACACAGCAGCACTTGTGTCCCGAGCTGCAGCAAGGTCCTGTGCCTGGCTGGGCTGCGACTGCCACCTGCACCAGTGCCTATCCCCAGGAACCAGCCTGGGATCGCTTTCCCCATGATAAAAAGGACGTGTGCAAGATGCATGAGCAGGAAGCACAGCCGTGAGATCACACTGCTGGGTTGGAAAAGGAAAAATCTGTTATAAAATGGGCATCCAAGGCATGAGCTTGCTTTTCCAGAGGCTGTGAGGAGCCTGGGGTGTTGTGGGACTGAGAGCAAAGGTGATGCCTGCAAGAGGAGGGAGCGGTAACACCTGAAAAGCTTCGGGCACCCGCTCCCTGCGATGCTTCCTCAGGGCTGATGGAGTCATTAGCTGGCATGGCTGTAACTGGGAGGGGAAGGAAGCTGGGCCCTTGGGCAGGACAGGACAGGACATGGCTTGGCCCAGCAGCCCCCGCCGGGTGAGGGTGATGAGCCAGGTGGTTCCCAGACTGAGCCCAGCCAAAAGCCTCGTGCAGGTGAGAATGGAGCTGTAAAGGGTAATGGGGTGCCAGAGATCCCAGCCCTGCCAGGGTGGAGAGCTGGAGGAGAGCGGGCACTGGCTGCTGCCTGCCTGCTCCTGGGTGGTGCCTTCAGCAGCGATATGGCAGTGGTGGCACTGAGCTTCACTTGGGTGGCATCGGCCCTGTGTGCAGGCACCTTTGCAGCAGCAAGAGCAGCAGGTCCCTGCCATTCCCATGCCTTTTCTTGGGAAGGACTCACCCCTTGCAGCACAAGCTGCCCCTGCACATCCCCCAAAACCCATGGTGAGCCCTCTCAACTCCCCATTACTAAACAGGCTGATCCCTGGCATCCCCAGCTGCCCCTGCTGCACCTTCAGGAGTTTCCCAGACCCCACTGGCATTTTGGAGCATCCCTGGGAGCCGTTGAATGACTCACCAACATCCCCATCCCTGGCAAGCATTGAGAGCAGTGCTGGTGCTGCCCAGCCGGGCTGGCATGATGGAAATGCACCCCGGGCACTGAGCAGGTCACAGGGACCCGTAGGGCTTGGGGACAGCTACCCATGTTTCCTTTGGGTGCTCTCACCCAGTATCTCACTGTAGCCTTCCAGCTGCTGCTGTTAATCTCCTTCCCTGGATCTAGAGAGATGGGACATGGCTCCAGTCCCAGCAACCTGGAGATGCTGAACGCATACTCTGGGACCTGGTGGATTGGACCTAGACCTAGCAAAGGCAAGTTTCCCCAAAATCTGGCATGTTAGAGTTTAAAATAGTAATTTTTCAGGGTGAGTCTGTTCTGGGAGGGGAGCAGCATGATTTTCCCAAGGCACCCTGTCCATCCCAGGGGCACTGTTGGTACCTGACAGCTGAGGGGGAGCGGGTGGGCAAGGGAGCTGGGGCTAGGGACAGGCTCAGACCTGTCAAGGGTGGTTGTAGGAGTGGATATGCAAGCTCAGCTCTGTGGGTGTCTGCTCATGGGGTGAGCTGAGACCAGTGTCTTCTGTGATGGATATTTATGGAGCTGGGCAGGATCCCTGGAGCCTTTGTGACTGTACCTCTGTGGCTGCGAGACACAAGGACTCTACAAGGTTGTGGTCAGACCCTTCCCCTGGCTGCATCCCCACTCCGGGACTGTAAGCTGGGAGCCTCCAGGAAGGAGCTGCTGTTTGGGACAGTGCTGGCAGGTTTGGTGGTTGAGGGGAACAGCAGACAAAGCAGCCTCATGCTCCCGGGGCTGCAGATCCCAGTGGTGCTTGCGAGTGCAGTGTCAGCAGCACCAGCAGCCGTTTTCTGGCAGCCAGGAGCTGTGGCCCTGTGTTGTCCATGGGCCTGGCCCTGGGGAGCAAGGAGAGGGTGGCATGCTCGTTTAAACACAATATTTTCCACAAGCGTGTTTGTTGACACTGTCACAAACAAACACTTTGCAGGATCATTGCCAGGAGGATGGGCTCAGCGTTTGTGGAGCCTCGAAGGACACAGGAAAGCTGATGCAGCCTGTCACCATGGGCTCTGATCTGTCCTCCCCAGCAGTACTGGGGCAAGAGAAGCTTTATTCCTCCCTGGGGAGTGCATTACTTAAGTCCTTGTGTACAAATAGAGAAGCAAAGCCCATTAATCCTCCCAGGAGGGAAACGATACCATAGTGCTGGGGGAGAAGGGGAAAGTGAGTGGAAACTGCCAGACACCTTCCCAGTTCCTCCCACCCTCAACGCTTGTGGCTTTGCCCCCCCCAATCCCCCCCATTGCCCGCCAACAATGGGCTTCTGAGTGAGATGGAGGTAAAAACAAAGTAATAGGGTCCCTGGGGAGTTTGGGGCTTGCAGGGACAGGATGAACAGTCTCAGCGCTGGGAGAGCTGTGGGGTCCCAGGGGGAAGTGAGTGGGCTGAGCCGAAGTAGGGAGGAAAAGGGGGGGATTTTTTTTCCAGGAGTATTTTCTATATGGATCCTATGGACACCCAGTTCCTCTTCCGACCGACAAAGTTTTCATGCTTTTGCCCATCTAATTCTTTGCCCCATCCCGCTGGGGAGGGTGGGCGAGCGGCTAGGAGGGGGGTTAGGGAGGGGGTTTAGGGAGGGGGTTTAGGGAGGGGGCTTAGAAAGGGTGTTTAAGTAGGGGCTTCGGGCGGGGGTTAGCTGCCGGCCAGGGCAAGCCCAGCACATTTCCCCAGTGCCTTCAGCTCCGTCGGTACCGCCGGTGCCCCGGTCGGCCCCGGGGAAGCTGTGCCGGCCGGGCTGCAGTGCCCAGCCGGAGGGATGCGGGCGGCACCGGCATCCCGGGCTGGGATACGCGGGAGGCTGGAGCGAGGACCAGCCCCGCGTCCCGGCGAGCCGGAGCCTTCCCCGGGCCTCCCGGTGCCACACGCGGTCGCACAGTCCCCTCTAGCGGATGTTTCTCCCGTACCGAGGCGGCTGCGCTGCCGGCGGAGCGCCGGAGCCGGGCGGGGACCCAGGGCACCATCTCGCTCCTCTCCCGGCACTCGGCCCCGCACAGGCAAAGCCCCGGCCCGCGGCCGCCCTGGGCTGAGCCGCCGCTGCCTCCGCTCCTTCTCCTCTTGCGCATTTGGGTGACTCACCCTCCCGCCGTCCCCTGCCCGGGCCCCGTCACGCCGCCCGCTGCCCTTGCGTCAGGGATGGCCCCGCAGCCCTGGCTCTGCCCGGCTTCCCACCGGCCTGGAGGTGTCCGTGCACCAGCCGGCGGACGGAGAGCTGAGGAATAAATACACTTACCCGGCCGGCACCAGCCCCCGAGGGATCCAGGCGGGAGCATCACTTGCTCCCGTCCTGCCGGGTCCCACAGCCTTGTTTCAGCTTGGACGGGGGTGAAGCAGGAGGTGCTCAGGGTGAATTCCCTATGGGATTTGAATTCCCTATGGGATTTAGGTGCTGAAACCCCCACCCCGCTCCCAGCAGCTGAGGTGGCTGCACTGGCTGCCAGGAGGGCACCCCCAAACCCTTCTCTGGTACTCCTTGGTGAGTTTGGGCAATGCCCAAATGCAGCCCCCAGCCGAGGGCAGTGCGTACACGTTAGACACGGCGTCTTTGCCTTCAGCATCCTTCCTTCTGGCCAGCAGTGCTGCTCTGCCCAAGGCTGCCCTAGCCAGCAGCCCTGACCATGGGAAGGGTGCAAAGGCTCCCTTTGGCCCTGGCCCAGCACGTGCCCCTGAGCTCAGGGCCAGGTTCAGGTCACCATCACCTCCTTCCTCCTCCGCCTCCACCTGCCATGGAAACTCTGCCTGTCACCTGGAAGATACACGATACCTGCAACCTGAGGCTTTTCAAGGGAAGAAAAGGCATGCAGGAGAGCGTGGATGAGCTGACATGGCTGTGGGCCCACAGGTCAGCTGTGTGCCAGTGGTTCATGATGCTCTGCCAGCCCTCACCGGGCCGGTGGGGTTGTGGTTGCTCCACCTTGCTGGGAAACACACGGCACCATCCCCAGTGCCGCTGCCATTGCAGTCCCAGGGCAGGACAGGGCTGGTGTCAAACCCACTGCCTCTGTCCCCATGCCAGGGAAAGGACAGCCACTGCTCTGGGGAGCTGGCACCTCTGGCACAGGGTAAGGGTGGTGGGTAAAGAGCAGGGGCAGAGAGGTGCGGGTTGGCCAAACCAGCCCTGGGGCAGCCTTATGGGGGGACCCACACCCAGTCTGGGCTGTGCTGCCCCAGTCCCCATGCTGGCCTGGGTGTCCTGGCTCCTGGCTGCACCTCCAGCTCACTTGGGGTGCTTGTAACCACCCAGTGCAGTGTTCTGGGCTGGAAGGGACAGATCAAGCAGTTTGTAAAGCTGAATGTTAGTGAATACCAGGGAAAAAACCCACTTCCATGTTTTGTCCCAGCATTAGTGCTTGCTTCCTCCAGGCTGGACTGATCCCTTTCTACAAGGAGAGCCCGGGAAAGGCCACTGGAGCATCATGCCCTGGAGCCCCATCCAGAAATGGGGATTTCCCCAGTCCACTGGGTTTGTCCTGTGAGCCCCCCTGCCTTTGATTCTGTGTGTCTGGCAGGGCTATGGCATTGCTCACAGCATGCAAACACTGGTGGAGCACAGCGGAGTCCTTGTGACATAGCCCACAGCAGGCAAGAGACCTCCATGGACACCTTGCAGCCTGTGTGCCTGGAGGTGGATGACCCCACAGCGATGGACAAGGTACAAAATCCCAGGGAGAGCCAGCCCGTGACAGCTCCAGCCCCTTTTATTGCTTCTGCTCTGTGGTCCAACAGGAGACACACTTTCCAGCTTTATTTATTATAAATTATATTTAGGAAGCTGATAGCTACCTAAACCCACCCCTAATTCTGCCCACAGGGACTGTTTAATGGGGTAATGGCACTGCTGGGGCTGGCTACAGGCTTTTAGGACATGGGGACTTGTCCAAGCCTGCAGGTGAACACACACACACACACACACACACACTCCTCCCCACAGACAGCAGAGGCTGAGTGGGAAGCTGCAAAACCCAAACTTAATTTCTAGGAAGCTGGATGCCAATAAAACCCAGTGTTTATTGCAGTGCTCCTCACTGGCCTCGCTTGTATAGATGTGCATTTAAAAATAAAAGCTCTGTGCGTCTCAGCTGGCCACAGAAGGGCTTGAACATGGAAAGGGCTGATCCATCTGGTGATGGAGAGCCACCTCCTGGCCCCAAGCTCAGCAGGAGCAAACAGAGCAGCTACCTGCTCAGGATTGCTGTGCACTGAGTCGGAGCCTCGTGCATGAGAAACTCCAGCTCTGCTTTCAAGTATGTTTGGTGTGAACTGACGTGGTCTTTTCAGTATCACATGTCCCATGAAGGGAGGAAAGACCTCCTGATGTGTGGAAAGCCATGTCCCTTGGGTCCACCCCAGCCTCAGGGTAAATGTCTGGTTTATGTGCTGCCGTAACAACATGCCAGATCTAGTTTTGGCTCGAGGATGGGTAAGCTCTGAAGAGCTTGGGTAAGTCAGGATTAAATGGTGCCACTGGGAAAAAAAGCAGCTCAGACCCCACGAGGCCACCCTGACTGCATGATGGGGCCAGCAGCTGGCAGGGCTTTGGCAGGGCCAAGGGGTAGGAGATGCTCTGCAGTTGTAGTGGCTGCCCATGGTGCTCACCTTGCCTGCAAACCCCAGCCAAGGCAGCTCTTAGCCAGGGGGCTGCATCTCAGGTGGCTGCACATTGCAACCTCCCCCCCCCGGCCAATACACCCCTCAAACCAAACCCACGGCCCAGAGGAGCACACAGTGGTTTAAACAGAAGAAAAAATAAAGAAAAAAAAAAAACAGAAAAAAAAAATCCTTGTGGTATGTAACTCCCACTGCCATGGGCCAAAGCACGCTGCCTTTACGCAATCACCCCATCCCAAGAGATGGAGCAGCTTCCAGAAAGACCCGAGACAATGTGGGCTTTGTCCCTGGCCCCACAGCAGCTGGGGAAGGCACAGGTTTGGAAGCACCGACTTCAGTAGTGCCTCCAGGTCCTGCACATGGCAGGGGGCTGGCTGCTGCTGCTGAAATAAGTTCTTTCTTGGCTATGTAGCTTTGAGCTCATGGAGGGGGCCCATAGAGAGATGAGAGGCAAGCCAAGGCGTGGTGAGCAAGCAGTGCAGGCTGGCTGACCCCAGCCAAGCCACCACCCTGGCCCATGGGGCTGCATGTCCCAGTGGGGGCAGCCAGCAAGTCCTCAGGACACCAGGAGTGCGTGGTGGGATCCCAGACGGCGTGAGGGGCAGGCAGGAGCAGAGGCCACATCATCTCCGCAGTGTCAGCAGTGACGCACTCGCATGTCGGCCCTGACGCACCCAGCACATCCCCGGGGCTTTGCCTGGGGCAGCCCAGCACCAGCTCCCACCATAGGCAGGGAGGGGACGCCTGGCTCTCCCCAGCAGCTGGGATGTGTCTTCTCTGGGGCCAGGCGGAGGAGAAGCAGCAGTGGCTGCTTTCTGGTGCTGCCAGTGCCTTGCTGGGTTGCTGCAGTTCAAGGCCAGGCTGGTCTGGGCTCTGGGAGGCAGGAATGAGCCAGGCTAGAGAGGAAGAGGCTGTGGGTGCAGCTATGCAAAAAGCATCCCTCGTGAAGCTGCCCCTTGCTCCAAACACTCCCTTTTCAGTGCCTGGGTGCAGCTTCCCAGCAGCCTTGGCACAGTCATCTGGCAGCAGTGTCTGGCACAGGCAGCTGCAGATGCCACAGCCCCTTCACACCATCTGTGTGGCTGAACACCAGGATGCCACAGGGGTCCCAGCACAAGGTGATCAGAGCCAGCAGCACGTTCTGTCCTCAGACATCCAGAGCCAGGACACACTAACCCCATGACAGAGTCCCGTGAGCACTGCTGATGGGCTGCCCAGCCTTTAACAGTAACATCCCCCAAACTTCTTCCCTCACGGTGTGTGAGGACTGGAAACAGCATCCATGGATGCAGCCACAAAATCCTCCACCAACACACCCCTCACCCTGCCCTTCGGACACCCCCGCTGCCTCTGCTTTACCCACTTCTCAGCAATGTTGTGGCTCCTCCACCAACCCTGCTCCTCCACCCAGCAGTGTCTTCTTGGCCAGCTCCCCACCAAAGGCTTTAGGATGCTCGGCGTCATGGACTGTCCTGGTGCCTGACCCTGGTGGGATGCAGCACCCAGGACCTCCTACGTGGTAGCAGGGTGCCCAGAGGATGCACACCCAGAGCTGATGTTGGACACTACCAAGAGGAGGGAGATGGGGTGCTTGGTCATGCAGCCTGCGTGTGCAGACCTTCCTGGCTTTGAAATCCAGGGACCTTCTGTCCCATCCCTGGCTGGCAGGGTGAGCCATGAGCTCCTGCAGGAACTGCCCAGCTCCCAGGAAGGACTGGTGCTGGCACTGCTGCTACCTGCTTGCTGGCCTGGAGATGTCCCGGGTGAGTGGCACACAAGTGATGAGCAGGTGGGAGAAGAGCCCCTCTCTTCATCCCAAATCAGCTCTAAAGACCCAGCTCGAAAGCTGCGGCAGCTCTTCAGGGATGAGGGCAAGTGGGGATCCCTCCCACCAGCTGGAGGGCAGCTACACATCTGGGGTCTAGCAGTGTCTCAGGGCTCTCTTCCCCATGGCCAGATCCACGGCAGGAGTGGTACTGTCCCCATATCCTGCTGCAGGGACTTTTCCTGCGGTGCAGGGAGCCTGGGCAGCATCCACACGCTCCCCCTGCCGTTCCAGCCATGCCTTTCCCCCGACCAGGCACCAGCCAGGAGTAAGTGTCCCCCGAGGCAGCCCTGGTATGATGCCCGGCAAGGACGAAAGAAACCCCCTAGTGATCCCTGACCGTAATGCAGGGAGGATGCTGGAGAGCCAGTCTGTGCTACATGGTGCACAGACAAGGGCAGTGACGCACTGAGGGTGACATCATCCATCAGAAACACCAGGCTGGCCTTGCAGGGGGTGCAAATGCAGCACAGGCACCCCAGGAACCAGTGGGACATGTCCCCCAGCTGGGCTGCTGGGTCCATGGGCCAATATTGCTGCTGGTCCCTTGTGGCACAGCTGGGCTGAGATCCACTGTCTGGGTGGCCATGTGCTTCAGCTCATCCTCCTCCCCACAGCTCAGACAGCATGTCTGTCTGTCCATCAGTGGTTTGAGCCTTCAGCAGGATTCCACAGGGACACGAGTAGGTGGCCACAGCCCTGGGTGGCTGTGGGAGGCTGGTGTTTAGTTGGTCTGGCCGGGCGGCCGGCGTTTGCTGTCCAGGATGGCCTTCCAGTCGTCGGTCCAGGACTGCAGCCTGCGGCTGGGTGGCTTTAGCTGTAGGTGCTTGTTGTGGCAGGCTGTGAAGAGCACGTGCTCCCAGCTGGGGTTCAGCTCGGCCCCTGCAAAGCAAGGAGAGAGCTCAGCTCTCTGGACAAATTGTCTGTGAGAGGCAGAGGTTGATCTTACTCCATCATGAGGAGCCCGTGCACACAACCCCCTAAACAAGAGACTACACAAGCATGGAGGGACCGGTGCCCATCGCCCCTGGATGCCATCTGCCCATCAGGGTTGCCTCTGGTCCCTCCTTCCACCCCACACCTCCTTTACCTGTTATATCAGGTCTGTCATCTATGAGCAGGTCAGCAGAAACCACCGTCTTATCTCGTGTCAAAACGATCTGCTCGAGGAACTCGGGGCCAAAGTGCTTCTCCACCCAGGCGTACTGGAAGGTGAGGGATGAGTTGTGAGCACAGGGAAGGCTGATGGATGGTGCTGGGGCTGCTCAGGAGAGCAGCAGCAGTGCTCAGCATGAGCCTCAGCCCCGCACCAGGAGGACATTCCTCTTAACAAGTTCATTAGTGGCGAAGCTTCGCGTGCTGCCGAAGCACAAGTTCTTTCAAAGCCAAGCAGCTCTTGACATCATGATGAAATACTCAGAGCAAGCACTGCAGTGCATGCAAGTAGCAAAGCTTGGCTGGTGGTGGAGCTGCTGCTCCGTGAAGATGCTTAAGAACAAAACTGGGGGAGCAGGGACATGTCACAGCCATTTTACAGCACGCAGGGGTCAGACAGCGTTCGCCCAGCAGCATGACATGGAACAAGAGCTGGGAGTTGGACCTGCTCACCTTCTCGTAAGGGCAGTAGCGGTACTTCTTGATTGGGCTTGTGCAGATGAACACATCGGTGCTGCCATGAGGAGAGAAACAGCAGAGTGTCACTTGGTGGCCAAGCGCTCCTGCCTGAAAGGCACCCAGCCGCGTACGCAGGACCCCTGCTCACAGGCTGAGCAGGCAGGCACCCAAACCAGAACTGCCCTCCTGATCTGCCCCCTCCCCAACCAGGGCTGATTTAAAGCCTTAATCTCCCAGCTCACAGGGTCCCAACCCCAGGACGTGTACCCACACCCACAGCACAGGCATGTTTCCCTTTTCACCACCCTCGCTGGGGGCAGAGAGCAGAAGGGAAGGGGATGCACATGGCTGATTTTCCCAGTCACTGCTCTAGGAGTCAAGGCCCTCTCTTTCTACCCATGCCCAGAAGGCTGGTAGGCATTTTTAACACTGATGTTGTCTCCAGCACTTCTGCTGAGAAAAGGATGAGCCTGCAAAGCCACTGCTGCTCCCCCATCTATCCCCAAATACCACAGCCAGGTTCCTACTCACTCTGCCATATTTGCCATTTGCTTCACAGCTTCCACAGCTCCAGGGAGTGGGTCCAGCTCAATGAAGAAGTTCTTGGATTCCCAGATGCTGATGGCTTTCTCCTGTGAGATGAAAGAGCAGTTACTGCACAGGGCTTCTTGCCACCCTTCACCCTGCACATGCCTCTTCCCCACCCTTTGCTTGGACAAAGCACAGTGACGGTGAGAATGCTGGCTCTGGTCCCCCCTGCTAACCCACTTTGGTTCTGTGGGTTCTTCTGTTCCCTGCCTGCCAACCAGCACTCGTCCCATACAATTGGGCTGGAGATGCTCTGGAGCAGGTTTGTGTTTGCCTGTGCAGCCCCAGGCAGAGGAAGCAGCACAGTCCTTCAAGGTGAAAAGTGGGGGGGCTGTCCAGAACAAAACCAAACCCTGGGGCTGCCTCCAGAGACACTCTGGTAGCCTGATAGCCCTGCTGTAATGCAATGCTGTTCAGCTATGGATGCTGTCTGGCCTATTCCTCTCGATCAAATCACTTAAAATAGCAGCTGGGTTGCTCTCGTAGGAGAAAGCATATTATAGGATGAACTCCACGTCAGGATGAATGCAGATGCTCTTCCTCAGGGCTGCCTGGGCAATTTCAATCAGGGAAATGGAGCATCTCCAGGCTTGGGTCTGAAACACGTATCACCGAGGTCAGCAGCTGGGGTACACTAGTGTGGGGCATGGGAATGGATGCGGAGCAGAGAGAGACCCCAGGGAGCAGAGAGAGACCCCAGGGAGCAAAACCTTGGGATGAGGGCAGAATCCAGAGGCTGCCTGCAACAGCTGCCTGCTGCTCTAAGGAACATCTCCCGTGCTCCCTCAAACAGGTAATGGCTCGTCAGCCGCCATGGAGAGTAATTACTTTGCACAGACACTGGGTCCTCGGGGAGCAGAGCCTGGGAGTGCTGCAGTGCCGCTGCGGGCCGCAGAAGCAGGCCGGTCCTGGTGTTGCAATGCAGCTCAGCAGCTGCAGCGGGGAGAAGTATCAAAGGGAGCCCTGTCCTGAAGCATGGATCTTGACTTTGAGCACCTCTGCTTCTGTATTTGAGGTGGGGGAATAGAGACAAAAGGAACTTTAAGCCCATCCTGTATTGCACAGTATGGAGGAGCCAGCAGAGCATCAGGGTGGGGAGAGCAGCCTCCATGATGTTATGTGCTGGTTCTTAAAGCTTGTAGCAAAAACTAGAAGGGTTGGACATGGCAGGTAGATTTGCAGCTCCCTCTGGTCTGATGAGTGGGAATCTAGTCTGTCCCACCACATTTTGCCTTCACTACACCTGCACTGAGAGAAGAGAGGAGGCACCACAAGCAGCTGCAGCTTTGCTGTGGGCTCCAGGCTCAGGGCAGCAACAGCCTAGAGCAAACACAGCACTCACTTGGGGACTCGTGTTCTAGAGCTTCGTCCCACTGGCTGCCTGCTCTCAGATGCAGACCTTGCCTGCTCTCAGATGAACACACGAACCCACTACACACTCGGGCACCGGGTGTTTAACATGACGAGCCAGAACCAAAGCCCGTGTCTCTCAAAAAATCCCAGGTAATGTGAGACCAGGTACTCAGCTCTAAAGGAGAGACCACACAGATTGCCTGTTGCATGCTTCCCTCTTGCCCGAGCAGAGGCAAATGTCAGTGGTTCAGAGGAGGGAAGAAAAGCCTTTTTCATGCATGTTCAAAGCAACATGCTCTGATTTGGTGCCAGAGAGCTGGCAGAAATGCCCCCTAGCACCATGGCAAGAGCTGCCATGTTCCTCCACCTTAGACTGGTGGGCAATGATGTTTTAAGATCCTGACTGTAGCTGCACAAGAGACAACTGAGAAACGCGGCCTGACGCGGCAAAGCACTTCAAACCACCCTGAAGTGTTTTTCCTACAGCAAGGACTTCCGCAGCGATTCTGCTTCCACTTATGTCAAAAAGCATTTTGTAATTAAGCCCGACGGGGGAAGAACTGAGCTCCTCTTGAGGAGGAGACCTGCTCAGCTCCCACAGCCTGCGGCACCGAAGCCAGCACACTTCCCTGGCAGAGAGAAACACCCACCCAGGCTGGGAACCCCACCCTGTGCCAGGCAGGCCAGACCCTTCATTCCCTTCTCCTTATCTCTCCTCAGAAGTGATTGCCCTGCCTGTCCAGGGCTTCCCATCCTTCCAGGTGCTCGCTGTTTTGCTGAGCTGTCATTCTCACTTTTACAGCTGGGACCTTCAGCTCCTCGGACTCTTTGGCTCTCCTCCACCAGGTCCACGGTGCCCTCTGATGAAGGGGGAGTGGAACAACCCACTTGCCTGTGGCCACAGCGCAGCTCCCAACTCTATCCCTGGTCTGAAACCATGGGCGAAGTCAGGGCTGCCCTGAGGTTGGTCTGTGAAAGTTCAGCCCAAGGTTTTTGTGGTTTTATGTGATCACAGCAGACACAAGATGAGCTCACTTCATTTAACACATCCAAAGTAGTTAAGATCAAGAAAAATCATGATGTATCATACATTATCCCACCAAACTTACAGCATCTGCCTTGCTGCATGAATGACATCCTCTGTTCCCTTTCCATCAATCCCAGCTAGAGAGGACACGTCATTCCTTTAGCTCAGTAAGCTGAGGACTTTGTCAGTGGGAGAGCCCTGGACCTTACTCATGCTCCCTTCCTTGTAGCCATCATATCACTAATGACAAGAGTTCTTTCATTTGTTGTAACACCTTTCAACTAGTGCAACTGCAATCCACAGAGGAGACCGCAGACATCCCATCAAGATGGGAAACTACTTGTAGAGGTGAAAATCAGCTTTCTGCAGCACTCAGCCCTTCACTGAATGATCATGTACGACATTGAGAGAGCTTCTACTTTTTAGGCTTTAATTATTAAAATTACAGTAATTTTCAGGCATGGGAGGGCTTGGGGTTGTTTTAATTCTAAGTAAGCCCTCACTTAAAGCATCAACTGAATGGTTTGCTCTCAACTTCTCTGCTGTGTCCCACCCATCACGCTGCTGTTGGGGAAGTATGTGATCAGTCTAGGAACAGTAGGAATCCATGCAGCTCAGCCAAATCAGAGCTAGGAAAACCCAGCTATGCAGTTTGGGGTATTTTAAAGCAGATGCTCTGGAAGATCTCCTTTCCTTGCATCTACCTCCATCTATGCATGCAGGGAAAATGAGACATGTATGCACGAAAAATGCTGGATTTCTGGGGAGGGGAGGGGAAAGGCACAGCTGGAAGCCCCCATGTGCAAACCTGTACCTGTGTTTTGGTGGGACCTCTGGCCAGCACCCGCTGCCCTCCCCAGCACAGCACCCACAAGCCGGTGGCCAGCGGGTCCCACAGAGCTCCAGCTGCACAGCGCACAAGAGCCACGCGCGTAGCGGGGGGATGCATAGACTCACACTCAGCTCAGGTCCCAGGCGCCCGTATTGCTCCGACACCCAGAAGCCCCTCCGGTCCTCCAGGGCAATGTAGGGCTTGTCGGGGTACCTGGCCCTGAACTTCTTGAGGAAGCCTCCCTCGAAGTCAGCCAGCACCCCGTCCATATCCACCAGCACCCGCAGAGCCCTGCGGGGTCCCGCTCCGGGGCTGCTCCCCCTGCCCAGCCTTGCGAAGGGGCTGCAGCGCCGAGGCCGCAGGTGCAAGAAGCTGCTCAGCAAAATCATGGTGGTGGGGGTGGGGGTGTCTCAGAGCAGGGAATAGGGGGGATCTCCGAGCAGAAGGGGGGGACGTGGGCTTTTATTTCAAGCAAGCACCCTGCAAGCAAGCGGCCCTGGCAAGCACGTCCCCCTGCAGCAGAAACAAGGAGCGGGGGGGCCGCAAGAGAGATGCGACGGGGAGCAGAGGGGCTGCAGGCGGGGTGCGGTGGGGATGCAAAGGCCCGTCCTCGCCCCCAGCGCCTCCTCCCCCTCCCCGCCCCATCCCTCCCTTGCAGCGAGCGTGGTGCAGGCAGCAGCGGCAGCGGCGGCGGCGGCAGCAGCAGCGGCGGCCGGGACGGCCCGGAGCACGGCGGGCGACCCGGCAGTGCAAAGCCCAGTTCCTCTTCCCGGTGCCTGGCCGAGCCCGGAGCGGCGGCGCCGCCTTAAAGCGGCACAAGCGCCCTACGACGGCGCGGCTGTACCGCGCCTCCCGCCCGCTTTAAGCCTGTCCCAGCCCCGCTCCCTCCCCTTCCCCGGCGCGGGGGCTCTGCGGGGCGCCGAGACCCTGCCTCAGTTTCCCAGCTGGCAGCCGTGGGGCACCCCACGACGCTGCTCTGTCAACCCTTGCCTGCTGCGGACCTTCTCTCTCCCCCATCCCCAGCCGAGACCACCTCTGCCTGCCTGCCCTGCCTGGAGCAGGTGGTGGGTATGACATGGGGGACAGGTGTGTGGCATGGTGGTATATGTAATGGTGTGATTTTTGCAGCTAAGGTGTGACATAAAATATACCCCTTTCCACAAATTCACGGGGAGGGGGCACAGCCTGTCCACGATCTCACTCGGGGTGACGCATCCTCATAGGGGATGGGAACCCTTAAAAGATGATAGCTGGACCCAAAAGAAGCACTGGCAGCACACCATATATTCTGATGTGGGATAAAAGATCGCTGTGGTCAAAAAAACATGGAGAGAATGAAAGCTGCTAAAGAAGGTGGGTGAGAGGGTTGCTCCGAGTGCCACTAACAGGATTAGGCAACTGCTGAGCTGGGAAAGAAAAAGTTTGGTTCACAACAATAACACAGCTTAGCAGTTCCAAAACATTTAATCTTTGTAGTCTGGCATGTTTTCCAGTGGAATATATTGTCCTTGTTTCACAGGAAGGGCAAGTGAGTTGTGGAGGTCAGGTGATCCAGGGAAGGTTGCAGCTCAAGGGAAGGCAGGAGCAGAGCCAGCAGCCAGGCTGCACTGAGGGCACACTAAAGGCGAGATCAGGAGGGAGAACTGTTTATGTTTCAAGGCTGGGCTCTGTTCTTTCCTCTCGCCAGAGGCATTTTGCTTAGCATGGGGCACGGGACTTTAACTCTCTGACAGGCAGGAAAGCTTTCCTCTCCATCGTGGCCCGCAAGCCCTAACCTGCTGCAAGCACTTCACTGCCTTGGCTCCCGTAGGGATGGGCAAAGTGCTTCCATTGATATAAACGCAGCCCCACTGAAGGAAGGAGTCCAGCCCTGCTGGCTGGCAGGCGTTGTGGCCTGCGCGGCGCAGGAGTGGACAGCGACCACCACCGTTCAGCCGTTCCCCACGCGTTACCCCGGTCAGAGGGCAGAGAGGGGGTTAAAGCTACTCGTACAGTGCGGAGCAGGCGGCCACGGGCCCCTGCTGAAGGCCCGGTGGGGCGTGACGCCATCGTGACGTCCACACCCACCCCCCTGGGCCGTGCTGAGTCACGGCTTCTCGCGCGCTGGACGGGCCTCCCTCCCTCTTGACGCGGGATCGACGCTTCCGGGCGGGCGGAGGGAGGCGGCGGTTACCATAACGACGCGCGCTCTCGCGAGAACTGGCGAGGCGGCGGAAGTGGCGTCCGCCGGCGGGCGTCGCGCGGTCCCCGCAGCGGCAGCCGATTGGCCGGCGGCGGCGACGGCCGTAGCGGTGGCTCCTGCCCGTTTCCCCCCGCCCCCCGCCGCTCCCGGCCCGCGCCGCCCCCTCCTCTCCTCGCCCCGCCCGCAGCGCGCGCGGCCGCGCCGCCAGCCGCCAAGATGGCGTCGGCCTTGGAGCAGTTCGTCAACAGCGTCCGGCAGCTCTCGGCCCAAGGTGACCGTGGGAGGGCGGAACCGCGTGTGGGCCCGGCCGGCCGCGCGGAGCCAGCGGGGCCTGAGGAGGGGGCGGCGGCCGGCGGGGTTCGCCGGGCCCCGCGTGGCTGAGGAGGGCGGGCCGGGGCCTGGTCCCCCCCCTCGCGTTCTCCCTCAGGCGCGGGTCCGGCGCTTCCGTTCGGCCGAGGGGTCCGGCGGGGCCCGTGCCGGGTGATCGCTTGGGGCCGGCTCGCCGCACGCCGAGGCGGCCTTCGGGGAGACCCCGGCGGGGTTTAGCCGCCGCGGGTTTGCCCGCACGAGGGGCCAGCGGCGCCCTCCGTCGCCCAGGGCGGCGGCGGGGTCGTGGTTTTGGGTAGCCGGACCTCTCGGGTGAGCGGGGTGAGGCGGGCTCCGGGGGTCGTACTGAAGCCTGAGGAGCGGGCATCGCAGGGGCCTCACCTGTGATCCTGCACCCCGGCCTGTCACCGACGTGATGAGCATGCAAGCGGTGGCGAGCGCGGGCAGAGGAGCCCAGGAACACTGTGAAGCATGAGCTGGGAGGCCAGAGAAGGCACCTCAGAGCTGCCATAATGGAGCGTTCAGAAAGTATTTTAATAACCACACTTTGACTTTCGCAGTGTTGCT
This sequence comes from Gallinula chloropus, assembly GCF_964237585.1. Classification (NCBI taxonomy): domain Eukaryota; kingdom Metazoa; phylum Chordata; class Aves; order Gruiformes; family Rallidae; genus Gallinula; species Gallinula chloropus. The sequence goes on from NC_140100.1 coordinate 5,683,493, forward strand.
GCCAAGCTCCTCATTCTCTGGCGTCTGGACGCGGGAGCTCTTGAGCTTTCTGCGTTGATGTTCCCTAGAATGAGCTCAGGGTGTTTCTCTGTGTGAAGTGTTTGCTCCCTGGAAGAGATTGAGAATTGATGCCTTCTGCTATGACCTCAGGCTTTATTCCTGGCAATTGGTTTTTGGTGGGGCTCAATTTTTCTCTTATTCTAGTTTAATTTGTTAAATGTACAGGTTTTTACTGAGGATATCAGATATAAGGGACAAACCAAACCCCCTACCTGTAAAGTGCAGGTACAGACAGGATGAAAGGTGACTCTCTGTGGATGATTCTTTTTATTACAAAGTTTTGTGGATGCAAAAGGTTCAAGGGAGAACAGGCAGAATTTATGGGTTAGGGATGAGCCAAGTAGATGCTTGCTGAGAGAGAAAATCCAGACACCAGAGAGGCTGCTGGCAGCTGTGAGAGCACACGGGGGAAGTCTGTGTACTTGGGGTGGTGGTGGTGGGCTTTGGTTATCAGCCCAGACTGAAGGGAAAGGATGTAAATGGTCATTTAGTCAGGCTTCATGTGGGTGTTTCTACCTGCATTGTGTGAGTTGGGGGGGTTTTACTTGCTTTTTTTAGGGGAATGCTGGGTGATGGGTGCAAAATGGGTGGAATCCTTTACTAGGAAGAATACCAGAACTCAGGCTCCCCGATGCTTGAGTAATGTTACTAAACCTCAGGAGCGTTTTACAAGCCCTATTCCTTTCCATGCTTATGCCTGGAGTTTTAATTCCATATGGAGGTAGTGGGTTTAGCAGTGGATTTCTGGAGTTCCTGGGCTCTGGTCCCCCATTTGGAGCTTCTGATCCTGCTGTAACTTCAACACTAATGTTTCATTGCTGGGGCTTCCCAGAAACTAGAAGGGTTTTCTCTTTCAAAGCAAAAGGCCAGCGCTGAGAAGAGTGTAAACCTCCATGAATGGAGGCACTATTCCTTGTATTATGAAGACTTTTGTAAGAGAACCTCTGTTTTTTCTCTCTAATCTACAAGGATTGAACATTGCAACAATAATCTGCTTGAGAGGTGTAATTTTAATTGAAGGGGGGCAGTTTGAAAGCAGATCATGATAATTGCCCTGCTTTGTAAGGGGTTTTTTTTGCTTACTGTACCTTCAGTAATTCAAAGTAGTTGCCTTTCATGCTATGTTCATAGCTCACAATGAGAAGAGTAACGTTATGGTTCTAATTACAAGAAGTAAATTTACAACCAGATTTTAAAATTCCACTATTGTTGATACTTGCTTGTCATTTTAGTCTCTGACTTAAAAAAATAAATGCTTAGGAGCAGACCTGAAAAGTGGATAAGGCACTTGAGAGTCAGAGAAGAACAAGCTCTGGTTTTAGGATATTTTAGAAAGTGGTGGAAGCTATTTTTGGTACTGTTTTGGTTTGGTTTCTCCCTTATAACCTCAGAAGACACGAACATAGATAAATCTACCCACATGAGGCAGAATTCTTCATCACGAAGAACTAGTCGAGGTGTTGGAAGATTTGACTTGGGTGAACTTGGTGTTGAGATGAGACCTTGAAGCCCCCTCTGTAGTGAGGCGAGATGCTGCTGCTTTTCATGATGTGTTTGTGTTCTGAGGGTCGCCTTTGTGATCCCAGAGGCCAGGATCTGAGCTGTCATCTCATAAAACAAACCCAGCCTACTGCAGGTGTCTTGATTGTTGAAAACAAATGCCTGTCACGTTCCAGAAAAGTGAATTCTCTGGGTGATACTGTTTTTTCCTCTGGTTTATATACATCAGCAAGGTGTAATGAAGTATGGGAATGCACAAATGTTCTTCAATTAGAGCTTGACAAGGATGTTTTGTATTTCAGGGCAAATGACCCAGCTTTGTGAACTGATCAATAAAAGCGGAGAACTGCTAGCAAAAAATCTTTCCCACCTGGATACAGTGCTTGGTGCCCTGGATGTGCAGGAACACTCACTAGGTGTTCTTGCTGTCTTGTAAGTGTTGCTTTTTTAAAAAATTAAATGTTTTAGTATTATAAAACTTCAGGCAACGTGCTGAAATGTCAACCAAATGTTTTTACTTTAAGCATAAATGTTTTCAATCAACATTTCTTAGTGTGATGCTTAGTTTCCATCAGTGATGCACAGTCTATTAATAAAAATGCCAAGGCAAATTTGTATTTTTGAACAGAAAAACTTCTGGAGTTTGTAAATGCCTTTACTGTCCAAATGTAATATTGGGGGTTTGTTTTCCTTAAGGCTGTATCTGCGGCTCTGGTTTCTGCCTGTATTTTTCCATTTGTGTTCAACAAAAAGGAATAAAACTGGCTCTTAAAGCTTGATTGGCAGGGCATTAGCACACTGAATGGTAGGCATGAAGCAACATGCTTCTTTGGAGCATGGGGTTTTGTCATAGTTTTTGTCTTTGGACAAGCATTGAGGGTCTTGCTGCTGTCAGTAGTCCAAGATGATACTTGAATTGCCTTGGTGATGCTGAGGTAAGGTAGGGAAGCTTGGCCCAAACTGCTTCTAGCTGTACCTAACTGCAAGTAAAGCCTCTGCAGGTTCCCCTGTTATTTTGAAGGTTTTTTTCTAAAGGGGAGTATGAAGTGTATTATGGCATTTACAGAAAGCAGGGCATTGGTACCAAGTTAGCAGAAGAATTGTATCATGGGGTATTTGGATATAGTCAGCAAAACAGGTGGAAGAAGTAAGTTAACTGTCTTATTTGAAGAGGGGGTATCGGTGCAGTGGGTAGGAGAGCTCTCCTGGCTGAAACTGTGGCATGGTAAGCTCCTACACTGGTAGGATAAGGCTCTCCAAAGGGACAGGGAAGGGCTGGCAGCATGTAGCCTGGGCAGTCAGGAGCTTTGTGGGGAAGGACAGCTTGTGAACTTGCTGGGTTTGAACTGTGCTTTAGTGAACTTGCTTGGTTTGAGCATAGCAACTGAAGTACAGGCAGGGTGGGGTACCACCCAACAGCATTAGACAGGGTTTCTCCTGTATGGTTTTGTGATGTTTGGAGCATGCATGGCTAGAGTTTTTGTTGCCCTCAGATAAACGTAATCATAGTTCACTTTACAGAAGCAACAATGTATCTACATATAGTGTGCAGCCTATAGGGAGCTAAGGAACCACTGGAGGTGGAAACTGGAAGATAAAGAGCTCCTCTGGAGAGATACCAGTTTAATAGTTGAGAAACCTTGAGCACACTCAAGCAGGAGACAGCTGCAGGATAGGTGCAGTATCCAGAGAAGTTGTGTGGCTGAGTATTAAAATTTATCATTGCTAGCCAGTGTTTCTATTATGATTATAGATGTTGTACCAAGCACTGTGATCTTTGTTTGCCATAGTTTGTTCTAAGTTGTTGTTTGCACTAGATTGAGAATGGGGGTGTGCATAGAGAGTGTGTTTTCATGTGTTCTGTGACTCCTGGGGGAATCATATGCCATCTGTCATAAACACTTTGGATTTGTTTGCAAGCATCCACATGCATCTGCAGAGACTTAGTGATGAAGATGAAGCTTTTTATACTAATCTCCAAATGTTAGGTGTTAAACTTTTTCTTTTCTTCTTGCTTTAGGTTTGTGAAGTTTTCTATGCCCAGCATCCCTGACTTCGAAACGTTATTCTCACAGGTGCAGCTTTTTATCAGCACTTGTAACGGGGAACACATTAGATATGCAACAGACACTTGTAAGTTAAGCTTACTCTCAGAACTTGAATATCTTTTGATAGTTTGATATTACTGACTTTTCACTGTGTCGGGTTTTTTGTTTGTTTTTTTACTATATTTAGTTGCTGGCCTGTGCCACCAGTTAACAAATGCCCTTGTGGAGAGAAAACAGGTGAGCAAGTATTATCATCTAGTACAAAGTAAGCTACCTACATATCCAGGCTCTTAAAGGGAATGTTTCCAGCTCTTACTACTTAAAGATTTACCACTAACTTCACGTTAAGTATTTCTGTGCAGCTCCTTAGTTGTTAAGTTTACTGAGGAGTAATGAACCTAACCCAACTTTTAGATTTCCTCAATGAAAACGTTAAGTTAGTGATTTTTTGGGGGGGAGAGTCACCTACAAACATGCTCTCACGCAAACTGAAATCTGTATTACCAAGACTGTTCATCAGACAGTGTGCACCTGAATAGGAGAGAGCTGCAAAAATTACTAGCACTGGTGAGTCAGTGATAGTAGTTTTAGTTTTATTCTCACTGGTGTTCTATAATGTTCCTAATGAAATACCTTAAATACAGGCAACTCTATTAGGAAATATTTGACCAATGTTTTTTTTGAAGGATGCTGACTGTTTTCAGGTCATCTTAGAGAAATCTAGCTTGGTGTAGAAGTCAAAATCAAGTCAGGTCTAAGTGGAGTAAAGTGAGAGCCTCACCTTTGTTATTTGGTGGGAGTTTAGATGGTACCATGGAGACCACAAAGTTTTTGTTACTGATACAAATTACTGTATTTCTGATGAGGTTGGCTTTGTGGAGCAGAATTGATGACTTTTTTTTTTCATTTATGAGATGCAGTTGTATAGCCAAGGTTAATTTTATTTTCTGAGAGACTGCAGTATCCTGCAGAAAGGGAACCTCAAGTTAACGTTTACTTAATGGATCCTGTCAATTAGTGTTATTTTTCATTTGTAAGTGTCAACATAAGATCCAATGTGCTGCCATCTATGAGAAATTATCTGAAAGAGATGTAATTTCTGACAGCCCCTGCGAGGAATTAGCATTCTCAGACAAGCCATAGACAAGATGCAGATGAACACAAACCAGCTGACCTCAATACACGCAGATCTCTGCCAGGTAAGGGGAGTATAAGGGCTCTTGGAGAGTAAAAGCTTATAAAATACATAAAACCCTCTAAGGACGTGTATGCTCTCATGTTGTAATGTAAAAATGGCTTATAACTGGTTTTCTTTTCCAGTAAGAAAGAATATGATATTCTGGCATAAAATACCCTTTCCTTCATTTTAAATGTTCAGTGAGTGTCCCCAGATCTTTGGTTTTGTTGATGGCTTCTGAAAGTCCTTTGACATCCCTTCTCTCTGGTCTGAATGTCAGATGCAGCTTCTCTCTGGTGGTACGAGTGTAATACCCAGATACAGTTTGCTCAACTCCAACAGAAGCCACGTTTGCCTCCGTGTCTTTGGCCTGGATTTGCATTTCTGTCTCTCTCTTGGCTCCTGGGATTTAGCCTTGGACCGGAATGTTCAGCGCAGTATTTAGCGCTGCCAGCACGGTAGTCTGGAAGGCCTGGAGTTTCAAGCAGCCTTGTCAGAGTCTAAATTTCTTTAGGATTCAAGAAACTTCAAACCATTCATAATCAATTTTAAGAATTTCCCAAATATCGTGATCCAATGAATAATCTGTGTTACAGCACTGCTGATGTGCACTGTTTTTTCACTCTTGGAGCAGTGAGACTTACTAAATAGTGCTAGAGAAATTGAGTTTAAGTTTCTTCCTTGTGGAAAACTGAATAAAAATGGCTAATTTATGCAAACTTGATTTATTTTCTTTTAGCTCTGTTTGTTAGCAAAATGCTTTAAACCTGCCCTCCCGTATCTAGATGTGGACATGATGGATATTTGTAAAGAGAATGGGGCATATGATGCGAAGCACTTTTTATGTTACTACTACTATGGTGGGATGATTTACACTGGGCTAAAGAACTTTGAAAGAGCACTCTACTTTTATGAACAGGTAACTTTTAAATAAACTGGTAAGTGTAAAGTGTGATTAGTTGAAAGGCAACAGTAGGATGTGTAATAGCACCGAGAGAAGGTAGCACCTTAGAACTGCCACCAAGGAGAGCAGTAAAAAGCCACAAATGTAATATAAACTACAAGCAGTCTCCCATTATTTTTATTCTTAAGGATGTAAGTTTATTGACAGCTCTATACTGCAGCTCATCATTCACTTATGTTTTGGTTTAGCTCGTGTTTATCATAGTAATCAATAAAAACTGATTTGGGTCAATGTTTGCTATTAGCCCTTTTATGAAAGGTGTAGCCTGAATGGTGTAAAGAGAAGTAACAAGCAAACTGTCATTTAGAGGTGTTCTCCTTTAAGAAGGTCTCTTACAGCCAAGTAACTATTGCACCATAAAACTATGCAACTCAAAGGTTGGTGTTAAATTTATCGCACTATAAATATTTTTCAGATGCCTGCTTATTACTGCTTGCATAGAAACAGTCCCCAGGCTGCCACTCAGAATTGTGTATTCTTAAAGAAAAACTAGTTCTGTGGTTTTGCAGAGACCTTTGGTGATTTTTACAAGGGGAGTTAGACTTCTTCAAGGCTATTTAAATATTTGCTTCTTTTACTTTCTCTGTGAAAGAAGAGAAAATCACAAAATTGGGAAAACTTTGTGTGTATGTGAGGGGGGAGTGCTGTCCAGTGAGCAAAATAAACTGGTGCAGCATTTTTCTTTTCTGTAAACAACGGGCAGCTCTTGATAGGTAAACTAGAATCCCTTTTCCCTAGTCAACAGACCTCTTGCAGCACACTTAAATGTGAGATCTGGTGATGTAATAGCTTTGTAAAATCTCTTTAAGGATCCATGGAAATCCAGGTTCTACAGGAATCTTATAATTGTTCCTGGTAACAAGTAGCTAGAGGGGATTTCTAGTACAGCTTTAAATGCATACCATGGAAAGTAGTTTTGATTTGATCTTAACAGGATTATTTTAAGGCAGGCATCACTGTAAGGGGATATGTTTTGAGTAGTCTGTTTAGGATTTACTTTTTAGGACATTTTTGGATAATGTATTTTCACAGAAGTTAGTTAAATTTAATGCTCAAAGGCAAATTCCATATGTTGCTATACCCTTTCTGTGTGCAGCTTTAAACTGTTAATGCAATAACTGCCAGGACCTACCAGTAAGTATGCTAAACTTCTATTCCATTTCTTTCTTAGGCAATAACTACTCCAGCCATGGCAGTCAGTCACATTATGTTGGAATCATATAAAAAGTATATTTTAGTTTCTTTGATACTACTTGGCAAAGTTCAGCAGCTACCAAAATACACTTCCCAGATAGTTGGTAGATTCATTAAGGTAAGTCTTGCAAATGCAGCTAAATCATAGAAAGATGAATCTGAATTTATAAACCATGTTGGAAACACTTAATTTTTTTTCTACCTTTATTTGATCATACTGTTTAACATTGGAGGTGATGGGAAATAATACACAGCATGCCAGAGTACAACCTCCTGCTTCCTCTCTAGTGTACAATAGCTGAAGATTGGCAACTTCTATTTCTGTTACAAACTGTATAGTTCATATTATCAGTACAGGCTTTTAGCTTTAAATTTGGAAAAAACATTAGGGTTAAATAGCACTTTGCAATATTCTTGTCATTGATGCTGCACATTTCTTGATAGTGTTTTCCATAGAAATCAAAGGTGACTCGGGTTTCGCTTGGTTATCAACGTGCACTATCCTCCTTGTTAAAAAAAACCCCAAACCACCCCATAATTTTCTCTAGTTGAAGTTGGAAATGCTGAATAGTTTATTCCAAAACTCCAGCTTTGTAAAGAATAAAAACCTCTGAAAAAAATTGTAGGTTTGGAGTCCATGAGCATTGTGATTAGGAGGTACAGAGTGGAAGACAAAACTGTCAGTAAGAGTTCTGATTCTAGGCAAGCACCACAGTGTTAAAAGTTTTTAATCAAAGCTGAATCTGTTGATTTGTGACCAACATCTTAAAAGGTTCCAAAAATCTTCTTCTAACTTCAGACACCAACAAAGGAGCTTAAGCAATTGCTATATTAAGATAGTATAATTAAACTCTGATTCTCTGTTGTCCGTGCTGTGATTCGTTGTGGTCAAAGATGACGTGTCTTAAAGGGCGGAACAGGTATGAAGGATGGGTAGTGACTAAGCAGTATGCTACTTACCTTAAATTGGGTTCATTTCATGTGCTGGTTGGCTATTGGACTTTTTCTTCCTCTCCCCTGTAACTAGAACTGTCATAGAGAGGTTGTTGAAAGATGTTTATATTGCAGTAATAGAGATTGAGTGTATGGGGACCGCAAAGCCACATATAGGCATCATGTATTTTTTGAGATGCTTGAATTACTTAAGTTTATTTTTATGCCCTCATAGCTTCTGATGTTGAAATAGTGAATAGATTTTGTGAGGCTGGTTGAACAGTGTTCTTTAAGAAGGGTTCTTGTTTTTCTAATTGCAGCCCCTTAGCAATGCTTACCATGAATTAGCGCAAGTTTATTCAACCAATAAACCCTCGGAGCTTCGAAATCTGGTGAACAAACACAGTGAAACGTTCACAAGGGATAACAATATGGGGCTGGTTAAGCAATGCTTGTCATCTCTCTACAAAAAGAATATTCAGAGGCTAACCAAGGTAAGATGTAGAGGTTTTGTTTTGCTGAGAAATTGTGATCAGCTTTTCTCACAGAGTGAATCTCTGAAATGTATTTGATTGAGAGTAAACTGATAATGTAGTAATGTCACAGAGAAATGTCTGAAACTGAGGTTTGTGTCTCTGGAACAAATGAGACTAAAATGCTCTATATAGAAAACAATTCAGTTGGCTGCTTATGCATCATTTAAAAGGTAGTTCAGTATGTCTGTCTGTTGGAGGGCTTTGCCCATGAGAGTTTCATAGATAATCAAAAAAGCTGTGAGCGCTGCTACTAAATGACCCTCATCTCTATTTGAAAAATAGGAACAATGTCTTGCTATATAACCTCAGAAGTAATGCAGTAATACATCTCTAGGAGGAAATTCAAGGGATGGAAGTCACCTTATTCATGTAGAAAGGTGGTGGGAGAAGTTGGATGTGGTTAGGTCTGTGTCTGGGGTGAACAGGAATTGCAGAACTCAGTAATGACTCCATTAGTTTGCTCCTCATACATGTGCAGTGTAACGAGTGGGTATCTTTAGAGGAAGAACCGACTCCACTCTCATGGTGCTTTTCTGATTAATAACTGTGTGATCCACTTGTTTCTTCCTGTCAGACTTCAAAATAAGACTGTATAGGCCATGCAGGATTGATAGGGAATGCTGTTAGCATCAGTGGTTAACTGTTTAACACTCTGTGAATTTCAGACTTTTTTAACGTTGTCGTTACAAGACATGGCAAGTCGGGTGCAGTTGTCGGGGCCCCAAGAAGCAGAAAAATACGTCCTCCACATGGTAAGAGTCAGGACTTGCCTCAGCTATCCTCATGTCAAAACTGAAGCCTTTGGATTGGCAGTGCATGTTCTGAACCGCTCAGGAATGGCTCTTTTTCAGGGTGAGGGAAGCCCTGTCGGTCTGCTGTGGGAGTTTAGGCTGTCAAAAAATCTTACAGATGCTCTCTGATGAAGTTAAAGCTGTTAAGAAATAAAAAGCAAACAAGTTAAAGATGATTCCACAAAAAGTCTGAGTGTTGTATTTACCTGAAATTCTGTTCTTAGTGGTAGCTTACATTAAACCCTCTCTCATTTCAGATAGAAGATGGTGAAATCTTTGCAAGTATTAATCAGAAAGATGGTATGGTCTGTTTCCATGATAATCCTGAAAAATACAACAATCCAGCTATGCTTCATAACATTGATCAGGAGGTAAATCTTTAATATCTTAACAGCTTTTGGAATTCCTACAGAAGAACCTCAGTTTATAATCAGAGGGCTGCTGGGATAAACCAGTGTAGGTAACTTACATGTAGAGATTGAGGACTAGAAACAGTATTTGTTTTTACTATTTCACAGTACCAGTATTAAGGTTTTAGATTAATAGTCAGTTACTGCCAGTGCATTCCCTGTTGAATCTTCTGTACAGCTTGAGATGTCTTGTTTGACTGACTGCTTGATTTGATGGTGGGAAGTTCCTTGTATTGACTAGATTAGAAAGGTTATTTTTAGAGTTCTAAACATCAGGGATCACTTCCACTGGCTGTCGATAACCTGCCTGTAAACTGAGGTGGTTGACCCACGTGGGACTGTCTGTCAGCGGCCTTAAAAAGAATGGTTAGGAAGACATGGATCAAAATAAGGGAATGATTAAAAAAAAAGAGGTCTGACACTTGTTTGGGGGGGGAGGGATGAGGACATTTTTGACATGGAGCATTTTTGGTGACAAAAGTCGTTGGTGCTACATAGCACAGCTCAGAAATGACTTGAAGATCATGTACAAGCTGCACAAAGTAATCAACTCTACATATTTTTAAGATGCTGAAATGTATAGAGCTTGATGAACGACTGAAAGCCATGGATCAAGAGATCACTGTGAACCCTCAGTTTGTGCAGAAGGTAACTGGTTCAGTGTTTTCTAAGAGTGTATCAGAGATTCAGTGCAGTGTCTGTGTTGCACTGAATGCCAGTACATACAGTGTTGAGAATTACCTAACTATTAGTAATGATATCTGCATAAACATCATGCTTTAAAACAAAAAGGAAGTGCATGTTATTTTGTGTGTGCTTTATTTTCCTGCCTGTTAACTTCAAAGAACTGTGTGTCTCAGAGGTAAACCTTCAGACCTGTTTTTGAAAAGAAATTCTCTCCCTTCCAGAGTATGGGCTCTCAAGAAGATGACTCAGGGACCAAACCATCCAGTTATTCCTGAAATTCATGTCGCTCACCACTCCGCTTTCAAGTAAAAGCTTATGAAAGAATCACGCCTGGAATAGGGCATTGAGGAGTTCTATGAAGAGAGCAGAGAGAACTGAGCTTTGCTTTTCACCTGGACATTAAGAAAATAAAAGAACACCCTCTCAGTACTGTATAATATCAGAAATATTCTCTGCAAAGAAAAAGGAAATCTCAAAAGAAACTTAAAAGTCTGTTGTGGATTTATTTATCTTCAGATTAACATCGTTAATGCATTAAATAATCTACCTTTTGTTTTAAAGGGTTTGAATGTTGCTGTGTTTCTGTAGCAGTCCTTTTCTCTCTTCTGCAAAGAAAAAGTGTTATTCAGGGAGGAATACAAGCTAGTGTTGGTTCACTTACAAGATAATTACCGGTTTGTTATTCTGTATTTAAAGTTGGCTCAAAGTGCAGATTTATCATATGGGGGGTGGGGGGGGGGGGTGGGGGAAGAGTGGAGTTTAAATAAATTCTCCACATTCTAACTTGCATATGGCTGGTATAGCTGGCTGCCATTGATTAAACAAGAACTGTGTTCTTCCCAACAGTGCAAGCGTATTAACGGGTGCCTGTAAGGCAGTTGTGCTGAGAAGCAGAAATCACTATAAGGGAATCCATGCATGACAGCTATTTATGGTTTTAAGTTTCTGGTACAAAATATCTCTTAGTAACATTAGCTCTTAGATCAAACTTAGTAGACCTAAACAGAAAGATGTTTGGAAGACCTTGGTGTTCTGCAGGATTCTAGATATGAAGTTATTCACATTGAAAAAATGTGAATTTTTATTCTTATACAATTGGCACGAAGGTATTCAACAGGTTGATTCTTTTCTGTGGTGGTGGAAATAAGTGAAGGCCACACTACAGGTCTTTGTTCCCAAAGAAAATAATTCTATATGGAACACAGAATTCTATACAGTTCTCAAAATCCTGCATTTTATGTGGAGATAACATGCTGGAATGCTGTCTGGTTTTTAATTCACTATTTTAAACATAAAAACTTTGTTGTTGGATTAAGTGCTTCTCCCCTTAAATCAACAGTCTCTTTAATTTTCTGTAGCTCATGTATCTGAGGATTCTCACTGTTAAAACACCTTTGGAAACAGTTCTTGTCAGTGCAGATCTACTATTGGCCATCAATAAACCTGCCATCAAGGCAGAATGTGGGAAGCTCAGCATCCAGTGCTTCCTATTTTAAACACCTGACTAAGAGCTGCTTTGCTGCTGCTAACCTACCAGCTTCTTTTCAGGAGCCTAAGTGGGAGCTAAGCGTTTCTGCCTCGTGCCGTGTGAAGCTCATACGTCTTGAGGTCACCCATGGTTGAGAACACTCCATCTGTGCTTCTGCCACAGAACTGCTGGGGTTTCCACTTAAAATTGGTGTCTGGATTCCAGCAGAGCCTCTGTGCCAGCAGTATGCTCTCTAGCAGGAGACGTGTCCCCAGGTTGTTCTCTAGGCAGTGAGCGATGTTTTTAAAAGCATAAAGTAGCAGTTTAGTGTTGGATACAGCACAGGTCCATAGTGTTAGTAGCTCACCACAGAATACTTGTGCTTCCTATCACAGACACTTCCATGTTTGGAGGCGACTTTTACACCTGATCTTAAAGCAAAATTTTGTGGGTGTTTTTTTTTTTCTTTTTCCATAACTTGCCTTACCAGTCTTGTAATTAAAGTTATTTATGATTTTTGAAGTATCTTCCCTAGTTAATCCTGCAGTGATTTCAATACTGAACGTGCTTATACAATTTTCTGGTACTGTAGAAGTATTAAATTAGTAGATGAGTAATGCTGTGGGCTCAAGCACAACGCTGGGTTGTCAAAGTGTTTACAACCATGTGTGGTAGTCATAGAAAAGCTCTGCAAATGACTAACTCCAAACTGCCACCTATAAAAAACATGCGGATGGCTCGCCTTTTGTTGCCAAGGGCTCACTTCACGGGGAAGAATGTATGCAGGAAGCTTTGCTGAAGGTGGAGGAGAACCAGAAACCATCCACTTGGCAGCTGAGCTTTTGCACCACTGGATCCTGTTAGTGAGCGTGGACTTATGGCTTTGTAGCTGCAGAATTGCAAGCAAACTAATAATACATGCATTGGCAAATAGCAGATACATTTTCTTTTCTTTCTTGCCTAAAGTAGATAAAATAAATCCATACTACGCGTCAAAAGGATGGTAGAAGTAGCTGCATACTAGTTTTGAATGATAGATTACACTATTTTTCTTAATCTGGTTTCTAAGAAGGCAAATGCTTTTAAAGAACTGCTGGAGCTCCTTTTCTGATGTGTGTAGTTGTGCTGTTGAACTCCCAATGCTGCTGCAAGTTCAGAGTCAGGTCCCACCTGTAGAGTCAGTAGCGATAAAGCATTCACTGAAAGTGCTTTGGGGAAGGGCTTTTAAGTAATAGTTTGACAAACACATAGGGTCTGGCATCTGTGTGTCTTGAGATACTGTTGAAATGAAGTCAGATTTTTTAATGAAGTTCCTCCTTCAAGTCTTGGAACTAATTGCATGGGCTGTGGTCAGCTGAGACGCTTTGAGGGCACTTGAGCTTTCTGGTTTTAATTTGTATCTATTGCTGGGAAGGACTTCAGCTCAAATGAAAGAACACTGCGTGCTGTGCTCCTCCAGACTGAGGTTCTGGGAGGTCCTGGGGCTGGTTCTTCCTGCTGGGCATGGCCACAAGATGTGCTCGGAAAATAGTGAGAGCATGCTGGAAGATATCAACTCGTATTTTCATGCATTTTAAGTGAAAATGCAGCTCTGAAGGTAGCATTAGGCTTGCAACTACACTTCTTAGCCACAGGAGGGGTCTCTAGTTCAGTTCTGCTTAGCAGGTAGTAAAATGTTTCTAAAAAATGGTTAGAAGCTGCTTGTGTACAACCACCCCTCTCTCTTCATGCCACTGAGGAGCCCGTTAGTGACCTCTGCCAATGCGCCTGTAGCGCTGCCACTGCACCCCGTGCTTTTGCATAACCCCATCTGCCTCCTCTGCAACTTCTCTGTTCTACAGTACAACCGTGACCTGTTGTATGTGTTGTCATAGGTGACCTGTATAACCTAGGAACTGTTCTCTGCATGGCCACACTGGCTGAGGAGGCAAGTCCTGAGAAGTTGTTTAAATGTACTATTGGAAAATAAAGATAACAAACGAGCCATTCTCAGTTTGTCTTAAATGAGATAGTAGGGTTGGTTCTATTTGGCTTTTCCTTAGTGGTGTTATTTGGGGGGGGGGTGTGTCTTTTGTCCTGGTTGCCATTCAGGACACCTGATTCTGGCTGACTGGCTGGAGGATGCTGGTTGTCTGCTGTGTTGGGCAGTGCCCTCTGCTCGGGAGTTGTTCAAGCTCTGCTGGTGGCTTCTGGGAACAACCTGGACTCTCCCAAGTAGCAATAGTAGGGTTTTGTGCAAAGAATGTGTCTTCCTTGGGGTGTGCTCCTCCAGGTCCTTGCCTGAGCTGGGCTGCAGGGTTAGGTGGATCAAACACTTCTCTTCCTCTCTGATCGTTGTGTTACGGTAACCATCACTCTCCCTGTCTGAGTGCCGTTTGCCTTGGAGGTGGAACTGTTAGTGGCTGCTTGGAGCAGAGGTGTTACGTTGTAGTGTTACCGGTTGTAGCTGCTCTTCCATGGGGCTGAAGTACGAGCTGTGCTCAGCGGGTGAGCTGTGCTGCGGCTGTGGAAGCCGCACTGACCTCTGACCAGGTGGGTACCGAGAGTATCGGGGAGTCAGCCCTGAAGGAGGGGAGCAGGGGAGCCCGGTACTTGAAGCCTGAGCTGATTCATAGCTCGCAGGGTTTGTCTTTCCGTCCTGCTGTCCTGGACTACGATTAATCTCGCTCCCCTGACGTGAAACTGGGGGCGTTTAATGGCGAGGGGTGCCCAGAACGGGCTCGGCTCCCGTGCCTGCCCCTTCCCTTCAGCGTTCTAACCCCGCGCTGGAGCCGCGTTACAGGGCGCATGAGAGGGGCGGCACCCACGGAAACCTCCCCCGCCCCGCCGCCCTGCGCGGTTTAAGGAGCTGGAGCTGTTGTCTTTACCGGTGAGCGGGGCACCGCTCTGTGGGGGGAGGCGGGGAGCGGCCCTGCAGGAGCCGAGGGCGAGGCCCCGGCCGCCGCCACGGGGCTGTGACCGACCGCCCGAGGCGGGCGCGGGGACCCCGCTTCCCCCGTGTCCCCGTCAGGAGGCCGCCGCTCACGTGACCCGCCGTGCGGACCGCACCACCTCGCGGGGAATGGGGGGGCGGCGCGGCCGCACCCCGGCGTCTGCGGGGACGCGGGCGGCGGCTGGTTCCTCCTGGGCACTCGGAGAATCGAGCAGCATTGTCTGGTCTCTGGTGCCTGACAGCGGGGCAGGGGATAGCGAGGAAAGCGAGATCGGCGTCTTCTGATCTTCTCAACTTCCCCCCTCTCGTGGTGAGGTAATGGCTCTGCCCAGCCCCTGCGGACAGGGCGGCCGTGGGCCGAGTCACTGCCGCACGGCGGGGGGATCCTCGGCGGAGCGGCGGGAAGGACCGGCTCGGTACCGCGGGGCGAACGGCCTCCTCTCTCTCTCTCTCTCCCGCCTTCTTCTCCTTCTCCTCGCCGCTCCGAGACGGCGGCGGCGGGCGGGCAGCCGGGTCGCTGTCTGCCTCTCTTCCCCCCTAGCCGCCGGTAGGGATGGTACAGGCCGGTGGGTCAGGCTGTGTCAGGCGCCCGCTGACACGGGACGGGACGGGACGGGGGAGCCTGGAGCCGCGGTGAGCGGGGGCCGGGTCGCGGTGTCTGGGCACGGGGAGCCTGTGCTGGGCCAGTCTCGGAGCGGGAAGGCCGGGGGCCGGAAGGGTAGGCCGGCCCGGGTCCGGCTGAGCCTGAGGCGTTCGGGTCCGGGGGCGCTGAGCAGGGCCGGGCCCGGCCCGTTACGGCCTGAGGCCTCCGGGAGGCAGCGCCGGGCCCGGCGCGGCCCGAGGAGCCGGGGCACGGAGGTCTGCTTTGTCGCACCCCAGCCTGTCGCCATTAGACCGGAGGTATCTGGGCTCCAGCGGTCCGGTCGTGCCCCATTCCACCCCCGCGGGACCTGACGTGTCCTGGCTCGGGGTCAGGGACCCGGGCACGGAGGGATCGGCCTGCTCTAGTCCCGTCCGGGCACCGAGGGTTGGTTCGTGGCCAGGTGGAGTTGTGCTGGTCCCCTAGGGCCGAGCTTAAGGCCAGCTGCTCCTAGGGGGAAGCAGAGCAGGGCTTGCACCAGTCAGGCCCGAGAAATGCCTTAACATCTGTTTGCTGACATTGTGTGTTTCCCTCCTTGTCTGCAGGAGGCCTGACGAATGTGCTGAGCCCTCACCATGAACGCTATTGTTGCTCTCTGCCATTTTTGTGAGCTCCACGGCCCTCGCACCCTCTTTTGCACTGAGGTTCTGCATTCGCCGCTCCCCCAAGGCGCAAGCAGCGGGGACATCTCTGGGCAGAATGAGCAGGCAGAAGAGGAAGAAGGTGGCATTCAGATGAGCAGTCGGATCCGCTCGCACAGCCCAGCAGAAGGTGCCAGTGCTGACTCCAGCAGCCCAGGGCCAAAGAAGTCAGACATGTGTGAGGCAAGTGAAGATCTGCACGCAGACATCAGTGGCTTAACTAAAGGGCTCTTGGGTTCTCAAGTGCAAACTACATTGTTCAAGAGAAGGGAAAAACGGGTGAGGGGAAGTGAGCAGCGTTTGTTTTGTATGTGGCTGCTAGTACCAGAAGATCTCTTAAGTCCTGATAAACTGTAACGATCTATGACAAGGTGCTGAAGGAACTGCTATTGAGTACGTTGACCTTGGAAAGGTGGTGATATGTGATTCTCTTGTGACTGAGAAACGCTTAGCTCATCCTTGGGGAGCATTCGCTTTATTAGGTTAGGTCTGGTCATTTATAAATAGCAATTTTAAGAACAATATTGATTAGGAAATAGAAAATAAAAGGCAAAATCAATTAAGACAATGGAAAAAATGTATGTTCCTAGTTGTTGTGATACTTGCCTACTGTTAGGAGTTGTTCTGAGGTATTTTTTGTGTGCTGTCTGTTAGGTTATGGTCAGTTTTGTTTGGCTTTGTTGGTTTCACAGCTGCTGTTAACTGATTTTTTACCACTTGTAGAGCCAGCACCAATTTCACAGTCAAATAAATAGTGGAAAATGAGCATAAGAGCAGGGGAGGTGTATCACACAGAGTCCTCTGAGGAGCTGGGTTTAAATCCTGACCCTGACTCACATTCCTTGTCTTATAAGTATTTGTGTTCTTATCTGTACGTGTAGCATTTCCCTACAATGAATTTGAAGGGAACCTGCAGAGCCCTTTGGAAACCTTAGAGAACTGCATGCTCATTTATGGCTGGATTTGCTTTTCTGTCTTCAGGGTTGCCGCTCTCTTGCAGGAGGACATCCTGGATATGTCAGCCACGACAAAGAAACGTCAATCAAGTATGTCAGTCACCAGCACCCCAACCACCCCCAGCTGTTCAGCATCGTGCGCCAGGCCTGCGTTCGCAGTCTGAGCTGCGAGGTAACTGTCTCCTTGGAGTACAGGGAGAAAACCCATTTGTGGCCTTAGGTATTGTTTTGAGTCCAAGATTGTGATTTGCTGATCCTGGCTGCTCTGTGCAGCCTGAAGAAGAAGAAGGGAAGTGGGAAGATAGACACACATCCTGCTCCTTCCAGGACTGGTGGGAATTTTTAAGGTTGATCTGTGATAACCTTGAGGGTTCCTTCCAGTCACATTGTGAGACCAGAAGCCTCCCTTTCTTGTTTTTGCTCCTACATGTTTATTTGTTTCATATGTAAGATAAATGTGGGATTTTTTTTTTTAAAAAGTTGGCATCTGTTGTTTAGTGTCAGGAAATATTTGATCTGGGTAAACCATTAACTTTCAGTATCTCATAGACATGAAGGGAGAACCTTAATGAGCATGTGTGTGTCAGGATCAGCAAAATCCCTTGTGGATTCTCAAATGTGTCATATTTGAATAGATCAGAATTCTTAACATACACTTAAGTTGAAGGTTTCATAGTGTTTGTTGGATACCTCTGGACATATCTCTGACCCTGGGTTTAGGACATGCCTAAAAAAAGGCGTGTTTTATTCACTGTTAGAGAGCAGGACACTTTGTTCAGTTTATTACTGTTGCAGCAGTGCAGTGTGCTTAGCTGCTTTGATGTATGTGTCCCTCCTCTTCAGGTCTGCCCAGGACGTGAAGGCCCTATTTTTTTTGGAGATGAACAGCATGGTTTTGTGTTCAGCCACACCTTCTTTATCAAAGACAGCCTGGCCCGAGGTTTCCAGCGCTGGTACAGCATCATCACTATCATGATGGACCGGATTTACCTCATCAACTCCTGGCCTTTCTTGTTGGGAAAAATCAGAGGCATCATTGATGAGCTTCAGGGCAAAGCACTTAAGGTAGGTCAGTGCTGAGAGCCCATTTGACTTAAGATTATGACAGTTGATTTATAGCTGAGTCAAAAAGCTGATCCAGCTCATTGTGGCAGAGTGGTCATTAAGGTTGACACGAGGGACAAGAGGATGGTGTGTATGTATGTGAGGATGCAGGAGGGAAGGAACGGGGTGTCTCTTCCTTTAAGCCAGTTGTAACACTTGTCAGAAACTGAACTGCTAGGCAGACAGGGGCTCTGTTAGGAATTTAAGTAACAAAAGTTGTGAAGGACAGTGGTTTTGGAGCACAAATGTTAATGATAATTTCAGTCAATCTCAGCATAAGATCTCCCTTTCCTCTCTTTTTCCATAACTTAGTGTTCTAGATGACTGTGTGTGACGCTCCCTTTTCACTCTGCATTTTCCTTGGGGTTTTTTGGCTCAGCTTCACGTAAGCCTTTTCTCTTCATCAGCCTCTTACTCTGCCCTTCCTCTGTGGTGTAGGTGTTCGAAGCGGAGCAGTACGGGTGCCCTCAGCGCGCCCAGCGGATGAACACGGCCTTCACCCCCTTCCTGCACCAGCGCAACGGCAACGCAGCCCGCTCCCTAACGTCCCTGACCAACGACGACAACCTCTGGGCGTGTTTGCATACATCCTTTGCTTGGTAATGCCACTTGTCTCTAGCTTCTACAAGTCCTCCAGGAGGAGAATATTGCCATATTCTGAAAGGCTGCAAATGTGGTTTGAGTGTTTGGGTATTTAGCTTCTTGATGTAGTAAGTTGGACTTTGCTAAGTAGTCTCTCAGTTGGAAGGAGCCAGGCACAGAAAGACAGCAGCTCCTGATGCCTTTAGGACAAAAAAGTGGCCTGTTGCTGTGAAGTCAACTTACTGATGTGGCTGATAATGAAGGCCATGTCTCTAGATGGAAAGGCCTTGAAGTATAGAAGCAAGTATGGAAGAAAGCAAGAAAAGATACTCCTACCCCCAGCTTGTTGTGCCTTCACACCACAGTAGCATGTCTGTGGGAGTCCAGTTGCTCCAGCGCCTGACAGGCTGGTCAGGCTTCCCTGGAAAGGTGCCACAGAGAGGGTTGCAACACTGGCATGTGACTTGGGTGGGGGATAAGTGTGTTGCACAGAGTAATTGCAAAATGGTCAGCCTTTCAGTGACTCTGAGGGGCAGCAGTTGTAAGATGTGTTGATAGTAACTGCGCTGAGGGAAGCACAGAGATGTTCAGCTCACTACAGCAAGTTTATTTCTTCTTTGCAACCAGCAAGCAGGCTTCAGTGAACACTGCTTCTGTTCCTTTCAATGTCTCCAGGCTTTTGAAAGCTTGTGGCAGCCGACTGACAGAGAAGCTGCTGGAGGGAGCCCCAACAGAAGACACTCTTGTTCAGATGGAAAAACTTGCAGGTGAGATCAGAGTTTCCAGAGCCAGGCGGCCTTCAGAGAAGACTTTGGATGGTGAAGCACCAAGTCTTTTTGTCAGCACCGTAGTGCAGCCATCTCTCATCAAGTTTACCTTGGTGGTAGCCTGTGTGGTAGCTGATGTGCTCTCCTGTATGGAGATGGCTGTGACAGGGATGTGACATCAAGGCCCTTGGCCTCGTAGGCGCTCTGCATGCACATGTGGGGTTTGTGAACTGTGTGGGAGCGTTGCATCATCATGATAATTGTTCTCACTGGCTGGGTTGGCCCTTCCAATGAATTGCTACAGCCAGAAGAATTTTCAGTCACAGCATATGGGTTTCATGCTCTTTTTTCTACAAAATTTCTGAAGTGGAAGGATCATAATTTTTTTTTTCTTGCACTGAATTAGTTTTATTAATCCATTTAGGCTAGAATCCACAAAATTTGCCTCAAAGCCTTGGCTGTAACCTTTAAAAAAAGAATAGAGAACATAATAGCTGGTCAAAAGATGTGACTTTGTGTCCCAGAGAAGATGAAAATTCCTTCCTGACCCTGCAGTGGTTATTGTGTATCCGAATGACATTCTCTTAACACCTCAGGTGTGTCTGTGACTCTGGTACTTTCAGTCAGTGTGTTCAGAACTCACTCTTCCCACATACAGCCCAAATCAGCTGCCCACAGTGTGTGCAGCCACTTCCAAGGCAGTTCCCATGCCCAGACAGCAGTGCTTTTTCTGACTGCTCTACCATTTTTTTTTGCTAGACCTGAAGGAAGAGTCGGAGGGCTGGGATGGCTCTGAGGAAGAGGAGAAGCCTTCTTCCCAGCCAGATGTTGTGGAAGGGCAGGAGCTATCTAAATGCTCACCTGAAACATCCCTGATGCCAGACTGCAACAGCTGGAATGTAGCTCACAGAAGGTTGTCGATCTTCCGCTCCCTCAGGCACATGAGACAGGTAGGAGAGGAGCACAGTTACTCTGAGGCTGGATTCACAAGCTAATAACTTCTTTTCTCCTGATATGTTTTTTTTTTAAAGATATATTTATTTCCTGCAGTCTGTACTTCTTTCCTGGTGCCTGTGCAGCTGGTAGCACAGTGTTAACTCCACCTCTGGGGACCTCTGAGATCACGTGGGCCTCTGGTGATCATCAGTCATGTGGGACAGGATCATATGATTTCTCATAAATTCTGCGCTTTTCTTCTTCCCAAGAGCAGTGACAGTAATTTGATGCAGAGGTCACGCAGCATCTTCAAAGCCAAGCTTTATTTGCTTAAAACAAAAGTGTTTCAGAGGGGGGGGGGGGAATCAAACAAATGGTTCTGGACAGATGGAGCTTTTATCCAGTGCTGCTGGTTACCTGGCTGAAGGGGAGGGTTCAGTGCACTTGACCTGCAGCCTCTTTCATACCAGCTGCTTTTCTTGGACACTCCTGACAAATAACCTGCTTTGTGTCTAACTTCCTTTTGTTCTACAGTCTCCTAATTTAGAATGCTTGAAGCTGCACTGCACTGCAAGCCTTCAGAGGCTTGTCCAGGAATAGTGTTTCACTTTTCATGCCTGAATTGCTGTTGGGAACATAACCCAGAGCAGAGAAATGCCTGAAAGTTGTTATTGTGTTATAGAAGTTGTTCAGTCCAATTCCAGATGGGCCTGTGTCCATCTTACAACTGCTCATTTGGCCAACGAGTGGGCTGGCTGATGCTTTGTAGCCAGAGCACTGAAGAATTTGGAGCAACTTAGAAATGAAACTTGTTCATGTGCTCCATACTGAATCAGATCATTGATGAGGTGTGTTGGCAAAGTGGTACTTTGCTGCTGTTTGTTCTTGAAACCATAGATGAGGCGAATATTGTTTTGTATGACAGTCGATGCCTTTAGCACGTGTCAGATCACAGAATCACAGGGTGCTTTGGGTGCGACAGGACCTCAAAGCCCATCTAGTTCCACCCCCTGCCATGGACAGGGACACCTTCACTAGCCCAGGGTGCCCAAAGCACCATCCAACCTGGCCTTGAACCCTGCCAGGGGTGGGGCTTCCACATGCTCTCTGGGCACCCTGTGCCAGGGCCCGTTGGTGCTGTGGTTTAGAGCTGTTGCTCTCTGCAGGAGACCCACTAAATTTTCATGTTTGTTTCTGCTCTAACCACTTCTTTATTTGATGGTTGTGTTTGACAGAGCAAACTGGTTATGAAAATGAATGAAATGACCAAAGCATAACGGTTTGGGGTTTCTTTCAGGTCCTTGGAGCGTCAGCATTCCGCATGCTGGCTTGGCATGTTCTGATGGGGAACCAGGTCATCTGGAAAGCCCGAGATTCGGACCTTGTCCAGTCTGCTTTTGACGTGCTACGGGTAGAAACTTTTTCCTGTGTTTCCTGGCTGTGTATTTTTCCATGTATTTCTTTAGTAGTCCAGCTTTCAGAATGACCTGTCTCTGACACGTCAGCTTGTAGAAGATGTGTTCTGCATGGTTTTGAAAAAACGGGGGGGCCCCCAAATACCCACCAAGGAAAAAACACACCCCCTTCATTCAGGTATCTTGGCTGTCCTCAGCAGCTGCATAGCCTCTCAAGCAGAGGAAGATGCTTCTGATCCCCGAAAGCAGGAGCATCTGCATGAGCAGTGCTCTGAGTCTTGGCTGACCCCGGGAGTCAGGGAGAAAATTGTATTTCACTGGTTTATCTCCAGTGTTTCTCTTGACATGTTTCCTTCCTTCTTTAGACCATGTTGCCTGTCGGTTGTGTGCGGATCATCCCCTACAGTGACCAGTACGAGGAGGCGTATCGGTGCAACTTCCTAGGGCTTAGCCCACATGTCCAAATCCCATCCCACATACTGTCATCTGGTAAGAACCTGGTGCAGAACCATCTCTTTTCCCTGTCATGTTAAAGGACACAAGATTTTATTTTTTAACTTTTTTTTTTTAATAACTACCAGCAGATGATCAGTGCTGCATGAACTGAACACCCTACTACAGCAGTTTGTCTTCCCCATACCCCTGCTTGATCTGGGCACCTGCTTTAAGCACTGATCTTGCTATAGCTGGCAGTCCTGCTTGCTACTGAGGATAAAAGTTAA
Source organism: Gallinula chloropus (assembly GCF_964237585.1). Lineage (NCBI taxonomy): Eukaryota > Metazoa > Chordata > Aves > Gruiformes > Rallidae > Gallinula > Gallinula chloropus. The sequence goes on from NC_140100.1 coordinate 5,705,956, forward strand.
TGCTGGGCCAAATATTATAAGCTGAGAGAGCTGTGCCTTCTTGGAGCAGAGTATGGAGCTGTATTTTTTTAATCTGGGCTAGTACAGTTAACGTTCTTCTGGGGTCTTGTTGCTCTAGAGTTTGCAGTCCTTGTGGAAGTTCGCGCTGCTACTCGGTCCAGCCTCTACCCAACGCTGTTTGATGATGATCAGTCCCTCAACAAGTACGAGTTTGTTGTCACCAGCGGCAGCCCTGTCGCTGCAGATCGAGGTGGGTGATTTGAAAGGAGAAAGAACTTGTATCACTGAGGTTAAAAGAGCATCTTGATCTTCATCTGGCTTTTAAGTGTACTGACTCTTAAGGCAGCCTGCCTGAGTAGAAAGGCAGGGCAATATTCAACAGGGGTGCTGCTATTTCAGGTGAGATTTCCCACAGTCAATGATTAATTCCAGAGGGTTGGCTTTACCTGATCAGCATTCTGCTTGTTAGTTTTCAGAAAGGAGAAACGAAATTCTGTGCATGAGTACAGTATTACAGGGAAATTCTTCTGTAACCCACAACGAACGTTTTCTACCCTGGAATGCTTGTGTGTGTATTTTGAGTAAGTCTGGCTTACAAGGACCATGACATTACTCATCCCCCATGTTCCACTTGCTAAACAAGTATGACTGATACAGAAACCCCCAGACTTTTTTTTCTGCCTCCCTCTTGTTCAAGGGCTTGAACACTGGCACCTACATGTGATTTGAGTCAGGTCCATCAGCCTTGTGTTTTCTAGGAAGTCTTAATTTAGATTAATTTGCCTCACTGAATGTCTCAGAAGACTTGACAGATTGCTAATCCTTCCTCCTCCATCCCCTGAAGGTACAGGTGCAATACAAAGCAGAGACTTACTCTCTTTAGTATTTTTCCTGTGCTCCAGCAGCTGTTGTAGGTCCCACATGTACAGTCACAGTAGCCTGCTTTCCATCCTACCAGTGGCAGGTCCAGAATCTGCACAAAAATAGCCACTCAAAGGTCTTTTCTCTGCCACAGCATCAAACTTAATGAGGCCACAGGCGGCTGGGAAAATAGCTTCCTAGGGAATTCCAAAAGGTGGTCTGGGAAGGGAATGTCTTGGGTTGGTTGTCCAATTGTTTTTTTAACTAAGTATTCTGCAGCTGCCCCTAACAAGAGGAATGTTAAATCAAGAGTAAGTGGAGACTTCAAAATTGAGAGTTTATATGTTTATATAGGTATGTGTGTTGAACAAAGCATGAAAATTATTTATAACTTTTAATTTTTAATGAGCTTTTGATATTGGACTAGAAATGAAATTTAAACCACTTTGGTTTGGAACTGGGTCTGAAGAAAAGAAAGGTCCCTGAACCTGTGTGCACATCCCAGGATCCTTCACCAAATTCCATGTTGCTACTTGGATCAGATGTTTTCCCAGTGGGGTGATTGGTAGCTCCTTCTCTGTGGGAGTGAAATCAAGGCAGGCCACTGGGTGTATAGCTTGCCACCCTGCAGAGTAAGTCGGTTTCCTCCTAACTGGGGGAAGGTTGTTCTCTGCAAGCTAATCGAGCCAAGTTCTATGTTGGGGTTGGCTGTGCTGTTACTAATGGTGTAGCTTTCTACATACAGAGAGCACTGCAGTAGTGCACCAGACCGAAGAGCTGGTGAACAGTACCTTAAAGGCCAGTGCTCTGCAGCACAGCAAGAGGTGGAAGAAATGCATAGTCGTGTCTGTAATCCCAGCAGCTGTTCAGGCCCAGGTCATGGAAGTAACAGACTGGTACTTGCTAACAATTCCTAGCAAAGGTATAAGTGGGTAACCTAGAGCTTGTGTGTCCTCTTTCTTTTCACCCTCTTCCCCCTCTTCCTGATTCTGCAGTTGGCCCTACAATCCTGAACAAGATCGAAGCTGCCCTGACCAACCAGAACCTTTCTGTAGATGTTGTGGATCAGTGCCTTGTTTGCCTGAAGGAGGAGTGGATGAAGTAAGTATGACTACATTGCTTCCAGAGAAGCAGCTTCAGCACTAATCCTGGAACGGTTACAGCAGAGTACAGGACAGACTGGTAGTCAGGTAACTTTAGCTTTAGTCTTGAGAGTGATTGGCTTCATTGTTGGGAGCTACGAATACCAGAGCTGTTCTACTCTAGCCCTAACTCCCTTTTTGGCTTACAGCAGTTCTTAACCTTTATGCTTCAGCTCACATTGTCTGTGGATTACCTACATGACAATACTTGTCTGCCTTACGTACATTACGAGGCCTCGGTATGCAAACACACAGGTACCTGTCAGTGTGCACTATATTCCAGTGCAGGTAACATGCCAAACAGATGTCATGACTGCGCCTTGGGGCAACTACATCTCAAAGGTGCAACCAGTTACAAAGGAAGACCAGACAGTCATGTGAAATCATTCATGGAACGCTGTGATTTTGTGAATTTACCTGAAGGCCAGGCAGGCACTGGATGTGTCTGCCAGGGAGACTCCCAGTTGTCACAATTAATTGTTTTACTTTCCGCTAGAATGAATAAACAAACCAGATTTATGCATATTACCACTGAAAATGAATAATCCCTTTAAGTAATACCCCCTTTTCTTGTGCTCTTCTTTGTTCCAAGCACGAGAATAGTTTCCATGGGATATTGCTTGAAGCTTTTATTAACATTTAGTTGCAGTAGGTAATGAGAGAGGCTACACTTACTGCTTGCTCCCCATTCAATGTGTGTGATTTCAGTGTTGTAGTGACAGGAGTTTCTTGTTTTGGCAGTAAAGTGAAGGTCCTCTTTAAATTCACTAAAGTGGACAGCAGACCCAAGGAAGATACCCAAAAACTGCTGAGCATTCTGGGAGCTGCAGAGGAGGACAACGTCAAGCTCCTCAAGTTCTGGATGACTGGCCTGAGCAAGACGTACAAGTCCCACCTGATGTCAACGGTTCGCAGCCCAACATCCTCAGAGTCCCGCAACTAAAGGGTGCCCAACCTCACTTGCTGCCTTCAAGATAATGATGTGGAACCGCTGAGCCCGCAGCATGTGCGTTAGGCGGATGGTGAGACTCCACCGCTGTTCTTCTGGTCCTCAAGCTAACTTGAAGAGTGACTTGAGTCTTTTCTAATTGCTGGGAGACTGGACTAATAAGTGCTGATAAATAGTGCTGCTGTCTGTCCTGAAACTCAGCTCTACATCTAGACCTCCACACTCAAGCCTAAAAATACAGCAACACTCAGTGTGAAGTAATTAAAATCCTGTCCTACCCTCATTAAGCGTTACGGTGCGGTGCCAGACCTCAGTTTTAGATTACATTGGCGAGACTTGGATGCCTGTGACAACCCTGAGGACTCCTGGGAGTGGATACAGTTAATCTCTCTGAATCCCACAGAAATCCCCTAAATTCCTGGGAGAACCAGAACCAAAAATAAGTGACACGTCACAGGGTATGGATCACGTGTAAATGATTTCAAACCACTTCATGCTCGGATTTAAGGAGAGACTATTTTCTGCTGTAGCATAAGTCGGGATATCCTGTTGGGAGTCCTGTCACTCCACTTTATTTATTTATATCTTAACTTGAGACAGTTTCAGCATTTGCTTTGTAAATCTTGTCTGGGAGGGAGAATTGTAACAGAAGCAGCTGAGAATGCAGCCTGCTCGCCTCTCTCCAGGGTAAACTACTCGCCTTGTTTTGCCGGTGGTTGCAAAACTTCCAGGTATTGAAGATAACCTCACAAGGGTGAGGTTGCTCATGTTCTTCTGTCTTCAGAAAGAGTTTTCTAACTTCCTGATTAAGTTAAGCAGAAAAGATCTAACTCGTAGGTGCTCCCTTCTTATATCACTCTATAGTAGCCATTTTGAATGCTTAATAGTTCATGGAAACAGTGGTGCATTTTTTAATTACCTAAACAGATATTCCTTATCTGTATTGTAAGGAATTGCTGTTTCTGTTGTGAAGTCTTTTGTTTGTTTGTTTGGGGGTTGTTTTTCTGGATCATTGTTGGGAAAACTTGACATTACCGCCGACATTTTTAACAATCCAGAGGCAGGTTTTACCCAGGTGACCTTCTACACTCATTCAAATGAGATTCAAGCTCAGAGGGGATGTTCCAACTTGTCACGAGTTCTGTTCTTATGTATAAAATATGCAGGTTGATTTTTGTCTGGAACATCTGTAAAATGGAGACAGGCATTAAATCTCATTAAGAGCTATTTTTATAAAAAGGCAAAGCCCAGTTTTGTGCTGATTCGCTCTGTGTGTGTCCTTTCCCCTTAACTTTGTGTGGATTATCAGCTCCTTCTACATACAGAGCAAGACGTGCTCAGGTATATTATTAAAACTGCTTGACTGGACATAAAACAGCTGCAGGATATCCAAACAGCAAACAGATGCTTAAAAAGAGAGGCATTATTCTGTCACTTCAAAAACTAACTGCTTATTTAATTGCAGGGGTTGCAGAAGGGCTTGTGTTTGCCCGTGGTCAGGAAGGAAACAGACCACAAAAGAGGTGATCAAGCTCCATCCACAGGAAAGGGAGCTTTGCATGGTGTATGTGTCTTGCTTCCTCTGTGCGAGGTGCTACTCATGAGGGAGGAACAAAGCCAGCTGGTAGTGGGATACAAGGGCCAGAAGTAATTAGAAAAATGTGCACTAGTGAGTCAGAGTCACTGGGACTGGCTGGGTGCTCACTCTCCTCACTGCCTTCTCAGTGATGCAGTACTGTTTTCTACTTGAAAGCTGTTCTGCTCCAGTTCAGAGCTGAGTGTAACACAACCACTCAGACATCATTTGGCTGTTAGACCTTCTCGACTGCCAAGCTGGTTTTCTCTTTTAAAGAGCAGCTTTCCTGAGTGATCCCATGTTAAAACCTCTTCTGTGTACCCCATGGTTAGCAAAGGTTCTGAGCACAGGTGTGGTTTCTTTGGAAAGGGCACAGAGGTGATCACCAAGTCAGGTGTGATGCTGCTGCATCCTTGTGCTTGTTGATAACACATAGATGGGTCTCCATCCTCACCAGAAGCAGGGACATCCAGACTGGATAACGTATCATTTCTGAGCTAGGGCAAGGAAATCACTAACTTAACCTGTATAAAGTAACCACAGCAAAGAAGGGGAAGAGTCCCCGAAGTCTGTGAACCTGGGGCTCTGGCTTAACACAAAGCCTGCTGTGCTTGCCTGCCTGCCGTTCGCAGGATTCCCGAGCCGTGGCCGGGGCAAGTTCCCACAGTTCGGGCCGCGGCTGCTGGCGTTGCCGGCAGCGACAGCCGGAATGCCCGCGTTCCTCTGGGCACGACTTGATGACCGAAACATCACGGCTGCGGCCATCTTTCACCGCCCTCCACCCCTCTGAACGATGCGCCTTAAAGACAGGCTGATCAAAGCCGGGCGTCTCTTTATTCCAGCCTGATTTCCTCTCCTGCGTGGCTGAGCGGGAGGGAGCCCGAGAGACCGGCTGCTTGGGCTGCGGTTACCGCCGCCCCCTGACCCCCGGCTGGGCAGGCGGCCGTTTGAGGGGAGCGGTGGGGCTGCCGCTCCGTGAGGCGTGGACCGTTTTCAGACGGGGATCGCCCAGGGGACTGGAGCGGCTATTCGCCAGAGCCCGCCCCCCCGCCCCTCCCCAGAGCAGCCACCGCGGGCCGAGAAGGCGGCCGGGTCGGGGCTCCGGGAGGCAGCTGCGGCCCGGGGCCGACGGGACGCTCCTCGGAGACGCTTTCCCGCCCTGACCGCGGTCGCCTGCTCGGCGCCACCGCGCATGCGCCGGGAGGGAGCGGGAGAAGCGGCGGGGGCATGTGGGCAGTGGGCGCGCAGCGGCGGGCGGGCCTGGCGCTTGCGGCGGCGGCCTTGGCCCTGGCGCTGGCGGCATGGCGGCGGCGGCCCCGGCCCGTGCGGGAGGTGCTCTTCTTCCCCTCGGCGCCCAGCTGCACCGAGGAGCTGCTGGCCGAGGCGGCTGGGCTCGGGACGGCGGCCCGACCCTGCAGCTGCCCGTTGCCGCGGGGGGACTGCTCCTTCAGCCGCCTCCTGCGGCGCCTCCTGTCCGCCCGCCGCTCGCTGGAGCTCTGCCTCTTCGCCTTCTCCAGCCCGCAGCTGGGACGCGCCGTCCAGCTGCTCCACCGCCGCGGCGTCCGCGTCCGTGTCGTCACCGACGCGCAGTACATGGGGCTCCAGGGCTCCCAGATCGGCCTCCTCCGGCACGCGGGTGCGGCGGCCGCCTCTGGGGCGGGGGCCGTGCGGGGTGAGGGCTGTGCGGGGCAGGGGACTGTGCGGGGCGGGGGCCGTGCAGGGCATAGGGCTGTGCGGGGTGAGGGCTGTGCGGGGCAGGGGGCTGTGCGGGGCGGGGGCTGTGCGGGGCGGGGGCTGTGCGGGGCATGGGGCTGTGCAGGGCGGGGGCTGTGTGGCTGTGCGGGGCAGGGGCTGTGCGGGGCATGGGGCTGTGCGGGGCATGGGGCTGTGCGGGGCAGGGGCTGTGCGGGGCATGGGGCTGTGCGGGGCGGGGGCTGTGCGGGGCAGGGGGCTGTGCGGGGCAGGGGGCTGTGCGGGGCGGGGGCTGTGCGGGGCATGGGGCTTTGCGGGGCATGGGGCTGTGTGGGTGTGCGGGGCATGGGGCTGTGCGGGGCAGGGGCTGTGCGGGGCATGGGGCTGTGCGGGGCGGGGGCTGTGCGGGGCGGGGGCTGTGCGGGGCATGGGGCCGGCCGCAGCCGGGGCCGTGGGTCACGGCTGAAGAGCTGGTTGTGCCTTCGCAGGGATCCAGGTGCGCCACGACCAGGAGAACGGTTACATGCACCACAAGTTCGCTATCGTGGACCAGAGGATGCTCATCACCGGCTCCCTCAACTGGACCGCCGAGGCTATCCAGAACAACCGGGAGAACGTGCTGGTCATGGAAGACGCTGAGTATGTGAAGCCTTTTCTGGATGAGTTTGAAAGGATTTGGGAAGAGTACAATCCCATCCACTACAGATTTTTTCCCAAAAAGAATTAAGCGCTCGAAGTGCCTCTCAGGGCTTGCAGAGTGCTGTTAGTAACAGCTCCTGTTCATTGACTTGGTTAATTAGTACGTATAGCCAGCATCCTATGGTCTGGCTGGGTGTAATTTAAGTAAGTTCCTCTGGAGAAGCACAGTGCTGTCCACCCTGAGGTGTCACAGGTCCTTTACTGTGGGTTGTTCCCCTGCTAGAGAGAATAACCCAGCTGTTGGGTAAGTAGCTGGGATAGAAGTGACTCCTTGAGCATAATTAACACTACAGGCTGGCTTTTGCCATGCCCTGGTGTGGCTGAGGTGTTCTCATACCGTGGTGAGCAGGTGTTTCAGTGGTGAAAGGGGCATCTTCCAATTTGTGATACTCCAGAATGGAGTTGTAGCCCAGTGGCAACTCTAAAGAAGAGTTGAGAGGCTACAGTGAAGCTGGGGAGATAAAGTACCTTGGTTACTTTTTTTTGTTGGCATTAACTGTTGAAAATTTGTAAGGGGAAAGTTTTAGGAAATACTTGACATAAGAAGTAGGTTTTGATGGTTTGCACGTTTCCCATGGTTTAAGATGAGCAGAGTTCAATGTGAAGGCACGAGAACAAATACAGTGACAGCAAGTGTTGGGAACTCCGGGAAAAACAAGAGAAACTGTTCTTTGGGATCAGTTGGTCTTGAGGGAAGAGATGGCTGGAGTTGGGTCACCCACTCCAGAGTAGAGCAGTGGGAGGAAGCCCCAGTTCATTGGTGTGGGGACATCCCATCCCGCTCTGGTTCAGTGACCGGCCGCCCATGTGGGCAGCAGCAGCGTGGGGGACACGCAGCGAGCTCCAGAGAATAAGAAAGCAGGGAGAGCTCTGTCCCCATGGTTCAGGGTGGCACAGTGGTGGGTGTAAACTCAGGAAGTTTGAAACTCTGAATAGCCTCTGCATGCAAATTCCTTTATCATTTTGTAGCACTTTTATTCACTCTAAATGTCTTAACATTTTGTTACCAGCTTTGCTTGCCAGGGCAGTGCTGTGATCAGCACTGCTAAATAAACAGTTTGCACAGAAAAGCTCAGCGTTGTCTTCTCGTTTCTGCACTCTGGACCTTGTGGGTGGGTTGTTCCACAAATCCAAAGCATTAAAAATCCCTGTAGCTCCCCAGGTGTTATTTGGGATACACGGAGTAACATCAACAGGTGGGAGCTCTGTTCTGTTCAGTTTGGGGAAGTTGGTGTGGGACTGAGGGGAAAAAGTTGCCACCTGTGGTGCAGCAACTAGGCAAGAAGGTCATTCTCCAGTAAATCCCACTCAGCAGCATTAGATTTACACTACCCTGAGTGTGCTACTGCCATTAAAATGCTACCTGTTGCATCTTTGTTGTGAAGTGTGACTAAAGGCAAACAGTTCACTCGTTTCCAGGCTCTGGCCTCTTCCTCCCCCCTTGAAAGAAACCTCTCACTGCACAGCCTGCCAAGGGTGGTGCAAAAATAGTTTATTACGATATAATTAATGCAAAGTTAGGTAATTATATTTACAAAATAAAAATGATCAGCTACATCCATGGGAACCTAGCATGTCACACAAGATTTCCTAAGGAATAAACACTGTGAGAAAAAGTGGTGTTTCTGTTACAGTGAGCGGCTGAGGGGGAACGGTGGCTCTTAAAAACAGCACTGAAATAAACTGGAGTGGAAGGGAGAAGGGAAGGAGAGAGGAACTTGTGAGCACGGAGAAACCAAGAAACAGGAGCCTCCAACACCCATTTCCCTTCGCACAGGGAAAATACCCCATCTGAGACGTTATTTCCCGACCAGCCTGTGGAAAAAGAGGCTGTTCTGCCTTGTGGATGGGCAGGGCTCGGGGCCACCCGGGCTTCCTCCTCTCTCCACGACCCCACTGAACTTGGTGACAGCCCTGGGTTCGAGGGATTTGCAGGGATTCCCAATAGCTGTGAGGCTGCAGCATCCTGGTGCTGCCCAGGTACCACCAGCCCTGCTCTGCTGCTGCTCTGCTGCTCAGCCACGTCGCAGGTTGGAAGTGAAGGGCTGGCGGCCGTGTGGCATCGTCACAGAAACTGGGGAGATTCTCTTCTCATTACTCACGATTCCTTCAGGTTGTTTCTGGAGTACAAGTGGTGCAGCGTGGGGGGTGTGTGTGGGGGTTTAATCCAGAACAAGTCCCCTTTGGTGACAGGTCAGTCGTCGGTTACAGCTGCACTGGGAGCGAAGACAAGCTGCCTGTTCTCACTAGGGTGGCGGAGGGAGGCTGGCCCTGAGTGCCACCGTGGCCAGCGCCACTTCAGACACCACCCACAGACCCGCTGAGCTTCCTCCTCTCTCCCCAACAACTTCATCCTTTCAAATAAACGATTCTGGAACATCTCAAGGCAGCCAGAACTCCAGGTCCCAGGAGGGTGGACAAAGGCTCCACACTGTGTCTGTGTTCTACTTACCACAGCCTTCAGCAGTCTCCAGTTCCCAACAGAGTGAGTGGTCTTCTCAGCCCTGCACACGGGCAGCGTGGGAGGAAAGCACAGAGGAGCTCATGGTACTTGCAGGCGTTATTTAGGAGCTCACAGCCCGCTGGCTTGGCTCAGGTGGTACCAACTCGTCTGGCTCATCAGGTTTCTGCTGGGGAATCCCACGTCCTCTGTTTCTCCAGCCATCCCGAGCTGAGCCTGGGCGAACCCCAGCGTTGTTCCCAGCCTGGCGCTCCTGCACGTCGGCTCCTCTCACAGGGAATGCTTTGCACCCAAGTGCAACTTGGTAGTAGCTACAAACAGTTAGGGACTGTCCTGACAGCTCATGGCCACGCTGCTGCAGGACGTGTGTCTGTACAGCGGGGTCTGTCGGTCCCTTGGAAAGTCCGTGAGCATCTTGGACGCGCTGCGGCAGCGCGTTGTGGCGTCACGCCGCTGCCTCCCGCAGCTGTGTGCGCTGTGGCACCGAGGAGGTGCTGCTGCTCCGTGTCACGCCAGGCGCACGGTACATACACACTGACTGAGCCCACCAAAACAACCCATCCCAACCCACCCCCAAGTTCATCGTGCAGGAAGGGTACGGCTCTCAGACAGACTGTACGCAGTCTTTGGACAGGTAACATCAAACCTAAGGGTGTAGGTCAGCAGAAAAGGCTTGAAAAGGTGTTGGTACCAGTCATCAAACCCAACCAAAGAGTTTGGCAGGGCAGCCGGGGTGGGGTGGGCACGTTATGCTTGGTGCTCCTCTCCCAGCCCTGGGTGGGATGGCTGCGTTAGACCAGGATTTAAAAACCAAAACTGCAAGTTAGTGACACAAGAGGCCCCTCTGCTCAGCTCCAGGTAACAAATATTTACATTGCACTACCAATACTATACAGGTTTTAAATTATGTTTTTAAAAGAGGAGAGTAACAAAGCTTGGGGGGTTCCCCCTCCCCTTAAAAAGAAAACAACTCCAGCAGAAAGGGAAGTAGAGGGAGCACGCGTGTGCTGGGGTGTCCCACCAAACCCACTGCTGCAGCCGAACCACAGGGAGACACCAAGGCCTAGTGGAAGTTCAACCGTGTGCCGGGCTGGTGCCGCAGAGACCCAGGTTACCGGTACAGGTCGTGCAGTCCTGTCCTCTGTCAGAGGGGAGGGAAGAAAAGAAGGTGCTTCCCTGGGTTGCCAGCAGGCACATGGTTCTGGTTTTTGAAGCAAAAAGTGACACAATTTGCTGGGGTTTCTTTTTAATATGGGGGGGAAGAAAAGGTGCTATTGAAAGAGGGATTCAGTCTGAGTCCAGGGAGATGGTGGAAACAACAGGAAAACTTTACACAGGGAAAAAAAAATACTTGGAGCCAATTAGAAGGTGCCTGTGCCTGCCCCCTTGGTGCACCTGACTTGTCCTACACCTCACATTCCGGTACTGTCCATAGCGTACAGCTGCGCACGATGCAACAGCTGGCATGGCATGGGTTATGCCATGGATATACAGAGCCCTGGAGCAGGGTGCATGAGGGGCCTCACCCCAGTGTGCACAGCCTCCAGCACCCGGAGCACAGCCAGAGCTGTGCCACGCTGCCACACTGGGCAGATGGACTTTGGGAGCCTCCAATGCAAGCGGGGAGCTTGCCCTCTCACTCACCCCACCTCCTCATACCTCCCCTGCCCCCCCCCCCCCACTTTCTAGTTTAAACATCTACAGATCTATTGCAAAAGACGAAACCTGGAGCAGGAAGAAGCAACAGGGTAGCAAAGGCCCACTGTGATCCAGAAAAAGCTTTCCAGATGTCTGGGGGCTTTTTTTTCCCCCTTCCTTTTTGCTTTAATGCATGGCTCTCTGCAGAAGTGGTTCTGTGTTTGGCTGTTTATCGGTGCTGCACTGACAGGTAACATACCACCTCTTGTGTGATGCTGAGATAGTTGCCAGACTGCAGGCAGAGCAGAGCCCAGAGCCTGGAGCACAGCCTGCAGCAGTAGTTCCGAACAGCTGTCTCATGCTGCTGCACCTTCCCTCCTCCTCCTCCCCTCCTCCTCCTCTCCTTTTCCTTGTGACCTCCGTAGCTCTGAGCTATGGCCCTATGAACTCACAAGCAGCATTCCCACCTGACAGGCTGTCCCAAAGGCTGGAGCCCACCCTGACGATGCTGAGGCCCTGGCTCAGCCCCTGATGCACCTTCTGAGCAGCCTCAGCTTTCACTCTCCCCAGGGGAAGACCTCTGCACCTAAAAGCTACAGCATGAGACCACCACGGTCACAAAGGCCCTTCACTTAGCAGTAAATGCTTCAGCCCCAAGTTCAGCAGGACAGTGGCCAGTTGTGCCCGTCCCTCCACACCCCGTGTTCCCTGGGGCTGTCCCACCAGCGAACACGCTGCCTTCCAGCTGTGCCTGTAAGTTGGCACCAGTTCTTCCCAGCAAACCTGGTTTGGTTTTATCATCTGCTACGTGAGGGTCTGCAGGAGCTGGGCAATGTGTATGGAATGGATGTTCCCTGACAGCAAACCTCTGAGCCTGGGTCTCAGCCTGCCCACACAAACCTCAGTGCAAATCCTCTCTCAGACATTCCAGCTCATTAAGGGTGGGTGTGATGCAGGGACTGATGTCTCTGCACAATATGGCAAACACAAACTAGAGGAAGAGAAGAGGAAGAGAGAAGAGAAATCCCAACTTTGTTCCTGCTGATGCCAAATCTGCTGGCACTGGAGAGATGCAAAACATTACGTGTGTTAAGAATTCACACGAGCAGCCCAGAAGTCACGTATGATCCCTTGCGTGGCCTATGGACACATGTACAGGGAAGGAAGAGCTGTACAAGTGTTCCTGGGTGACATTTCCCCCTGCCAACCACCGGTGCATTTTTATATGCCTACAAGCAAGAACATCTCCTTCCTCCACCCCCTCTCCACAGGGCAATTGAGGGCCCAAGCAGCCACAGAAAGTGCATCTCCAGGCCCCCTCCCCATCCTCAGCACCCGCCTGCCTCACACAGCTCCCTGTGCCCTGTTTCACTGCACCTTCTTCTGCCTTCCTGCACTATCCACCACCCAAGCGCTGCCACCTTTGCCAACACACTGCAGAGCCTCTCTGCCCACCCACCCTCACCCCTTTTTTTAAAAACTGTGTGTCTCTGCATGTGCCCAGTCCAAGGTTTGGGATGACTGCACATCATCACGCCGCACGTGCCCTCTCCTTACCCAGCTGTGCTCTACATGAGGAAATAAAGCTCCAAACAGGAGCCCCAACAAAGAAACCAAGTGCTCTTATTCACCCCGAGTCCCAGACAGGACACTAAGCTGCCAGAGAGGACTTCTTGGTATGAGCCAGCACAGAGCAGACTATAGCCCTCCATGGGGCACCTCAAGATGCTCAGTGGCATGTTCCTATACCAGGAAGGGTCCAGCTTGTGTCCTCTGCATCACCACCATGCCAAGGCAAATAGCAAAGTACATAACTTGAAGTCTTCATGCTTAAATCAAGCGTCCCAAGCCAGACAAAGTATGCAAAGATACAGCAGGATTTGCTGTAGGAAAGGTCAGATGGAGACCAGCACATGTTCTGCTCGGTTGGGTAGAAGGACAAAGTCCCACCAAGTGTTTGGAGAAGAGGAGGAGGAGGAGACCATCACCCTGGAGCCAGAAATGTCTTGTAAGGAAAGAGCATTGACACAGAGAAGAGCAACATGCCACCCTGATTCTGCATCCCAAGGCTTCTGCCAGATCACAGGACATGAAGCTGCTGGAGAGCAGAGCTCACCATGCATGAACCTAGAGCAGCTAGGGATGAAATCTAAAAGTTATCCCTGCTGAGATGACTTTGGATGGGACCAAGCCAGGCACCTGGGCCAGGTGACAATGTCCTGCCATGGTCAGAAAGGCACATACAATAAACAGCCACCTTCCCACCCAGGTAATAGCCCACATTTAGATGAACCTGGGCCCCAGCACCAGCATCTCTGCTGGTCCTGCATTCTACTCTGCTTGGCTGGTGTCTGTGTCCCTGCTTTAACTCAAAGATTGCCTTTAGCTCCTTGTAAGTGCCACCAAAGTGTCATGTTCCCCGCTGCTGTGAGCATGGGGACCCAAACACACACCCTTCACCCAACTGTGAGGTTATGCAAGACACCTCTCACTTCAGTCAAGGACAAGATGCCTCCAGGGAGAGAGAGAGAGAAACCATGTGCACAACTAGTGACAAAGGGCCCTCTTCTTCCAGAAGCAGATTTCTAAGCACAGCACGAAGTGCACTTGGATAAGGATGAATCTGGGAAGGGCTACAAGCAGGGAGAGCTGCATCTGGATCTCCTCAGCTGGAAGGGAAGCAGGACCCCATGCCATACATAAGCTATAAAAAGCCACTGCTAAGCATCACTGACATACATGGGTTTATCAACAACAGTCTGCTTTAGATCGCCATTAACTGGCTCAGCACGGTCAGACCAGTTATTTCCACAGCCCCAGGACAGCACTGAGGTGCCCGTTTCCACTTTGGGGCTCCCCAGTTTGGAGTCCCATCATACCGGTGAGAAGCTGATGTTGAGCAGCTTCGGGTGCACAGGCCATGGTCCTCCACAGTGGGATGGCAGGAGGACTAAGGTGGCTGCTGACTGATGGCTGAGAGCAAACACAATCCAAGTAGCAGGACTGAGACTTCTGGGAGTGGCTGATGGCTGATCAGAGAGGTGATCCAGGTGGGTCATGGCTGGGAAGGCTCCTGGGTCCTCCAGTGTTCAGATGATGGAAAGCACTGTGATAAATTCAGGTTAGGGTGAGCAGCTGCACATCCAAAATATCTCAGCAAGCACGTGCCTGTTGACAAGGGAAAAGCCTTTGTATCCAGTGGTTGGGCATCTTTCCTACCCTGCTCCTATCTCCAGGCTTTCCATGTACACCCAGGCACACATCAGAGAGCAACGCAGCAGGACAGCTTCCCTCCGTGTGCTCTGCCTGCTGCACAGCGCTGGCATCCTGGCTCGGCACAAGTGGGGCTCCTGGGAGGTGTCAAGCTGAGTGCTGGGCCATGGCAAGGCCACATGAGTTGGACAAGAGCCTGATTCTCACCGTGGTTAGATGAGGCCATCTCCTGCTGAGGGGCTGGTGGCTCAAACAGACTGCTCCAGGTGGAAGAATGAGGCCAAGCTCTCTGGCAGTGGTGGTGGTCCAGCCTGGCAGGATCAGAGATGGCTGTCACCAGCTCCAGGGCTGCAGCGAGTTTGCTCTGAGGGCTGTGCTGGTGCCACCTAACAGACCCAAACTCAAGCCATGACAGCACACCGAGCTGCCTGCTTCAACCACTCCTTAAACACCTGAAAGACAAGAGGCAGCTTTGCTCCCCATGAAGGCCAAGGAGCATTGTTAACAGCCCAGCCTGATGTGATGTGCATCACCTGGCCCCTCAGCAGGGCTGGGGAGTCAACACGTCAGAGCTCTGCTTCCCAACCAGGGTGAGGGGTGAGCAAAGACCCGGGGTCTGTACAAGTGGCATCTTGAAATTTAGCCCAGGAGTGAAGCCACCACACCTGGGCAGCCCTGCTGCAGTCTCTGCTCGGCTGGCTGCGTGCTGCACTGGTGCTGCCAGCACCCTCAACTCGCTTTTTCACCCTTTACCAGCCTCGTGGTGCTGCCGTGTGTGCTTTAAATACAAAAGCTGTTAGGACTGAGAAGGGCTGAAGCACATACTGGTTTTGAGACTTTTATTTCAGGAAAAGATTAAAGAATTAAAATAGGAGCTGCCCTGCTGACAAGAAGAGCTGAATTCAAGAAGCTGATAAAAAAGGAGCATTATATGCATTGAGCACTGTGCATTTTCAGTCAATATTGGCTCTACTTTCTACTCTACTTTCCTTTGACTAGGAAAAAGGAGTTTCACATGCGCACAGACCCTGGGATACACGGGACTCAATGAGAGGAAGGGAGCAACAGCAAAAAAAAAACAAACCAAAGAGAGTGCTGGGCTTGATCTAACAGAGGCAAGAAAGTGATGTTACAGCTCAGCCCCCGAAACACCGACTCCAACCACCAGCGAGACGGGAAGCGAAGCCACGCCGATGGGGCGGACTCAGCGGCGCACGTCAGTATCTGCAGCTCCCTATCCACAACCACCTCGGGCAGCCACCGAAGCTCGCCGGGCTTCGGCACTGCCTACATTCAGGGCACGGCAGTCACGGGGCAGGAGAATCATTTCTTGCATCCTTCTCCAGCGGGATGTCAGTGTTGTACCTCCAGGCTGCGTATGCCGGCGCGGGCTTGCGCTCCCCGACAGCTTCCCCCCAGGTTTTCCCCCCCCCTTGTAGGTGCAAGTAATGCAATCGAGATCAATTGTTAGATTAGGCTCCTGGCGTGCTCTGAGCACTGGGTCTCTTGACAGCAGTAAGAGCTAGGTATGGCTGATACCACCCAGGCCCTGCTCGCATACCAAAACGGTTGGTACGACAGAGCTAGCTTATTAACAGGCTACTGAGCCTTAATACTGACACTTAGTGTAATGGTTTACAGTAAAGGAAGGATTCTCCTACAAAGCGCCGAAGAGAGGGGGGGGGGAAAAAAACCCCCACCCCGATCCCTTCCTCTCCCTCTCAAGAGTCTCTGGAGCATCTCACAAGGAAGGGAGCTGGGGAGGCGAGGGGAGTAGCGGGGGGGCACCACCACCACGGCGCCAGGTCCCGTCAGGGGCGTCAAGACGAACGACAGCAAGGACAGTCGTAAGGAACGAGAGACAAACGGTGCTGGTGCTGTGCTGCCTCAAGCTGGGAGGTGCGCGTGGTCAAGCGGAGCGGGGAGAACTAGTCTTTCTTCAAGTCCCTGGATTCAAAAAGCTTCAGGCGTTCTTGCACAGTCAGGCCTTCCTTCAGACTCTGGGAGAGACAAAAGACAGACAGCGTCGGACACGGGGGGGCAGGGGCAGGCATCTGACACACAGAAAGGGTGCGATGCTCAGGCAAAGGAGACGTGGGGTGGCAGGAGAATGGCCTCCTTGGCGGAGAGATTAGTGGGACATGCTAAGAGAAAACACACGGTTATGGAGGGCGGTTACTGGTGAATGGCACCTAGAGAGAGGGTGAGATTGCAAAACGAACCAGGTGACGTACCAGAAGCAAATGAGAGGCACACCATGCTGCAAGCGGGGTTAGCTGGACTCAAGACAATGATCCCCGGAGCCTGCGGTGCTGCAGTGGTGGCTGGGGCTGTTTCAGCAGAGCTCCGGCACTGCGGGAGCCCCCCCTGGGTAGGTCAGCTCGGATCTGCTATGTGACAGCACCCTGCTGCTGAGCAGGACCTGTGTGCTGGTCCTACCCATGTGTCCACACCACCGCAGCACCGACTGAACGTGCATCCACCTGGGACAGTCCTGTCTCCGGCTGAAGTACAGGCTTTGCTCAAGCAGCCCTGGAAACTGTGGTTTTTGTTGCCAAAAACAATCCCACCCTTTCTCTAACTCCAGCCTGGGGGGTCTCCCAAGCCAAAGCTGTCTCTACTGCACAGGGTTAGACAGAGGACTCACTAAATGCTTGCTTCAGGTCTAGCAGGATCTGATGGCTGATCCAGTTCAGATGCAGCATCTAGATTTCAAGGCACGCCAGCAGCTAGCCACCCTGCTAGCCCTTGGCATTTGGATTTGTGAAACCTCTTGCCTACAGGTAGGGACCCAGGAGAACAGCACTCAGAAGCAAACTGCTCATCCCCATACAACAGCTTTAACCTGAACCTAGTCCAAGGACACACAGGAGCCTAAAGCCAGCCTTCCTACCTACCTGCAGCCCCAAAGCTGTGGGACGAGCTTCAGGGGAGCAGAGCACCAGCGAGTTGTCCCTGTGTGTTGCTGCTGAGAGGGCAGAGACACCTCCCCAGCCCGAGGAGCAGTGGCTCTGCCCCTACACACTGCCAGGCTTTCATGGCTGGGCTGCATCTGCTCTGGGACGGGCAGCCTGCTGCCTGCACACATCCCACAGGTAACTGCTGCCTGCAAGCCAGTTCCTGCAGCTCCCAAGGAGCTCACTGTGCAGCTGGAGATTATCTGCATTACAGACCAGGAAGTGGGGGATCCAAAAGGCACAGACCTTCACACAAAGCCCCTTTCCTTTACCAAGGGGCAGCCATCTCCCCTTTTGCTTTCCCTTCCCCGCCCGCGGTGGTGCCAGAGGACTGTAGGATGCTAACAGCAGGTCTGGGCTGGGCTTTGTTAAGCGTCTGTTTATCAAGGCAGGACTCCATGATAAACTTGGCCCGAGGCCGTGCAGATTCCCATGGTTACTGTATTTCTTTAAACGTTTCCCCTCCCACAGGCCCACAGATGCAGCAGGGCTTCGGGAAGCGGCAGGGAAAGGAAAGCACGACCACGGAATTTGCAAACACTCTACGCTTGCTGTTCACCAGGCAGCAGAGTCTCCTGGGATTTGAGTGCCTCAGCACACACTTCCTAAAGGAAGTTTACTTTGGGCCTCTTTAAATGGGCAGCAACCCCCGCATTCCAGTTTGTGGATCTGATTTCTCGTTAGAGGGAAGGAGACAACAGAAACTATTAGACTGTTCTGCCTGGTGGAACAAACCCCAGCAAACTCACCCCTTGGGCAGTCTCAACCCCACTTAAGTCACTGAACAGGGGAGCCCAGTGAAGGGAGACTGATGCAGGATGAAATCTGCAATAAAAGGCTCCAGGGGCCAGACTTCCAGGGGCTCTCCGGCCACCACGGTGCTGGGGAGATCCCCCCTTTTCTCTGAACTCCCTCTACAGGTGCTCTAACCTCAGGCTTTACCATGGGCCAGTAAATTAACTATTGCTCCAGTTACTTGAGATGTCTGGCTGGTTAGGATCAGCTTTGTTTCTCATCAGCTCCTTTTTTGGATGAGCCTGGAAGCCTCAGGCTAGGGTGTGGGGTGGAGGTACAGTGCTAAGGGATGAAGAGCAGCGGGGTGGACACAGGAGCTGAAGGGAGCCCAGAGAGCAGGAAGAGGAGGTTACTGGGCAAGGAAGCCTCTTTTCCTAGGCACAAATCAACCTAAAGAAGCAGCAATCATGGGTAAGGGAAATTTAGCCCAGGACATCCCCTCTGCAGGTGAGATGGGGCCATCATTTCATACGCTACAGGCCTTCATGGGAAACGCACCACAGGCATCGCTGGCCCACTCCTCCACCCGGCTGACAGCGCAACGGCTGTTTTCCTACCAGGCCTGGGTGTTGCTGAAGTTTAGTCTGAGGCATGCAGAGTCATTCGGGCATGCACACTCAGTGTCCCGCGCCCCCAACACAGCAAACTGGGAAATGTGCCCCACCGTGTCCAAATTCTCCCTCCCTGTGATGGTTAGTTGTGTTGGTGAGGGTGGGAGGAGCAGGAAGACAAGAAAGCCATATTCCCCAGGGAAGAGCCAGAGAGACTGCATTCCATATGGATCTCGGGTACGCTGACTTCTCCCTTTCCCTTTCCCCTCCCCAAGTAAGATGATCAGCCATAAATAAACCAGTCAGTCATTAAGAGAAGAAGGGCTCTCGTTTGCCATGGAGGTGTGAGCAGTGCATGCAAAAGTGGGCCGCTCCAGTGGGCAGCTGCGTCGCTTGGTGGGTGCTGGTTTGTTTACCTACGTGGCAGGGAACCTGGACTCGGGTTCATTTCAGTTATCCCATGAGACCTGCTCAATAACGGACTGTTGAAGGAAAAAGCAAAAATAAAGAAAAACAAAAACAAAACAAGAAGCTCATAAATCCTAAATGCATTGGCATCCCTGCAGCCCCAGCCCTCCCGCCCTGGCAGCGACGTGAGCAGGCAGCGCGCCCCGGCAGAGCCCAAGCTTGCTCTCCACTCTTCCTTCCCCCATCAAGCAACACACACGGGGGACCACAAGAGAAGTGGTCTGAGTCGAAGCCGTGAAGGGAAACCCAACGTCAGACCTGGCCCAGCAGGTCTGGGCTGCCCCTGAAATGTGCAGAGGTCTCTCTGGATTTACTCGGGGCAGCGCAGACATCCCAAGCTGATTGACCTGCTGGTCACTGAGCTTGGATGGTGGTTGTTTCCCCAGCATGGGCACTGAGCTCAAAGCCTTCTGCCTGCCTGGCTTCTCGCTCTGCCCAAGGTCCCAACCGCTCTGAACATCAGCACGAGACACCAGGTGTCCAGCAGCAAGAGGCAAAGCAGGTTTTGCCAGTGCTGATCTTCCTTCCAACTGAGCTATGTTTAATGATGACTTCTCAGCAGCTTTATTTGCCCTTTTTATTCCTGTGGTCCCACAGGAACAGCCAGTGTGGAACATGACGTAACTCTGGCAGTCAGCAGGCCAAGCACGCGAGCTTGGCACAGCATCACTGGGCTTTGGGACCAACAGCAAGTACAGAACGGCCAGAGAAGCACAGAGACATCTGCACCACGTTCACACACAAGCAGAGTGTGTATTAAATACGCCCAGGACCAAGGCACCGTCGTTCCATATAAAGACCAACAACCTCACAGTGATGAACACTGTAACACCTAGAACAATGTGCACATTTCCACCTGAATTTCAACTGAAAACGGGGAGCAAATACTGGGAGAGTCCTGTGAAAGACCAGAGAACAGGGTGAACTTCATCCTTTTTTTAAGGGAGGAGCAGCTTCAGGCCTTGATCTCAGCAGGGTCAGGAGTGTGTGTGCCCGCCCCCCCCCAGGCATGCCAGGGGGAACAGGCCCTGCCTGGGTGCACAGCCAGCTGTCCCATAGTTGAAAGCCTCCTTTTCCCCTCAGTGCTATCCAGGCTATCCCAAGTGACTGGGAAATTCTCTGCTTTCTTCCCCTACCAACTTCTTCCCACCCAGGACTCCCACTGGAAAGTCACGCTGGGCACCTTCATCACAGGGGGAAGGAGATCTGAGCTCACCTTTGACCTGATATTCCTTAGTTGCCGGCTAACACTGGATCTGTCTTTCTTCAAGAAATCAGGGTTGCTTTTTGATTTCATAATATCTGGGGAGGAACAAAAGAAAACAGCATTAGTGTGGTGCCTGTGGGCTTCCTGCAAAGAGCAGAGCTGAGGTTCTGCCCCCCAGCCCAGCCAAGTGTCCCAATGAGTTCAACGCCCGTGGCCCTGCCAGACAGGCAGAGGTGACTCCTGGGGTCTCTGCTCCCCTGCACTGTGTGTGGCACGAGCTTTTCCTAAAGCAAAACACCAGGAGGCTTTCCAAGCCCACCAGCTTCCCATCTGTGGGGCAACAGGAGGCTGACTTAGATCTGCCTGGTCCCTGCCATCTCCAGTGAGACCGTCTGCAAGGAGCAGAGGCACAAACAAGCACCACTCTGCCCCATCACTGCACAAGGACCTGTATGTCAGGACACAGGCATTAGCCTGGGAACCCCACAACTGCTTAGAGGCACAGGAGGAGAACTGACCATATCCCGATACAGTGGTGTTCACAGGGGATTTCTCTCCCTGAGCTTCTGTGGCTGCTTTCAGCTGCTCTTTCAACCTGCTGATATCACAGTCTGCCTTGGCCTTCACGATGCTCAGCTCTGTATAGATGTCTTTGTACTTGTCGCTGGCGTATTTCTTATCCTGGCAAAGGAAGAACAACAACCCAACAGAGTCAGACTGACAGCTGGAGCCAAGGGGGTTGTGAGGACACCAAAGAGGAGCTTGGCAAACGCAGATGGGAAGAGCCAGCAGGACGGGGAAATGCTTGGCCAGGCCAACACATGCATTTCACAGCCACTCTTAAAGCCATGTCCAGGGCTTGAGACAGGCAGAAAGCTGCAAGCCCTGCGGCAGGAGAGCAGCGCTGCCTGTGTGTGCAGCCCCTTCAGGACAGGATCGCTGCTTGTCTGTGGGTTTCTCTTAGCAGAGACACAGAATTCAAGCAGAAATGGCCTTGGCAAAGTGACTGTCCAGAGCAAACCAGATTGGATGCTGGGAGGCTGGGCAGATCTCTCCCGCTGATTATTTTTGACATTTCAAAGCTGATCTGATGTGACAGGTAATAGGGAAAATTACTGAAGGGGATATTTTTCCCACAAGAAGGGAGAAGGGATAAGTCCTGAGCTGATACAGTCGTAGAGTGCTTTACTGATCCCACCAAAACAGGTGTGAAGTTCCGTTCAGGGGAAAAATCAAACGTTGTTTCAAATGTGGGCATAGGTGAGCTGAAATCTCAGCACAGACACACACAGGAGCAGAGCACAGCCCCTCAGAGGATTTTCAGGAATGTCCCTGGGCATTACCCTCAGTGCCGTCTGCAGCTCATCTTTGAGGGAGCTGATCTCCTGCTTCAGGTACTGGATTTCCGATTCCTTCACCCGCAGCAGGACCTGTGGGAACAAAAGCAGAACGTGTTCGGATGCAGTGCAGTCCTGAGATGTTCAGCTGCTGTGCCTGCTGACAACTGAACCAGGGTTGGACCAATCCCACACCAGCTCCATACCAGCACCACAAACTCACTGGTTCACCTGTCTTCTGGGTCACACAAGAAAAATACTCCTGGGTCTCGTGGGACCTTGCCCAAGCCTGCACTGCTGATGTGCTCCCTGCACACCCCTCAGTTTCTATCAGTCCCCACTGCTTTGGTGGACTGGATCTCAGGAGATAAACAGGATGGAGAAGGAAGAGCAGGTGTCCAACTCAGCATGGTGAGAAGATTAGCAATCCAAAAGCTCCTGGCCCCACTACACCCCACAACACAGTGCTGAGCAGCCCTGCAGACCCTATGCATGGTGGGATGGCTCTGTGGCATGGTCCTGGGGGTCCACAGACACCTGTGCCACTAATGCTGCCCCTTTGGCACAGCAGCAGCAGAGCTCACCTCCAGCTCGTAGGCGTCCTTGCCCTGCGTAAGAGGCGATCCAGCAGCCTCTCCCCCGCCTTCCCCGGTCAGCAGGGTCCGCAATCGCGTGATCTCCGCAGCCAGGCGGTTATTCAGCTCCTGGGAAGAGACAAGAGAGCTGCTGTGGAAAGGGGGAGCAGGGCCATGGCTTGGCACAGAGCCCAAGGCATGGCTTGCTCATCGCCCCCTGAGCACGCTGGCTGCCCTGGGAGCGGGTGGCAGGGACCCTCACCTGGTTGTGGGCGTTGAGCTCCTGGTTCTCCCGCTGGCACTGCCGGAGGGCCTGCCTCTCGGCCTCCAGCGCCTGCGCCAGGTGGGCGTTCTCCAAACACTTCTGCGAATACTGCTCTGAAAGCACCTCCAGCTCCCTCTGCACCGACTGTAGCTCCTCCCTGGGGAAACACACGTCAGGCAGTGCCCTCCTCACACACACCCGCATGTCCACCCCTGCCCACTCTTCCTCCAGCGCTGTGGGAGAATGAACCCAGGGGGGATCCAAGCACTGAGGAGGAGGATGTGCATCCTCCCTCTGGGGAAATCCTCAGGCCCAGAGCAAGCGAGCCCTTCTCTGTCCTGGCATGACAGTGCTTGGCCACCAAAGGGGATGGGAGGTCTTGCTGTTGGTTAAATGGCAGGACTTCCCTCAGGTTTCCAAACACTGAGCTGGGATCTATGGAGTTTGCTCAGGGCACTCGGGACCGGGTGTGCTGCACACCCACACAGATGCACCAGGGTTAACAAAGCTGCTGGGCTGTGCTGCTCGGCTCCCATGTGAGGACAGCCTTGCCACAGGAAGCTCAGTGCTTCCTCCTTGCCTGGTCAGATTTGGTTGAACAACCCTCACATGAGAAGCAGCATGGAGTCTGCACACCTGCTACTTCTGGTGGCCATAAAGCTGCTGAATTTGGGTAGTGCGGGGAGAGTGACCCAGAGCCCGAAAAACTGCGGGCAACCAGAAGGCTCCAAAGGGCACAGCTGAGCCAGGACCAAGGGAAGGGGTCCCTGTGAGGACAGGTCAGCCCCTAACTCCTTGCTGAAATCAAAGGGGTCTCCCACACGCTTGGATCTCCCTGAGAGACAGTGACAAATGGAGAATGATGACCCTCTTACAGGTATTGCCTTCGGAGGGCCTCGATGTCGGCATTGACGCTGCTGATCTGGGAGCGCTGGGACTTCTCCAGCTCTCGTTCCAGCTCCTCCCGGTGCGCGTTCTTCATGGCTTCAATCGCTGCGTGGGACAGCACAGGGTCAGCACTCAGCACCACCCCACCTGAGGCTGGGTTTCTGGGTTTCTGTTTGGTTTTTAAAGGAACCAAACCCGAGTCACCCCAGCAAACCTCCCTCTGCTTCAGGGCCCCTTCAGTCTCTGCCCCTGGCTGCAAAGTGCAAATCCCACTTTTTAACAAACTCCAAACATTTGTCCAATTCACATGTTGTTTTGTGGACTGTGGGATTCCTCACACAGAGCCCCTGGGCTCCAGTGCTTTAGAACTCCCTGAGGCACTTCAGAAGGAATTTCAGTACGGAATCAGCAATAAATCAACCACAGGAATGACTAACACCTTTCTGAGATGGAATGGAAAATGGATCAGACCCTGTGATCCCCACCCATCCCTCATCCCACTCCACATTCTGCTCTTCCACACTGGAGCAAACACCATCCCCATGTCCCCATCACCACAGAGCTGCCCCAGCACAGGAGACCCTCTGGCCTGTCCCCAAACCTGAAATGGTAGCAGCTGTTTCTTCTGCCAGCAGGCGGTCCTTCTCCTCCCGCAGCTTCTCTAGCTCACGCTGGTGCTGCCGCTGCAGGTCCTCGATCTTCTTCTGGTGTGTCTCCTCCATGGCTGCAAAGCCCCTTTCACATGTTGCCTGCAAAAGGGAGGAGGGGAAGGAGTTGGCCTGGGAGCACAGGGCTGGTGTGGCAGTGGTGGTGAGCCTGCCAGGAGCTGCACACCAGCAGGTAGGTCAGCACTCAGGTCCCGTCATGGGGATCTTCTCCCTCTCCAAGCAATGGAGGAGCCAGCTGAGGACAGACCTTGCAAGCTTGTCTGTCAAGCTCGATCCCTGACAGCTCTGGTGAAAGGGAAGGACAGGGCAGGTCAGGAGTCTGACCTGATTGGGAAACAAATATATCTTAAAATCAACAAAAAAAGGCCTACTGTGCCCCTTCTGCTCCCTCTCACAATGCCTGAACTTACACAGCCACCGATGAGGTGGAACACAAATGAGTCGTGACAGCAGCAGAACCTGAATTCCCAACTGAGCATCTCTTCAAATGCTGCCCAGGCAATTACCTGCAACTGAATTACTGGGAGCATGGGGATCCTGGATAGACACGTGGCTGCAGGACAGAGGCAGGACAGCAAAGCCCAAGGCAGGCTCAAGCCGTGGGCTGGGAAAGGGCAAGCACCAGGGATGCAGTGCATGAGACCTGCCAGACATCTGAGGGCAACCCTGATGCCAAGCACTGCACTGGGCCTTTCTCCCTCTTCAAGGTTGGCATTATTTCCCAGTTTCAATGGGTTTCTTCTTCATTTACGCTCGTTTTCCATGGGAAGTGAGAACTGTCACCTAGGGAGCCAGTGGGACTCCATGGGAAATTTAAAGGGGACAAATTCATTCCTGCAGTGGCAGAAGTGCCCCTGACAGTCTGACATCCCCGACTTACACTCCTCAACATCACTGCATTGTATAATGCTCTCTAATCTGTGCCACTCTCATTCCCGATTTTCAGCTCCAGTGCTTTTATTCCTCCCCTTTAAGTGTGACTCCTTCATTTTCTCAGGCCTTTTTTTTCCCCCTGAAACTCATAACTCAGTGCCAGAACCTGTCTGGACTTGGCTGCCTACAGAGAGGCACAACACAGCCTTGCAGGATTCGTTGTCACACCTTGAATGCTGGAGGAGAAAGGGGAACGTTCCTGCACAGGTCTGGCTGCAGATTCGGTATGTGATGTATTGTTAAGGCATCGCTATAAATCCAGGATGTGTGAACATGTACAAACCAGTATCTCCTGTTCCTGGTGCTACATCAGCTTCAGAAAAGAAGAACTGAGCACGTTTTAACCTGAAAATCAGACAGGTTTGCTATCACACAGTTAACTTCCTATCCAAGGGACGTTTCTATTTTGCTGTCTGTCCTTCTGCTTCCTACAGACATGCACAGATGGGACCGCTCTGCCCAGAAGATGCCACTTGCCTTCCCATCAGGCAAACCCCAGGTTTGGCAGAGCAAAGCTGAAGACAGGCTGGCAGTCAGGTTCATCACTCACTGTTATTTGTCAGCCTCTATTTTGGTGCTGGCCTTTTTGCTTCTTCCAAAGCAAGGACATCCCCCGGTGCAAGTGCCTGTTCAATGCCTGGCTCGCAGGACAAGGTGTCACCTGTGTGTCCAGCTAACCTGAGCAGGAAATTCAAGAAGGGGTCTTCCTTCCTCAGGGTTAAGATGGAGGAGATAATGTGCATTGAACACCACCCGCTTTCCTCCCTCTCCCCAGCAGCTCTGCCCGCCCAGGACACACGATTCACCCCGATGGGTCGCAGCAGAACTGAACTACTGCTCTCCCCAGGCTAAAACTAGCTTTTGGCTCAAGCTGAGCCATGCTTCACCTCAGCCCAAGCATGTGCTGATGATCTCAGGGCTGGAAACAAGCTCTCCCACATTTTTGCTGACTCTGAAGAACAAGTGCTCCATGAAAGCCTTGTCTGCATGGCCTCTGTTATTGACATTCCGCCTGCCCCTTCAACCTGGAAGCCTCCCTGGGTGCTGCTGGGAGTCTTCTACTTCCCTAAACCCACTTCCTAACTAGAAATGCTCTTGGATCAAAAGCCAAACATCAAACCCAAGAGGTTTTTTTAGTCGCTGTACCATCTCAGGGTGTTTTTCATCCAGTTCTGACCAGTGGAGCAATCTGACACAGGCACTTCATTGCCACTGGGCTTTTCTGTGCCCAGCCTGGGTTCCCTGTAACTGTGCACTGTTTGTTGTGAATTGCTGGTGTGCAGCACCAGGGTGCTTCTCCTTGCAGCCTCGTGCAGAGGAGCTTTGCTATGGAATCTGGCATCCATTTGCAGTTACTTTCCCAGGAACGTATATTTTGAGCGCATTAAGTTTCCATTTCCAGTTACATTTTTGAGGGCAGCAGAGAGAGACTGGAGATCGGATCAGACCGGGAAAGACAGAGTTGAGGAGTGCTTTTAAAGGGAAGTCATGAACAAATCATACCCCTCAGGGAGGAGAAACCCTATGGTCTTCATATTGAAGGTAACGTGAAGTCATCAAGCTACGTGGGAACCCTCCCTCCCTCTCCATGCTGAAACCATCTCCAACGACCAACCCACCCACTGAGCCCAAGCCCATAGCAATGCATTTAGAATACCCCAGCATGGAGAAAAGGAAATGCCATGCTTTACCAAAGCCTTTCTAACACTATGGGGCTTGCTTTGGTGTGCTGGCTCCTTCAGAGGACACCCCTTGGTTCAGCAAGCAAACCCTGGGCCTGAATGCACCCTCCCATACGCTCAGCAGCAGAAAGCAGAAAGCATTAAACGTATCAAGACCTTTAAGTTTTCAAAGTCTTTCTGGTATTTTTCTCTCAAGGTGGAAGCATTCCCCTCCAGATGCTTGTTCTCCAGCTCATCCCTCATGACGTTCATCTGGGCCTCCAGCTCCTGGATGCGCTCCCTCAAGCCATGCATGGAGTCCAGGTCGCTGCCAGGGCCCTGCCCGGTGCCACCTGCCTCACCAGCTGCCCAGGCGTCCCCACTGCCCGGGCCTGCCGTGGGGGATGCCTCTGGGTGCTGCCTCTGGTACTCATCCAGGGTCTCCTGCAGGCGCTGCAGGTTCTGGCTGTAGTGCTCCTGCAGCGCCTGCAGCTCCTCCCCATGGATGACCTGCAGCTCCTTGATCTTGGCCTGGAACTTGTCCTCCAGCATTTGCATCTGCTCCAGGTGATACCGCTCCATGTTCTGCTTGTCGCGGACAATGGCATCCAGCTGGCTGAGGCCCTCTGTCCTTTCAGCCTTCAGAGCATCCTCTGTCCTGTTTAGTTGCTCTATCACGTTTCTAATCTCCTCCTCGTACCGTCCCTGCAACTCGCTCAAGCTCTTGCTGTGTTTGTGCTCTTCTTCCTCCAGGAGCCTTCGCTGACTGTCAAGCTGGGACACCTTTGCCTTGAGGTCGGCGTTCTCCCGCTCCAGCATGGCAATCACCTCACCGTACTCACCCTGCTGCTTTCTGAGCAAGTCTTCGTACTCATCCCGAAGGAGAGAGACTGTCTTCACACGCTCCTGGCAAAGCACATCCATGCTCTGCAAGGACTCTTTGTAGGACTTCAGCTCTCTCTCGTACTCCAGTCGGACTTTGCAAGCAGCATAACAAACCTGAGCCTGAACAATTGCATCTTGGACTAACAGGGAAGAATACTGTTCAAGGTCTCCCATAAATGAATGATATGAAAGACTCTGAGATATCTTCAGGAGCTTCTGACAGTCTCTCATTGCCTCCTCAGGAGGCAGAGAGAGTAAGGCAACAGATATTTCCTTCAGAACATCAGATTTGTCCTTTAGTTGTTGGGCAAGATCCTCCTGAATGGAAACAAGAGCTTCACTATTACGGTCTGGCAGGCTGCCAATCTCCTCCACCTTGGCTAATTCCTGACACGGGACCATTTGGAGACAGCTCCCATCCCAGGAGATTTGGGTTCTTTCTGAAGCATCTTTTTGAATTTCAAGTGCTTCAGAAATCTGGTGCATAACTTTATCAAAATCAGGAGTCCTGTACGCTCTGATGATCTCCTCCAACATGCATTTATGCTGCTGGAGAGCTGTTTTGGTATTATGGAGGTCTTCTTCAATTGATTTTAATCTCTGATGAAAAGATTCTCTCATTTTCTGTGCAACAAACCCAAGTTCTGCCTTGATCAATGTAGCATCTGCTACAGCACTGAGAAAACACGGAGAAAAGCCCAAACCTGCAGTTTCTGTTTTTCCCTCGGCTTCTCCTTCTCTAGTGCTCAAGTGCACTCTCAGCTCCTCCACCTGGCTCCAGAACTCCCCTTCCAGCAGCAGCTTCTTAGATAGGATGCTGGCCAAGTCAACTGCTGTATGAGAAACATTTGCTGGCTCCAACAAAACCACCTCAGCTGTTCCCTGGATCTCTTTCAGAAGCTGCGATATCTCAGAGCTGGCGCTTTTCAGAGACTCCGCTACTTGGCTGATGAGAGAGGCCTCAAAGGCCACTCTCTCAGAAAGCCATCTCAGCTGGCCGGCGTCAAACATTTCCACTGGCTGCTCCTTGGAGACATGCTCCTCTTCTCCCAAAAAACCTCCTCCTGGAGCGGGGCTTTCCATGATAAGGCTTTCACTCTGCTGATACTCTGGCGACACTGGCGCCCCTCTCAAGGCTTGGATTGCGTTTGATAAGGTCGTTTCCACACTGGACAGAGTAACAAGGAACAAATCACCCTCTTCTTCCTTCTCTGATTTGGGCAGAGATCTCAGCTGCTCCCTGCACTTCTCCAAGCAAGTCAGCGCTTGATCATTTTTCATTTGGAAACCTCCCAGCTCACTAACATGACTCTCTATGAGCTTGAACTTCTCCTGCCTCTCGCTCTCCAGCTGGGAGATCAAAGCACTGACTTGGGATAAGCTGGTCTGAAGTTGTTCCCGCAGCTGAGACTCTGTGCTGGCCCACTGATGGTGGAGGGCGATGAGCGTCTCCTGATTATGGCCGTGCTGGCTTTCAAGCTTCATCGTTACATCTTTGAGTTTTTCCTCTGTAATATAAAGTTTGGTTTCCAGGGAATGGATGATTGAGAGGTAGGTCTCAGAGTCACTTGTCCCCGACGATGGGTAACCAAGAGCTGGCTCTGATGACATGCTTTCTTCAGACAGCGACCTGTCTTGGCTCGTGTCTGAAGAGGTACTGCTTGTCCAGTTTTTCTCTGATCCATCTGTATGGATGTATTTTTGGCACTGGATGCTCGAGAAACGGATTCTTTGCCTCTTTGCCCCCATGATTCCTACATCAGGCTTAGCTAAGGCTTTCTGAACTAACTCTTGGTCCTGGAGCTCTACAGCTGCGGATGGGGAGCCAAATTCCTCTGCTTGCCTCTGGTTGGTCTCAAGAACCTCCTCCTCCTCCTCTTTCAGTGCATAAGTCAGGGCTGGGAGGACATCCTGAGTTTGCAGAGGCTGCCCCAGTTGGGATGGGTGACTTTCATCCACCTCGAGATTGGGGCCAAGATCTTCCACCTCCTCAGCACATGGACCTGTGCTTACACTGGCTAATTTCTTTAAAGCCTCCTCCTTGGCCTTTAGCTTTACTTTAGTCTCCTCTAAACTGCTATCTAAAGCAACCATTTTAACCAGAGCCTCACTGAGATCTTGATCTTTCTTCTCCACAATTCTCAAGTGCATTTCCTTAACATGTCTCAGCTCTTCTTCTTTTTCTTTCAGCACCTTCTGCACACCCTGGAACTGATCTGACACCTCCTCAAATGACTGCTCCAGATTGTGGTAGTTGGTCTCTTCCATTTTCAACTTTGCCTGCAGCTTTGCAACTTCGTTATCCGACTCAGCAACCTGATTCATGAGCTCATGGAAACGACACTTGAGCTGATCTCTCTCTCTTTCAAGCTCCTTGATGTGCTCTGCGAGTTTCTGGAGGCTGGCCTCCTTCATCACCAGCTGCTCCTCCAGCTGGTGGACAAGCTCACTGCCTTCAAACTTTGCACTCAGCTTCTCCTTCTGCAGAATCTCCATTTGCTGCTCACTGTTTTGCAGCTGGTTCTCATACTCATTGGCCTTATCCTCTACCTCCTTCAAACTCCGTATTAAAACCTGCTTTTCCCTCTCACAGCTCTCCAGCAAAGCCTCGTAATTCTTCTGCAGCTTCTCCTCCATGAGGACCCGTGATTGCTCGCTAGCGTTCAGCTGCCTGCTCAGGTCTGCGATCCTGTCTTGGAGCCGCTGCACCTCCTTCTGATGGTCCCTCTGCAGAGCCTGCTGCATCTCAAGGTCTCGCAGCTCCTGGGTCTTCTCCAGGAGCAAAGCCTCCGCGCTCTTCAGCTTCTGCTCGCTGGCCTTCAGCTGGGAGCTGAGCGCGGCCTCGCCGTGCTGCCACTCCTCCAGCTGCTCTTTGGCTTTCTCTTTTTCGCTCCTCAGGTCGCTCTTGAGCTTGGCCAGGGTCTGCTCCTTGATGGAGAGCTCAGCCGCTGCGTTACTGAGCCTGGCCTGCAAGCTCTGAATCTCGGCTTCGTGGTGCCGGATCACGTCCTTGGCCTCGGCGTAGCTGCGCTTCAGCGACTGAATCTGTTGATTGATCAGCTCTTGACGCTGGCATTGGGCTTCCAGCTCGCTTTGGAGGTCTTGGTTGACTTTGTGGAGCCTCTGCCAGGCACCTGATGGCGAGGCGGCCACCTCGGTCTTAAAAAAATCGATTAAATACTAGATTAGTAACACTCTTGGCTCTCCCTTCTGAGTGTCACACCTCTGGCCAGGCAGGCCCCGGAAAAACTCCTCGCAGCTATTTGGCTGCTACCCACATGCTCCAATTGGGATGATTTGCTCTTGGCACAATTTGTTTGTTTGTTTTAACCAACTTTTTGTTTGGTTTTGGTTTTTTTGTTTGTTTGAATGAGCGACAACTGCTTTCCAGTAACAGAAAACACAAACCACAACATCAAAACAGCTGTACAGGAACAGGCTAAAAGGGGAAAAAAAAAACCAAACCAAAATCAAATAGAACCAAAAAAACAATGAAAAAGAAACACCAGCAGTAAAACAGAGATAGACAGACGAAAGAAAAATGGGAAGGGTGGGGAGGAGGATAGGACAGGAACAACTCAACAAGTAAGGAACTGCTTTTTTAGCATGTTTGTTTTGTCGTGAAACAAAAAGTGCACAGTTCAGGTAACACAGTCCTACCGACCAAAAGCAACAACAGAAAATGAGGTGATAGCAAATGACATCACATCCCACCCAAACGCAGGGAGACAGGACAGCCGGCGTGGCGATGTCATTTCTGTGACTGCCCAAACAGGACTTAGTGGCTGCTCATCACATTAAAGAGATGTTGTTACTCTAAAGTTTAAGACTAAGGAGGATCTAATTCCTGCAAAATAAATAAAAACCAACAAAACAAAGGACAAAATAAAAAAGCCCGACAAGTGAAGGGAGGAAGGTGTGATGAGAATGTAAAAATAAGAGAAACCAACCTTTGTGAGATTCAAACCAAAGCAATGGAGCATGCAAAGAGAAAACTCACAGGGAGAGTCATGCAGAAGGCAACAGAAATTATGTATCTTTAAAAAAAATAAATACACAGACAGGAAGAGGCAAGAGAAGCACAGCGTTAAGCCTAGGAATTTGGCCTGCCTTGCTGTACTCTGGTTGCTGGTAAGGAAAGCCCACAGATGTGACACTCAGTTATGTTAAGTTAAATTTCATGCTTTACACCAAAAACATGCAAGAACATCCGCCCGGGACAGGTTAGTATGTGACCCCTCCCACCCGCCGTGACCAGAGCCCGGGGACATCTCTAGTCCATTGGGAAGGAGCAGGAGCCCCAGTTGTTTCTCCCAGTAGGGTTTGAAGTTGGGGTGTCCCGTCCCGAGGAAGCTCAGAGCAGGAGAGGGGTTACACGAGGCCAGAGAGGCTTCAGTGCAAGGCACATGCATCGGGGGGATATCTCAGCAGCTGCCTTATGAAATGTGCAGCATCTTAGGTTGGGAGAGTGCTTGGGGATCCATACAGGGCTGGTCATGCTGCCAAGGAGGGGTTGGTGCCACCCAGGCAGCTCGGGAGGGAAGGCTGGCAGCAGTCATGCTCCTCCCATCATCCCTCCCCATAGATAATGTAGGAACCTCTGCAAAATTAGGCATGATGGAAGTTGGGGGCACATGAAATTCAAATTGTCCGTCCAAAAAAAGAAGGCCATGATGTTTGTTGTCATCTGGGGCTGCAGAATTCCGCCCCTCCCAGCAATTCCACTGCCTTCACCCAGCAGGGTTTGGTGGGGTTACTCCCTTCTGCCTCAGGTCTTTTAATCCCTCTAAGGGAAATCCTCAGAATAATTAGACTTGAGCAAGCAAAAGCCTCCAACCCTTCCAAACGCCCTGTCCAACTCCTAGGTCAAAGTCTGGGTCATTTATTACTGCAGTGAAAGCTTTGCTCGGCTCTTCTGCAGAATTCCCCTCTTGCACCTTGTATCAAGGTGCTACAGTCAACTTCAACATGGCAAATCTGATGGTGGATTCAGCATCCATTGTTTAACCCCATTTCCTGATTTTTCTGAGCACCAGGCAAAGGGAGGTCAGATGTCTCTGCCCCAGGGAAATGAGAGCTAGCTACTCTTCCAACACTGCCAAGTGAAAATGGAATTCCTCCAAGCAGGGACTCCACAAATAAATGCATTAATAACTCCTCCAAGGAGATCACCGGCAAGGAAGGCAAGATACTCCCCGCCTGCCTGGGCTGGCTCAACTCTTTAGGGGAAATTTCTCCTGTAAGAAATAGGGGTGCAAGGTTCAGCATCAACACCAGGCTTGCAGCCTCATGAGCGCAGCGTCCAGCCATGCATGGCTACTTCGACCCAGAGCCAGTCTGACCACGTGAATTTGAGTAGGTGAAAATGCTGCCCCCTGCACAAACCAGGACCCATGAGAGCAGCCAGAAGCTGCTCCGCAGGCATCACAGCTCCTCCGGGCATGAATGCTCCCAGAGGAAGTGCTGGAAAAAGCCCCCTTTGTTTGGAGGAGGGGGAAAAGCCTTCCCAAAAGACTCTCCAATCTTTTTTTCCCAGAACCTCCAAAACACTTTTAGGCTTTGCTGGGGGCGGGCACCGTGTTACAGAAGGAACCACCAAAGTGATCCAAGGCAACAGGTCATCCCGTTACACATCCCACGCTGGCTGCGGGGAGCAGGCCCAGGAGATACACCCATGTGTGCTGTTTGCCCATGCAAGTGCCACACAAACTCCCCAGCCAGGAGCAACCGCTGGACTCCAAGGTGCTTAGAGAGCCTTGTGTGCACCCCACTGCCTGAGGGGACATGTGAGGCACAGGAACAGGGAAACAGCTGTTGCACTGGCAAACAGAGTACGAGATGGATCAGAGGTGGACTTTGCTGAGGTTCCTTCTGCCTACCATGGCTGTGTTTAGTTTTCCCTCAGGGCCATGAGTAGATAATGCTATCTTCTGTCTACTTCATCCTAAATCAGAGGGTTTGTTAAGCAGACGATCCTGGCAGAATTAGTAGTATCTGCAAGAAGGTCAAATCTCTTGGACCCCACTCAGTGGTGGACATCTCTGGATCAGCTGGGATACCCCCATGAACACCCTGGTCTGAAGCCCACCCAGGTCCCCCTTGGGCACAAAGAAAGGTGGATTTCTCTCTGCTCCCCACTCTCCTACCTGCAACACGTAGCCCTCCCGGGCGCTCTGCTCCCGGCCCAGTGCCACTTTCAGCTGGTCCTGCAGGTGCCGGTTCTGCTCCAGGAGCTCCAAGGCCTCCTTCTGCTTCTGCTCCAGCTGGAGGGACACAAACACAGACAGCGTCCAGGGAGTGGGCAGGGGGTCAGCCATAAGGAGCGAGCAGCTTGGAGGGGATGCAGAAGCAGAATGAACAGGGCTTTTGATGGCACCGCTGCTTTGCTCAGCTCTGCTCTGGGCTCTGGATTTCATTTTACTAGGAAAAGTCCCTCCCCCCCCAAGAACTAAGGAGCACATTAATTTAATCCATAAAGCTCACTGCAGTGAAGGATGAACAGCACCAGCTCGTGCCAGGCATGACCCAGGCAAATCCCAGTCCAGTTTGGATTTGCGATACTCCTGGTTACTTCACGCCTGCACCCCTTTCATTCCTGCTAATACACCTTAATCCCAACTAACAGCAACCTTTGTTACCCCAGGCACGAACCTCTCCCAAGCGAGCTGAGTCTGAGTTTCTACCTCCCTTTGCCTAAAATCGTGATTGCCTGACACATGCTCCACAAAAAGGGAACCTTTGTGGTGTGTGCTGTAATTCAAGCTAGACTATAGTTCCTTAGACCTAACTGCAGACACAAATCTCTGCAGATGCAGAGGCACACAGAATTATGAGCTGGAATTCAGAAGCTGGTTAATACACATTGTACCCATCTTATCACAGGCAGGCTGCTGTGTTAAATGGGAGGGGGTAAGGAAATACCACCCTTGCAAGACCAGCCCTTTCTGCAGCTGTGGGAACATGAAAGCTGCCACAGAGCTGTACAGGAATGGACACAGACCTGTGCCCCACCAGCTCCCCAAGGGCCCCTACAGCATCCCCACTTGTCACTCTTACAAAGTAGGAATAAATAAAGCTTTTTAAAGCCTTGCTCAGGCTTCCTACAGTTCCTGCAGTGGCCTGAGGGTCATTCTGCCAGGCAGCCTGCACCCCGCTTTACCTCCTTCTCCAGCAGCGTGGTCAAGTGCTGCTTTGTCAGCCCCTCATCCCGGTCCTCAGTGTGGGTGAGGTGCAGGGGTGTGATGGGGATCTGCTTCTCCTCCCGCAGTGGGGTGGTTTCCACCTGGTGCCAGCGCTGCTCGATCTCCACGTGGACGTTCTGGGGTTTGATGTCTGCTGGGACGGGCAGGATCCGATCCACCTCCATCCTTAGTGCCTCTTCTGACCCTGCCCCATCCACAGCATCGATCATCTCAAAGCGCTTGCGCCGCTCCTCCCGCCGCCGTGCCCGCTCCCGCTCCAGCTCTCCCGGGTCAGCGTCGGTGGCGCCGGCATCCCTGGGAAAGGCGGCAGAGCCGTTCTTGGAGGAGTCTGCAGCGTTGGCACGCTCCTGCGCCAGGGCTTGCTGGATGGGGCGAAATTCAGCCCAGTCAAAGGTCTTAGATCGTCCTTCTCGACGGCGCTCCCGGGCACGGCTCCGCTTCTGCTCCGGGTCCAACTCAGCTTGCTCCACATCTGGCTTCTCGCTCGGCTTTGGACCAGTCTCGAAGGAAGAGTTTGTTTTGCTTTTCTCTTCTGGAAGAGAGCTGCAAGGACAGAGAGCAGGTGAAGGAAAGCATCAGTGGGTGCTCGAGATGGCCAGGCGCTCCCATGCATGCCTCAAAGAGCTGGGTGGAAAGGGGCTGCTGGAAGCCCAAGCCAATGCCACGTGGGTGCTCCCCTGCCCCTCCATCTCCCGTTGCCTCTTGGGCACAGGAGCCACCGCTGCCCTTCCCCAGGGTCACGCTGGTGTGCAAAGCCTTGGTGCAAGCGGCGCTGGCTGCTCCTGGGCACCTCCCGGCCCCTGGAGAATGACTGATCCCGACCTCGCTCCTCCTCAGCAGCTGCTCTGGGGCCAGCAACCACAACCCAGCAGCAGGCCATGGCCAAGGCAGAGACCCCGAACCATCCTGCTAGGTGAGGAAGAGGCTTCAAAAGCCTCTCTGGTGCCCACTGGCTGGCTCGCCACCCGCCTCCCCATCTGTGGGGACCCATGCACACATGCTGGTGGATGTGGCCATAGTCACGTGCTTACAGAGAGGATGCCACTAGTTCCACCAAAGTCAGCCTGGCTTCAGAGCTGCGGGGCAGAGAAGCACAGAGCAACTCCCAGAGGTCATGAGTTGACAGGAGGATGGTTTTCCTCAAGCCTGGCAAAGTCAGGGTATTAATGGGTCAAAAACTTCTCCGTGCCACTGTCTGCACTGAAGGCACAGATCTCCCTTGGGGAAGCCAGCCTTGCAGCACAGGGGCTGTATGCTGTACGTGCTGCTGTCGGTGCAGCAAGGAGAGCCAGAGTTATTCAACACACCGCGGGAGTCACTGCAGATGCTGATTTCTCAAGCAAGGAATGATTTTTAGTGCTGAGTTAGAAGGCGGTGGGGTGTGGGTGGAGACATACTCATCAAGCAGGGAAAGTTAATTGGGGAAGGCAGTATCGTATCCAACCTATGGATAATCCGTAATGCAGGATTAGCTTATTATACGTAGACATGCCAGCCTGGTAACATGCAGATCAAAATTAAAAGAGAAAATAGCAGTGTGCTAAGTTTGCAGAAGCCTGTCCCGAGGGAGTGGCAGGCATTTGCTGAAGTCCCTTTCCTCCCAGAAGCCCCCAAGATGCCTCCTGAGGCACAGCCCTGCTGCTCAGTCTGACTCCTGGCTCTCCCTGCTTTCAGTACAACCACAGCATCCCCTCGGGATCCAGCCATCAGCACAGCCTCAACAAGCTTTCTGGAAAGGCACAGCAGGAAGAGCTGGAAAGCAGCTCCCCACGCCCTTTGCTGCAGGCAAAACACTGCTAACAGGTCTCTGACCCACAGGACCACGTGCACCAAAACTGCTGTGACCGGGCTGGAGCAGCAGCACAGCTTCTCCTCCCACCTTGGTAACACACCCCAGGCTCCCGCAGCCAGCAACCTCATGTATGTGCATGTGCCCAAAACAAAGAATGGAGCAGAAGAGATGACTCTGCATGGGTCCAGGGCTAGTATCTTCCGATGCACTCTCATCTTCCAATGTATTTTCATCCACGGCCACACCACAGGCTCAGTAGAGCTGGGTTTTAAGAAACTGGCCATTACAGGCTAAAACCAGCTCGCAGATAATTCCTTCTTCAGCTCTGTCACTTGCAGCTAATAAAATAAACCCAAAAGGCACCACAATGAAACCTCCTTGCTCCTCAACCATTAGAAGATACTGCATGACTTCAAAGCCAGGCGCTCAATCTGGAGCCAGTTAGCGATTACAGCTGCATTTTCAGTAAGTAAAGCGGGGATGAGATAGAGCCTTTCAAATGGAGAAGAGTGCCAGGAAAACAAGGGGGGTCTGGGGCGCCTCAGCCGTTGTTGTGAGGCAGAAATTAGGCTGCTTTAAATAACACGTGGAAGAATCTCAGCATTTCTAGAGATGACATTTCTCGCAAGCTCATTTCTCCTCTGCTGCTTTCCAAAGGGCACAGGATGTGTGTCAGGAAGCGGAGGGATGGCCGCTGGGAACGGAGTTAAGAGACTCAGAAGACTGACCTGAAGTTTCTCATTTTATCTCCCACAAGTGGCCCCTGGCTATTAATTCTGCTCAAACGTTTCACGTCTCCTCCATCCCAGACAAATTAATTCACATCACATGGGAGGTGGGGTCTTTGCCTCTCAGTGGTATTTATAGGTCAAACCAAAGTGTTTTTAAGACGGGTGGCTGTGGAAGCAGTGGAAGCTGTAAGCTGAGCACACTGCTGCGGTGTGCAAGGACATGAAGGCTGCAGGGAACTGGGGGGACACTGGGAAACTCAGCCTCACCAGGCTGAGCAAGGACCCAGTGCTGAAGCAGCTACCTGCTTTCTTGTGGGTATTTTCTATCTGCATGGTCATCGTTGGCAGAGTGTAATTACTGCCTCAGGAGATGGCAGGGCACTGCTGAGGGCAGGGAGCGGTGCAGCAGTTGCCCCCCTCCCCAGGTGCTGACACACAGAGCGATATAAACAGTAAGCAGGACTTGAGTAATCCGGAAAGCATGTGCTTGGCTCAGTGGAGATGTGGAGTGGGTTATCGAGACGTGGCAGAGGGCTGCAGGAGTGTGTGGAATCAGGCCAGCCCCGGGGACAGGGCAAACACTGCCACCCTCCCAGCACGGCTGAGCACCCAGACTAACATATCCTGGCCATGCTGTGCAGGTATTTGCCACCTCTCCACCATGAGCCTTTGTCAGTCTGTCCTTTGGCTTTCCAACAGTCCTGTCCACAAGCCATTCCCGGCATGTGGATGTTAATGATGTGCCTGAAGCCAGGTGGGATGGGCTGGGATACCCACACACAGAGTGAAGGGCTTGTGAGCAGGTGCCAGGTGAACACAGCCCCCTTCACGCACAGTGCAGCCCCTCAGCTCACAGCAACACCTTCCCAGCAATGCTGGCTAACCCACGCCAGACTCTAACCTATCTGAAACCTGTGTGGTGAAAAACAACAGAAGTGCACATATAATTCCCCTTTTGCCCAGCTCAGGATTGAGATTCCTGGTCTATTTATGCAGCACAACAAGTTACTGCCCAACTGCTACCTGTGCTTGGACCCTCTCACTGGGGTAAGCCAAGTCAAACCACTTTGTGGGCTCAGAGCAGATGCAGAGCACAGGACTATCGTGCCACAGTAACCTGTTAGGCTATAAATATATCTGGGTCTTTAAAGAGAGCGAGGTCCCCTCAACTTTTCTTGGTCTTCATCTTCGTATCTAGTCACATCGGAAGATACCAGTGTGGGGAAATCAAGTGTCAAGACCACGTTGCTTCTTCCCTTCTCTCTGGCTTTGATTAAAAGAAAAAAAAAAAGAAGAAAAAAAAAAAAAGGGAGGGGGGGGAAAAAAGAAAAGAAAGAAAAATAAATGGAAACCGCAGGACTTCCCATCCGAGGTGCAGAAAAGGAGGAGCATGCAGTGAATCACGAGATATACAAACCACAGAACGTTAATACAGGAGAGAACACAGTTTTCCAACCTGGGCTTCAGCACGGATAGTTTCAAAGAGAAGTTTTTCCTGGGATTGCATGGAAATCAAACATACAGAGGAGTGAGGAGAGAGGTGGCTTCCCCGAGACCCCCGTGAGATCCACCAGAGCTCGGGCAGGGCTGGGAAAAGGTGGCTGAATGCCAAGCAGGATAAGGTAGGAAAGACTGGAGCATCTCCAGGTCAACAGCACCGGGTGAGAAGAGCCATTCCACCAATGTGGGGACAAACCTGGCAAAAACCTGCTCGTTGCAGCTACAGTAAGGACAGGAGATGGAGTTAATGGTGTGGCCGTGTCCACGAAGCCTGTAAGAGGTGGCCTGTACGAGTGTGGCTGGCGCAGTTAGCTGTGAGGAGGTCAAACACCCTTTACCCGCAGCTGCAAGCGCTCACAGAAGGTATTCTGTGAAGCAGGGGGTCCCTTCCTCTGGCACTGACGGCAGGAGGAGACGCAAGCGTTACTAACGCGTAAGGGGAAGCTGCTGCAGCAGCTATCTGGAAGATCAAAGGAGGAGGGAAGACGATTCGGCAGCTGGAGTTTAAAATATATCAGAGCCAAGCAGCTTCTCAATTGAACCCTGGGCTTGTGCTGCCGTGACCCATGGAAGGGATGGGCAGCTCGTGCTGAACAGTAGCCAGAGGAAAGGGAGAACCCAGCACAACTGAATCCAAGTGGTTTCACAATACCTGATGGGAATCCAGAGGAGCCTTGATATAGGAACAGTATTTCATATTCCTATGCATAAATTAAAGCCACATTTTCAACCCTCTTTGAAATCTGCACACATAAGAGTAACTTGGTGTATCAGCATCCCCACAAAACGTATCCAAATTAAGCCCACAGAGAGGGATGTGAGAAAGAGCCACAGCTTCCAGGAATGGAGATGAATGGATAGGCTCAGGAAGAGGAAAGAAAGGATAAAGGAAGAGTTACTCCTGCATAGCAAACCAGACAACCACGGGGCTGTTAAACTCCCCCTTTACCTTGTGACATCAGGAGCAGTGGTGGGGCGAACGTGCTTCATGATGGTCTGGATCCAGTTGCGGCGAATGCCTGATGTCATGGCAGAGAGGGTGAACTCCCCTTCCTTCGTCTAAGGAGAGAGGAGAACTGTCTCAGAACAGCTGACCCCACCCAGTGGCACCTTCCCGCTCCCCCAACACCACCCTGCACCCACCCCTGAGCACCCAGTACTGGGACACTGCTTGCTGGCTGCACAGAGGCTGTACCCAGCCTCTCCACCCTGCCGCCCATTCATGGTGGGAATTAAGTGTTCCTCAGTGATCAGGCTAGTTTTGCTGTAGCTGAGACCTCAGGGCTGAGCCAAAACCTTCTTCTCCCCTTCATCTTTTGTGAACCAAACAACTGTTTCTCAAACCCAAGGCCATAGCTCTCCAGAGCACAGCAGGGGATGCAGCATGATCTCTCTCTGGTGTTTGGGGGAGATGTTTCCCTTGCCAAAGAAAAGCATCCTCAAGCAGCAGCCCAGCATGAGCAACCCCAACTGCCTTGCAGCCGGCCTCTTCCTCCTCCCCACATTTTCCTTACATGGATCTGGAAGCCATAGTTTCGCTGAACCGGGTACTCAGTAACATCATAGCACGTTGACAGATCGATTTCTCCATCTAGGTCAGCTGCCTGGAGAGGGGGGGAGAGGTAAAATAAGCTGGAATGCTTTGCAAACCCAACGTGTGGTGAGCTCGTGAGGAGGCAGGCAGCTGGTCTCTGAGAAGCACAAAGCCACAAAGAGAAACTGATGCTCCAGGGCCTCAGCACTGGGGAAGACCATCTGCCCGGGGTCAGTTTGGGAGCGCTTGGGGCTCACCTGGGTGTGGAGAGATGGGCTGAATGCTGATAGGGAAGACACTTACCTCCTCTGCCACTGAATCCCGGTAGTATCTGAGGCTCTGGTCAGTCAGCACAAACCAGTGCTTCTTCCACTAGGAAACAACCAAGACAGGGAAGTTACAATCTCACTCCTTTCCCACCAGCAGAGCCCAGACATCACAGGTCACCCAGCAGAGACACAGCTCACAGCACCTCCCTTCCCAGCTCCACACCCAGCATCACTGAGAGACCCTCTTGGGATGAAGGGGAGACCCAAATGGGCAGCAATGCAAAGGACACTGTGATGGTTTGCACTGCCAGGACCCTGCTCTCCCCAGTGCTGCTGGAGCACCGGATCCTCTGCAGCACCAACCCTGCATGTGATGGTGAAACAGTGCCAGAGCCACGAGGGTAGACAGAGCTTTCCCATAAGCTCCACTGGCAAGATGATGCTTTTAGCAGCTGCACTTAAGGCCTTGGAGGGATTAAAAAAAACCCCAAAACAAACCCAAAAAGTAGTAAAACATTCCTGTTTTATCCACAGTACCTAGAAATTGAGTTGGAGCCTATTCCTGGCCCTTGCTCTATACAAATACACCTTCTGCACACTCCCAGCAAGGAACAGGCTTATCCAAAGCAGCTTTTGCTTAATAAAGGACTCGCTCCAGCAGCTCATTCTCCCTCTGGCTGCCTACAGACCTGCCCTCGGCCCCAGGACCCAAGGCACCAGCAGGTACCTGCAGCAGAGCCCAGGCCATGGTGGTGCTCACACCTGTGGGTGAGTCGCCCTTGGTTTTGGGCTGGGCAGCAAGGAAAAGAAATCCAGGGAAGGGGCAGTTTGCAAACAGCCACACCAGTGCCCATCTCTAATGCTTGGATAAAGCAGCACATCCCACATCCCTCCGGGAATGGACAGGAAGAAAGCAGCTGCTTCTTTCAGTGCCAACTCAGAGACATTTATTCCTTTCTTGGCCTTGCCATTTCCCTGGCACTCAGGAGACCTTATCTGAGGCTCATTACTGATGCCAAAAAGGTTGCTGGGTCACAAGGGAGATGAGACTAATAGAGAATGGGAACATGAAACCAGTGCTGCTATCCAAGCTGCCCTGGCTCCCTAGAAACCCAAGACACGATATCCAGCTGTGGGGCTTTTAAACCTCCTCCCAGCTATTCCTGCTCCAAAACAAACACTGTTTGCACAGGGCTTGCACACAACACTGCTGCCTAGCTCCAGAGCTCTACAAATTCCCTGTCACTGCTCTGCCCAAGCACCTACACCTAGTTTCTCCCACCTGGAGCCAGTCCAATACCGATCTGCCGTGTGAGGACATCAGAGCTTCATCAGCACCAAGAGCGCAGCCCCACGCACAGCCTGTGCTGCCCTGGGACGTGGGACTAGGTGTCAGCTCCCAGAAACCAGGACCTACCACAGCACTGAAGACCGTTGCAAAGGGCAGAGCAGACTCACCTGCCCATCCTCGTACTGCTTTGTCAACCAGCCCTTCTTGAAGTTCAGCAGGTCAGGCTGCAAGAAAGGAGAGAGGCAATGAGAGGGAAGGGAAGAGGCGTCTGTGTCTGTGCCCAGAAGACAACAGCAGCAGCTTGATAAAACACAGTGCAGCAGTGAGAGACCAACAACAGTTAAACTCACAGAATCATAGAAATAGTTCAGGGTGGAAGAGACATTTAAAGGTCATCCCATCCAAATTGGATCATTATACTGTGTTGTGGCTAAATGTACAGTTTATTTAGCCTGTCTCTTCCTAGCACTTCTTTTGTGATTTCCTACAGCTACACCAGCATTACAGAGGAAAGAGCAGACAGGAATTGGTAAAACCACAGGCCATTTTGTCTATTATATATTACAAAGGACAAACTACGTGCTATTGATGCAAGGCTGCAGGTTTCACAACAAAACTGAGTTCCCAAGGCTGGAAATTCAGGGAATCCCAGTGCTGCACCACCCAAACGACACCTGCTCTTTCCTCCAAAGCGCGTGCATCAGGATGTGGAAGCTCTGAGAAAAGCAATGAAGCCAGCGTGGGATAACTCCCACCAGCCCTTCCTCTCACCCTGCCCATGCGCAGGGAAGGATGTGGTGGAAATGCTTTCACTCCCTCGAGGCTGAGCTCCTCCAGCTGCTCCATGTGCTGCAGAGCGGAGGAGGAAAGGACAGCAAAGTGTGAGATGCAGCTGTAGCGACTGGAAAGGGCTATAGCAAGGGGAGCGATGGAAAACTGGGGTCTGGAAGCCTATTTAACCAAACCTATGCTGTGGGACAGCACATCCCCCATCTGAGTGTACCCACCACGGCAGGAACCCAGCCCTGCTCCACAAAAACAGTGGGGAAAGTAAATGCCACCTTGCTCTTCCCAAATTCCTAGAGAATCCGAGGAGGGAGTAGACAGATGCCAGCCCGAGCAGCCCTGACTGTGATGTAGCTGCGGGCAATAAACCCACTGAACCCCACCAGGGCCTGTTGATGAGGCAGTGATAAGCCACTAAAAGCCTGTACAGAAAATTGCCTTTGTAATGACTACATCCTTCTCTGAAGCAGGTTTATGAGAGATGGGCATCCTCAGCCCTAATTCCCTGAGACCACGATATCGCTTGCCTGCTCCTCCTTTGCTGAAGTGCAGGTGGGATCATGCTTCCAGATCTGGGTCCTGTTTAAGCTCTTACTTGTACAACCAGAGAGCATTAAGTAAATCATCTGCATTTTGCATCAAAAATAACTGGATCCCAATCCTGCACTTTGCAGAGAAGGGAAAGGGAAGAACTGCAAGTGTTGCAGTTGCTCATGGGCTTGTTATTCATCAGCTGGGAAGAAGCACAGTGCAAGAATCTTCTGCAAAAGCACATAAACCCCTCCTTAGGAGCACTCATGATACTTTACTACACTTCCTAGTTTATTTAAAATGTAAGCAAAGGTATAGAAGCAGCCAGAAGGGAAGGAGGCTGCTGAGCAGTACTGCACGTGTGTTAGACTGGGCTGCAGTGAGACACTGCAGAAGCCCCCAGAGCAGGATGTTTCCCCTGCAGAGCCCACTCCTCCACAGAAACCCCTCTGCTTTCCTCTGAGCAGGAGACAGTGCAGGCTTTGCCCTGAGCTGCAAAGCTGCTGAAACATGTCAAGTTTGGAAAGAGCTGCCACTGGAGGATGTAGCCATCAGAAACCAAAACCAGATGAAGCACTTGATGGAAGAGATCCCCACGCAGCACAAGCCACAGCTCTTGCTGTAACCCACTGAGCCTAACACGGGATGAACTCCATCAGCTTCCACCTGACAGATCACGGATCTGATCTGACACAGCAAACCCGACAGGCAGGGGAGAGTCTTGCAATCATGACTGCAAGGCAGAAGGCACGTGAGTTTTTCTTACATTGCTACTTTTATATCAGGAAAGGCACAACAAAGGTCTATCTGATGCAAGGAAAAAGGTTTTCTTCCCACTGACTGCATGATTCCTTGCCTTCGTTAGATGATGTGCATAGCCACTTCACGTGCACTTCTTGCACCTTTTCACTGCCACCAAGAATTTAAAAGTCACTCTTGTGCCTGTAGAAGTCTATGTTTAAAGCT
Organism: Gallinula chloropus; assembly: GCF_964237585.1. Taxonomy (NCBI): domain Eukaryota; kingdom Metazoa; phylum Chordata; class Aves; order Gruiformes; family Rallidae; genus Gallinula; species Gallinula chloropus. The sequence continues at coordinate 5,749,979 of NC_140100.1, forward strand.
ACTACAGAAACACTACCCTACTGGATTTTTCTGAGAACTCCTTTAACAGCAGCTGTCCATCCATGAAAAATGCATCTCATATTTACAGTGGCTGTGTAATCTTTTCAAGAGATTAACAAGTGTATTTATTTTGTTCCTACAAAAGGGTGGTGAGCGAGAGGAGAGCAGTTAGTGTTTATTCTGTACTGTTTGCCTCCAGGTCTGGTGAGCATTTGAAATATGCAAAGGGAGGAGAGCTCAGGTTGAGCCCTTCCTCGCAGCCTCTGTCTCACTGACACCCACTTGTGACTGCACAGACATCACTCAAGCATCATGAGAAAGCCAGGACACGTGTTCGCTCTCCTTACCACGCCAAGCGTGAAGTGTGAGGCCAAGTCACTGAAACAGGCTCCCAGTAAGAGCATAGCCTGTGCCCTACATGCTGGCTACGGGGAAAGCAGCCCAGTAAAGCTTCACCGGACCTGCCTGGGAAGGGCCTCTCACATCCTCCCCCAAGGCAGAGGACACGGCCCCAGTGGCTCACCGTCATAGAGGACTCTGTGGACCTTCTGTCCAGTGACTTTGCCCGGCGATGCGGGGACAGAGGAGACGCAGACACATCCAGGATGGAGCCCACAGCTGCACCTTCACAAGTGAAGTCCTGTGTAAATAGCGTTAGCCCAGATCAGCGCAGAAACTAGGACAGCAAGTCCCATTCTCTTGGCTCGTGGCATAAAAATTGGCATATTTAAGGGGCATCTCTGGCTCAGAACACATCTTATTTCATTGACAATACATCTTTTCCAGCCTCTCAGGCATTACTTTGTTCCCAATATAACTAAGCACAACTGGGACTCCGAAGCCTGCCTGTTTCTTTTGTTACTACAGCCCATCCTGGTGTGTCCTGCCATGCCAGATCTGAAGTTTCCCCTCTGTTTTGGAGGACTGAGAGCAGCCAGCCTGATTTTCCACCCTGATCTGCAGCTGGGCCATGGGAGCAGAGCAGCAAGCAGCGAACCTGCATGGACTCAGCACACACAGCGGTTTGGCTCCTGCGCAAGCCTGCCTATGACTCCAGATCCCTTGCTCCACCCAGGGACAAAATACAGCTAAACCCTACATCCTGGGCTGCTGGATCCCAGGTGCCATCCTCCAAACCCCCACCATGAGACTTTGGCTGAGCAGCTTACCCGCTTCCGTGGGAAAACCCTCTTCTCGCTCCTGCCCTGCCGCGTCTCGCTGGAGAGGGCAGCGCCAGCCGGCACGTTCGTTTCCATGTGTTCTGCGTTCTCAATATCTAATGCCTCAAATTTTTCAATTACCTGGGATCTCCTGGAAAACAGAGAGAAAAGGGAAACCAGAGCCAGTTTAAACACAAGAACGGCAACTCAGCTGAGCTGTACAATCCCCCACATTTAAGGCTGCAGAATTGCTCGACCTGTTCATGCACACCTGGCTTTCGGTCCCTGTTTCTCTGCAAGCTCCAGCGTGCATAATCCAGGGCAAAACACCCTGATTTGACATGCACCACTTTACCTGTAGCCAAAGTGGGAAAACCCTCATGCTACTCAGCCCCACAAATATTTTCTCCTCAAATACCTAGAAAACCCTCACAAAACCAGCAATAATGTTTTATTTGTAAATTTTACAGACCTTTGAGAAGCAGAGATTACTGAGAAGCTTTGGCCTAAGCTCTCTCTTTACTCTCTAGCACTGCAGCTATCAGTGGCTCCCCAGGCCACAGAGCAGAGACACAGCAGACCAAGCTGGGCTGCAGAGGTAGTGGGTACCTGCAGGTCACCCTGTGCGGTCACCGCAATGGATACCCTGTAAAACTCAGCCCCACATGGGTAAGGTCCACAGGATTGCACAGAGGGTAGAGTGGCCATAGGTGCCTCCAGGTCTGGCTCGCAGGGTGTGTGAGCTGGAGCCATGAGGAGATGAGAAGAACCCTGTGCAGGCACTGCAGGGCATCCCCTGCAAAACCCCAGGGCTCTACCCTCCTCTTAAACCAGTCTGCAAATCCAAAATGGACAGCAGGGAGCACAATGGGCTCTCAGACACCATCTTGGTGGCCCATCACACCATGGCACACATGTCTGAGGATGGAGGAGAATTATAAAGAAACGTGGATGGAGCAGGAGCCAACCCCAGATCAAATCCAAATGGGATGCTCCCAAGAAGGAGCAAACAACAGGCCTTTGCTGGTGGAATTAAAAGCACAGTTTCCATATTAAAAGCTGCTTGCTGACCCACAGGAGAGGAAATACTGGAATTTTCAAAGGGCCTGCTGGTGTCTAAGTTTGCATGCCCAGGGCTTCGGGCAAGTATCAACCTCAGGTCTTTAATCACAACCTGAGAACGTGAAGCAATAACCCACCACCAACACACACGCCAGGTGAGCTCCAAGCTGTGAGGTTTAAAGCTCAATTTCAAACTTCCCCAGAAAATTCAATCCGGGCGGGTTCTTGACACAGAATTTGGATCCACACATGCCACAACTAAACCTGGGGCTCCCCACTCTGTGTGAGCTTTGAATGTGCATGAAAATCACAACAGCAACCATATGCAGGGAAACAGGTTATCCCCAAACCCCCTTTTTAACACCTCCCACAAAAAGGAACAGCAGGTTAAGGACTCAAAAAAACATGAGATGTTCTGTTTTCAACCAACATTTTGAACCAAATTCCATAAATGAGACGATCTGAGCACATCACAACCCCCAGCGGGCTGGGCCCCCCCCCCCCACTGCTGCTCAGAGACAGGCTGCCAGGACCGGGCACTGAAACCCACAACCAAAAAGGAAGGGACAAAATTGGTGGGGAAGACTTTGCTTTGTAAATTCAGACGTGTCTGATGATTTCATGGGACGTCTCTTCAGCCCCTGCTGCCTCCCAGTTTGCAGACTGGGAGTGGGCAGACCCCGGGGTTGTGCAGAACTCCCAATCCCCCTGGGATGTTCTGCTCATGAGATGTCCATTCAGGTAAGCCAGCCTGCAGAGTATAAATCCACCCACAGACTGGGGAACTGTTTTAGAGTCACAGTTTTTTAACCCTTTTTACACTGGTCCAGCCTTCTCTGAGTCTCAGTTTAGGAGGGAGTAAGAGGTCCATGAATTAACATTGTTTGTGCCCTATCAGGTGAAGGTCTGAAGAAAAACAAATCAGGAGAAAAATAAATAAATAAAAACCCAACCAAAAAAAAAAACCACCCCATAAAACAAAATCAAAAGCAGGTTGATTTCTCATGAAAGGGGCTGCACCACCAGGTTGTTCTACGGCTTGAGATTGAGATGAGATGGTAGCGAAGCAGGCGAAGTAAAGGCGGACACGTCACACAGCAACACAGCAGGAGAAGGTGGAGAGCAACAAGACCTGGAAGAAAACAAGGCTGGAAAATGAATGAACAGAAGAGGAAATCGTATATCTGCATCTACATACAAAACAAAATCAAAATCATTCCAGTAATTCGGCATTGAAAAAAGGAGGAGAAAAAAATAAATCACTGCAACCAAATCACAGCCCCAAGGGTTAATTAATATCACCCCGATTCCAGGAAAGGATCATTTCTATTTTACCCATTAGCTCAACATGTCAGAGAGGTTACTGCTAGAGATCTTGGGGGGACAGGGAGGGGAAAGGGAAGGGAAGGGCTCTCCTCTCCTCCCCACCGAGCAGAGGAGAGCTGCTCCCTCTGAACAGCAGCTCTGTGTTGACAAAACAAGGCTGCAGACAGGTATGAAGGAGAAGCAGCGTTGTGAAAGCTGCGGTGCCATTCAGTGCTTTCTCACCCACAAAGCTCATCCCAAGGAGCTCCTGGGCCATGCAGGCTGTGTTAATCTTTTCCAGGCCACTAAACCTGAGCTGCAGATCTCTGCTGTTAGGTGGAGGGGTGTGTGAGGTGGGAAGGAAAGCTATAGACCAGCATGAGCTACCATTAAAGTGATTTTCTTCGATTGGAAGAAAGGGCTTGTTTTTATTGGATTCATTCATTATTGAACAGCAAGAAAGACAGCGAGTGTCAGGAAAAGGAAGAGGAATTTCCCCAAAAGGTCCAACAAAAATGAAGAGAATAGTTAGAAAAGAAAAAAAACAACTACACTTGGGAGAGCAGGCACTGCTCTCTCTGGGTAGAAGCAGCATTCAGAGCAGATCCTTACATCTCAAGAAGCTCCAGAGAAGGAATTTGAGAAAGAAAAGTCTTTACAGCAATTTCAAGCAGCTCTGTTATTTATTGAGGCCAGAAATACTCCTCAGCCCCCCTGACCACACTCCTACAGCAGATCTGGCAGACGCCACAGCAGATTCTTGCCAGCAGAACGTGGGGTCAACTGGGAAAGCCGTGGTTTTAGAGGCTGCATCCCTGGAAGCGTGCAAGAAAAGCCAGGTTTGCCAACCCGAAATCCCAGTGCTCCCCAGGAAGCTGCAGGAGATGGGTAAGCCTGGAGCCACACACCCAGAGGAAGGGGCTTTGGGTCTCTGCACCCCCAAGGACTCCCCACCCCATGGTGGTCTCCTTCCCAAAGCTGCTAACACCTTCCCGAGATGTGCCAGGATTTATCCCCACAGCTGCAGAGCTCCACTGGGATCTGGGAATCAGCATCCCTGCAGCCCTCTCTGCTGTGATTCTGTGTTCAAAACAGGCTTCAAGATTTATCCACAGGGTTTCCAAAGAGCTGCTCCTGCTCCTTCACCCTAAGGATGGGTCTGAGCCTGGAGACTGGACACACAGCTTGACCTCTCCAGACACAGACCCTCTCCCCCAGTGAGTTGGGCCCCCCTGTGAGATGCCAAGAGTGTGGTGCTGGCATCCCCATCCTGCCACATGCCAGCAGAGGGAACTCAAACTCCGCTGCTCTGCCACGAGTGCCAAAATCATGGTGATTATCTCCTGTCTTCTGATTCATGCTTCTGAGCTGCTGTGAGCTCAGACGTCTGCACGGGGTGTGGAGCTGGCGTCAGGTATAAATAAATGGTCAACATGGAAAATTTCCAGCCCAGTCCTGGACATAAGTCATGTAAGATCTCCTACTATAAGGAAGTAGGAGAAGCCTGAAAAACAGCTTTACCTGGAGCTAAGCCTTACAGGTGTGTCGCTCAGGATGCAGCACTGGATACCTAAAATAATTCTTTCCCATCCATAGCTCTGACACCCCCACTGATCTATGGTGGGTGAATGGAAAAGGGGAGGAAGAACTGAAAATACCAACAGAACCAGAGCAATTTCATCTGGCTGCACTGAGAAGTGAAAGGCTGGTTGGAATGCCCAGTTGGCACCTATGGGGTTGGCATGTAGGCAAGCGTTCACAGATGTGTTAGTGGGTTACTGGGAAGGATTATTAGAAATCGTGTTAAACCCAGGGGGGAAAAGCTGACCCCACAGCATGGAAGTGAGTTATTGGATTTGCTCAACCTCAGACAGCGCAGCCTGAGCTCGGAGGAAAATGAGAGGGATATATGGACCAAATAAACTCAAATTTTAAAAGCAGCCAAGCCAAGCTGAGCAGAGTGCTGGTGAATGTTAATTCTCTGGTGCAACGCTGGCCTGTCTCTCCGTGCCCTGGTGAGTCCACCCAAGCTTCAGGACGTACGACCTCTCCACACATGCCACATGCACATGCCAATTCCCAGGTTACCAGAGGAGTAAGCAAATGTGCCTGTCCCCTAAACACTGCCCACTGAGCCGTCCCTGCTTGTGGCACACTCCTCCAGCACCACTGGCTGGATCTCCAGCCAAACCCTGGGCAGCTGGGGACTCCTTGCCCATCACTCCTCTCCCAGCTTCCATGGTGCAGCACCCGATCCTCTCCTTACACCCATCCTGCTCTGACAAAGGCCCTTAGCTGACCAAGGGGGATTTTTGCCCATGCTGATAAAGCAATGAAAACCTGTTAACAGCCCCAGGAGCCCAGCTGGGCTGGGAAAAACAACTTTCCCTGGGAAAAGGTGCTCATCAGCAGGCGATGAGTGGGGCTGACACAAAAAAAGAAGGATGCAGCAGCATCCTCTCTAGGGCCCTGTTATCTGCCTGCAAATCTGCTCCTCCCTGTCCACAGCTGGCACATCCAGCTCAGTGCCAGATCCCCATGCTGAACAATTCCCTTGCCTCCCCCCAAGCTGGAGCAAAGCAAGTTGGCACCAGAGGAACATGCTGTCCTCTCATGCTGGGGCAGGCGCTGGCCAGAGTGTCCTGTGCAAGCAAACCCAGTGGGCACACGATCTCACCCACACTTGGACCATCACTGCACCAGTTCAGCCTGAAAATCAGCAGTCGCCAGCCCTTCTTCAGCACTGTCCCCAGCCAGGATGGCCAGTGCAGCATCCCTCTCCTCCCATCCAATTCCCAAGGCAAACCTGCGCTCTTCTCCTACATCCCCAGCCTGGCACTCACTGTGCACGCTGCCAAGGATGGGCTGGGTTTGGCATCCTTCTGCCAAGCAGTGGCACCGACATAAAGCTGTGCCGCCCTCCTCAAACCCACTCCCAGCTCTTGGCGTGAGGAAGCCAGGCTGGAAAACAGTCCTTTAGGGGCTGGGAAGGAACTGAGAAGTGCCTGCTGAAACTGTGCAAGAGAGAACATGCCCGGAGGAAAACCAGGGCAAGAAAAATCAGACTGGCAGGCGGCCCTCTCGCCTGGGGCCCGTCTCCCGGTTTGCTCTGCTGCCCTCATAGCACAAATGTGTCTCTCCCAGGGCAAGCCGAGCCCGTCCTTCACCCTGCCCAGAGAGCAGCAAGCAGGCTGGTGCAGGGGCGCGTGCCCACGCCCTCCCTGTCCTCCTCCTCCACACTAAGCCGTTTTGCAGCCCGCTGCGCCCTGCCTGGGCGCTGCACCCGCCTCTCCTCTTCCAGATTAATGCCGTGACATTTTGAAACCTCTCTCAGCTCATTAGGCAGTTGCGTAACACACCCGGCTCTAACACCCTTCAGAAAGCTAACCTAATTAATGGTGCCAGCTGCCAGCATGGGCAGCGCTGGGGAGGGTGGGATCGCTCGCTAAGATGGCCATCAAATATCACCCACCTCAACCAGTTGGTCCCCAGAGCAGCCAGGCAGGGTGACATGTGCCCGCTGGCACTGCTAAGGACATCTCTCTGCCTAGTTGGTGTGGATGGGTGCCCTTAAACCCAGGAGCACTGTAATACGAAGGGGTTTCACCCTGCAAATACTGCCTGCTCCATCAGAGGCTGCGGCAGGGACCCAGCCTCGCCGCCACTGCTAGCATGCAAGGAGGAGATCAGCCACTCATCCCTTACCTTCTCTCATTGCCAAAGAGCCGGGCCACTTCTTCTCTCCCAGGGCTACGGGCCCGGGTTCTCCGCTCTAGCCGCTTCCTCTCCACCTGGAAGGCCTCACGATTACTGATCCTAATGGCCTTGGGAACGTCGGCCAGGGTGGTGTACTGCCGGCTGGCTTTAAAAGAAAGGGGACGCCCCGATTTTTCAGCTCCCCTTCCTACATCTCTGCTGTTGGAGTCCTTGTGCATGGGGCAACTGCTCTTCGAGTCCAAGGAGTTCAGAGAGAAGCTGTGAATCACTCGGTCGCCTGATCGGGTACCTGGGGAAGGAAAGGGCTGGGCATGCTCCTGTGAGGGCGATTTGGGATAACTGTACCTGTTGTTTGGGGTGCTGGGGCTGGGCGGGCTCGGCGGGGGTGGCAGCTGCTGCTCTTCCAGCTTCGAGTCTTGCTTGGTCTTCTCCAAGGAAAAGTACCCGCTCTCGACACGTGTCTTCCGCCCGCAATCTATCCGGTCCCCATTCATGGAGCTCTCATCTAGGGGACAGAGAGGTCACCATGTTTGGTTTCAAGTCTGAGTTCTGTTTTTTAACCGAAAAAAAAAGCCTTGATTCCATTCAGAACAGGGCAGGAAACAAGAGCAGAAATGGTCTGGGCCCCAGCCCCATGCTGTGCCACATTTCACCCTTGACTTTTCCACTCTGACCACCCTTAGTGCCCACAGAGATGGTGTGATAGTCTGCAGGGAGCTGGGGATGCTGGTCCAGCCCTTAGATTGGGCTTGCATGGTTAAAAGACCTAAACCTTCAAACCAAGAAACAGGTGACTACAGTTACCACTCTGCACCCATTTCCATCCCTGTTCTTCCCAGACCAGCATCGACCACAGCTCCACAGGCACAAGGCGACGGACACTGTGCTCCTGGCAGTGGGGAGCAGGCAGAAAGCATCCCTTATCCGAGTGGGGAGATAGAGGAAATGGCTGCAGCGTGTGGGACCTGTCCATGGCTCTGGCAGGAAAAGTCCCCAGCCCCTATTGTTCCAGTGAGAACAATGCCACGGCCCCGGCGCCTTCCAGGGACTCATCAGGGAGACCAAATGTAAACAGGGCCCTGACGCAGGGGCTGGAGGAGGAAGCAGTGCTCAGGGCTTGGCAGCTCTGACAGCAGAGCACAGCATGGCCCCACGGCTTCTGGGTGCCCCAGGCAGGGATACAGCAGGACTAGAAAAGGCCCCTTTCCCCTGGGCTGTGTGGTTTTCCAGCAAGTCATTCAATTTTTTTTCCTTCCTGAACTCCAGACAGTAAGATCTCGCCTGGGTCCCCACATAACACAGCACAGATGGAGGCTGCCTCCCCCTCCTTGATGGGATACCCTGGGAACCAAGTCCATGGAACACTTTTCCCTGTATGGTGTTTTTTTGCTGGCTCAGCTGCCTGAACCAGGTCACCACAGCATCACATCAGTGCTGTCCCTGTCCCTCACCTTCCTTGCTGTCCAGCACAGGATCCTTCAGGGAGCTGGCAGCCCCAGCCTGGCCTTGCACTGGGCTCTGCGCCGGGGTGATGCTGCTGCCGCCGTCTGCTTGGTCTTTGCCCCTCATTTCTTCCTGCCAAAGTGTTGACTTGGTGGCAGGTACCTTCTCTGCACTGGGGATGTTGCTGCTGGTCACAGCCATCTTAGCAGGACCGGGCTCCTAAAGAGAATGGGGAGACAGCAAGGTTAGAGGGGTTTGCCCCAGCTCTGCACCCAGGGTCCCCAGGGGGCTGTCCCCAGAGGTCCCTCATGGCTTGGGTGCTGCCCACAACTCATAAATAAAAAATCCAGCTGAAGGACACGGGATAGAAGAGAAAATGAATTCCCTGCCACCAGCAGCTGCGTTGTTGGTTTGTCGTTGCTGGTTTGCTATGGGCCACTGATAAAAAGAATAAACCCCAACCAGTGCTGCTTTGGTTACCCAACAGGCCACTTCTTTCAAAGAGGAAATGCATTGCACAGAGCTAAAGCTCACTAGCTCAACGCTATTTTAAAACAATACCCATCATCTCAGACACTTCTCTAGCTAACACAGGGGGCTGGAGTCCATCAGATGACAATGCCATTTTGGTGGCCACAGCCCAGGCTGCCCCAGTTCAGTGCACGGCCCAGAAGAGGCAGCAGCTTTCACATCTTGCTTAGGGTTTGTCTGTGTTCACTACCAGATGTTTTGCTGTTGTCATATTAAGCTTCTGCATTAACAGATTATTTTCCTTAAAGCCACCAATAAATCAATGACAATTAACCCCTCCTCCAAAGTCTCTGGACTGTGGGAAGCTTCCAGGCTGCTTGTTCCCTTTCCACAGGGCAGGGGGAATTCAGGAGTGCCTGAGCTGGGGACATGAGCTGCGTAGAGCATCCCTTCTGTCCCTGCTTCCCACATCAGAGGAGCTGCCAGTGGGTTTTAGCCCTGCACCTCCAAATCAGCATTTGCAGGGCTGCGCCAGAGCCAGCGGGGTCCTGGCTCCGTGCATAGCCACAACAAGCAGCAAATGACCTCAATTTAAAAAACAACAAACACCCTTGGAAAATTTGCACTAAAGGAATGCAGCATTGGAGGTAAACGATCCAGAGTTCACAGGCATCCTGCTCAAAGAGATGCCACTTGAGCAGGGGTCAGACCAGATCATCTCCAAGGGCCCTTCCACCATCAGCCACTCTCCCAGTCACTGATCCGAAAGCCCAAAGCTAATCGTCAGCTCAGGATATATGTTATTATACATTCCTTATGCACACCCCCGCAGTGTATTTAATCAGGCAGAGGCACGAGGGCCAAAAACCCAGGCTATAAGCAAGCAGGCAAATTAAATCTCTGCCTCTCAGTGACACGAACAGCTCCAGAAAGAAGCGTGCACCAAAATCAGCAAAAGCAGCATGAGGTGCGCCTGGGCACGCTCTGCTCACCCGAGCCTGCTGCACCCCTCTGCAAATCTACCCTGCAACACAGGGCCACACCTCAAATCCCACATTTCAACCCCAAATCTTAGTTTCCCAGGGACAGCAGGCAGGCAAAGGCAGCAAGATCAGTCTCTTCCCAGTGCCGGCACTGCTCTGCCAGAGCATGGCAAAAGCTGCAGGAGAAACCTGCCCTTTTCCTCCTAAGACACAACGTGCTTGCAAAGCAAAGGTGAAAGCACCTCTTGGATTGCACCTAACGACTCCTGTCCAAAAATCTGCAGTTGGAGCAGTGTTCCCAGCTCAGCCTGCAGTGATTTTGCAGGGAGGAAATGATGGGGGAGCTGAAAATGGCCCTGATGCCCCAGGAGTGCCTGGCTGCCGCCAAGCTCTGCTGTAGCCCAGACAAGGAAAAACTCTGTGGGAGCGAGCAAAAGCAGAACTAGCCATTGTTTTAAGCTAAAGGTGTCCATCCCCCACAAGGGGATCTCAGACATGATCCACTGCCGGATTAGCAGGCAGCTGTCTTTAGAAAGAGATCAGGCTTTCTCCACCAGCACACAGACAGTGAGCTGAACAGCAGCCAACTTGAGGAGAAGGCCTTTCACAGAGGGGGATTTGGTGCTGATTTTGCCCTCAGCATCCTCTCTCCTTTCCCAGACCTGCATCAGCACAATTCAGGAGAAAGAGGGAAGATGCTGCTTTTGCCTTTGCAGGTTGCTCACAAGCACCCAGCGCAGGGCAGCACACATCAGACAGCAGGTCCCACACTGAGGTTGGTTTTCTAAAGTGAATTTGAGTCTTTTTCTGGTGCCTCAGGGCAAGGAACAATGGGATGGAGAGGGTGGAAGGAGTGTAGTAAGCAGTTGGAGCATGGAGCAGGGTGGTCTGCCCCAAGCCAAGGTGGGGAAAAGTGCCATGAGGCTCCATGCTCACCCCATCCCCAAGCACCTGGGGAGCCCGTCTGCCCACGGGGAGCCAGCATCCTTCCCACAGACGCTTCCCTTATTTGGTGCTCAGGAGCTCAGATCCTGTACGGTTTCCAAGAAGTTGCCATGGTGATGAAATGTAACCCAGAATGATGTTTTTCTGGCTCTGCGCCCCTTCTCCTCTCTGTCCCGTCCCCCTCCTGAACCCAGCCTGGGTTTAGTGTTGTGCAAGGGATGGGGTGAGCATCCCTTCCCTGCTTCATCACCTCGTTGGGGTGCCCTGAATGTGACAGCCCCTGCGTGGGGTTTGAAGACAAGCAACTGCAACACGTCAGCTCTTGGCCACAGAGTATCTTCCTTACTGCATCACCAGAGCCAGCACTTGAGGGGCTGTGATGACCCCAGCCCTTGCCAGAGGGTGGCTCAGACTTCCAGCTCGCTGCACAGAAAAAGATCATCTTCCACCCAACATTTTTGCCCATTGCCCAGAACCTCTTTAACCAGCAGAGTGGTGGGAACTTGATTCAATCAAACTAAGTACAAACCCCACCTAACTGCCCGGTCTGCACCAGGCCCATCCTGGGGACTTTACTGAAGAGAACCTGAAAACTGGGGTTCAGGGGAGCCCCGATGCCATTTTCAGTCCCCCAGTGCCACAGGCTGTCTTGGCCAGAGGAACCCTCCCAGCCTGCCCCCCGCAGCGGTGGGATGCGTGCCGGGAGGTCAGGCAGCCTCAGGGACATGGTTGTTCTCAGCCCCGGCGAGGGACGAGGGTGGCCTCGGGGTCATGTTCCCCATCTGTGGGATTCTCCCCCACTCTGGCCACGTGGGAGCCCAGCAGGAACGAGTGAGTCACAGCCAGCCCTGCTTTTTACCATTTATAGTCACAGCGAGCACGAAGCCACCGCCGGGTCCCTGGAGAGCCCGGCTCCGGCCCCCGGAGCTCCCAGCCTGGCCCTGGCCTTTAGTATTTTCCTTTCATTCCCATTATCTCTTGGGTCATCTCAAAGGGGGTAACTGGAGCCAGATAGAATTTCAGGCTGTTTCTGCTGAAATGGCCCATGAACAGCCGGCACCCCTCCCTGGTGTCCCCCCGCTGAGGGACTGTGTGCTCCCGGGACAGCGTGTGCAGGGCTGGTGCCACAAGACAGTGCCTGGGGGGTGAAACGTGGCCCCAAAGCAGACAGAAAAGCAGCAGCAGCAGCATGTGACCCCCAGAATTAATTCACTCTGTCCTGCTGCCCTGGCTCACCCTGGTTCTCACCCTCCACGCAGGCAGCACCATGGGGAGCTGGCAGCCCACTGGCCTGGCTGGTTTGGGCAGGGGGTGGGGGGTGTCTTCTCTGGGAGCAGAGCAATGCCATGACACTGAAAGGGAGGCAAGGGATGGGGTGACAGTGTGTGTGTCCCTGGGGTTACCTGGGGAGTTGGGGGCTCTACCTTCCTCTTCTTCTTCTGATTCTGCTTGTTCGTCCTCGGATAGACTATCAGCATCTCCAGCCACCTGCAAGCAGAGAAAGCACAAGGTGAGGGATGTGCTGAAGGGCAGCACACAGGGATGAGAGTGACAGTCACACTCTGTTATAGGGATGTAACACAGCTTCCCACGGGCTGCAAACCCTAAAGCTGTTGTTCCCCCACACTGCTCTGACTACACTGCTGCCCCATCCCACCTCTGGGGCAGGCTGCCTGCAAACTCCAGAGATGGAGCACCCACATTTCACCTCTAAGCCCAGCCTTCCAGGGTTTGTAACACGGCTATAAACACAGCCCCAAGCTGGAGGTGGGCAAATGGAGGAGCTCAGCTTCTCCAGCCTGGTCAGGATCAATGTAAATGGTACCCAGAAATCGTCTCAACCAGCTCCTGGGGGAAAAATGTGCCTGGACAGGCAGGAAGGAGGGATGAGCCCAGCGTGCTTTGGCTCAAACCCCACTCACTGCAAGAGTGAGGCCACGGCCAAGGCTGACACAGGACAGGGATTCACAGATCCTGAATGACAGCCGAAAGGGACAGAGGCTCCAGCAGGACCTTACCCCCTCAGCGATGCCAGCGCCTGCACACTGCACACAAAGCACTTTTGTCCAAGACAGAGCAGTGTGAACTTGGCATTGAGAAGTCCACCCACTGCACAAGTTGCTTGTTTGGGGGACCCTCCCATGCTCTCCCGCAACAGCCTGCTGACCTGCCCCTGCATCTCTGTGAACTCCACAGGGATCTGTGGACTGCTGGGAAACATTCCTGCCTCAGATGTCCCTGCTTCCCTCTCCTGTTCCCCCCACTTTGTACGCTGCTGCTGTAAAGCGTTTGGAGATGACCACATCAAGTGGGTTTTGGTTAAGCAATAAATGCCAGAAGCATGCAACAAACGTAAAACAAATTCTCCCCTGGCTGGGGAGATCTTCCTGTCGTGCTGCAACTGCATCTGAAACCCGCCTGGCTCAGCCCCAGCCTGTGACTGCTTTGGGATGATTAATGCTTGCAGTCAGGAGCAAACGCGCTGCTTCAAAATCCAGCGCCAGGCCAATGAACAATAAATCAGCCCCACCTTGCTCTGCAATGCCTCTCCCTCCTGCACGGCAGGCAGGACCAGCCACAAAAGGCAGAGCTGTGAACCTGAGAGAGGGGAGAGGGGGAAGAGAGCAGGACGTGGAGGGTGGCCATGCTTTGGGGCAGAACCATTGCTCCTGCCTTGGTGAGAGGAGCTGGCTCCCCCATGCTATATTTGCCCTGGGTCTTTGCATCCCAACCCCGCAGCCAGTGCAACCCCATCACTGCAAACGGGGCCTGGGGGAAGCTCTGCTGCTGGAGGACAGGTCTCCTGACCCATGGAAGTGCACAGAAGAGGATTCACCCATGCTCATGTGTCTCAGTAGAGCAGGGAAGTTTTAACACATAAAAACACGTATCTGATCAAAATCCCAAGCTCTTGGTAGAAAAAAGCCCATTTCAACCAGTATTAACCAAAATGGGGGGAGTGACAACCAAAGAAAATGCCTGGGAATAGATCATCTCAACAGAAAGCCCTGACTGTGCTGCCAGGGCTCGGGCAAGCAGGAGATGCTGTGGGAAAGAGCAAGCTCTTCATCCCTTCAACTTTCTGCTCTGCTTTCAAATGTCAACAAATGTTGGGAGCAAGGCACTGAGCTTCAGACATCCCATGTGGGAAATGCTCACAGACAAACAGCAGCACTGTCATGGTCCATCACTGCATGCTGGTGGCATGGCTCTGCACCCTCACCAGCATGTGAGTGATGGACAAGGATCTTTCTAGGTCACCATCTGAGACCTGGAGTTGGGAAATCTACCGTGATTTGCTCATTTTAGTGGTCTAATCTTCAGTGTTGCTGAGCAACTGCATCCCAGCGGCAGGCACTCCTATGAGTGATGATATTTTAATCAAACTTGGAGGTCAGACACTCCACTGGGACCAAGGGGGTGGGCTGTAGCCACCCCCTCTGCCAGCCTGCCTGCAAGGAGCAAGCAGGGCAAGGTAGGCGCTGCAAAGGCGGGCGAGTCCGAATGGGGACAGGGTAAATGCAGAGCAGTCAGCCCCAGGAAGCCACATCTGCCAAGAGATGGATGAGAACCAGAGGGCATACGGCACTCAGGGTCAGACATGTCATCCCCAGGACTGGGGCTGAGTGTCAGATTGGATGCTGTCCTAAAACACTGCACTGTGGACCCAGCAGCTCCAACCCCATCCTGGGGTTCACCTGGTGGCCAAGCTTCTTCCACAGGCCAGTCAATAGGTGCTTTCTGTTGGTGCTTAAACAGCCCTGGCCAGCACAGGAGCACCTCAGCATCCCACACACACTCCAGTGTAGCTCAGCTTACTCCCAAGGGTAAATGCCACTGGGAGTGTTGCTCTGAAGTAGGGAGCAGGATATTGCCCAACTGCAGACAACAAAGCTGACCTGAAATCGGTAGCCTTCCTAAGTACCCAGTGACTCAGTAGCATCTCAGCCTGGCCAAGGCTCCCAGCAAGGGCTGAGCTTCTTTGAACACTGCTCTAAGAGGTGTCTGGCATGTGGGAAAGCCTCAGGCTCCAGCCTGGCACGGTGGAGCACACGCACTAGGTGTGGAGGAAGGACTTCAATCACCCACCACTGCACAGGTCCACACTGAAGCCAGTGCTCACACCACATATCTGGTGGCTCAGGGCGTGCTCAGGCCCCTGCTCTGCTGTAGGTGATGGCAGGGGAAAGAAACCCCACCTTTGCCAAAAAGGCAGAGAAGACTGGAGCTGAGTGTGAGGGAGCAGCTACACCTGTCCCCCAGGACTGTCCCTGTCACAGCGGGCTGTGCTTGTCACTCAGTGCTCAGCCTGGGTATGCACTGCCACACACAGAGCCTTGGGCCAGGTCATCCTCCCAGCTGAAGAGCCCCACAGCAGCTTGGGCCTGGACCTGCACTCACCCGCTGATGATCTCCTTGTTCTCAGCCCGGATGAAGTGCTCCTTCTCTGGTGTCAGGATGCACAAGGAGAACTTCTGCCCTGTCCGGCTCTCCCCATCCACCACATCTGTGCACTGGTTCATGTTGATGGTGCCCTGTGGAAGGGTTGTCGGCTGCAAGAGGAAGAAGGGAGGAGGAATGTTTAAGCAGAGAAGAGCAGGTGAGTGCAGAATTGAGCCTTAAAACCTCTCCTGGCAGACACCAAGATCCTACACACCAAGATGCTCTGCCCACAAGTACATAGATCCATCCATACACCATCCTGGCACACAACAAAGCCCGTGCTGCACATCTGCAGACACAGACCAGCAGGCTCTGTCTCTTGCCAGCCCAGTCTGCCACTCTCAGCAAGACCCTTCTCCTATACCACATGCCCAAGGAAGGATGGCTGCCCTGCTGTAACACAGGGACACCAAGGGAAGGCACTGAGTGGACAGCTTTGGGAAGGCAGGATGGCACCAGGGACAGGCACTACAGACAGACAGACAGGCAGGCCAGGTCCTTCCCATTGAAGTCAACATAACATGGAACTTGCCAGGAAGGGACTGCAGCATGGAAGGGACTTTGTCTGTCTGACAGCCTTCACAAACACAGCATCACCTCCCAGACCCCCTGCTCCAAGCAGACACAGCAGAGTGGAACAGACAGTGCCCCCCTGGCCTGAGGGGACACACAGGGACCCAGAAGGGTGTCAGCACTGACAAGAGCTGACAGGTCCATCTGTAACAGGGCTGGCTCATCCGATTACAGCACAGCCACCCGTTCCTGGTGCATGGCACCCACAGCCTTCCCTCCCTCAGCAGTGATGCCATGTCTCCCCCATCCCCAGCCTGCCTGTGTCCCACCAGGCTCAGTGACACAGGGGTCCCCCCTGCATCCCGGTGTGAACCTGCCCCTGGGACATAAATGACTGGGCAGAGGGACCCCTCCAAGCTGCCAACAGCACTGAAGAAGCACCCAAAGCAGCCTGCAGCCACCTCCTCGCCCTGCCAAAGCTTCCTTGTGCCCTCCAGATGGCCAGACCAATAGGGAGATGGATTTTTGGCAGATGCTGTTAAGGTTTTTACCATGGAAACTGGCTCCCCTGCCAGTAAACCCTGTCAAAAGTAGCCTGTATCATACAAAATAGGGGCAGCGCTCCACGGCCCCAGTGTGCTACTGGAAACTCACATCAGCTCCCTGAAGCTCCCAGTTTACCCAATCTGCAGGCCATGGGAAACAGCTTCTGTCCCCAGGAAAAGGGCTTTCCCTGCAGTCAGGAGGGTCCTACAACAGCCCAGTGGTGGCATGGAGCCATCACGGGTGCTGCAGCATTGGTGCCCAGCACGGGCACACGAACGGGGCCGGTTGTACATCAGGGACACCAAAACCTCCTCTTTTCCCTCACAGAAACCAGCCTCAGCATCCACAGCCCCAGGGGACGGAGGAAGGGAAAGGAAAGCAGAGCCCAGCCCCCGGCACGGTGCATCCAGAGCCGCCCGCCCGGCACCACCGCGGGTAGTCGGCTGTAAGAGGATTTTTTGTCTTAAGACAACAAAAATAAACCCCAGCTTTCCGGAAGCTATAAAAACCCAACGGAAAAACTTTCTCCTGCTCCAAGTGGAGTCTTGGAAACGTTTTTGTCTCGTTGGCCTTCAGCACAGCCAAGGCCTCCAGGAGTGCAAGGGCTGGGTCCAACCCCCTTCCCAACCCAGAGCATTTTTGCACCGGGAAACACAACCAGGACAGGGGAAAAAGGGGATGAAGGTAGTTGCAGGAGCCCCAGTGCCTCGCAGGGACCCTGGGCCACTTGGTTCCTCTTGCCACAGATACCCCTTGACGCCCTGGGAGGCTTTGCTAGGATTTGGCAGGGAGCTGAAACAGGAGGAGAAGAGGAGATGGCTCCCTGTGAAACCCGCCTGCTCTCCTCCCTCTTTAACCCCACGGCAGCGTCGAGGGCGGCTTCCCCCGCCGCTCACACCCAGACCTGACCCAAGCACGCCCGGAGCGGAGGAGCCGGTTTGGGGCCCCCACACTGTCACGCCAGCGCTGTGAAGTGGTTTTGCCACGCACCCCTCCTTGCGAGGGGGAACACAGTCCAACACACGGGGTACCTGTCCACTACTGTGCCTCTGAGCTGGGATGGCAGGAGAGGGGCTGCAAGCAAAGCTGGGACTGCTCCCCACTCGTGTCCGCAGCTGGGGACAAGGAGAGGCCCCAGGGGTGAGCCCTCCACCCCTCAGCAGTCCCCCTGCACCCCAAAAACTCTCAGCAACAGATAAAACAACTGACCTGCAGAATGGCTCACTCAGGATGCAAATTCCTTTACACCTATTTGTTTCCTTTCCCGGAGGCAGCACAGGCGTTCTGAGGCACAGTGCAATGCAGACGGTGCCAGGTGGAAATGCGCTCATAACCTCCACCAAGGATGGGCTCAGGCAGCACTGCACCCCAGGAACACCTTGAAACTGGCCAGAGATCCCCAGCAGAGGAGCTGGCAATGGTGCATGGCTGATCACCCCCAGGAACCAGGAGAACAGGAACAGCCCTCATGTGCCAAAGCTGTGGGGTGGTGGTATAGGAGCAGGGGAGATGGGAGAGGCTCTGCTGCAGGAGACAAGGACACACGAACCCTTTCCCTACCTCTGAGCGCGTGTTCCCATGTTGGGGCTTTCTCAGGGCTGGGGATCCCAGGAGGACAACCAGCAGAACTGGTCCCCAGCCTGGTCCCAGGCTAGTTGAGGACTGCGTGGCTCCGGCAATTGGAAGGGAATAAATGAATGCAAAAGCAGAGAGGTGTAATACAGCAGCGACGCCAAAACAATAACAGGAGTAGGGCTTCAACCAGCCCTTTGAAGAGCAGATGCTTTGATACAGTGTTGAACCCAGCACTGGACCCCAAGGCTGCACTTCAGGATGGAGTACACAACTACTCCACGTCTGGATCTGGTGCCTGCATTTGTCTTTTAACTAGGGGAGGAGGAAGCCCAGCAGGGTGAACCAGTAGACGACACCCTGACAGGTACCATCACAAGCAGCAGTGCCCTTTGGTGGCACCTGCACCCTCCAGCCCCACAAGCAGAGCAGCTCCCCTGCTCGCCGCACGCCGGCACAGGGAAGGCAGCACCCACACCATATGAGCAGCTACAGCTCTCCACGCTGCCAGTATCAGCAGAGAAACCAGAGCCAAGCAACAATTGTGTTGCTGTTTCCCACTGGTATGACAGATTCATATTTACACACACACGTGCACACAGCATCCCCCTCCTTACTACACAAAGCCAAGAGTACATTCTCCTCCTCCTCCTCTCCCTTCCCGGGTGCCCAGGACATGAATCACACCATGCTCTCCACATCCACAATGCCAGCGGCCTCCAAACAAGATGCAGGGACCTTCAAATGGATGCTCCTAGGATGTGGAGCCCAGCAACTGCAGCATCCCCCACCCTAAGACAGTGGAAAGGAGGGAAAGAAAGAATGGGGGACCTCTTACAAGCCTGAAGGAAGAGGAGAAATCCCAGGCAGGGCATTACTGGGGAAAGAGATTTATCTGCAAGAGCCCCTCAGGGGCTGAGACAGGAATACAGAATTCTTTAGATTCAAAGATTTCCAAATGTTCTCCAGGTACCTTCCTCGTAATTTCTAATGCGTGGGCACTGTAGAAGGTGGATCCAAAATACAACAGAGCTTCGCTCAGTAACCACATAAGATGTTTTCTGAGCAGGTAACCCCGCGGTCAAGCTCCTGACGAGCTCTGCCATGGCCTCAGTGGGACACGGCCAATGCCCACGCTGTTCTCCGGGGCTATTACACAACGTGGGTTGATGAAATCTGGAACACAACCTTTAAAGAAAGGCGATGGGGCAGGGGGAGGAGGAAACCAAACAAAAGGGACATTTTACTTTCTGCCAAGAACCAGGAGGGGAAGGAAAAAAAAAAAAAGAAAACCAACCCAACAACCCAACTCCACAACCATTTGTCTATCTCACATGGCAGGATGGTTGCCTTGGCACCAGGGCCCGGCTGTCCCAAGGGGGAGATCGCAGCTCTGCTGCCCTGCTCCACCGTGACGCTGTATGGGAAGGGCTCAGGCTCCGACTGGCTTCGCCCTGGCTCCCAGTGCCACCCCAGAGCAGCAGCGAGCCTGCGGCGCCTGGGGAAGAGACATCCACGCTGCCTCCATAAATGCTTCTTGACAAATGTTAATTCTCTGAGCTAAAATATTCATGAGGGTGGCTGCCGACCAGCGTGCTGCTCATTCGCAGCGCTCGTGTACTCTGCAAAGCCATCCCTGGTGCCAGGGCTCAGCTCATCACAGTGCTGGAGGCAAAATGCAAGGCGGGGATCTTGGCTGGGCTGCAGTGTGGAAGGGAGCAAGACTCCAGGTGCCCCATTGTCATGGGTGCATCAGAGCAACATGGAGACTACACGTCTCGGGCAAGGGCAGCAACGCAGGCTGGACGGG
This sequence comes from Gallinula chloropus, assembly GCF_964237585.1. NCBI lineage: Eukaryota > Metazoa > Chordata > Aves > Gruiformes > Rallidae > Gallinula > Gallinula chloropus. The sequence goes on from NC_140100.1 coordinate 5,769,949, forward strand.
CAGCTCCCAGCACCAGTACAACCAGGACAGGCAGCACCACCTCCACCATTCTCACCCAGAGGCCATCAGCAGGAAAGCACCAGCTCTGTGAAAAATCACAGGCAGCTCCCTTTTCAGCCATGCAAAGCTACTCACAGCCTCTCAAAATCCCAGCTAAAAATGCACCATCCAGGCAATGGGGCTGGCTCTGCTGGTGGGCTCAGACAGGCACCACTGCTTAGCACACTGGTGCTGGTGGGATGGCCACGGTGTGCCCTGAGCTGCCCAGGCAGTGGGCAAGTGGGGCTGGCAGAGCAGCTGGGCTTTAATGAGTGTTTTAGGCTTCCTGCCACCAGGCACGAGGCTATCAATACAGCCACAACGCGACCCGAGCTCTGTGGCGGGCAGATTTTATTACATTTATAGATCAGCTAACAGGCTGAGCATCCTGGATTTATTAAATTAGACAAAGGCTCTTGAAAACGACCTCTGCGGGCTCTGCAAAAGGATGGAATGGAGCAGGCACTCATCAAAGGGGAGCAGAAGGTTGTGCTCCTCCATCCTACACCTCCCTGCAAGCAAAAGCGTCTCCCATCCCTGCCACCCCCACAGCAGCTCTCTGCTCTCCCTGTACCATCCAAGCAGGAGGCAGGTCTCTTTTCTCAGCCACCTGAGCACACTTTTCCCACCTGCAGCCTTCCTGCATCAGCAGCTACTGCTCAGTAAAGCCACCAAGAAACCTCCAGCTTGGACCATGCAGAAGGCAACAGAAAAGCAAGTTTTTACCATGGGCAAGGGAATGCAAAGGAGGTAACAAGCAGCATGTGTCCCCCAGCACCTCCACAGGCACGGCCCGAGCCTCTGTGCGAGAAACAGGGGAAGATGTCCCCAAATCTCACTGCTGCCTCGACCCAGCCAGCCAGCCAGAAGACATCATCTCCTTCTATAGGAGGTGGCACAAGAAGTGCTCTCCAGATAAGGCCCTGGCATGTGCCGGTGTGACTCTGCGCCGGCAACAAACCTGACTCACGGTGCCACCAGCAGCCACCCTGTGCCAGCACAAGGTGGGGACAGGACACCTGCCCCAGTGTGCAGCCAGCGATGCAGGAACACCCTCCTGGCTGGATAAATGCCCTAACACTTCCCCTGGCCCCATCGCACATTTCCCCACCACCAGACCCTGTTTGTTCATCATGGGCACCCACAACCACCGGCTCCTGAGATTTGTTTTGCTGGAGGAATTCTCCACAGCCCCAGGTCACTCACCCCAAGGAACCGGCTCGGGGAGGTGGGCTGGGAGGGTGGGTTAGCAAGCCCTGTGCACACTTGTCCCTGCATGCCGGGCCCCTGTAAAGCGCTTCCAAAGCCTCTACCAGGAGATAAAACAACATCAGCTCCACTTTTGCCAGGGGGAAGGAATTCTCTTCCCTGGGAGCAGTTTGGGGAGGGGGTGAAGCACAGGGGCTGGGCAGGAGAGTTCAGCCAGGGGCCACTTTTAAGCTGAGTCGGTGTTTATGTCCACAGACAGTGAGTCTAAACACTGAGCGAGGTCGTGAGCTGGCCGAGAGCTGCCTGCAGCCTGCCCACCAGCACCGTCCAGCTCCTCTCCCACCCAGGGCCACCTGGTGAGGCATGGGCAGCACCCATCCTGGGGGGTGCCGGAGTAGCAAGTTTTAAGGCCACGCATCCCATCTGCAGCCCCGTCCCCATGAGTGCCCATCTGGGGACCGTGCGCTGGGGCGGAGGGAGCCCAGTCGGGGCTGTGCGGGAGGCTGGAGCCGGCTCGTCTTGGCCTTATATGGCGATTTTCGTGCTGCTCTTGTAGCTCCCAGCTGCTCCCCACCCCAAAGCGGGGTCGGGAGCTGGCAGCCTGCGCCTTGCCTGCCTCCTTCCTGTTAACCTCTTTCCTGCTGAATGGCCTCTGAGGGGTCCGTGCGTGATGGGGACAGCTGTATCCTGCCCCAACACAACCACCCACAACAGGAAACAAGGGTCAGCAAACCCAGTGGTGGTCACGAAGTGGGTGCAACCTCCCTCAGCACTGGGGTCCAACCCTCTGGGTCCTTGGCAGCATCCCCAAATCCACGGAGCCCTTTGTGGGAGCTCGCAGCCATGTACACACATGTTCCGTGTCCAACTCTGCTGGAGGGGATGAGGGACAGAAGATGCAAAGAACCATGACAGGAACAAGAGCAAGGTCCCACCGAGATGGGGGTCAAGGGGCTGCTCTGAGCCACTACCCTGGCTCTTTGGGGACCAAAGCAAAAGCCCAGCATCACACATGCACTTGTTGGCCCTCCCATGCTGAAGGCACCATCTCACAGCTCTGCAAACCCAAGAGCTATTCTTCCCTCTTGCTCTCCAGGATTTAAATGCCTTTAAAATGCAAAATGTCCTCATTCCCTCCTAGAAGGGGGGTGGGAGGAATACATGATAACCGATCCGACCCCATCTGCTTGCAGCTGCCAGCATGGCATCTTCCCCACTCCTCAACAGGCAGGCACAACAGCTACCCAGCTGTATCTGCAGCATTCCTCTGAGTTGTCATGGTAATCTGCCTGATGGCAAAAGCCTGGCGAGACCAGGGACCATAAGAGTGGTGAGGGACCAAAGCCTAGTGCAGGGACCACAGCAGGCGAGTTGCCTGCAGAAGAAAATGCAGTCATTTGGGGGTGGAAAGGAAAGATGGGCTTCATTTGCATCTTGTTACTTGAATTTTAAATTGTACTGTTCCAAATTGGCCTTGTCAACTTTATTCTCCACCCCCTCGGTGTAGGAGATAAGTCCCAGGTGGTCCCTGCACTGCACACTGCCAGGCACACACGTGCAGGCTCTCACCACCACCTCTGTGCCCATCAGCTTGTATGCCCTCCTCCCCCTGTCCCCAGGAGCAAAGGGCTTCACCAAAACATCAGAAACCACATCCCCATAGCAGGACTCACACTGCAGGTCACCCACAGAGACGGTTGTGATGGTGCTGTCAAGTTTGGAGACAACTCAGGAGGTGGGAAGCTTGGACTGAGGCAGGATGATCTCCACCTATGTTGGCCATTCCTGTTCAACTGCAGTTGGATCTGGATTTCTGCTTGCTGGGGGTGAGGTTAACAGCTCGAGCATCCACTTGGGCATCGGCTGTGCTGGAGAGCTGAGGCCAAACCAGGGCAGGCTCTGCCCAACGGCCCAGGCTGGCTCCACTAACCACTCACACCAGGGCTGAGGCTGCTGCACTGGCTCTCCAGAGGCTTTTCACTTTAGAGCCTGCAGTTGGGTAGAAAAACTGGCAGCACCCTTCCTGGGGATCCTTACTGCAGCTCTGAAAAGGCGTGAAAGACATTCAAGTGAAAAGGGCTTGGGAAAAATCTGAGGAAATTAACCCAGGGCAAAGCTCCCTCACTGCTCCAGTTTGGAGCCAGTTTTCTTGCAAAGTGGGAAAATAACTGCAGTCGATGTGGGCTTCATTATTTACAGCACCAAGTGCTGCTGGAATGACTCCCAAGGTCTTCTGTTCAGCACTGCTCCAGTGTAGGGGCAACTCCCACCACAGCCAAGGGACACCCAAGGTGCCACCAGCCTTGCAGCAGAGCACACAGAAACCAGGCACTGGCTGAGATGTATAAAGCCACCTCTCTGCATTTTGCACTCAAAATCAGACTGTACAGAGGAACAGTCTGGGAAGATCCAGACTAGAAATCTGGGAGGACAGAAGACACTGGGGAGAAAGCTGCTGCTTCTCTCTTCTCTGAACCATCGAGGACAGGCACGGCCAAGGAAAGAGACATTCAAGGAAAACTGCAAATTAAATGAATCAAAGCCCTGGAGGGACTGGTCTCCTGGTCTCCAGCCATCCCACAACCCTTCCTGCAAATGCACCTGAGCAGAGGAATCAAAGCAAACACACAGCAACAGACTGAGCCATCAGTACCATCACAGCCCTGTGAAGCTGCCTCTGACAGCCATCGTCTTGAGCTCTGGATAATTTAAGGCCCTGCATTATGCCTGCTCAGGAAGCACAGTGAACTGCACACAGAGGAAAATGAAAAATGGCAAGTGCTTCCCACAACAAAAGAGTAAATAAAATGGCAAGACGTTTCCTGGTGACTCAGTAGAAGACTCAGTAGAAGAAAGAAAAGAAAAACCTTTCAGCTCCACATGAACTAGAGATTTTTGCCTTTTCACCACAACACAGAAACAACAGAAGCAACACCTCACGATGGACTAAGCCAGCAAAGCTCTGCTGAACACTCTCACAAGACGAAGGGTTAGACCCACTCAAGCCAACTCCATCTGCCCAGCTGACCCAACGCTGTACCGCAGGGCTACGGCTGTGGTTTCCCCCTGGTTTGGCTTCTTTTGGGCTCAGCTAAACTGAAAATTTGCTTGAGAGATTTTGCTTTACAGTGGGTAAAGGCAATTTATTTGTGGTCAACGCTCTTCCCACCCCACTGCATGCACACAGGTCACCCCGTGCCTGCCTGCTTTGCCTTCTGCAGGGAAATAGCAGACTCCAGCCTGGCTGCAGCAAAGCAGACACCAGTTATGTCTCACACTGTATCTCCTGTGGGAACCATGCACTGTGGTGCTTCCCCCAAGCCCCCACCTTCACCCCCGAGGACTGTCCCTACAACATCTTGCACCAGTGTTCAACAACTGCCAAGGAGGCAAGGACAACCCTGGGGATGGGCAGCGCCAGATCTGCTGGAGGCTCAGGCAACTCCCACGGGTGCAGATGCTGCAGTGGAAGTTCTTGAATCCGGCCAAATTAGCCTGGAAATCTCATTAGTCCCCAGCGCTGTTCTTACGAGCTTTGCAGAGCTTCCTGCTGGGCTGGGAATACCATGCAGCTGGGCTCTCAGGGTGCTCTCAGGGGGTCTGCAGCTGGAGGTGCAAGGGTCAACCCAAGCACAACAGGTTGGGTTTGCCAACCAAGCAGCAGCCATGTCCTGCACCCTAAGCCTCACCCCTACAGAAAATCCTGTACTTGCTCTGCTGTGTTGCTCCCAGGAGCTTCCAGACAAGCTTGGACTCTGCAGACCTCCCCAAAAGCTGAGGTGGTGGTTGAGGAGTGTTCTCCCATCCCACTGAATGGCACAAAACGGGAGGCCCCGAAAGGCAGTTCCAAGGAGAAAAGCTCCCTACAGGTACACATGGCTGTTGCAGTACAAGGAGACTGCCCAGCAACAACTCGAGCTGGGCTGTGCTGCCACAGGTGAGGTGTGGTGGAGGCACTGACACAGAGAGCAAAGACCCGTCCTGGCTGTGCAGGCACTGCTGGGGTGGAAGGCAAGCAACACCAGGGGGAAAAGTGCTCTGAGTGCATGCCACAGCCAGGGGCAAAGGCTGGGAATAACACCCCAGGAGCTGTCCCCATGTCCCCAGAGATCAGTGTTTTCTCTTGAAACCTGCTGCTCTCATCTGGCTCCAGCACTTGCAGAGGAGTTCAGCGAGAGGAGTGAGTTCACGGCTGTGAGCCACTCCTGGGAGCTCTGCCTGCATCCTCTCCTTCAGGAGCAGCCGTCTGGCCCCAGTGGAGGGGAGCAACGTGGGGCTAGTGCACCCAAGGGGGATGAGCCCGAGGAGGTCCCTCCTGGGATGACAGACTTAACCCCCAGAATCAGTCTGTGAATGGCATTAACTGCCCATGCAAGCCAAACATCCCCTTCCTCCACACATCTGCTCCATCCATAATCCCTGCTGTCCCTCCCCTAATGGGAAAGCAGCCAGGAAAGTGAACCAAACCCCTAATTATATCCCAGTAGCTCCCCAGCGCCCTGGTGATCTGCTGTGACTTTACCGATGCGGCTGCAGCAAGGCTGATGAATTGAGGAGAAAAGGGCCAAGACTGGGTGTGCTCCAAAACCCATCCTTTCTCCCCAGCCACAGCATCACAACGGGTGGAAATCCCATAAAAGCTCAGGGTGCTGTTGGGAGACATCTAAAACCAACTGTGCTCCTGTCCCCTTCACCTCTCCCCATGGACCCTGTCATCTCCAGGAGTGGAAACACTGCAAGGGGACCAAAAAGAGAGCAGTGACAACTGTGGGCTGCAGGAGAGCATCCCAGGCCCTCGCCGCAGGTCCCCAGGGCACTGCTTGGCCATAAAATCATGGAGAGCCACAACACCCATGGCACTTGGTGTGCAAGAGCTGGGACCCCTGGGATCACAACTCCACAGCCCCCCAGCGAGGCATGCAATGGCAATGGAGACATTGCATGGCCCTGGGGTGCAAGCCAGAAAAACATGGGGAAAAATCCTTCCTGGTAGGTGAGAGCCTACCTCAGCTCTCCACAGACCCCAGGGCAGTATAATCCCTGCACATAGCACCTCTGCTCCAGAGACCTGCTCACCCCTAAAAGCAGAAGAGGTCACAGAGGAGCTGTGCTGCCCGTGGTGGGTGGCAGCGTGCAAGCCCTGTTAACTCACACAGACAAACCAGCTCCTGGGTCCCGCGGGAAGGGGGTGAAGGGTAACGTTAAGCTGCTGTGCACGTGATTTTCCTATGGTAATTTTAACTTCCAGCCAGACTCACTGCCTGCTTTATCTCCTTGCCTACTTGCAGTCAGGCTTCAGTGACTGCAGGGAAGCGTCTCTTCCACAGCTTGGAAGGGACAAGGCAAAATAAAAAGGTCTTACAAAAATACCTACCAGCAAAAGCACATCCACATGCCATTACTTGGTCTGGCATGAGGAGCAAATTTTCTTCTTCCTACTTTATCTATCTTGCAGCCCACGACAACTCAACGAGCAAGACCAGCAATAAAACCTGCCTGGGAATTCTCATTTTTCACCAGGAATGCCTCAAAACAGCATGGACAAAAGGTAGCAGACCCCTATGAAAACCCTGCATTCAGTTTCCCTGAGAAAAGCCGTTTACAAAAACCTTCCCGGAGACCTCGGCTTGTCTCCATGCAAGTTTTAACCTGACAGTGTCCCTTTTACAGACTCCAAACCTGATGAATAATACATGTCTGGGATAAACCAGAAATATAATATTCACTAATGCTTACTGTAGCAGAGAAACAAGGGCTGTAAATAAGTAATTTATTAACCCCAAACCGTGTTGCTGCTTGAACAGAGGGCACACCTCGGCTTTTGGCCCCAAAGAACACCAGCAGAAAGTCTGCTCTTGAGCTGTGTGCAGCAAGAGCACACCAAGGGCTGGCTGAGACCCTTCGCTCTCATCACACCTCCAGCACAAACACACATTGTCCCACACTCAGGGAGATGCCAACGGATGGATGGAAACCCTCCCTGAGAGCAGGGAGCTACCACCTTCCTTCCTCCTCCTCCTCCTCCTCCTCCTCAGGGGCCACAGCCGCCTCTTCTCCGCCGGGAGGAGCGCAGCGCTGGGAAGCCCACAACCCTGAGCTCGCCCACGGCTCCAGCCCTTTTTCTCAGGCATTCCAAAATTTGGCCTGAGCCTCTTTCTTGCAGCACCACCCCCCACGGCTGGACGCCTGCCTAATTGCGTATTTATTTATTTCTGCATTTTCCCAGCTCCCCACACACACTGGTGCAGGGTGGGGGGAAGCTGAAGCCGAGTCCCAGGCAGACCCAAGGAATAAAAAACCCCAAGGGGCAGAGCAGCCCCCCTCATATCCCCCCCCGTCCCCACTCATTCCCTGGAAGCCAGGAGGAAGCCGGGAAGTGGAGGACTGGCCAGGAAGGGAGTGGGAATGGGGGGCAGGAAGGGGGGATGCCGGCGGCATCACCCACCTCCTTTGCTTGGGGAAATTAAAAATAGCTGCATCCAAAGAGTGGCTGCAAAGCACCACAAAGAGCGTGTTGAGCAGAGGCAGCTGCAAGCTATTTGCTGCCCCCGGTAATCAGCATCTCGGCTTGCAAAGCCCCCCCACCCCACCCCCCGGCCCCTTCCTTCCCTGCCAGAAGCCGCCGCTGCCTTTCTCCAACCCAGATACGTCATGTCAACAATCAATGAATACAGGATCTCTGCTGGGGAAAAAAAAAAGGGGGGAAACACTTTGATTTTTGGAGCAACTTGGTTGCCTTGTTCGATTGGGTGTTCTCATCCTCCTTGCCGAGCTGTCACCAAGGGGTTTTGCAGCACTGAATCCCACCAGGATTCCCAATGCCACCCAGCAGATGGGATAGGAAAAGGGATGTGCCAGTGGGATGCCGCTTCTTCCAGGGACTCCTTTACACAAGGGAAAAGGGGTGCTAGTGCACAGCATCACCCCACCCACACCCCACAGCCCACTGGGGCCTGGCCTCAGCCAGTGGCCTGTGACAGAGTTAAAACCAACCCCATCCCCACACACTGCTGGCAGGTATGGGGGCCAGGCTGAAGGAAACTCGTTTCACACCCCCTCCTCAGCACCCAGCAACAACAAGGCAGAGAAAACATGGTTCTGTTTGGTTATTGGGCAAGTTGATCGTTCATGTCCCTGCTGACAGGCATGGCCACCCAGGGATGGGGGGATACTCGGGAGTCCAGCGCTGCAGAGGACTTGGATCAGGCATCCACCGACAGCATCCCACCGCTGCAACCCCTCCCTCAGCTGCTAACAGGGACTACAGCAGAGCTCCCACTGCCTTCGTTTCAACTGCTGCACCAGAAAGGAAAAGGGGGGCAGGGGGGAAGGGAAAACAAGAAAAAGCAACTGGAGCAACTGCCTGTAGTAAATACCAGTGCTACCATCTGTCACTCCCTGCTATGGTACTCAGGGCTGTTGCTGGAGTGCTGTTTTGTTAGACATTTACGGCGTGGTGGGATGCAGAGGAAAGGCAGGGCCAAGGCCACCATGCAAGGCAGAGGGTGGGAACACCAGCCAGTGCCCAAAGGGCTCACGTGAGGGTAATCATATGCTCAGCAATTAGCTGTGTCATTTCACTCCCAGCTCTGACACACTGGCTGGTAAATGCCATGAGAGGCGGGTTTGATTTCTGCATTGACGTTTTACAGCACATCAGGACTTTTCTTTCCCTGAGAGCCTGCGGCCAGGCTGGAGGCCAGGGGTACACAGCCCACGTTCCCAGAAGTCACAAAGGAGAAACTCCAGCTGCTGAGACTGCCTGTATCACTCTGCCTCCTGTAAACTGGATGAATCCAATTTAAAATCCAGCTCATTTCCCTCCCTGTTCTCGCACACGTCCTCTACACAAACATCTTTGCTACGTCTCAAGAGATAGAGTAAGCAAAAAGCAGACAGGACAGAGCCACTTGAACCTGTTCTTGTTGCTCCACGTAAGAGCAATTCCAGCTTTGCAGCTCGCCCCAGAGAAGACAATAGGGGCTGTGTTGTTTCCAGGAAGGAAGCACCTGGTCCAGGTCATCAAAGCTGTTCGTTCATTAGGAGGTCGCTGGCTGTATCAAGCTCTCCCAACTCTGCTTTCACCCTCTCACCTTTTAACTCTCAAACCTCCCACCATGGACTGCTTCACATCAGGACCTCTCCCAAGTGGGTCCTGCAGGCACCGAACACCCTTCTCAGGTGGCTTGGATGTGGACACCAGCATCCTCCATCCACGCTTGAGAAGACACGAACAGCAAGAGTCGGCTTGATCCACCTACAGTCACAGTAAACCCAGGCACTTTTGGGGCCCCAGTGATGGTCCCTGGCCATGAACCCAGGTGTCAGGGCTGGGTTTGGAGCCATGGCTGGAGGACTGCTTCCCTGTTCTCTCAGCCCCCACAAACCACCCTTCTGCAGTCACACAAACCACGCTTCCCCTACCATGACAAACAACTAAGGATACGCTTTGAGCCCTCTTCCCTGCACCCTCACTTCAAGTGTCCTTCTCCTGCCCAGCTGTCCTGGAGGAGAAACAATCACTGCTCTCCAATTACTCACAGTATTTCCTTATTTCTACTGCATCATCTTTGAGATATATGTGAAACCTCCCCACAGATCATCTTCCACCACGCCCCTCATCAAACCAGTTATTTCCCCAGCTCTGCTGCCCATCAGTCCTGTCCCAGCTGCCTCACATCCTGCATGATTTTCCCTCCATAGCATGACCATGAATCCAGGAGCTCCTGGACACAGTAATTTCCCCCTTTCATGGCATAAACTGGTGGGACTGGCAGGGCACTATCACATTTACCAAGGTGACAGATCACCTCTGGACTGTGACAAGATGTGGCCATGCAATGGGTGGCTTTCCCCCTCCATCAGGGTTGAACCTAAAACCAGAGGAACTTAAAACCAAAGGAATGTAAAGCCAAAGTCCCCCTGCTGCAAGACCAACTCAGACCTGTGCCCTGGAAAAAATCTGGGGTGTGGGTCCCTGTCACTGTGCAAGCCTCACACAGCTGCTCCCCTCAATCCCTTTTCTGTTTCAGCTTCATTTAAATTTGAAACACGCTTTGACTCAAGCCAAAAAGCTTTTTATGCTCAACAGAAACTGAAAGTCTTGAAGATCTGGCAAACAGAGGCATGGGCAAAATTGTGTCCGTGGGGGGAAACACCAGGGACAAGAGGAAGGTGGGGGGTGTCCCATAAATCCTGGTGCTCCCACGGAGGAGGGGGCAGGGAGTACTTGGAAACACTTAAATGGTGAAACTTGTGGAAAAGGTAAGGCCAGAGAGGCCAGGATGTTTAAGGTTCATTTTTAATCCCTGCCAATGAATTTCCAGCCTGGGCCAAGACTGAAGTAAACTGCTTTGATCTGAAAAGGAGAAGAAAAACACCCGCACGGATTCCTGGCTTCTTAAAACAATGTAGATGACAGAGGAGGGAACCAGGATGAAAATGAACGCGGCGCAGCTCTGCCCGCGGTGACGCTTGAAACTGCCCCTTTCTGCCAAGTAAAGGCTGGGGGGAAGGGGCTGATGGGGAAACAACAATTACACACATCCCCACATCACAGCATCATGGGGCACGCATCCCTCCCTCTCTCTGATTCCCCACCAGCAGCCACTGATGCTCGCACCCGTGCTCCTTTTTCACCCATTTAGGAATTCCTCAGGTTTCCACATCCAGGAGCGGGACCTGGGGTCACACAGGGCTCCAGATGTGACCCTGCAGCCCCCTGCACGGTGCCAGACCTCCCACCTCCAAACTAGCCTCTCTCCTCCTATTTATACTCATGGCCCAGGGGTCCTGGTGCTCCCCTAACTGTTGCCAGATGCTGGGCTGGCTTCACTCTTCATCCAGCCCTGGTCCCATCAGCTCCCTCCTGACCTCCCTCTCAGCCATCATGGGCTGCAGCAGGGGTGTGGGCTCCATTGTACTGAGGTTAATGCTATTACACCCTGCCCAAGTTCCTGCCACAGGAGCAGGACTATGAGGCTGTGAGCCCAGGAAGGGTCTGCAAGGCCATCACAGAGGATGCAACCACCCAACTCCACACACATGAGGGAACTCTGGCACGGAGGCAGCTGACTACTGGTTTAAGCATCCTCTTAGGCCTCCTTCCCAAACAGCAGTCTTGATGCTCCACTCCCCCATTTCAGAAAGCAACTTCACTCCAGCAAATAAGGGGCAGGGCTCAGAGCCCATCTTCACACTTCACTCCACCATGCTGGAAGACACCAGACATGGAGCAAGGCCAGTTTGTTGGGAGAAGGACACATCGTGCCCAGGGCTGTTCCTCCCCATCCCCTGCTGGGAGCTGGGGAAGCCCATTCAGAAAATGCTCTCGCCTTGGCATTAGGTACTCACAACAACAAAAAGGTTGAGATGCTCCCTCACGAGCCTAAATTTTGTCCTGCTTTCAAACCAGCATATCCACAAAGAAAAAAACCCAAAATTAATAGTCTCAGGCAGCCACAGAAAGGAGGCCTGATGTGATGGGAGAACACCCCCAGGGAAGGTGCGGCTGCCCCTCCGCTCTTGCTCGGGGCAAAGCACTATCACAAATGCCAAGCTAGCATAAACCCAGCCCAAGGGATGTGGCACAGGGATAAACTGAGGCAAACAGATTAGGCCTGGCCCATGGACATGTGACAAGTCATTAAAAAACTGGGCTGGAGACTCAGACCCTCTTCCCTGACCTGCTCTCTGGATCCATCCCCTCCTGCACGCCCAGTGCCTCTCCACTACATTCCCACGCAGCAGGGCTCTATTTATAGAGACCTCAGCCGCTAATTATAGATCGTAGCAATCAAAATAAAGGAGGCAAATGCTCTGCACTTGCCACTCTCTGGCTCCATCCCCTTACCCTGGCACTGGTTCTGTGGCAGCTGAAACCTCCCAAGCACCACGATGCTGGCTGGGGTGCTCTCCTGCAGCAGCAGCGGTGGTTTTGCTGGGGACTGCAAGGGGCTGTTGGGAGGGGTGGGTCCTGCCACAGCACGGGACAACATCAGAGGGTGCAGATACCAGCACCAATTTGGGCATCTCCCCTGGACAGAGTGTGCCTGGATGTGGCCACAGGGCAGGTAGCAGCTGAGGAAGTTTTGCTCACCGTCCTGGCACAGGTTCCCCACAGCACCTCGAGTGACCACACGTGATCCCTCCCAGCCTGGGTAGGGCTGTGTCCCTACAGCCTAAGGACTTTATCCTCTCCAGCTTCAAACACCCTGAAGTACCAAAGGTCTAAGCTCTTCGGGTGACTCTTCCACCTCTCTGGACACATTTTCCTTGGCTTTGGTTTTCTGGCAGGCTTTAGCCTCACACTAATGCACCCTGCAATGGGGAACCAGGGAATGCATCTCTCTGAAGTGCCACAGGGCTGGGGAGCACACATGGCAAACGTCCCCAGACACTCAACACAGCAGCTCGTCCCTGAGTCTGTCCTTGCCTGCAGCTCACCCTCTCTCCTGCCTTGCCTCAACCTAAGAGTGGTTTTGCCATCCTCCAGCTGCTTCAGAGGAACATCAGCCCCCAAACACAACCCAGCCCTGCACAGAGGTTTATCAAACGGCAGAAGCAAGCCAGTGCCAAGAGGTAATCATGGTGGTTCAGCATGGCAAGACAACCCCGAGCAATCACACCACCTCTGCATCCACCCATGGCTGGGAGGGAGGAATTTCAGCACGTCTGAGCAGGCTCAGCTCAGCCAGGGCTCAGCAGAGCTGGGAACAGCCGCTGGCACACTCCCCATCAGGGGAAGGGGATGCGCTCAGGGGAGTGAACGTGGCGGCTCAGCCTGGGTCTGAGGGGACAGAGACCCACAGCCTGTGCCTGTCCACCCCACTGCAGCCTTTGTGCAGAACTGGTTTGGGTTTTCAGAGCGAAAACATGGCAGAGAAAGGATGGCAGATGGGAGGATGGACATACAGAAAGGCCAAGCAAGATCAGCTCAGACACCCCCACTGGTAGGTCCAATGAGGTGGCTGGTGCCTGCTTGTCCCACCTTCTGTTAAGGGATTTCCTTGCCCAAAATACTCTGATACAACACCAAACCTAACCCACCCCACAGCAAAAGGCTCCTCTGCCCAAGGCTTTCCCATCCCATGGCCTCTGCGTACCACAGCACTGTCTTCAGGGAGCCCCTGAGGTCACCCTAGCTCATGGATAGGTTTCAAGCCGCCCCTCCACACCCCACTGCTCTCCTACTTGCCAGGAACAGATGCAGGGTCTTCCTGGCTGGGCACAGGAGCATCTCTGCAGCCAATACCAGCCTGTGGCTCCCCACCCAAGCCCACCCCTCCCACTTTTAATAAGAGCAGAAATTGTCAAATCCACAAAAACAATGCCTAACAGGTTCAAGGCAGAGCAATTCAATACCCGGTTGCAACTGCCTGGGCGGTCTCCAGCCAGCTGTTGCCTGGCTCCCAGAATGCTGCAGAGACCACCTCCACACTGAGGTCTCCATGGGACCCCCACCCAGCTCCCCATGGTGAGCAACTGGGACAGACCAACCCTGCTCAGGCTGCAAAGTGGATTCCCCCATGCAAAGAGCAGCATCTCCACTGTGTGTGGGAAAGACACCTCCTGGGAAAGGCCCCAGCCCCATTACTCCTCCCTGGCCCATGGAAGTGGTGGGGACATGGCCAGGAGCTGGGACAGCCAGCAAGGTGGAGATCCACAGGCATGGAGCAGAGGACACACTTCCAGGGACACGTTCCCACATGTGGAAGAAGATGGACCTTCCTGTCCGTCCTTCCTCAGCCTGCCAGCCCCACTCCTGCGTGGGATGAGCTGCAACCAACCCCCCTGTCCTCCTGTGTGGGGCCTTTCCCTCCTGCTGCAGCCCAGCCAGCATGGCAGGGGATGCTCCGGTGCCATAGACAGAAGGGACAGAGGAAAGCTGTACCCAACTGTGGCCAGGTGACAACTTTAGCAGAGCCAGTGCAGACAGCAGCACAGATCCCACACAGTGATGTGCTCTGCAGAAAGGTCAGGGGGGTATTTTTACACCAAGTCAGACCCTGATGAGGGGGGAGGGAGCTGCAACCATCTCCTCCATTTCTGGCCATGGCAAGGCTGGACCAAAACCCTCCTTCCCTCCTCCTACAAGAGCCACTGCACCATGAGGGGTCATGACAGCAGTGGGTCCTGGTGTCCCATCCCGCTCATGTTCTGCTGGGTCAGAGCTGTCCCACAGCACACGCAGGGCTGGAGGGGCCTGGCAGCAGCCAAGGAGGAGGTCCAACCTGGGACCACCACGGGTCAACCCATGCTGAACATGTGCATGCTCCCTTAATTTGTTTACTGTTCTTTCCATCTTTACCCTTCTCAAGGTGAAAAAGCCCAAGGAGTGCCTGGAGAACCATGGGACGCTTCCCACATCCTCTGCATGCTCTCTGGCAACAGTCCCCAGCACCAGGGGCTGCCAGGGAAAGGCAAGCAGTGCTGCAAGGTCCAGAGAGCAGCGCATGGGGCTGGGGCATTGCCCAACTGCTCCTGCCCAGAGGCTGCAGTGCCTGGGACAGGTCAGTCTCTCAGTGACTCAAAGGCAAAAAGAAAAAGTTAAAGCTAAGAAAAAAAAGAAATTAAAAGCCACCTTTCCTAATAACCTTCTACTTCTCTACCTCAGACGGGAGCATCTCCCCATCCCAGTCACACACCTCTCTCCTGTTACTGCAAGACGTGAAACACCAGCCTAGTGCAGAGCCAGGCTGCTGAGAGACACTAGAAATGCACTGAAGGCTCCACCGCTCCTACCTGAGACATCTAAATTATTTAGGGCACTTGGATCAACCTCAAGTTAAGATACAAACAAACCCGGCACGAGAACTCGAACAGCGCGCGCTGTGCCGCCCTGCCCGCCCCACGGTGCTCTCACAGAAGGCACCGGCAGAGGACCAAGGCATGCCACCCACACAGGGAACCTCCCCATCACAGGCACAGGTCCCCACATGTCCCAGCCCCACCAGTGTGGGCACACGCTCCTCCCATGCCTGTGCACCTGCCCAGACAGGTCCCGGCACACAGGCGCCCACCGTGCTGTGCCACACCGCGCCGTGCCACGCCACGCGGGGTTCTCCAACCTCGGGGACCCTCCCAGGGGTTTGCTGGAGGTGGGAGGATAAATCAGCAGCCTCAGGCAGTCAGAGCAGGGCTGACCCCGCAGGGCTCACTGGCCCCACTTCGCAGCAGATGCGTTTCCTTCATCTCCCCACTCTGTCCTACCAAGGGGAGCAGCGCTGGTGGCACGCTGCGGCTCCGGGGTGGGCAAGCAGTGGGAAGGCGTTCCAGCTGACCTACTTTCCACAGGCATCGCTAGGCAGGGCCTCCTTCCCAGGCTCTGCTGAGGAGATTCACCACCACCAAGTTGCAGCCAGCACAGGGCAGGCTGGAAAGAGAAGCAGGGGGACCCTGGGGATGACCCACCAGCATGGGATCTGTCAGCAACCGATCAACCCTGAGCCAGGTGGGACCCACATGCCTCCTAAACACCCATGACCGTCCATCGCGCTCCCATGCAAACTCAGCCTGGCAGTAAGTCAAGCCCAGAGAGCAAAACTCTTCACCAGTTCAGCAGCGACCTCCCTCCCAGCGACACCAGGCACCTCACTGGGGACTCCTCCCAGGGCAGCAGAGGTGGCCCCAGCTGATCCCCCCTGCCTGGGGGCTGAGCCCAGCAGCACTCACCATCTCGTCGAGGGCGTAGCGCAGCAGCCCGTGCTCGTAGAGGATGAAGAACCGACGCTGCCATTTCTGCAAGAGAAGACAGGAAGGAGGGTCAAAGCAGCACCCACAGGCCTCACCGGGGGTGTGGGAGCTGCACCCCACAAGGCTGGTGTAGAGAAAAGCCACGTCCCCAGCAGTCACTGAGCACAGGACCTCAGCTGATAAAAGAGCAGCGGGGATCCCCCAACACTGCTGGGACTGTTCCTAAAGAGTGAAGGACGTTACAGCAGTATTTCTGCTCAGCCTCTCACACCTCAAACCCAGCTCTTTGGGGTGCCACAGGCTCTACAAAGCAATGTCCTGCCAGGCCATCCGGTGGGGCTCTGCCAGAGGTCTGCTTGCACCAGCCTACGTTGCCTGATGCTGATTTACTGCCTTGCTTTGCAGGCACCCAAGAATAGTCTGTTTTGGGGTTGTTTCCCCTCTGCATTCAGAAAGACACCACACTAGCTTGGCTTAACCATACAGAGGACAAAAATAAGTTTAGAAACAAAAGATTCCAGCGATAGGCTAGAAACAAGGACTTTCCTCCTCCTCTCCTGAAGGATGCTCACTAGGCTCTTCACTGGCCTCCAAATGACCCGAGTCCTACAAGCCACCAGAAGGATTCCCCCAACCAGGTGTTCTCAGCCCTGAGCTTCCTCCTGCATGTTCTATCCCAGCAGCCAGTGCTGCAGGGTGCCATGCTACGTGGTCCCCAGCAGCACACCAACTGGATTTGAATGGTGGCTACACTTCTAGGGGTGGTACTGCCTGGACAATCCTTCCTCCCCTGGCACTGTGCCAGTATTGCTGCTTCTGCAGCTGCACAGGAAAACAGATTGGAGAACTGATCTGCCTGGAAAATGGTTTTTTTTTTTTTTTTTGGTGTGTGCCAGGTTGTTTTCAGCCAAGAGCAAAAACTGGTTGAGCAGGCTGAAATAAAAAAGGTCCCAGATTCATAGCCTCAGTGCAGCAATTCTTATCTCACTTTTCTCAGCCCTTCGGGCAAAGTCCAAGGTGTTGAGGGACAAGCAAAACTACCGAGGACCCTGCAGACCTCCACAAGCCCCAGCTTAGCAGACAAACTCTGCTCCAGGCAGGACCCGAGTCCCATGTCCCTGCAGTGTTGGGCCAGCAAGCCTGCGATTAGCTGTGACTCCAAATGATGACCCATATCCCCCAGGCTGAACTCAGAAGCCAATTCCTGCTCACACGGGAGTGATTTTTTTATTACTAGCAGCTCTGAGAGCATTTTGGCTGCATGACAGAGGGTTCACGGACCATTGCCATCCCTCCCACGCACAAGACAGCCCTGTCCTGGCAGCCTCAGCAGCAAGTTAACTGGAGGAGCAGCTTGGGGACAGGCTGGGAGTCCTCATCACAAGCCAGTGAAAGGATATCAGCCTGGCCACGTCCTTCTAAGCCTCACACCTCCCAGGGTAGGAAAGTTGGGAATGCTCCATTCCCAGATGATGTTGCTGTTACTGCAAGGCACAAGCAAACCCCCCTGGGCAGGAGCTGAGCATGCCCCACTCTGTCTGCAGGTCTCTGCTGCCAATGCACTCAGCTTTAGAGCTCCGCAGGGTTATAACAAATGGGAATCACCTCTCAGCCCCTTCCTTGCTGCAGGACCTGCCTGACACAGAGGCATCTGCATTAGGGGATGGGATGTGGCCTCCCTCCAGGGTGCTGGGCATGCCTGTATTGAGCTACAGAAAACAACCCTAACAGTTGTTTCCAAGCACCAAAAGGAACCCAGGTGCTTTGCTGATGGCTGCAGCCAGCCTGAGAGCTTTCCCATCAGTGTGGCATGTGTCAGGCCAATCAGACCAGCATCAAGGCATCAAAAAGCAACAGCAGCATGCAATAGAACTGGATGGTCTGAGCCTGACCGGCATCCTCAGTGCCCCAGCCTGCTACCAAGCACAGAAGACCTTGCCTTCCAGAGAAAGCATGCAAGCCATACTGCAGGAAACATCTCCCGGCTTCCTGGCTTGCACAGAAAGATGGGGAGTGGATGGAGAGGTGCATGCAGAACTCCCAGGACTGCAGGTGCTCCTCCTGTCACCCCCACCCACAGCATGGGGACAGGGCACCTTTGCTTTGCTTACCCGGGAGCGATGGACAGGGTTGTCAAAATCTGTTCCTTCCGGGGCCAGCAGCAGCCAGCCACCATAAATGGGTTTGGCCTGCAAAGAAACAGCAGAGAAACACATCAGGCACAGAGGAAAGTGGCTCACTGTGGAGCAGCACTGCAGGGGATCGATGGTCAGGCACCACAGGAAACCACACCAGACACTGGCATGAAGGCAACAGCATGAGTTCAGGTTCCTGTACACAGGCAAACTCGGCCTTGCCAGTGCAGGGAACATGATGCCTACCAGCAACCCGTGGTGTTATGTACACCAGGTGCAAACAGGACTGAGATGAAGACACAGGAGAAGGTAAAACCCCAGCCACAAACCCCAAACTCTGCTACTTCTGCACGGCATGGCACTGAGAGCACCTCAGTGAGAGTACCTCCTGGGTACCGCCACGCTGCAGAGCGTGTCCTCACTGACAGCTCTTCCTCTCCCCATCAGCAGTGTGCCTCTACTCCAAAGCAAAAACATACTCCAAAGGAGAGCTTGTTTTTCTTTTTGTTAATTAAGAGAGGAAAAACTACCCAGCGCTGGCAGCGCTCCAGCTCACAGCCGCTTCCCGTGCTGTGCGCATCCAGCACCCGTTTCCCCGCAGGGGTGGCCCCTGCCAGCCCGCTCCTTCCCAGCAGCTTCCAGCAGCCCATGGCTGAGCACACAGGAAGGTCAGAGCCAGGTGGAGGGAAAACAGCTCATTCAGCCAGCCAGGAAGAGAAAGGGAAAGAATACCCGGAAAGAAATGCCTCGCAGCACTGCCATTTAGCAGTGGAAAAGAGGTATCCGGGCTCTATCCACCAGTGTGAAGGGTGCAGAAGCGGCCAGCGTGAAGCAGGCAGACCCTTGCCACACTGAATGATGGGATGGGGGTGAATGCCAGGCATGTGTGTCGTCGTCCCCCCCCAAAGTCCTATGGGCACTGCTCCTGTTGCCTGTCAGGCTGCAAACTATTAGTCAACCCCATTCCTGGCAAGGGCTGGGGCCAAATCCTGGTGCAAGAGCGGTGAAGCATTGCCACACCGGCAAGGCGGCTCCATGGAGGTACCAGGACAAGCTAGGGCAGAGGAAACCCAGGGAAGATCCAGCTTCAGGAGCCCATGAGTCCAAGGACACTACTTTCCACCATGAAACATCCATGCTTGCCCAGCCCCAGCCCAGCCTGCCCACACAGCAACAAGGACACACGTTCCCAGCTCCTCTCAAAATTTAGTTAATCTTGTTGCTTTTCATTCTTCTCTTTTCTCTCTTTTTTTTTTTTTCCCTTGAAGCTTAAAACTGTTTCCAATTTGGTACCTCCCCTAGATGCCTCCTTCCAGTTTCTGTGGTTTTGTAATGTTAAAAAAAAAAAAAAAAAGTTTCCCCTCTGGAAAAATCCCTGCAAACAATAGAAGAAACTGCCTATGCACCAAAAACTGTCAAACGCATGAAGCACTGAGTAAGCAAACTGGAAACAAGCCGGAGGAGCCCATTTACTGTTTATAAAGTGAAAAGAAATAACAAAATCTCTTCTTCCTCCCCCCAAAGTGACTGATCAGCTCTAGGTGTTGCTCTCCCAGCAGCTAGAAAAACACCATTTGAGAAGACCTTCCTTCCTTCCTTCCCCCTCGTGTAAAAGAGGATTAGAACCAAAGAAAACAGAGTGCTGGGAGTGGGATCCAGTTTGGGGGAGTTTCTCCACTCCCTCCCAGGGTACCCCTGCACCCGTCTGTTCCCACAACCAGCACAAGCTTCGCTCCCACCAGTGGCCTTGCTGGCACAGAAGGACACCCCGCTGGCATCGCAGCCCCCAGCCCTCCCCAAGTTTGGCGAGGGGTTCCCCACCACCCTTCATCCTGCTCACCTGGGTGCTGGCTCCCTGCTCGCCCGCAGCCCCCATGCCTCCCCCCCCAAGCCGGCACGGCACCCGCTCTGTGCCCAGCCCTGTGCCGCCCACGCTGCCAGGGCCCAGTGGGGTGAGCCGTGCTCTGCCACTCCCCTGGCGCACCCCGCCAGCAGCCCGCCCCGCACCCCCACGCAAAGGCACCCATGACGCAGCCTGGGCCCATGCAAGGGGAGGACTTTGGAATGGGGGCTCCACCGCTCCCCGCTGTGCAGGGATGTGGCCTGGGCTGGGCCACTTGCAACGCTGCTTCCCAAATTTCTCTTCTGCTTTACAAGGGGAAAAGCAAAATTGCAAATAACTAACTAGAGACAGCCCCCAGGAGAGCTGGGAAGTGCCTTCTACAGGCCGTGGCAGCAGCCAAGGAGGGGGTGCCCAAACTCCCATGAGAGGCACTCGCAGTGAGCCCTGGGCAACCAGCTCTGGTGACTGAGACAATACAGCGAGTGGCCTTCACCACCCGGGAATGAAGAGAGTAACAAGGAAGGCAGGATGCATCATTCCCAACACTTGGCACCCCGAGGAGCCCTCAGCAGTGATGCTATGGGCAGCCAAGCCCCTTGCCAGCCCTCCTCTATCCCAGAGTTTTATCCTCTGTGCCCCAGCACAGCCCCTGGGCACAGCCAGGGGCTCAACCCAGCAAAGACCCACGAGCAAAACCTCTCACAGACACCAGCCACAGCACCGCAGTCCTCCTGTGACTGTCCCACGCCACCCCATGCACCCCACTGCACCCTAACAGCACCCAGCCCCACACAGCCCCCATCATGACAGGCAGTGGGCATGTGTCACACTGGGGGTGACATAATTGTGAAACCCAAACCAGGGTCAGCAATGAGCAGTGTCAACCCAGGTGAGAAGCCCTGCCCCACCTCAGCTTGGTTCGCACCCCACACCAGACATTATTTTTCCCCACAAGCACTCCAATTTTGGCTCAACTGACCATATATATAGCACCAAGCACCTGAAACAGCATGCCATGGTCACTTCTTCACTGGCATCATAAAAAACCACCAGTGGGCTATACTTATTTCAGCAGAAGCACCCAATTTCAGATATTGAAACCAAAATAGCTGAAAGGTAGGAATTAGAGCCAGCCGGCGTGGGCAGCCTGGTTCCACCCGCCAACAGATGAATGCTCAGCAGCACTTTTTAAAGCCAAACCAAAACAATCAACTGCTAAAACCAAGCAAATGCCCAAAAAGGTACAAGCCTAAATAAAAAGGATATGAATTAACACACAAAGTATCTGAAATAAACCCATCGCACCTGCATTCAAAGGGCCCTGCTGAAGAGAGGTTTAAAATAAACCCGCTCGATGCTGCTGCCGGAGGCAGGTCCAGGGGAGCGTTACCACACCAAGACGGAGCTGGAGCCACACGGCGCTTCACACCAGCTCAGCTTGCTCTGGAGAGCTCAGCAAGGAGAGGAAAACACAACACCCAGCACTAGGAAAGGGCTCCGAGTAAAAACTTCCTCTGTCCAAGCAGATCTGTCCAACCTCACATTAAGGGACGGCGTTACAGCAACCCCAGAGTTCCCAGGACGCCTTCGACCCCGCAGAGCTCCAGTGATGTCCAAAGGGCAGCTCCAGGTGGTTTCCCCACAGGCGGCAGCCACACGGGATGCTTGGGACCTGGGTGGCTTTGCCTTTAATCCAGATGGTACCTGGCTGAAGGGTGAGCCACAAGACGACTTGGAAAGCAGAGTGGAGGGCAGCTGCTGGCAGTGCGATACATCCACGGCTGGGGTGGGGCCACGCTCGCAGGGCGGGCAGGAAGAGGAGAGCCGGTTCCTCCGGCAGGGCTCGTGGTGACAAAACCAACCACCCACCACGACCTTGGCCAAGAGGTGCCGATGCCACTGCTTTGCCACCCCTGGAGAGATCTGCAGGTGCCTCACCACCCAAAAGAAAGTGATATAGCCACAGCTTCCAGAGGCAGCACCGCACGGGAGGTGCAGCTGGGTTGGAGCCTCGCAGTGCTGGGTTCTGTCCCGTGGGACCAGTGGAGTCTGACTCAGGCAGAAACGACCTTGCGTCACTGTTGCGCTTCCTGTCGCACCTCTGGGAACGCCCAGGTATCCCATCCCTATGATCCAGCCCTGCCCTGCTTCAGGGCCCGCCACTGGAGCCATGCTGTGGATGCCCTGCAGCCCCTCACCTGCCTCTCAGGTCGCTGCCCCAGCCACTGTATCCATCCCCTCGGCCCGTGGGCCTACACTGCGTCAAGGGGGAGGTGGCTGCCTCCAGCCCAGGGCCCTGGGCCGGCACCGGCAGCACAGCGGGTGGGAGGAAGCGGAGAAGGAAGCGGCCCCAGCTCAGTTTACATGAAGCTGTCAAGCTGCCGCACTGATGCTGCCCAGGCACGGACAAACCACCCCACCCAGCTCCACCAGCACTGGGAATGAGATTCCCAGCAGCTGGGAGACTGGGCTCAAAGGACATGCAGAGCCACTCGGCGCTTCTCAAAGCCCAGGGTAATACAGGAATACCTGCACATCCCCAGGGCTGCAAGGCAGAGAGGGCAGTCACCTGCTTCAGCAGGCAGGACTGGTCATGGGAGCCCCACAGCCCATGGAGCACCAGGTCACAAGGCTGGAGGTGGGCTGTGACAGCAACCAGCATGTCCGTTGGACAGGCTTTCGATGGTACCTTCACCTCTTCACTCCCTCACAAGAGCCAGCCAGCCAAGCAGGCTGCTGAGCAGCACTGAGCAGAGCCACGTGGTGCCGGCTGTGCAGTGCCCATAGGAGGTCACTGCACAAGGTGGGACAGGAGAGCTTTGCTGACATCCACACATCCTTTTAGGGTTCGGACTCAGCCCCACGGCAGAGCAACCACCTCCTCATTGTGGTGCCAGGACGCCCAGATGGGCTGGGGATGCTCCTGCAGCCAGTCTGTCCCCACCCACCCCAACATGCTCCAAGGAAAGTCCAAGTCCACCATCAGGAGAGACTCCTGGCTCCCAGCGTGTGGTGGGAGGGATAATCTGTTTAGGCTGCCATAATCAGCCTGTCTCGGGTGGAGGCAGGGTTTGTTTTGTTCAGGCTTGGCAACTGAGCGGGAAGGGGGAAAAAATGGACTGTTGCAGCAGAGTTTTAGCCTCTGCCTCTGATGCTGAGAGCCCTGTGTGCCTGGGAACTGTGCCAGGGCTTCCAGCAGTCCTGCTAGAAAGTAACAGCCCCAGCCTGACCCAAGCTGCAGGTTAACTCACGGTAACTCCTATCCCATCACCTTCATGGACTGAGTCCCAATATTCACTGAAGAGGCCTCTCTGAAAGCAGGGACAGCAGCGCCTGCTGCTCCCTGCGTGCATCTCTGGGTGCTCAGTAACAGGGACATAGCTCCCAGCTGGACCCACAGGAGACAACAATCCCAGAGCAGAGGCAGCAAGGTCACTGTCCCCTGTGCATCAGCTCTCAGACCACTCAGGGCTCCCTGGATGCAGGAACCAGTTTCTGGCACAGCTCAAGGCAAAAGTCACCACAAACACTGTGGTTACAACCACGGAAGAGGAAATCTGGGCAGTTTCAGCTCCACTCTGCTCTCAGTTTCACACACCTTGGGAGCCCGAGAAAAGATTGCTGATGAGTGAGTCTGAGCAGCTGTCACCCAGCAGGAATGGGGAAGGTGACACAGTGTTTGGGGTGGGAATGGGATGCGATACCCACCCAAGCAGGCTTCCCTGCCCACAGCACAGCTTCTAGGAACTGTGAGACAGGCACTGCTTAACGTTTTGCATGCTCCCAGCAGGATGCCGCATGGACAGCTGAAGACCCACGACCCTGGCCGGTGGGAGGCTCTGCAAACATCATGCAAACCCATGCTCCAGCAGCAATCCCATCATGGCTCACATCTCTACTTCCCTGCTCACACAGTATTGCCCCTCGGCTGTACATCACTTGGTGATGGGCAGCAGAGCCAACCTCCAGCATGTGAGGCTGCTGTGCTGCCAGTAGGCATCCACAGCCGCTCCTGGTATGAAGTGCTCTCTATCCCCCAGGTCTTCACACAGGGATCTGCTTGCTGTCTGCAGGGTTGGTCCAAGCTCAGCTTTCTCCAGTCCAAACCCAGGCAGCTCCCGGGGACAGCCCCCGGACATGTGGGGACAGCACCCCCACCCTTCTCCATCCACCTCCTGCTCTCCTGCAAAAACACACTTGCACAGCACAGGTGTGGGTATGGGCTGGCTACTGCCAAAGCTGCAAGTCACCCCAGCCAGGCTTCACCGCCAACACATCTCACCATGCAGGAAGAAGCCAACACAGACCAGCCAGACCAGACCCATGGTTTGAGGAGCACGAGACACCGCTGCTGCAGGGTGGCTGGCCGGCGCTGCCTGTGGCACAGCCCTCCTGGAACGCAGGCAAACCCCAGAGGAGCTGCCCAAGCAGTTTGCTGTGTGGGGCAGTGGGAGTGACCGCCAGACTGGAGGAACGGGAAGGGGAAAGGTTGAATTCACCCTTCATGCAAACAGCCGGTCTCCTTCTGCAAATACCCTGGCCCTGGCCCCAGGGCTGCGCCTGGGTCTGAGCACCTCCATCGGCTTGGGCAGCAGAACAAGAGCTGGAAGAGGCGCCGCAGCGAAATGGAAGTGGGAAGGAACGGGTTCTGCAATACCAGCTCCCCCTCCTCCAGTAACCCCGAAGCCCAGCGTGCCCCACAGCGAGCAGGTGTTATCTATAACCAGCTCTCACGACAGGGCTCCCTCAGCGTCTGGGAGAAGCCACAACATCACCCCAGAGTGCTGGAGAGGGGATTTATCGCTTCCTCAGGTGCCAGAGCAAATAAGGTGCAGCACCATGCAAAAACAAGCAGCAAGTAAGCAGGCAAAGGGGATGGTTCTCCCTCCGGCTGCCAAAGGCACCTCCATGCCCCTTCCCTAGGGCCACCGGGAGGATTAACTGCACCCAAAGCTGACCCCAGCACCAAACCTGACACCCCTCCTGAGCACCTGATGCCTTCATTGCCTGCACACCACTATCCCAGGGTGTGCTGCTGCCACCACAACCCTGCTCACCCCAGGTCCTCCAGCAGCACACCCCAAGTCCCTGCTTGCTGCAGCCACCAATGGGGGGTTTGACATTTGCAGAGAATCTCCCTGTTTAGTGCTAATTGTACAGGCAGATTTTTGCAGCATGATACAAGCAGCTGGGAGCAGGGAATGCAAGGATGGGGGCTGCTTTCCAGGGAAAAATGGGCTATTCCCCCACAAAGAGCAAAGGGTGGAGGCAAAAGCATGCCCGGGACATGACCCCTCACCCTGCCACCCTTTGGACAACACATAAAGCCAGGGTAAGACCCCAGCCCAGGGCATCACAGCCCCATCAATGCAACATCCCAAGCCTGTGACCCAACACTGACACTCCAGCCTCAGGGCTGCTGTTCAGCATCCAGAACAGTAGGAAAGCGATAATGTCCAACAGAGAAGAGATGGAAATAACCACCACACCCCCCCCACACCGCCACTGGGCAGGAGTGTCACGGGCCAGGATGGGAGGAGGCACTGGGAAAAGTTTGCAAGCTCCATTTTCTAAGTGGGTGGTCCTCTGGGCATCCATGCCACAGTCTCCAAAAAAAAAAAAAAAGACACTGGTAGCTGGAAAGATGTCCTCAAATTCCTCTATGTGTGCCAGTCCCCCTGCCCCGAGAGAGCACACGCATGGAGAAAATTAAAAGCAACTGCTTTACACTCTGCTCTTCTTCCAATTCAGGCCAAGCATAATTGAGGTTAATTCCCAGCCTGTTCCTGTCGTGGGGGGCTTCCTCTTCCTCAGGGACACCAAAGGCACAGGCACAGCATGGTCTGGTGCAGCCAGCATGGAGAGCGCGGACCCTCAGGGACACCCCCATGGCTCTGCAGAGCCCTGGGTGGCTTCCCTGGGAAAAGTGTCCCTCTGCCCAAATGGGCTTTCTCCTGGAGATGGAAGAGGGTACCTGGGAATCATCCATCCTCCTGGGCCATGTCTGGGAAGCTGACCTCCCCAGGAGGCGTGCAGGTTAAAAGGAACCATGTGGTGCCAGTGCAGGCCTGTCTTATCAGGAAAGAGGGAATTCCCGTGGAAAGGGCATTTCTCCCTTACCAGGAATCAAGCAGCACAAGGTGCTGGGCAGATGGAGCCACTAGGACAGAGCCATCAGTAGCACTGTGCCCACCAGGGACCATGGGCCAGCTCCTGCTGCCGCACAGGATCACAGGGCTCTAAGCACGCACACTGGGGCTTACATTCATCGGAGCAGATCGACAGCGACAGATATTCCCAAGGGGGGAGCAGACGTGGTGACTGACCCAGTTTTTCCCAGGCATTGCAGGAAGCCCAAAAGGTCAAACACAGGTTGGGGGGGGGAGTGGGGGTCAAGGGCACATCACCTCCCACCTGCAGATCTCGGGGGGGGGGGGCGGGATGGCCAAGGCTCCAGCTGGTGGTGGGACCACACGTAGCTGCCCCAAGTCACACCGACTGCCGGCCGGCAGCACAGCCACGCACAAAAACAACTCGTGAACACAGCGCTCCCAGGATTAGGGACTTAGCGTCCGGGCAGCCCTTTGAAGTTGGAAGCACTAAGTCCGATTTATTATTAGAGAGCTCCAGCTCATTAATCCTGATGTTTGGGAGTAGATTCCCCACTCCCAGCCCCGTTCCTAATTCGGTTCCAGAGTACGATGGGAATCCACTACTACAACTAAATATTTGTGACTCTCTGCCAACGCACACTGGGGCTCTGCCCCGAGCGGCTCCCGAATCCTGGAGCGCCCCAGAAAAGCAGGAGGGGCAGCTCCTAACACCCACACAGGTATTTTTATAGAATAAAAATCCAAATAAAGACGTGAGTGCGTAAGTGTGAAGTACCTTCACCTTTCCTGCAAGCCAAGTAGAAAGGTCAGATGACTCAAAAAGACTTTTCTAGCCTGACTCTAGATAATCACCAACACAGTCTCTGCCCATGGGATGAGCAGGACATACTGAGTACAGAGCCTGCACCCCTGTATTCCCCCTACCCAAACCAAGCTTTTTAAAAAAAGGAAAAAATGATATTTAAAAGACATAAAAATTCAGAGCTGTTAAATGAACCGTTATTCCTGGGTGTGCTTCCGAGCGAGCACACCCCCACATCCAGCCAGGCTCCTCTCTGCAGCGAAGAGCCACCTCCTCCTCCTCCTCCTCCGGGCATGAATTCGGAGGGGAGGTGGGCATGCTGGTGGGGAAGCACTGGGCAGGCAGCAGCTGGGGGCTTCTCAGCTCAGGGGGCCGCGCGAGGAGGTGGGAGGGTGCATGCCTGCATCACACGTTACCAGAGCCACCATCTTATCTGGGAAGCGGGATTATTTCACCCCAGCTGCAAAGGAAAAGCCGAGCAGGATCGTGCAGTTTCCCAACCCCGAGTCCCCATGCCGGGCCTGGATCTGGCCACAGGGCCGACCCCATCCCCACAGGAGCCAGCTATGGCGATAGCCCGCCCCCCCCCACCCCAGAGCCACTCACCACCCCAACAGGAACAAAGCAAACAAGAGGCTGCCCAAAACACAGCTCTGGGCCCTGGATCCCTAGGGAAGGTGGCAGGCGCCCCACGGCAGGGCCAGGCAGGCATTACCGGCTGCAGCATGCAATGCTTTGAACCCTCCCAGTTAAAATAAAACAGCATTGCACCCAGGAGGCAGCAAAACCCACGGCAGGACAGTGGGAAGGGGCCGGCCGGGAGCCGGGGGCTCTTCCCAAGCCCCCCTCCGGGAAAGCTCCTTTGTCTGGGCACGGCCGTGACGCTCCCCACCGCCCGCCCCTTCCCGCACACACCACGGCATTTTTTCCAGTTACATTTTTTCCATATTAGCCCTCAGATTTCATTATGCCCCCCCCCCCCCCCCGCCCCCCCAGCGAGCGCAGCAATATGTCTGATCTCATTGCCATAATAGGATCGGGAGCGCGGATGTCAGCCCCGGCCCAGAAAGGTGTGGGAAGAGGGAAGGCAAGTCCTGCTCCCCAGACCCCCACACTACAGACAGACCCTGCACCCCAAACACACCCCAATGCGGGTGCGAGGGCCTTCGGGCCTGTGTCAGGCCTGGGAGGAAGAGGAAGAGGAAGGCCCAGCTCTAGCAGCCCCTCAGCCCTGCCCTTGCTGGGCTCTCACCAGGAAGGGGTAGGGGTTGCCCTCCCATTCCCCTGAGAAAGTGGGGCACTGTAGGGTTGGGGAGACATGGGGCAGAGGGGCTCAGGCATGTCCAGGAGCAGACGTTTTGATCGCAGTCAAGTTCTTTCTAGGACTTTTGGGATATTCCGATGGAGTCCACAGGTACCCCCCACCTGCTGCCATTCACCCCCCCCCCATGAGGGGCTGGGACCACCCCAAGCACAGGTGTCAGTCCCCAGACAGCCTCAGGAAAGGAGTGAGGCCCCAGGGGAGGGGGCACTGGGAGCCTAAGGGAGCAGCAGGCACTGTGGGGATGCTGGCTGTCCCGCGGGACACCTGGGTATCTGAGGGCTCAGCAGGCTCCCCACAGATTGCTGGACACCCTACGGGACCAGAGAGCATCCACAGGGCTATCAAACACCCCACAGGCCGGCTCGCCCTGACCCAACACCTGCGGGTCCCTGTGCTATGCGTGGAGGCAGCAGGCACCCCACAGCACCCACACCACCCTGACAGCCCATGCTGCCCGTGGGAGCTACGGGCACCCACCAGACCCTGAGATGTGACCAGCTGAGATCCCATGGGAACCCACGCAAACCAAGGGGCCAGCAGGGACCCATGGGACCTTGTATTACTTGCAGGACTCTACAGGATAACCCTGGGACCCTACACTGCCCACAGGACCATCCACAGGACCCTAAACTACTCAGCAGACCCCGAGGTACCTGTGGGGCCATCCCGGGGGGCTCCACAGCATTCACGGGACACCAGACTACCCACGGGTAGACACCCTACGGGGACCCCCAGGGCGCCCTGGGGCTGGACGCGTGGGAGTAGGCAGGGGGCGGGTCCCCGGGGCGGATTTTCGGGAGAAAAACATTGGGGTTTTAGGGGGAGGGGGGATAAGGTCCCACCTGGTTGAGGTCCTCGTCATTGAGCAGGTGGGATTCCCGGGGCTTGAAGCAGTTCTGGCACTTGCTCTTGTTGAAGATGTTAGCCTGGAACTTCCTGCAGGGGTTGTCCTTGGCGGCCATGGCGCGACCCGCGCCCGCTGCGCGCCCGCTCAGCGCCCCGCGGAGCGCCCGCCCGCCGCCGCGCCCATCGCCGCCCCGCGCCCGCCCTCACCGCGGGCCGCGGCCTCCGCCTGGCGCCTGCGGAGCGCGGGGAAGAGCGTTAAAAAAAACCCAAAAAAACAAACCACAAAAAAAAAAACCCGCAACAAACCAAAAATACCCCAAAATCCCAAACTAAAAAACCCCCAATAAATAGAAGAGATAAAATTAAAACGGGGGACGGGAGCAAACTGCAAGGCGGCCGCCTCCGCTGCGGCTCAGCGGGCGCGCATGGCCGAGGGGCGCGGAGGGGCGCGCAAGGGCCGCGGTGCCCCTACCCTGCGGGGCTGGGCTGGGCTGGGCGGTGCCCCGCGGTGCGGTGCAGGCCCCCGGCGGCTCCGGTGCGGCGCTGGGTGCTCGGTGCTGGAGACTGCGCTGCCTGCAAAGTTTGCAGCTCCCGAAACCAGGCGGAAAACGGGGCGGAACGGCGGCGCGGACGAACACCCCCTCCCACCAATAGTGGCGGGCATCCGCCGCTAACAAAAGACCTCCCTAGCCAATGGGATGCAAGGAAAGGGGAGGGCGCGGTGGGGTCGCCTCAGTCCCCCTCGGCCATGGGGGAGGGGCGGCTGGTGACAGCTGGGGGCGGGGCAGGCTCGGCCCGGCTCGGCTCGGCTCGGCTGGGTTCAGCTGGGCTCGGCCCGGCCAGGTCTCCCTGACCCGACCCGGCTCAGCTCGGCTCGGCCCGGTCGACTGGGATGGGTTCGGCTTGGCCCGGCTGGGCTCGCCCCGGCACGACCCGACTCGGCCCGGCTCGCTTGGGTTCCACTGGGCTCTGCCCGACTGGGTTCGGCTCGGTTCGGCTCGGCTCGGCTCGGCTCGGCTCAGCCCGGCCCGGCCCGGCTGGGCTTGGCCTGGCCCGGCCCCTTGGTCCTGAGCACAACGGGGGAGCCCGTGTGTGGTGCGGCGGGGGGTGTCTGTGGATCCCGGTCGGGGGGTCGTGCCTGGTGGGGCTGGGGTCCGCGCATGGGGGAGCCTGCGGGAGACAAGGGGTGGGTGCGCAGCGAGGGAGGGGCCGTGCGTGCGTGAGGTCAGTGCCAGGGCGGGGGCGCAGCAGACAGCCGAGTCGGGGGCAGAGCGTGGGGGGGCCCCAGGCAACTCCTCCCCCAGGGGCGGGCCGGCCCGAGCTCAGCCAAGCCGGGGGCAGAGGGCGGGGGGGTCCTCATGCGTCTCCTCCCCTCGAGCCGAGCCGAGCCGAGCTAAGCTCGGCGGGGTCGTCCCGGGCCGTCCCGGGCCGAGCCGAACCAGGCCGAGCCGGGCTGTGCCGAGCCGAGCCGTGCCGTGCCGAGCCGTGCCGTGCCGTGCCGTGCCGGGCCGGGCCGTGCCGGACCGGGCCGGGCCGTGCCGGGCGGGGCCGAGCCGGGCCGAGCCGTGCCGGGCCGTGCCGGGCCGGGCGGGGCCAGGAAGAGCCCAGCCGGGCCGGGCCGGGCCGGGCTGAGCCGGACCGAGCCGCGCTGAGTCGGGCGGGGCCGGGCCGGACCGAGCCGTGCCGGGCCGTGCCGGGCCGGGCCGGGAAGAGCCCAGCCGGGCCGGGCCGGGCCGAGCCCAACCCAGTTGATCCCAGTCCAGTCGACCTAGGCCAGGCCGAGCCCAGCCAAGCCCGGCCGTACAGCCCTATGCACACCTCAGGACCCTCCTGGCCAGCGGGGCCACACGGTCCAGCCCCCAAGCCCCCCCAGTCCGAGGCCCACACCGCTGCCCCCCCAACTTGGGCATGGTACCACGTCCCGGGAGCACAGACCCCCTACCCCCATTAACCTTGTCCCCACAGCCCCGACCTTGGGTGTCTCATCACCCGCTTTGGACACCCAACTTCAGCTGGGAGCAAAGCAGCCTTGTACCCCTCCTGCAGCTGTGTGACCTGCAGTGCTGGGGCCCAACAGGATGAAGCAGGGACAGGGTGCCACTGCTTGGGGCCAGCTGGGAACTCCTCTGTTTGTCCAGTGCATTTTTATCCGGTAGAAACCTACAGCACCGGCAGGTAAATACACCCAACCGGGTGATAAGGACCAGGCATGAGGGTGTGGGGGTTTGGCCTCCTGGCTCTGGCCCTGGGGGTGGCTAAGGGACTGACCCACCTGCACACACTGGGGCTAGTTTTAGTCTCCCAGCACACAAGGGCCAGGAGAGGGACCTCTGCATCTGTAGAGCATTACCAGGGGCAGAATAGATGTGAGAACATGGGCCACGAATCAGGGAATCACAGAATCACAGAACATTAGGAGTTGGAAGGGACCTTGAAAGATCATCTAGTCCAACCCCCCTGCCAGAGCAGGATCACCTAGATTAGGTCACACAGGAACACATCCAGGTGGGTTCTGAACGTCTCCAGAGAAGGAGACTCGAAAACCTCTCCAGGCAGCCTGTCCCAGGGCTCCATCACCCTCACAGGGAAAAAGTCTCTCCTTACATTCACATGGAACCTGTCTGCTCCAGCTTGCACCCATTGCCCCTTGTCCTATCACTGGCCATCACTGAGAAGAGCCTGGCTCCATCCTCCTGGGAGGGAGATGGGGCGAGCGGCCAAATAGCACCTCCAAAATATACCCCAGCCTGGCATGGCCCATACTAAGCATCTCCTGCTCACCCCTATGTCCCCTGCCAGCATGAGATGGGGCCCTGTTATTAGGACCAGCCATGTGGACTTTCATGGCTTTGCTGGAACCAGGAAAAACCCGTTGAAGAGGTGGTGGCGTGGTCCCCTCACACCCGCCACTGCCCCGCCGTTTGATGTGGGGCCTGGCCTCGGCGGCCTCGCCTCGCCGGCTCCGAGCTGTCATCCTGGAGTAAATAAAGGCCAGCACAATTGCTTACTTGTTTATTAATTTTTGCTTCACCAAAGGCTGCTTTAATCATCTCTCTCCCTCCTGCCATCGCCTCGCACAGCACGCGCAGCACAAAGACGGGACAGTGGAGCTGCAGGGCTGACCCCACACCCATGGCACTGCTGCACCCTCACCCAGCCCTCCAGCTGCCCAGGACTCCTCAAGCCCACACGATGCTCCCAGGAGGGATATGCAGGCTGAGAGGTGGCCATCCCCTGCCCTCCTGTCGCTGGTTTGGGTGGATCTTCTCTTTCCCTTGACCCTAATGTTGTAAAAGCAGCATAGTCCTTCCCCAGGGAGGGAGGATGTTCCCTACAGGATTTACAGACCCTGATGCCCTTGCCGTGGGTCCAGGGTTCGCCAGGCACATGACTGAAGAATGCCTGCAGTTCAGAGGAGGGCACATAGTCTTCCTGAGCAGCGCAGCTCCTCTCCTGCCCTGATCGCCCTCTCCACCCACCTCCACCCCCGATGTTGTTGGATTATTCCCTGCCACATCCCTTGCTGAGGACTGAGCATGCCCTGTATTTCATGGGTCTCTCAAAAAGCCACCCTGCAGTTCTCTGAACACCTCTATGTCCTGTTCCCGTGGTCACCAGCTCTTTGCCATCTCCTTGGGGCTCCCTGCAAGCTGGGAGAAGCAGAGCCTTCATGGCCAACACAATGTCTGCACAGAGCATCCTCCAGTGCAACTGAGGCTGGGACAAGCAGGCTGACACAGCTCCAAGAGGGCTTTGGGGGGGAACTGGGGGAGAACGAGGGTGACCAATGTGTCTTCCCCCATTGATGTGCACAGAGATGGGGCAGGGACCCCACAGGCTGAGGGGGATCCCTCCAGAAGTGAAAGGGCTGCTCTTTCCCCAGCGCCATATGGCACTGTCCCCCCAAAAAAGGGCACAGCATAGGCACAGAGCGTGAAGCCAGGGCCCTTGTCTCTCAAGCCGCAGGCTGTGCCTGCCCTGAGACGTGGCCAAGCTGCACCATGGCTTGGGGCCACGACCTGGCGCCATGCACGGCCCCACAGGAGCCGGCAGCACCTCACGGGAAGCAGCTGGTGCCGGGACTGGCTCCAGCCTCTCCAAAAATCCAGCCGAACGGGACAGGCCTCTCCACAAACCTGCTGAGCTGCATTCAGCTGCGCCAGAGCCGGCATCCGTGCACCACCAGCGGCCCGGGAGCCGTGTTCAACGTGCACAGCCGGCAGGACCACCGAAAACTCACCGCTACCGATCCTCCCCACCTGCCCCAAGCCCTGGCACTGCCACCACCCAGAGGTCCCCCACATGTGCTGTTGGAGGTGGGTGTCCCCCCTCCCCATCGCCCCCACCATGGGGATGCCTGGTTGGGGCAGCTGTGCCTAACAGGTCTCTACAGCTCAGAGCCAGTTTGGAGCAGGTTTTTTTTTCAAACAAGGGCAATTAAAGTAATGGGAAAATGGAAAGTATTCGTCAGGGAGCTGCAGTGGCAGAGGGGGAAGGCGCTGTGGTGAGTCAGCGATCCGAACCGAAGCCCCAGCACCAGGTAAACAAGCTGCAAACCGGGAGGTGTTAGTCACCGGCTCTGGCTGCACCAGCCCCAGCCTGGGAAGGGCACCAGCAAAACCCTCCTGGCCCCAGGAAAGGGTTCGGCGGTACCAAACCCCACCAGTGAGAGGAGAACAGCACCTGCTCCCTGTTGCAGCATGGAGCTCCTGCTAAGACCATCTGTCACTTCTGCCCCTGGGGACGTCACCGGGATGGGGACATGGGATGTGCCTCATTTACAGGCAAAGCTGCGATGGGGCACTTTTCTCCCCGTGGGGCTGGGTGCTGCTGGGACAGGAGCAGGACAGTGGGGTGTGCCTCCTGGATGGCCATCGCTCCCTGCGGGACCTTGGGCAAGTCATTTAATCTCTGTGCCGCCACCTCACTGTCATTATGGTGGAGCCAGACGGATGGATGCCCAGGGGAGAGGGCAGGAATCATGGTTTAAAGCTGGCAAGCCCTGGGATCCCCACTGGATCCAGGCTGGGACTGAGCGGTGCCTGCACCCCCTTCCTCCTACCCTGCACCAAGGGGAGTCACAGCCGTGGTGGGCTGGATGCAGCCCCTCAAGCCAGCTGAGCCAGCTGTGCAGGGGTTCCCAGCCCTGCCCTCTCTGGGGAACATCTGGCAGGGGAGTTACTGGTCAGGGGGTGCTTAGATGCCCCTCAAGCCATATCTATAGGGCTGAAACACACAGATTAGAAATCTGTATGAAATTTGGTGAAAAACACCCTCATGGTTGGAGGGAACATCCCTTGGGCTGCCCCAGGTCCTGTCTCTGTGCCTTACCTTGTGCCAGTCTTCCCACTGGGAAACATAAAGGGACCTAAGCATTCCACCGGAGGGAATCCGTAGCATTTGACTGCAGTTGATGCAGCCCAGAGAGGAGGATGCAGTTTCCACGGGGCTGGAAAGGACCACAGGGCTGGTCCAGCGCAGCTCTGCTTTGCTGCAAGCATGTGCACACACACAGAAGCTGCATTACATTATGTCCCACCAAGCAGAGATTTCCTCTTGTTCAGAGATGCCAAATACGTCAACTCTTCTAAAACTGGGCCAGTGGTTAATTAAGCTCCCAGCCAGGTTATTGGTAACCGGGTCCAATGGATGCTTCCTGCCACTGGACCTCGCTGTACTTGAGCAGGGAAAATCCATCTCTTTTGTTCCCACATGTGCCCTCCCTGCCTTTTGGCTGGGCCCTGCCTGTTGGGGCTGCCAGAGCGGATCCCCCTGCATGGGGAATGGCTGCCTGTCCCACTGACCCTCCTCCCACCATGAACTTCAGCATCCCTGCTTAAAAATACTCCCCTGTGCATCCTCCAGCACCCTCCATCGCTAGCCCCCTTTGGCCACTGCCCCTGCGCTGCCGCCCACAGTCGTCGGATGTCTGCTCTGCTGACTCCATATAATGCAAGTTTTACAAATGAAAATGTCACATGGCTGTAAATTAAATACTTTGGAGAAACCCATTATAATGCAGCAACACAATTAGCTTTATCAGCCAGCCCAGAGTCATGCCAAAAACCAAAGCCGACTCACTTGACAGGAGCTGCCATCCATGAAACCAAGCTAACGACCTTAATTATATTTTTAGCTTCCAATTTTTGGCTGACAGTATCCCCAATTACCCAGCCCATAATTTGCCCAGGGACTGCGATCAGCCTACCTGGTCTGTAATTCCCAGGGTCAGCCCTTTTAGCTCTTTTAAATATTAGACTCTCACTGGCTGCCCTCCAGAATTTCCTCAGGGTTTTTGGTGTTATAAACTAACAGCTGAGCTACCTCAGCAGCCCCCAAGCCCCTTCCTGCCAGGGTCCTGACAGAAACACCTCTTGCCTGGAGAAAATCCAGTGATGTCAGAGCTGGGGATGGGGAGCTGTTGCTAAGAATACCTTATCCCATTAGGTGCTCTGGCCAAAGTGTGTTCTTTGACTCATCTCCCTTATCTGCCACCCATGCATTACACCTCAGCACACGGCCCCGGCACTGAAGTTTCCTTTTCCTATGAATTTCTGGGGTTTTATCCTGGCTCCCATGCCAGGCCTTGGCCAAGCTGGGTCTTCTCCCTCCCAGCTGTCCTTGCTCTCCAGCTGGCTAGGGCATTTAGGGAGCTGGCCCTGGCTTTCAGGGATGTTTTCCTCTCCTGATCTGCACTGGGTTTTGGCAAGGTGGCCCTTGCAGCATCACCCCGACGATGCACACAGGCACCTCTGGAGCCTGGCTCACCCCAGGGCTCGCTGTGGGGCACAGGCCAGGGGGCTGCATAGAGTTGCTGCAGTTCTGAGCATCCTTGGGGTGATGCCCCGCTGCAGCCCCGTGCCGGGGTGGTGGGATGAGACTGGTGTGGTGCAAAAGGAAGGATAGAGCAGTGCGGGGTGTACGGGGACAGATGAACCTCACCTCGCACAGGGGCTGCTGCAGACGGAGCCGCTGGGGCCCAGGCTGGCCCGGAGGGACAGGGAGGGGTGCGGACAGAAGCCAACCTGGCTGCTGCGGGGAAGCACCATCTTCCTTGGTACAGAGCGGCTGGAGCGGCCGGCCGGAGGGTGCCCGAGCTGCAGCAGCAGGCAGAGCACCCAGCACCCGGCGGGGAGCCAGGCTGGGCTGGCCGAGGCTGCCACCTCCTGGGGACAGACCCGAACAGCCGGGAGCACGCCCGCACCGGCACCGCATCCCGGCGCAGGACCCGGGCTGCGGGAGCGGGGAGCTGGAGCTGCACCCCGGGGGGTCTCCGGGTCCGTCCGTTCGTGTGTGCGTCCCCAGGGCTGAGCCGTCCTTGCGCTGCCATCCCGGCCGGGCTACGGCGGTGCAGGTGGGGCAGGCGGCCAGGGCTGCTGCAGACGTGGCCTCCAGCACGGCGTGGTGGTCCCTGATGAACGGGAAGGCTGTGGCGTGGCCACGGCGGCGCAGCTGTGCGTGGGCGCAGGCCCTGCGTGGGCAGCCGCTGTGGGTGCTGCCACGGACAGGGCTGCACACCTGCCCGCACCCAGAAACCGGGCAGCGGGTGTCACACACGGGCAACCCCGGGGCTTTGGGCACGTACCTGCTCCGTGCTTTGCCATGAGGGACCCAGCAGTGGTGGCGGGAGACACGGGGCCCAGCCAGGCTGTGCGTGGGGGGCAGGAGCGTCATGACCCCAATGACTGGCGAGTACATGTCCACTGGGAGCAAGGGAGAGAGAAATGAGTCCTCAGCAGCCGCGGTTGGAGCCATCTGTGCTCAGCCTGGTCTCGCGGTTGGCAGTTTCAGCCCAAAATGACTCCTCTTCCGCTCCCCCCCTGTCCCAGACCCTTTTTTTCAGGTCCCAAAGGGAGCACGTGCGTGAGCAAAATCCTTGGCCGAGGTCCAGCCGTGCCCAAGAAGAGGGACTGCAAAAGGCAGCCAGGCTGAGCAGAGCAGGGAGGAAAACATCCCAGCAGAGCTGCTCAGAGGGAAGGTGAGGCACCCCCCCCCAAAACCTTTCAGAGCCAAACGTTATCCACCCCATCTGCCTCTTACCTGCCTGCAGCTCTTCTTGCAGCAATTCCACTGGGGCGAGAGCACAGAAAAGAAAAAAACCCCAATTATCACTGGGACAAAAGTGAACTCTCTCACCCCAAACATGCAGGAGCATCTCTGAGGGCTTACATAGATGGGTGCTGAAGGATGCAAAACCGTATGGGGGGATGCAGAGGGATGCACCACACTGGGAGACTGCATGGAGAACCGCTGATGGATGCTCTTCCACCCATGGCATGCAGCAGAGGAAGGAATCCAGGAAGCCGGATTGCTGGCGGCTGCTACCGATCCCTGCCTGCATCGCAGAGCAGAAGGATGACCCCAGGCAGGGCAGGCTGACAGCCACTGCCTTGGCTGCGAGACGGCAGCTCACAGGAGACCATGTTTGGGTGTACTTAAGAGCCCCACACCATCCTTGGAGGCTGTGGGAGGGGGTGATGCTGCTCGGGGCGCAGGAGGGTCAGGCTGCCGGGGCGCACGGCGGAGTTGACGGGACACCGGTCATACACAGAGAATGTCAAAGCTGAAATCACACTGCCTGATCTCTGCTCAGCGAGGAGAGACAAACCGCCTCCAAGTGCTTCTCACTTCCCTCTTGAGGGCACACCAGGGTGGAAACTGCGAGTCTCATGCTGCTATTTACAGCAGCAGGTTTCCCCTGCAAAACCCCGAGAGCCAGAGGGCAGGGTTGGGGCCATCGCTCCCGGCCACACTCTGCCACGCGCAAGCAGCACAGGCAAGGCCAGGATCCTGAGCTCCTTGGCTGGCAGCTGTAGCTCTCTGCACTTGAATGGGCCGCAGGCTCAGCCGCCTGCCTGAGGCACGGTGCTACTGGGACCAGTCTGCGCATGAACAGCCACCAGCTACGTGCAGTTCACCTCCCAACCTCTTGCACCCCGCAACCCCGGCTCTCAGCTGTGCCTCTGCCCTCCTTCTCCTTCAGAGGACCCTCCACAGCTCTCCCCGTGGGAGACACGAGCCCAGCAGCGATCCCATCCTTTGCACCGGGCTCACACACAGAGCCACAACACGCAGCACCAGCATTGCTGCACCCGTGTCCCTGTAGCCACAGTGTGCCTCCTCTTGCTCCAAGGCCCGTGGTCCATCAGACAGTGCTGACACCGATTCCCTCCCTCCGGAAGATGCTGGGATAGGATGGGTCACATCCAGCTGCCGCAGTGCTAAGTGGCCACGAGGTGCTGAGGTTCTCCGCTCTGTGCTTTTCCCCCTGTGAGCAGGTTCAGGCACCGACGTCCCCGCGAGGGACACGGGGTGTTTACACCCCACCTGCGGCCTTTGGGTCTCTCTCGGTTGCAGATCACTACGGTAAGCGCAAAGTAGGAGGTTTGAACCGAGCGGAAAAAACCCTTGATGCTGCCCCGCTGACGTTTATAGAAAGGAACAGGTATTGTTTCTTCCTTCCCCCTTCGAGCTGCTTCTGCAGAAAGGTCCCACCAGGCTGAGCTGAGTCACGGTTCTGCCGTGCTCCCAGCACCCCTCACCCCAGCACAGCCACAGCCACAGCACAGCCATGCCCGGCACCTCTGCGGGAAAAGGGGCGGAAGCCTCCAGAAATTACTGCACTGCCAGTGGAAAAGGGGGAAACAGTAACCACAGCCTGGTTCTCCTTTCCCTAGACATTCCCTACGGAGCGTCACGCCACCAGCCAGATCTACCCGGGGTTTCTTGCTGGTTAGAGGCACCAGGACAGTCATGGCAGCAGCCACAGCCGGCTCCCCCTGCGCTGGATGAGCAAGGGCAGATGCCCTGGGGGTGCCCCAGCTGCTCCTTCACAGGTTTGCTGATCAGGGCCCTTCTACTTGCAGGGTGAGGCGAGATCTAAAAATAAATATATCTTTTCATTTTTTCTTCTATACTCCTGGAGGCTGCCAGCAGCACAGAGGTGGCTCTCCCCAGCTGCAAAAGCATCCTCCACCTCCACTGCCGGCAGTGAGGGCAGTGCCAGACCCCAAGCCCAGCCAGGACCTCGGTTGCACACGCAGGGCAGCGCAGCACATGGGACCGCAGTCCCCTGGCAACCCTCCTGCCTCCAAGACACTGGTGTGCTAGAGACACTTGCAGTGTTTAAAGCATCTTACTGTGGCCCACAAAACTCACAGGAATGTCAGGGTTGGAAGGGACCTCCAGGGACCATTGTGTCCAACACCCCTGCCAAAGCAGGTTCCCTAGGACAGGTCGCACAGGTCGGTGTCCCTATATCCTGAGAGCAGGAAAGAAGCCAGTGGCGTGGGCTGACCACCCTGCCTACAGGGATAGCGTGGGTGCACGGGGTGATGCTTGGTCCTGTTCAGAGGCAGGGTGAGCCACAGCCACTCTGGCAGGTAAGGGCAGCTGGCACTTGGTGCTGCACCATGTCAGCACAGAGCCGTGACACAGAGCCCCGGTGAGAAGCTCTTGCTTCTCTCCACCCTCAGCCCCAGGCAGCAGCATCCCTCCAGCTGTGTAGCCTCTAGCTCGGACATTGCTGCTCCTTCTGGGAAAGCCCAGGCCAGCAGTGAGCCACAGGGTCACCCGCTGACACTCCTGACCCAGAGTAACTCCCTCTACCTTTGCAAAACATCCTTCTCTGCAGAAAAGCACATCCCACAGCAGCCAGGCAATGCAAGGAGAGGTGCTGCAGAGCCCCCACCCCTGCAAGCCCCTCTGCAACGTGGCCACCTGGCCCAGGACACCCCTCCCCACGCCCGGTGACATGCCATCCCGTGGGGTGCCTCCCTCCCCAGCAGCACAGGGGCACCCAGGGAGCCAATACAATGCGCTGTGCGTGCGAGAGATTTGCATCAAAGGGATAAGGGGAAACCCCAGGAAACGCATGGCCCAGGCATTAATCAAATCTATCTCTAATAATAAACCTCCCGAGCGATGCGCAGACTTGGGGCAGGAGCTCGTGGTGCAATGGCAGGAGCTGAGGGGGACTAGACACCGTGGGACAGTCAAATGTGAGTTACCCCACGGAGGGGCTGCGTGGGGCGATGAGGGCGAGGGGCTCAGGGCTGTGGCAACGCTCCTTGGTGTGCTGGCTGGGGCTGAGGGTCTCCCTGGGGGTCTCACAGGAGGAGCAGAGTGACCACAAAGGGTTTCCACCCTGCTGGAAGCCATCAGCGCCACAGGGCTGGAGAAGCAGCAGTCCCTTAAAGCTTGAGATGAGGGGTTCTGCAGGAGAACTCAGGGGCTCAGTGGGAGGGGGGCAGGGGAGTAACTCACCTGACTCTGCTGGAAAATGCCTGGTTGCCAAGCCCAGCTGTGCCGTGATGGGAGCAGCACATGTGCCTTGAGGCTCCTTCCAGAGGGGAGAGGTGCCCACGGAGTGGGAGTTTTCCTAGATGAGGCCAAACACCACCTCGGACCTGCCCTCGCAGCAGCGGGGAAGGAGCCGCCTGGCCTGCAGCCCCCGCTCCGGCACAGCCCCAAATCTCTGCTTCCCAGCAGTTGTTCCATGGGAAACCCCACTGCAGCGCAAGGAGGGCCAGGCCCGCAGCCACCCCTAAGGCTCACTGCCACGCTGCAGGGGTGGGGGGTCCTCTTCCCTCTCATCGGGTACGAAGTATCTTCAAAGAGCATCTGAGAGCGCCAGCCTGAGCCTGGCTCTGCCCTGGGGAACATCTCCAGTCAGCTCAATAGAAAGCAATTATTTAATTTCATAGCAATATTAATTGAACAACTGGGACTATACTGTGCAGAGTGGATTTATCCCTGGGAACAGCCGGGTTTTACACGTGCTGCCCCATGTAGGAGCCTCTTCGCAGCAGAGAAAGCCCATCCTCAGCCCCTCTGCAGGAAAGGTGCCATGGGCGGGGGGTGATGGCAGGACAGAGGGACACACAGAGAACCCAACTGCTCCACACTCCAAGTCCTAGAGAGAGCAGAGACCCCAACCAGAGCATGTGGGGGGAGGGTTTCTACATAAATACAGAGTTTGGCTTTGCCACGGCTGCGGTGCAGGGGCTGCAGCCGAGGTGATGTGCGGCCTCTGGGCGTGCAGGGGCTGGCTGCCGAGTTTAAACCTCTTGGATCCTGTCAACAGCGGCAGGAAACAGCTGCGGCTCTTGGCCGCGACTCCGCCGAGGGATGCGGTCGCCCGTGAGCCCTCTCGGTCAGCAAACGGCACGTTTGCTCTGTGGCCGCCCTGGGGCTGGGTTAGTGCTTCCTGCTGCTGTTCAGTCACGCTCACCGCAAACCCCAGGTACTGGGCGGCACCGCTGACAGGTACCACCGCTGACAGGTACCACCACTGATGGGTACCACCGCTGACAGGTACCACCGCACGTCTGGGGTCAGCAGGGGCACAGCCAGGCACCGAGACCTCCGCTCGGGTTGCCTCTAAGGCCAACCCCTGCCGTGGCCCAGGGGAGGCTGCAGCCAGATACGGGACACGCACAAATATTTCAGTTGCTAATGAGTAAGTGCTCATTAACAAGCTAATTCTTGAAATTGGAAGGGTTTGGCTAGATTTTTGTGCCACTGAGGCCAGCTGCCAGTGTCTCGCTCCTGTGCTGTTGGCACCACATCCAGCCCTCACAGGCACAGGGTGCAGCGTGGCGGGGGAGATGGGACCAACAGCTCATCCCAGGACAGGGGCATGTCCATCTCCAGGCATCCCAGCTGGTGCTGGTTAGACTGGTGTTTCAAGCTCCCCCAGAGACACGGCCCTCCTGCCTCTGCTTAGGGAAGTTTTACACATCAAAATCGAGTTTCATTATGATGCCAGAACACCAGAGTGAGATGTCAGAAATTACACACAAGATCACATAACACCCCCCCCCCCCCGACACCACAGAGACATTCAGAAGTTTCCAGAATCAAAAACTGTTTCAGGCGACGCTGCCAGGGGTGATTCTGGATGAATTTCTGTTCTTTTCAGAAAAGAATAAGCAGCCCAGAGTGGTTCCCACTGCTCTCACTCCCTCCAGCAGCTGCAGCCACCTCCAGGCCCTCAGGACATGGGGCCACCCATAAACCAGGGTGGTCTCCTCGTGCGTCCCCAGGAACTGGCATGGGATGTGCTCACAGAGGGGTTGGAGCTGCAGGGATCGCTGAGCCTGAAGCAGATTTTGCTCTATGCTCTTGGCCAAGCCTAGGGCCAGAGAGGGCTGGGGCACAGCTGGGTACCTCCCCCCCACCCCCGGCTGCGAGGGGGCCCAGTCCAGCCAAGGGATGAAGTGGCTGCAGGGCAGACCCCATACCTACTCACCTCCCGTTCTGCAGCCATGGATGGGACGCACATCAGGTGGGATGCCATGAACAACTGCACTGATCAGGAGTACTGGGACAGCCTTGTCTGCCAGTGCATCCCCTGCAGCCTCGTCTGCGGCCGGCCCACAGTGAGGAGGTGTGCTGCCCTGTGCGGTGAGTGCTGGGCGGGCAGCGCGGGGCAGTTGTCTGCAGGGCTGTCCTTGGGCTGGGCAGACAGTGATGGGGCAATGATGGGGTGGGGGAATCAGGCCCTGGGATGAGCCACAGGGCAGGCCCTGAGCCTGCTCAGCTTAACTGAGCTTCGAGCCAAAACTGCCAGGGAACGCGACAGCGCCGCAGTGATGGGGTGGCCCTGCCAACGGCTCTGTGCAGAGCAGGACCAAGTTGCCCATCTCCCCCACACCTCTGCTTTCTGGGGGCATGGGGAGCCTTCCCAGAGCTGCATCGGCACTGTACTCCCCATAGGTGACACCCCATCCTCCCAAGGCAGGGCCTCAAGATACAGCAGGTTCGGTTTATGTGGATAATTATAAACTCAAGCTGTGTTTGCAAGGCTGTACTGCAAGCCCTGTGCTGGGGCAGGCACCAAGGTGCAATGATAACAGGTAAGGAGGAAGACGACAGACAGATGCACTTTGCACCCAAACCCCGTAGGCAGCCCTGTGCATGGCCCCTTGCCTCCCCTGCAAGCCCCAGTCTAGGACTGCTGCACCCTGTCCTAGGGTCAGGGGACCCAGTCCTGCAGCGGGCTGCCTGCAGTGACAAGTCACACCTCCCTGCTGAGGGTCATTGTCACCCCCGGGGTCCCGAGCCAGCGCTCAGGCAGGTTTCAGTGTCCCTTCAAAAGCCGTGCAAGCCCCAGGGCAGCTCCAGCAACCCTGATCTCGCTGTGGCAGGTGAGTATGGCTACACCCATCTGGCTGCACTGTCCCCTCCCCGTACAGCTCACTGGAGATGCCTTTCCCCAGTACTCATCACACGGCCAAACAGCACCAAAAGCCCCGTGGACCTGTGGCCCTGCCAGCCCTGGAGAGGTTGACACAGCTTCCAGCACACGCAGGTCTCACCTTGTGTCCATCGGAGCCGTGAGCTTGTTCAGAGCAGCCTGGGCGAACCCCAGGCACCAGGGTGGGGGGC
The DNA here is from genome assembly GCF_964237585.1 of Gallinula chloropus. Taxonomy (NCBI): domain Eukaryota; kingdom Metazoa; phylum Chordata; class Aves; order Gruiformes; family Rallidae; genus Gallinula; species Gallinula chloropus. The sequence goes on from NC_140100.1 coordinate 5,813,345, forward strand.
TGGTGGGAGGGCAGCGTTTTGGGGGCCTGGTGTTCAAATGACAGGATGTGCTGAGGACTCCTTGTTTGTCTCCCTCCATCACACAGAGTCCATGGCCTGTAACAGGAGAGCTGGTTTCTACTACGACGAGCTCCTGAAGAGATGCATCAACTGCACCACGGTCTGCGGGCAGCACCCAAAGCAATGCGCCCCGTCCTGCGAAAGTAAGGCTGGGGGGGGGCAGAGTGGGGATGTGGGGCGCAGCCAAGGAAGGGGCAGCAACCCCCCTCTGTGCCCCAGGGGTGGTATCTGGGAGCGGGGAAGCGAAGCAGAGGGGCTGAGTCTTTCTCCTGTTTTCCCCACCAAACAACTGGCTGCTGGTTCCCCCACCCAGACAGGGCAGCGAGTTCCTTTCCCCTTTCACAGGGCGGTGGTTTCCTGTCCGTCCCTCGGCTATACCGGCCAGGGGCAGGAGCAGCAGCTCTATCCCCCCCTCTCTATCCATCCAGCCCTTGGGGATGGCAAACAGGAGATGATAGGTTATTTTCCCCAAGATCTGCAAGTCCCACTCTGGGGGTTGAGAGGTGATCAAGGAGAAGGGAGGAGGGTGGGAACGGCGTGCAGGAATTTGCTCTGGAAGAGAAACACAAGCGAACAGAGGAGGTGCACAGCTGCTTTCAAATTCCTTCTGAGCAGAGAACACAAGTGCCATTAGCAACACCCTTTCCCTATCAAAAAGTCAATAGGGTGAAATACATACCCAAGGGATTTCCAAGCTCACTCATCTCTCTGCCTGGCCCACAGCGGGTGCCTTGGTGGCCACCCCCCCTGCACCAGCCGCCCTGGTCACAGCCTCGCCGCCCGCGGCTGTGCTGGAGCAGAAGGCATGCGTGGAGCAGGAGCCATGGCTGGTGGTGTACCTGCTGCTGGGGCTCTGCCTCTGCGCCCTCATCTGCTCCCTGCTCCTGGGCTGGACCCACCTGCGGAGGAAGGGAGAGGTGGTCTCCTGCCAAGCCAGTGCCGGGACCTGCCACCGTGGGGACGACTCCTCCAAAGGTGAGTGCTGGCTGTACTGGGGGGGACTGGAAGAGAATGGGGAGCAGGTGGGTGACAGAAGGCAGAGCTGGTTCCTAAGAGGGACAGGGAGAGAACGCAGACAAGACACAGTGCGGTTCACTCAGGGCCCGGAAGCGGAGGACCCAATGCCCATGCCCACATTCCCCATCGTAACCCTTTCCCAGACACAGGCTCAGCTTCCTGCTGCCATGAGGGGCTGGGCTGGGGCTGCACCACCACCACTCCCATCTGAGGTTGAGCTCTGGGGAGGAGAACTTGCAAAAAGCCAACCCAAGCATGAGCCACCCACCTGAGGGAGACCCAGGGCTCTTGCAGCAGCCACAGCTCTGGGTTCCTTCACGTGGGGCTGCGCTGGGGCTGCTGTGGGGCAAACCCCTGCCCGGCAAGAACCGCAGTAACACAGACCACCCACTCCTTCAAAGAAGCTAGGCATGCAGCTGCTCCACCAAATTATCTTGTGGCATCAAACCCCACAGTTTTAGCCCTGGAACAAGAGGGGCTTCACACCTCTTTGCTCTGGGGAGAAGGCATGGGGAAAGGATAGCATGTGCTATGCCAGCAAAGAAAGGACCTTTTGAGTCTCCCTCCCCCTTGCCTCCCCTTTATTTTTATTTAAAAATAAGAAGATCTCTCTACCTGATCAGCTTTGGTCACGCTGGATGTCAAAAATCACAGAGAAAAAGCCCAGGAGCTGGTGGGTGGGTGGGAGTCGCTCCAGCACTCTGCCTTCTGTTCCTGTGAGCTTTGGTCAAAGGACGTGGTGGCTTCAAACATTTTCTTTGAAGGGAGGCTGCCAGGTTCACCTCAGTTTTCGGTGTTGTCCTGGTCTGGCCAGGCCTGAGGAAAGTCTTAATACTCCTTGCCAAGCCTGATCAGATCTTGGAGGATGGAGTGGAGCCCTTCAAGAGCAGCACCCAGCCTGCAGAGCATCCGGGGCAGCCAGGCTGGATATCACACTCACTGGAGCTGGTGCTGTGCTGCACCACCACATCTGCACGTGCTACAAGAGCAAAGGCTCTTCCCACGTAGTGTAAATACTGCAACTGCCTTAGTGCTGAACCTCCAGCCTCCCTTCAAGGCACTTTCCAACTCCCCCTCAGATCTCAGCTCCCAGGGTCGCAGGATGAGGTGTGAGCACGTCGATGACGCATTATGTACCGCACAGTGCTGTGGGCTTTATCAGAGCAGTGGGGCAGGGATGTCCTCTCCAGTTCTGGGACCAGCTCTAGTGCAGCACTGCAAAGCATTTCTTTGATGCTCTTAAAAGCCCTTCAGCTAATCCAGAGTTTGTTTGCAGATCGCCTGGTGGAAGCAGGCAGCGTTGGTGATGGATCCACTGGCAGCAGGGTCCCTGAGCCGGTGGAAACCTGTGGCTTCTGCTTCCCCGGACACGGCTCTGCTGTACAAGAGACCAAATCATGCCACAGCACCTCCTATCACATAGGGGAAAGAGCTGCTCCCTCTCACACTGGGATATGCAGCATGGGAAGCGCTGGGGCCATTCCCAGCCCTGATGACGGCCACTTCAAAATCATCTGTTCTCCTTCACAAGAGAAGACGCTCATGGCGTGACCATGGCGAACGCTCCTCCGCAGGATCAGAAAAGAGGGATGCTCCCCTTGCCCCCAGTACACAGCTGCTTCACTCTCCGTTTCCAGTGCCAATAATGGCTCTACCAGGACTGGTGGACCTGGCATAGTCTTTGCCCGAAGCCTGTAGGCTGCAGAGCTGTTCTCCACTGGGGAAATTAATCCTCGTTATTCTTGTGCACTCGTAGTGACAGAAGTTGCTTCCCATTTAGCAGCATCTTCATCCACCAACCCGACCTCTGCAGACTCCTCCGTGCATCCCAGTCAGTGGAAGTGATGTCTCACCGGGGCTTTTCATCCTGGTTCCACCACCAGCATCATTTTGTCTCTACAAGGGGTGTTGATGCAGAGCCAGGGCCAGACTGCCATGTCCACCGGTCCCCACAGTGAGGACCCCTTGCCCACTGCTGTGAAACACAAGCGGTTTACATCTCAAACATGGACTCAGACTCAAGAAGTGACTCATGGAGGTTAATGTGCCCACTGAATGCTGCTCCAGAGCGGCACCTTTTCTGACTTCAACAGAAGTTTCTTCACAGGACAGAAGATCTGGTAGGACACCATTTGGAAAGCTCCAGAGACAGCTTCAACACTGGACCACTGGCCAGGTCATGGGCGATGGGTGGGCTTTGCCTTGTGATGGACACGATGTTGCATGGGAGGAGCTGGGAGGGACACACAATCCCTGATGCGGTTGGGTTTGGAAGTGCAAACTTGTCCAAGGCTGAGAACTTTCCACAAGACTGGATTTATGTGTGTCTGGTCCAGGTTACTCAACACAGCTGGTAAGGATGATGAACCAGCTAGAGAAAGAGCTGCTTTGGGGGAAGATTTCTGTCCGACCTGGCTTTGAAAGCTACCGTGGGAAAACACGGGTTTCAGCGTGTAACTTGAAGTTCTCATTTTCACTAAAGGAGAATGCAGGAGTGTTTCACTTGGTGAGAAGTTAATACTGGTAGGAGCTCATCCCCTCTGTTTCTCAAACTAGAGCTTCAAATGTGGAAGAATAAATATGAGTCAATATACACACAAATTGGTGCTGGGAGAGTAAAGAGCTGGAGAAACGTGAGCAGACCCCAACTCCCATGTTATGTATTTCTTTAAAGGTCAGTGCTTTCCTATAGCTGACAAAGGAGCCACTGAGGGGTGACCATGACAAAACCAGTGCCACAAGTGATGTCCAGTCAGAAAATAGAAGGGTGTTAGGAGCACAGGAAGCCCATCAGAACTGGGAAGGGCAAGAGATGGTTTAAGGAGAGGACTAAGAGCCGGTGTGTCGGTCCAGCAGCTGGTACGTGGGGCAGTGTTGCTGTCTAGAATTGCTCTAGGAACCAGCCTGACAGTTGTCTATCTCATTATCCTTCTGCATGGCCTTTCATCCCTTGTGCCTGTTCAGCAAAGCCCTTACCCTGCAGTAGCACGGGGTGGGGTGAGGGTTGTACTGTGCTGTGTTCCCACCCGAGGGGAGAACACAAGCCTTTCCAAAACTGAGATCTCTTTTCACTCACATCAGGCTCCTAAACCCAGTGAATGACCCTTGAAGGACACTGCCCCATGGTGGGATGGGGAAAGCCAGGACTTACCTACATGCCCAGCCACGAGCAAGCCATCAGCAGGGTCCCAGGGCAGTGGCAGCCATCACTGGCTGAGCCTCAACTCTTCCCTGGCTTCCCACCCGATTTTCGACTCAACCCTTGCTCAGCCTCAACTGTTCCTCAGGCTTTGCACCCACTTTTGTCCTCCCACTTGCTGTGGCTCAAGCCTTCCTCAGCCTCATCTTTTCTTCAGCCTGCATCTTGGCCTAGCCTGATGCCCGCACCAGCTTCCCAATGTTTGTGTTTGTTACAGCTCAGCCTTGCTCCTTCTTGCCCTCCCACCATCTTCTGCCATCCGCTCTTGCTCTGCCATTTGCCTCCTATGCCATTTAGTCTCCCCAGGTCTCCACTTGCGCTCTTGCTCAGCCTCACACTCCTCTTCGGCCTCCCTCAGCCTTTTGCCTGTTCAGCTCAGCTTGTGTTCACCCACCCAAAGCCTCTTAGTCTCCCTCACCCTCCAACTGCCTCTGCTCCTGCAGCATCACGTCCCCCATCCTCACTGGACCTCCAGCTCCTGCCCAGCCTCTCCCCAGCTTGATTTCCCACTGCAGCCGTGGATTCCCCCTTGACCTCCCCTGCACTGTAAGTTCTGCCTCTCTTCCTGGTCATCCCCAGCCTTGCAGGGTGAAGGGGTTTTGCACTTACCCTGAGGCAGCACCAGCAGGTCCCCAGACACCACGAACAGCCTCTGTCCGAGTGCTTCCCTGCAAGAATCAGGGCTCCAGGAGAAGGAAACCCCTCTTTAAGCAGACCCAGCAGCTCATCACACTGCTCCTTCCCGGCATGGAGCTCCTGTGGGCAGCGCTGGGCCTCAGCTTCGATGGGCTGCAGACATGGGAGCGGGGCCTCCAGGGACAGGAGCTCACCACCCGCAGGAACCCCTGGCCAAGGAGATTCAGAACCTTCTTTAGAAACAGGATAATAATAACCATGCCCTGTGCCAGCAGTTTGGCGATTAGGGCAGCTCTTGAGGATCAAGTGGCATCCATTACTCAAAGGAGAAAGCTTTTAGGAAAGCGTTTACACCAGGGAGCACCAGGGCTCAGCCTCCAGGGCTCTGGCAAGCAGCAGCTGCCAGCTCCAGCTGGCCCAGGAGACCACTCGCCTTCTCACAGGGAGGCAGGGCCTGGGCTGGGGCTGTCCCTCCCTAATTGGGAAAAAACTCCTCAGAAACCCAGTCATTACCTCTGGCTCCATATGCCAGAGGGAATGTAGCTACTGCTGTCAGCGTGTAAGAGGTAACACAGAGCAACCTGAACAAACAAGCAGTGAAAAATGGTACATGGGCTCCCTGGTACAACCCTTAGATGCTGGAGAACCAAGAGGAATTGGGGGATTTGGTAGCAGGCCCCATGGAGCACAGGTGGAGCCAGCAGTGCCAGAGGGACACGGTTACCGTCTGGGACAAATTAAACTACGAGGAATGAAGGGCAGTGATTTGAGCAAGAGCACCCACCCAGGGCTCAGTCAGTTCTCACTTTGCGGCTTCTGTTCGGGTTTCCACGAGGCACCAGCGCCAAGGAAGCTTTCTCTCTTCTCAAGTGGATGAAGGCCAAGAAAGTCTTATACCCAAAGCTGCTTTGGGCTGTGTGTGTGCCTCTTGTAGGGCCGTGTCCATTGCCTGCAGGTAAGAGAAGACCCACTCCAGTGTGACCCTGGCTCACCACACCAGTCTTTTGTTTTCAGCCCTTTCTGCAGACGCATCCCCGCAGCAGATCAAGCTGTGCTGGTATTAAACTCTACCTTGAAACGAAGGAGTCGAAACCGTGCCCCACAATGACGTGGGTCAGCAGCTGAAGCAGGAGGCAGCAGCCCTTCCACTGCCATCTGCCAGCACGTTAGTGAGACGTAACTTCCCCAGCCATTCAGTGGCACCTTGATGAGCGGCTTTGCAGCTGGCGTCTTCCTCAAGGTGACGTTAGGAGAGCTCTGCAGAGAGAAACCTCCCGGTTCTGTGGGGAATGAACCCAGTGGGGACAAGCTGTGCAGCTGCTTCCAAGATGAAGGGTAAGAGAAGGCAGGAGGGGTAGCACTGCTGCTCTTCCATTTTTATAGGAAGAAGGAAAAAGCTCCCCACTCGGCTGGCAACCTGTGCTGATTTGCTGTTGCTGGAAATAGAAACACGCCTGGTATAATCTGGGGAGAGATGAGGGCAGGGGGGGCTGTGTATGGGGAGGAAAAGAAAGAATAAAGAGCTTCTAACACACCAGGAATTGTGCTTCTGACACCAGAAACAGAGCACTGCAATCCACGTCGCTCTCCATCTCCCACTGAAAGCCATCTGCGCCGGTGCGGCTGCACAGAGCACAGCCCTCATCTTACAGGGGTGGGGAGGGGGGAAAAAGAAGGCTGATTTCTACGGCTGGCATGGTCCCTAAACGATTTGTTTCTAAAGGATTAACGAAACAGACTGCATGAGCGCCGGTGGCCAAGCGCGTGCGAGTGGAAAAACAGAATTCATTTGTTCGGGCTCCAGCGTGAGGGAAAAACAAAACCCCAAGCCCAAGCTGAAGGCTCAGCCCTCGGCATCACAAAGCCAGAGCCCATCTGCCGCACGGTGGCACTGCTCCTCCAGCAGCAGGACAAGGTGGGGACGCAACTGCAGCAGCCCTGGGAATAATGAAAGGCTGGTTCTTGTCTTCCTCCGCAAGCCTGCTGCATTATTAAAAGGTAGCAGAAAGCCTCGTCAAGCATCTGCACGATACCGTGCCCGGTTCAGGGAGGGAGGCAGGGAAGGAGGGAAGGAGGGAGGGAGGGAAGGAGGGAGGGAGGCAGGGAGGGAGGGAGGGAGGGAGGGAGGGAGGGGTCCCTCTCCCACGGGTGCACCATTCATCCGCATTTCTCCAGCAATTTTTCATTTGTGACAGGAACACTCAGATTACATCTTGCTGCACCCGATTTCAACTGGAAATGATTTCAAGCGTGGCGACAGGGAGAGCTGGGCTCCAAACCCAGAGCACATCTCCGCCACTCCCGCAGCCATGGGCTGCCTAAGTCACTCCCACTCCGGCCGGTACATTCATGTGTGGGATTTGATAGTGGAGGTGCTTTAATTAGCTGCTCCTTCTTCCTTCCGTGCTGGGAGCTGCACCAGGCACCTCTTCACATACACCACTGCCTTGCACTCTTCTAGTGTGTGTACAAACCAAAGGCACTGCCACCAGCCTTTTGTTCAGCTGCTCTGGGAAGATGCTCATTTAAAGAGCAAACCAAATCACTCCCCTTATTTTCCTCCTATTTCTTCTGTTAATCAGGCCGATTCCCACCTCTCTCAGGCCGGTTGCACTCCCAGGACTCACTGCTAGAGCACAGAATCTGTGTGGTTAGACTCATCCATGTTTTGAGCCGCAGTGGCACAGCTGAGGAAGGGCTGTCTGATACATACGCAGAGCTTAACGGCCTTTTTTTGGCGGGGGGGGGGGGGGGGGGGGGGCTCTTGCACCATCTGATCAGTGCCTTACTCCTACACGCAGCTCGCTGTAGGTTCCATAAGGAAGGGAGAACAAAGCTCTTTTTGCTCGTTTCAGCTCTCCATTCTGGCTCATTTCTCTCCCAGGCTGCAACTGAAGCCGCAGCGCAGCCTCCTGAGAGCAGGCATCAGCGCACCAGCCTTCACCGCTGGTATCTCGACAAGCCCCCCGAGCTGCTGTAAAAGACAGAGCCAGAGGAGGGGAGGGGGGGAGCAGGGGGGGGGGAGAAAAGGAGCGAAACCGCCTTGGTGACAAGCAGGAGTAAGCTGGCACTGCAAGCTAAGGACACGGATACTGTGATTCTGCAAGGAGAAGAGTGTGTGAGGAGTTAAACCCATGTGGGAGGATACAAGGAACCAATACCAGCCTAGCACAGACCTGGGAAAATGCCTGTTTACTTAAAACCCCCAGTGCACTGCAGAAGTGCTCAACAGCAGCACATCTACCGCTCCGTGCTGCCCCCAGCAGCAACCACTTCCAACAGATGGTGCATTTTCCAGTACCAAGGTTCTTTCAAGCATCACACACACACACACACATATATATCTATATCTATACGTGCCTTCGGAAGGTGTCAGGGGGGAGTGGGGCAGGGGGACAGACCAAACCAAAAACTGGCAACAACAAACCAAGCAGTTTTAAGAAATTCAAACTTATTCACAAGATTTAAAAAAAAAAAAGAAGAACCCAGACCACTCTTACAGTATAAACACGCCAATTCATTCATTTTTACTGATGGTTGCATTTATGAGTTTCATTCTCGTGAAAAAAGGGAATAAAAGGAAAAAAATTAAGAAAATAGCTATTTATAGAAAACAAAACAAAACAAAAAAAGGTCTCAAACAGAAAAGAATCTGTGCTGATGCTTTTGATGAGCAGTCCGATGGCATTCAACATTACCTGTGCAAGCAGGCATGCTTGGAAACCTGTCTTAGTGCTGTAGCTTCAGTTCCACAATCCAGGATTTCTTTCTCGGTTGTTGGAAAAAAAAGAGCCTAATAGTTTCATACTGTATTTATTTAATAACTAAAATTCACAAATAAAAAGATACTTGCAAAGTCCTTTAGTTGTGTCATCCCCTCCTCCTCCACTCTACTGCTTTCAGACCCATATGCATAAAAAAATGGGCTTGGATTTTTAATTTTAACTGTTGGATGATTGGTCGTTGGAGCTGAAGCACCAAATGGAGAAGATGCTTTATGGAGATGAGGGTAGAACCCCTTGCCTTCCCACACACATTTTGGAGGAACATAGGAGATGTACCAGTGCCCGGACTCCTCTGCTCCCATTTCCCCCACCCAGAGCATTCCTTTCATTTTATATTTCCTCTGTTAAGTGACTGACTGGAGCCTCTTTTTTTTCCCCCCATCTGTCCTTGCGGGACCGCATACACGTTGGACATTGTTCATTTCTCACTCCGCCAGGCTTTGAGTCAGTGTCAAGTAGGTCCTGTTACAGCTCAGTGCTAGTTGTTTTGTAATGGGTCTTTTCATTTCAGGTAGGTTTGTGTGTCGATTCAGAAGGCTTGCTTATTTTCTTCCTTGTTTGTATCTCACGAGCTGCTGGATAAGGCTATTCATACTCCAGGAACTGTTTGTGATAGAACAGCAAGTATCTGCAAGAAAGCAGAGGTACAGTTTCAGCTTGCTGCTTCCACTGATGCCACCATAAAAAAATGAGGACAATTAATTTTGGTTTTCTTTGTAATTTGAGGCAATTCCAGGGACACACCAGTTCCCTGCAGTGGATGAGGAAGAAGGGGGAAGCCAGCTGAAATAATTTTACCAGCAACTCAGGAAGCTGAACAGTTGTCCATGAAGCTGTCAAACCCTCCTGGTGTACTATCTATTTAGAACCTGAAAGCTCTGAAAGATGGGACAGCATCAGAACCCAGACAGGCAACACCCACTTAACGCTACTGGGACACAAGATACAACTGAGGTGCTTCAATCACAGAATCACTCGGTTGCAAAAGACCTTTGAGATCACTGAGTCCAACCATATAAGATGCAGCTGTTGCTTTGGAGTCACGTTACCAAAGCATGAGACACTTTGGATTACTGCAAACCCTCTGCCATTTACTGTTAGAAAAGCAAAACAAAGAACAAATCCAAGTCCAATATCTAATGTCTCAATCTGTACTCAAATCTGGTGTTTTAATAGGATGAAACTCTTCCTGTCCTTAATTACTTTATGCGTCCTGTTACACAGCAGAGCCCAGCCCTCACGCAGCTCCGCGTCAGAGGGATGCAGACTCATCTCTACATACCCTTTACAGGCCACATGCTGGCAGGGTCACTGCCTGACTCTCAAAATGCTTCAAAGAGCTTCTGAGACTTTCCAATTATTATCATTCCATCTCGTGCCCCGTGGAGCTTCCCCCTTACACAGCACAGAGCTACTGAGCATCAGCCTTTATCTGAACCAGGGAAAATGGATCAGAACTCACACCAGCCTTTAATGAGGAAAAGGGCGGCCGTTGTGCTGCACACATCCTCTCCTCCCTGCCTCAGCAGGTGCTTGCAGACATACCCCACCTCAGGGCCAGAGCTAGCCACTCCTTATTGAAAGAAAATAAACTCCTTTTTCTGCTGACCTCAAAGCAAAGTCACTTTGTTAAATCATTTAACTCAAAATCAGATGATATAGGATAGGGTTGGGGTTTTCCCCCCCTCCCCACTTCCTGGTTGAAGTTCAAAAATGAAAAAAATGGGAAAATCGGTTTTAAAATTACAAATTGAACATCTGTGTCTGCAGCAATCGATGGGAAAGGCAGGAATAACTGAAACAAGAACAACACAGGATTGTCTTTCCATAGTTGAAAATGCAAAATGAAAACTGCAGATCTTTTATTCTTGAAACATGTCCCAGTCCCCAGTGTTTCCCTCCAATGAGGAGCACTGATGCAGTTTTGTGAGGCTGTGCTGCTGAGATGGGTTTTGTAAGCAGCAGTTACAGGTTTCTGCCAGCCTCAGTGTAAACTTTGGACAATTCAAGGCCAAAGTCGTGGCTGGAGATAATCAGAGCACCTCTGAGAATCACATAGAGGAGAAACAACCCGGAAGAAGCTGCATTTTGCCACCAGAGAAGGGAGTGAGAAGATGTAATGAGCTGTGCAGACACCAGGGCTGGGAAAGGGCAGTGGGAGGAGGCGGCCCAGGTGCTGGACAGAAAGATGCCCCTGCAGCCCCTGGAGAAACCCATGGGAAAGGCCGAGACCCCACCTGCAGCCCGTGGAGGGGCTCCATGCTGGAGGGAGCAGGTGGAGACACAGAGAAGATGCTGTGACCCTACGATGGGATAAGCCCCTGCCAGCACTCACAGCCATGAGGAGAATCAGAGACACAGAGATGAGTGAGAGAGAGTTTTGTGTCAGAACAGGTTTGCTGGGGGGAGCTGGTGACCCCGTGGAGGACTGGGACTGAGAGACATTGGAGAAGTTCGTGGAGAACTGTCTCCTGTGGGTGAGAACCCACAGTGCAGCAGGGGGAGGGTGTGGAATGAATGCCTCCCCCCTCCCCAGCTGAGAAGGAAACCAACTTACAAGGGACTGACCGAAGCCCCCATCTCCCAGTCCCTGTCCCCCTGTGCAACAAGTGGGGGGAAGAAGGGAGTGAGATCATGACTGGAGTGAAGTCTGCTAAGAAGGGAGCAGGGGGGAAGGTTAGAGGTGTTTTAAGATCTGGAAGAGGAAAACAGCTCATGAAGAAGTAACTGAGAACCCCATTTTCCCCAGTCCCTGCCCCCCTGCACTGCAAGCAGGGGGAAGAAGGGTGCAAAATCCTGACCCAAGTCTGCTAAGAAGGGAGTGGTGGGGGGAAAGTGTTTTAAGATCTGGTTATGTTTGGTTTAAGATATGATCATGCTCCTGACTCTGGTTTTACTGTTCTTTGTAGTATAGTGTAATAAAGTAGGTAGTTTCTCTCTTCTTCACTCTGCGTTGAGTCTGGTTTTGCCCACCTTGTTGATGACAGGATGATCTCTCCCTGTCCTTATTTTGACTCCTGAGCCTCTTAATATATATTTTCTCCCCTGTCCAACTAAGAAGGGGAGTAATAGACTGACTTTGGTGGGCATCTGGCCTCCAGCCAGGGCTAAACCACCACAAACACCAAGATGCTTCCCTTGAAAATCACTGCTCTGCACTCCCAACACTTGTCTAATGGAATTATCTGAAAGTGTAATGTCAATTTGGAATCAATTTATAGCCATGAGCTAAGAAATGGCTCATGTTCTACACCTGCCTCCCACACAGCCCTGCCACTCCAGTTCAGGCTTTTCTTAATGGCTCTTCTTCAAATCTTTCACACTCTGAGTCATCCAAAGGTTCTGCAGACAAAGACTGGATTGTGTTGTGGAGGGAAACACTCAGAATGCCCCTGCTCCTCCACTGGACAAGCACATCCCTTGGTTTTCAGCAAGCAAGAGTTTGGAGATGAACAGAGCCACCTGATATCCCTCATCCTTCCCCTCTTCTTCAACAAATCCAGCATTATAAAGCAACATTTTGAAGCACCGATACATACACAGAGACATTAGACACTCAGTAAGTAAAGCTGGGTGTTCTCTATGATGAAAGGGTCTTTAATGGAAAGTAAGGAAAAGCCAAAGACCAAAAAGTTTCCCTTCCTTTCCCCTTTCCATGACTTACCCTTCACTGTCTAGCACATCCTTAATGCTAGCCTTGGTGATAATGGCATCGTCACACTTGAACCACTGGTCCTTGTGCTGCCGGATGAAGCTGGTATAGTGCCCACTCTCCAAGGTTCCCTGGTGATTAACTACTGCAAACAAGGAATACCTGGTAGAGAAGAGTTAGTGAATAAATGGATTAAAAGGGGAAAAAGACAACTGACATTTTAGACAGGCAGAAGCTTGTGTTCATAAAGATGTATGGCAATAGTAAATCATCTGATCCATCAATAAAACATCAGCTCTTAACATCAACAGGGAAGGGGACATCCTTGCCCAGGGAAAAAAATCCACATTTTTCTTTTTCTGTCTTGGTCCTACCACAACTCACCAGTCTGATGACAGCTGTGAGCTTTACCAGTAGCCAGTATTGGCTACCGAAGATTCACCTCCTAAACTAGATCACTACAGATGTGTCTCTGAAGAGGACCACTGATTATCTGTCCTGACCTTCTATTTCTCTGAATTACTCTAGTGAACAACAACAAAAAATGCATTTGAGGTGGGGGATGGAGAAGAAGGTAATTTTAAATATGTCTAATCTTAAATATTCCTAGTAATAAATTGCTGTACTGATCAACTGTCCTTAATTTGGGAAGTCTGTACCTATTCCAAAATACTGAGGATATTAAGCCTCAGGTTCCAGTTTTCAGATGCTGCTGTGCATCTCCCTGCCAGCCTGAAAGCCAGCAGACACCTCCCTGTTCTGAAGAAAGATTCTGATAAACTAATCACATTGCTTGACTTTTTGTTTCTTTCCCTTTTATTTTCTTGAAAAAGGAGAGACTGAAGTCCTTGGCTCTTTTGTTCTAAGGTAAGATTTTGTTTCCATTCTAAAATATTCTTGCACCTCTTTTTCAAATGTTCTCTGCTCTTTTAACTCTTTAAAATGCTGTCGTCAAACTGGGATACAAATACAGCCACAAGACTGTAAAATAATCTCTCTAATTTCACTTGATATTGTCCTAATTGTGTTCAAAATTCAGAGAGCTCTTTTGGCACAGTGGTGCCACAAGGCACCTATTCAGCTGACTGCCTACAGAGACACTGCTGACTTAGGAAGTCACCCTCTTCCTAGTGGAGTCCCTCAATCCAAGTAGGATGGACACCCCTAGTCCTGGATGGAGGATCCAAGGATTGCTCCATTTGTTTACTGGCATGGGTCTATAAAGCAGCCCAGATGCCTCTGCTCTCCTTACTCCATTCTCTTCTCCACCTTAAGTCATGTGCAAATCTTAACAGCAATCAGCTGTGTTTTCTTTCAGATCTTTGCTAAGACAACTGAGCACCACACATGGAATGGATGTGGGACCACACAACATCTGCCTGGTATCTGCTTGCATGACAACTGCACTAAGACTTGGTTAGCTAGTTTTTAAATCCATTTATTGGGTGATTCCAGTTTCTTAATGAAACAGAGTGCCTTGAATTTAAATACACATCACGACTGTGGCAACCAAATTAAAAAAATACATAAGGTTTGTGTGACCACCATCTCTATCCCCACAAAGCTATGAAGAATATTGGTTTCAATTACACTCCCTTTACACCCTTGAGCAAGTCCCATACCAGCCCATCATTTATTTTGAGAGGAACCAATACCCAATCAAGAGACTCCAGAATTACTGGGTTCATCTACTTGGGCCTTTGAGCATCAGTGTTCTGTAAACTCTCTTTTGGTCCTCTGGAACCCCCTTTGCTACTGCAACATAAATACGATTACTTAAAGGAACCCCCTGCCCCTTTCCATACTGTTGCCACAGCTTTTCATTTTGCTCACAGACCAACTCATGGAGTTACTACCTTCAGGTCTGCCAGTCAGCTGCCACAAAACCACCAAAGGGTGGGCAGTTGTAGCAAACAGAGCTTTATTTTGCAACAGTTCAGACTTACTGTGCTGTCAAATATGATAACACACTTTGTACTGCAAGATATACAGCAGACTGTTTGTCTCCTAGAAGCCAACTACCTTTCACAAAAGGAGTCAGGGAATGAGCCACTTACTTATTATCATTGTTTAGACTATCCGTCGGCTGCTGGTACTGCCCGTTCATTCTGCTCTCTTTACTGCAACACACACACACACAAAAATCCAGTCACTTAAAGCAGTGGCTTCCCCAAACCAAGGGAACAGGTTTTACATGACAGCCTGTTTGCTGAACCCAGCTCCTAATTCAAAAGCACAATGCTGCTTAGCAGCAGTGAAGGGCTGCTGATTAGGATGCTAAAGATGCTTTATTTGTTCTCACAGCAATGCTACATAAGAAACACCATTTCTCCTTCTGGTCAAGGCTTCAGTGCTGCAAACACACATCTGTTTACGTCAAATGCTCTATCTGAAAAGCTTAAAAACAGGTTAAGAGAAGATTTGTATTTTAAACCTGGAAAAATATCTAATTACATCAATCCTTTATCCTGTGATGGGTCAATCAACCTGGCTCTGACTTGTAAATTCATTTTGTGTTTTGACAGCAGCAATAGGATTAGGCTGTTGATTTCATAGCCGATGAAATTCAGATTACTGAGTTATGTCTGCTGATTATCCCATCTATTTTCCATTATGCTTGATACCTTTCATCAGCAGAGCCTGCTCTATCCAGGGAGAATTCACCACAGAGGCACAGGGAAGTCTCAAAATCTCCACAATATACTGGAATAAACCATGTATTTTTAATATAATGCTGTTTAACAGAGCTTCAGGGCTCTCCTCCCCTCCTGGCAGGGCCATCTACTTTTCTGGGGAGAGATGGGTTGGAGAGGATGAGGTGGGGCAAGCTTGAAACGACTTGTAAAATTTTAGCATTGAGAGATGCCATTTTGGGGCTTTCTGCATTGCTTCAGCTATAAATTAAGCTTGAATATTTTCTTGTATATTTGAATGGAGTAACTGACAAAGACTCATTAACTGAGCTGATTAAATTCTTTTCATAAAGATACATGATATAAATGTCACGTCTTTCACAAGCCTGGGGAGGTGGGAGAAGCCTTACTGTTTGTGTTTAAATACCATTATAAATATCCATTCTAATCTGGGCTGTGGTTTTGCTTTTCGCAGCATTCTCTGAACAGAAGTTGAAGGTACAAAACAAAACCCCCTCAGATCTGCACGTGTGCAGGACCAGAGGAAGGATTGTTGCAACTTCAAATACTAGATTAGGCAGTGGGTTATGTCTAGTCTGCCTAATTACACAGGATGACTGGTGGGTGGGCACTCAGGTGATGCGACCAAGGAAGAGATCTGAAGGAGCGATGGATCTGACTCTAAATATTTAGCATTACAATCTGAAACATAGCACATTACTTAAACACACAAAAAAATTAAATATAAAGCTTTTTCTGGCACATGAAACTCAATACTTTATCTAAAAATGGGTTTAAAGATGCACATTGCAAGGAGAAGCTTCCAGCAGAAATATCACCATCCATACTGTTCTGTAACCTCGATCTAAGGATGTTCCACGTTTCATGATGCACACGTATGAACTGGTAAATAGTTCTGTCCAGGTCTTTGGGGGATTTTGAACTTGGTACACACCTGGAAGCCATGAATGGTGTCATGTCCAGCTCCAGAGGAAACGAGACATACGTAGTGATCTTTCGCCTCAGTTTGGCTGAGTGTTCAAACCGCTGGAGACAAAGTGGAAGAATTTATTTTTAATTGACAGAAAGGCTACATTTTCTGTCTTTTATAAATGTTCTAAGCTTAGAAACAGTAAACATGAAAGCATATCAGCAGTCAGCACCCAGGGACATCCCCAGATTTTTCTATCAACTGGGAACCCCCATGTAAAAGCTAACACATTCCTACCAGGAAAATAAATCACAACTTGTGGGGGGAAATAACAGTATTAATTAGGTAGCTTACCTTAATATCTAGACATACAAATTTATTCTAAATAGATATTAAGGAAAAATATATTGAACACAGAGAGCACACAAAGCCTTTACCCAAACCAGTGTTCATTTGTACTACGCTCTGTTCAAATATACAGCTGCTGCCTACACCGGCACACAAACCTGGTGACAACGAGAGCTTGCCATCAGATTCACACACTTAATCCACCCATCCAATCATCTCAAGTGACAGGACTCAAGCCTACACAGGAATACCAATTCAAATTAAGGCAAAAATGGAATATGGTAATAAAAAAGCCTTGTCCCTCAGCCAAAAGGAGTCTGCGATACCCACCATCCTCTCCTCATCTTCTCGATTGAACATTAAATGGAAACAGGAACAAATAACAGAAAGAGATGAATGAGTTTCTATTTAAAGGCAGCTTCTCTCCCCATTTCTCAGAAATTCTGCTCTATTTACACTTCAAGTTAATTATTTTCCAATTGTGGTGCCATAACAATTCCCTAGCAACAGATCCAGACGTGAAAAGCTGAGACTTCTGCAATTCTTATCTTTTGTGGTTCGTTTTTGCTTCAACACACGAAATGAAATCTGCATTCTGCATGGACAGGACAACACAGTCACTTAGAAGTCATTTATTTTCCAAAAAACCTCTTCAGTCATTCTGGATAACACAAATCCAGAACAGAGGGTAGGAAAGGGGTCAAGCACATTCACACTGCCCAGCCCAAAGAGCAGAATTATCCAGGCATATCTTGCAATAATGAAATAAAAATAAGTAGTAAAATAAAAACAAGAGCCCAATGCTCCCAAAAGCCAAGCAGCCAGCCAAGTGCTCTTGGAATCCCAAGTAAGCCATGCATGAATGGTCTTTGGGAAGACCAGAGCCAAAGAACAACAAAGGGACTGTGCTACTATCCATATTCAGGCTGGTATCTTTGGTGTATCACACTGCACATAGTCTTGGCTAACACTCAAGAAGAAACTGAAGAACTGCTGGCATATGGGGGTCAACACCTGAAGAAACAATTGTCCCAGCATTCTGGAAAGGCCTCTGCATTACAGAAGGGGCAATTCTTTCCACCTGTAACACCTTTTTTTCCAACAGATAGCAGAATCAATCTTTTCTCACGAACACAGACCTTCCTACAGCACATTCTGTTTCCATGTCAAGACCTCTGCATTTCATTAACAAGCTTTTGTACAAGCCAGATATTGAAGATAAATTTTAAATTGCTGCTACACTGGATAC
Source organism: Gallinula chloropus (assembly GCF_964237585.1). Lineage (NCBI taxonomy): Eukaryota > Metazoa > Chordata > Aves > Gruiformes > Rallidae > Gallinula > Gallinula chloropus. Next base: position 5,830,855 of record NC_140100.1, read on the forward strand.
AGAGTTGCTATGTAATTTAACAATTCCAAACTACAATCACTTCTTGAATACAGTCTGTGACTTGCTCAGTGAGACCATGACACTACAGCTACATAGATTATTAGATTTTCCAGTATGAATGTACTGACCCAGCTTAGAGAGCTACTGGAAAATAAATCAGAAAAACTGCCTGCATGCTATAGCAAAGTTCAGCATGCACTTTGCCATGACAGCTACAAGATAAAGGTCTACTTCCAACACTATTAAAGTTACCCAAGTGTTTTACCAAAGTTCAAAGCCCAGAAACCATGTAAGAATTGAACAACTGAAGAAAGTCTCTGGAGCAAAAGACTGGAGTGTGTGTTCTTTCAGTTCACTACTCCCCAGTTGGAAAGAGAAGCAGCACATGCCTTCATTTGTATACCACACACAGACTGGCATTTTAAAATTTGTTTCTAGTCACCATGGCTGTAGGTAAAGTGCTGGTTTGCTTTATGCAGCTTCTGTGACATTAGTGCTCTCATCAGATAAGCAGTTTCTTGAAACACTGGTCATAGTAAGAGCTGAGGCCAGCGATCAGCTGCTGCCTAGCAATGGGAAGACTTTGTCATTCTGTCCCAGGAGACACAAGACCTTAGAGGTCTGCATCTGAAAAGCTCAAGCAGATCAAAGATGCAGCTAAACTACGGTGGGGGCTGCTTCTACAAAGGCATCACTTTTCAAGGACCCTTTGCCTCTGGACACAGAATGACCTTCATCTTTTGCAGTAGCTGCTTACTTTGCACCACTCTTTATATTTAAGACATAAATTGTACAGGACTAAACTATCTGAGGCCACCAATCATTCTTCCAGTAGAAGCCAAGGGTAAAAGTTTCACCATGCAGGATGAGTAAGTGTTATTGGAGACTGGGTTCTGTGCTGGCTCTGGTATCGTACCAGCCTTCCATTTTGATTCTGATTAGTTAGGTTCCCACAGACATACTGCAGAGCTACATTATAGATAATGTAACACTATCTTAATAGAAAATCTGGCTGGGCACCCAAGCTGTTCTTTGTATTTATTTATAGCATAAAAGATTAGTCAGTGAAAGCCAGAAGATATGTCCAGGAATTTAGCTCATCCTCTCAGAGAGAAATACACATCCTCTGCTCTGTCTGCCCCCTGTGAACTTACTTTGAGATGAAAACAGGCCACAATGGGTAACTTCTTCATAGTGAGTTGTTTGGTAGATTCCTGGTAGCTATGGCAACCACTACATTTGATTTTGGCACTGCTTCCTAGATGTTCTGGCCTTGTAAACCTGAAAAAATATTAAAAAGCAAAGGGATGCACAAAACGATCAGACAATTTTCCACACATGCTGAAAACCCGTCTTTTTACTTGTGGGTCACTGGCACTGCAGGAGAAAGAGTTCATGGCTTTTAAGTGTCATTGTGAAAAAAAAAAAACCCCAACACCTGTAATAATGTGAAGTGCTCTGGTTCAGATACCCAAATCTGACACTTACCATCACTCTACTCGGGAATATTGCACTGAAATGCATCAGCGCCTGAGAAAGGAACTTCATTTGTTAGCTCCTACAACTGGATAGCTAATTTTCATGCAGAAAGCAACAATCTTTTGTTTTCAAAGCCAAAAACATCGATATGGAATCTCCAAAGCAAGATGACATGAGCTCAGCTGCACGCTACCTGTGGGACACTCTTCTAGCTTGTAGCCCTCCAGGGCTAGGATCAAAAGCTCTGAGATGGAAAGGGCCATAAATACAAAGTTCTTTTCAAAACACAGATATCTTCCAAGAAAACCCAAGTGTTGACAACTAGAAAAAATGTCTTTCAATATTTTCAGACAGAACTGCTCAAGGGAGCTATGGGAAGAGACCATTACACAGTGGGGAACTGCTTGAGGAAAATATGCTACCCCTATGTGCTCAGAACACACTACAGCAAAATACCTCTCATATTTTCAGTCAGCACAGAAAAGGCCAGGAGGATGCACTGCAAAGCCTTTTCCTCCAAATTTAGACTTCCATGGGTCAAACAAATCACCTCCCAAGAGGCTGCTTTACAACTAGGATTTTTGAGATGAAATGTAATTCAACATTTTGCATTAATGCAACACACCAAGCACGTGGGATCAGCTCATCACTAACCCTACCTCACCTCATTCCTTTTAGATCCAGCACAGCTTCTAGCACCAAGTGATCATCACATCCTCCTGGTCTCCCTTCTTGTTTAATTAACAAAATTTTTGTGAGCTACCTATGTACCACCATTCTCTGCTCTGGGAGTTGTTTTTTTATTTTTAATTTTTTTTTCCTTCTCCCAAGTCTGTAAAAAAGCTTATAGATGTCTTATTCTTAGGAGTGCCAAAATCTGTTTTTTTGGTCACATTCCTTCTGAGTTCTTCCTTCTCCAAGCCAACTTCAAGTTTCATGGCCATGCTGGTTGACATGAAGCATATATTCCTTGTGTGCACCTAATATTCAACCTGCTTGCTAACTGTTGAGTAAAAACCTACACCCATCCACTTTATCCATTAGAGTTCAACATCTTTCCAAAACCCATACTCTTCGAGAACCTGGACATTTTTCCTTCACTATCATCATCTCTCTCCAATTCTACTAATCACCACATTGAAGAAAAACACCAAAATTCAACCGGTTTGGACTCCTGATGCATTCCTGGATGAGGATATTTTCATTTGTAATGATTCTCTTGTATTCTCAGAATTATTGATGTTAAAAAGTCATAGCCCCTGACACCTAGCCTTCTTGATACTTTTATTTCAGGAGGATTAGCTTGCCCCAAGCTGCAGGTAACCTCTTCCCCAGACAAATATCTTTGACAGAATCTGCCACAAGAGAATGATTTTCACATCTGCTAAAAGATCCAAGTTAACCATACGTGAAACCATAACATTCTCTCCAGCTGCTTGTTTCAAAGATGCTTATGTTTCCTGATGCTTAAGTTTCAGAATTATCTCTTCTTTCTGAAAGCTCCATTCCTTTAAATCTGAATGCCATCTCTACAATTAAGCTAACAGCAGCTGACCCTCAGCTATCCTTAGAGCAAAGTGAGATTTGGATTCATATTTAGCCTTATAATTTAGACAAATATTAAATGCATTGTGAACTCTTTTTATGTGCTTGCTTAGCTGACAGACAAGAACATGGAGACAGGCACTAGTGGTTTCAACCACTTAAAACCACATTGCTGGGCAGCAGGCAATATAAAATGTGTTTTCTTTTTGTGTCACATGGCAACTGGTCTTGATTGCTTATTGTCAGGCCTGTTGTTGCTCTGAATCTTCATGTTCTCTCTTTCTCTAATGCAACAAACCCAAATACATATAAAACTGCTTTTTGGGGATGCTGCCATGACAAAGCATCACTTACTCCCATTGTTCAGTGCCACCTGGAGAACAGAATGAAGCCGAATTCTTTATACCCCACCAAAACCATCTGAGTTCCATTCCATACCTTCGCAAGCAGTCTGTGAGAGTGGTGGTGCCCGATACATGGCTTTCCCCATTTACGACACTGCCATCACTCCCTGGACTCAGGGGCCAGAACGGGGTGGAGGAGCCTGGCAAATCCAAACTGATGTCCCAAAATGGGTCTATCGTTGTGGAAACGCCACTATGGAAAAGAAAGTTTAATGCATGTTTAAAGGAAGTAAAAATTAACAGTCTCTCTCACTTTAGGGTATGCACCAGATGCTTAACTTTTAAGAACTATGGGAACTACATCACCCCTAGAGGGCACTCAAAGATGACAGAAAGCAGAGCTGCTCCAGCATGTTTTCCCACAACTGATTGTTTTTCTGAATGTTTAAAAGCTGCATGGTTTAGGAAATGCATGTGGTGTACTAAATGCAAAATACACCTGTTTAATGCATTGTCCCACTCACAGGAGCCCCATGACTCAAACTGAACCTCAGAATAGAGGTACTGTCCATACTACTGACCAGTATATACCAGTTAACATCTATCCTGGTAACTATGTGCAACGCAACTAGTTTAGGAGCATGGTTCTCTGGTAAAGACATGGAGGGTAGGGTTTGGAACTACTTCAATAAAGAAAGCTCCAAATACTTGTGCTATAGAGTAGTGCACTGAAACAAGCCTTGTCATTCATAATAGCATCTCTTTGGGCATTTGGAATTTGAGAGGCCAAAGTAACTGCATCAAGCAGTAATGCATGTTCTTGATCCTATTTCTCTACTAAACTGCTGAAGACAAGCCAACAGCAAAGGTATGAAAAAACCTTCCCCAAGTATTAACTTGTGTTGATTCAAATATTTTCTTCCAGCATTTACAGTTTTAAGAGAAGTCCAGAACTTCAGGAGTCTAAGCTCCTAGTAGTTTGGAAGCACTTTCTGTTTGCATTTGTTATACTTGAGTTCTCTCTTCCTCTAAAACTAGTGTCTTTCACTTTGCTGCCTCATAAAACCTACAACATTCTGCCTTTTCTCCAGATTCATTTGTGCAAAACTTGTCAATTTTCAAAAGAAAACTTCTTTTGTCAGAGTTTCATCAATGCTAACATTGTGTCATAACACATCAAAGCTTTTTATTATCGTGTAAGGACTCTGAGGTCCTATGAGGCAAAGAACAAAATTTCCTAAGTTTTCCTTACAGTAAATCTTCTGCAAATCTCTCCAGGAAGCTGAGAATAAAAGCAGATCCAAACAAGCACAGCACAACAGTCTGTCTGTGGGACGGTGTGCGTAATTATGAAGAATGCAAGGCAGAACAAAAAACAAGAACTCTGACTTCTGCACTACAGCAACACCAAACATCTTGAAAGAGAAGTCATCTTGCTCCAGTATGGAGTAGAACAACAAATACATTTTTCCTTATTTTTGTAACACATGGCTTGTTGGTACCTGAGATTACATTAGTATCAACCTCTCTGAAACTTCTCCTGGTGATACTCGAGGCTCCTAACCAAAGGAAAACATGGTTGTCTATCAGAATTTTCTTCAAATGTAGTGGCAATTACATACATTCACAACCACAGAGATCTTGGAAGTCTTTTCCTCATGAATTTGAGAAGGAACAACATTTTACAGACTAGTAAGAGTTGATGTCCATAAGCCTGTGATACTCTCCCAAGTGGCTTTTTTTTGGTATGTCTCAATATATGATGGTTAATTATCAATTAATTGCATTTAGCTGATGCTGTATTTAAGCAGTTCTTTTTCCTGCTGGAGTTTTGCTGCTGTTTTATCAGTATCCAAGAAGAAAGAAAAGATTCAGAACACTGTTGCACTGGAGGGGGCATGGCTTCAAATCAGAAAAAGATGACTTACTGGCAGACTTGACAGGTAACATCAGACTGCAGTCCGCCTGTGAAGATTTGGTCTATGATGCAGTTACAGTGGTTGGGGTTGTTGGCCTTCTTCCCATTATCATCACCTGGAGGAATGCAAACACAAACTCAGAAGTCAAAAATCCTCCTAGGGAACAGTGCTTTGTCTTGGACTGTCTCTCCTGTAACTCTTTAATGCAAATTTCTAAACATATGGCATCTTCAGATAGACAATAAGGAGCCCTGAAACTGTTGTGCATTAAATAAAAATGAGGAAACAAGAAGATAACTCCTAGCAAAATACAGAATATAATCAGAAGTGACTAAATGCAGTTAACTCCTGCAGAGGTGAAGCTTTTAGCTGTATCAGCTGCCAGGCAATGTGGCTATCTGCCTTTACAGAGATTGGCTTTGCGCTCTCTGGTGTAAAGATCAGTTCCTAAGGTGGAGTTGCCAAAGTGGTTCATGAGAAAGCCCATTTAAACTTCACTTAGGAGGGCCCACAGTGAAACTCTTTACCACAGAAGCACTAATTTCTGCTGAGGTGGAGCTTTCAATAGCACATTACTTTCCTAAATGAACAACAGAGGAAAACATCAGCAGAGCTACTTTTTAATTCTATCCCTGGCAACTTCCGAGAGTAAAGGGAGGGGAGGAGGTTTGTTAAGAGCCATTAACCCCCAGACTGCTGCCTGCCTCCTGTCCTTTCAACACAAATATGTACCTTCCCTTCAAGTTTTCACCAGTGAGAAAATGAAAGATATCCTTATCTAAGTGGGAAGATAAGTGCTGTGCCTTCCTCCAGCCTCTTCAGAGACAAGGAAATCCTCTGAGTTCCCAAGGGGCACAATGAACACACAGTGATCTTCTAGGCATCACGAACTGTCATTGCAGGTCTTGGGAGCACAGCAATTCATTTTTACCATTTGAAGTGCTGAGATTAGGCCAATGCAGCTTGCTTAGACTAACCAGAGCAATAAATAACCAACAATTTCTTGACATAGTTCTCAGCTTTAAGACATACTCCTTCCATTCCCTATAGGTTAAGCAGGAGGTGTATCCTTTTTCTCTGACTTCCAAGACTGTACTGCTTATTTCCTTGGGTAGGATAGATGAAGTTGGCTTTGCTTCGTAAACCAAGATGTACATACAAACTATATCACACCTCCAGCTAATTATGTTGTAAAGCACATCTTATGATGATATCACCATCTCCTACAACAGAAACCGCTAAGACAATACCAAGGTTTGCCAGATCTCCAGTATCTTAAGCTAGCAAGTGTTTCAGTTTCAGAAATTAAGTACCAAGATGCTGACTCCTCAAACCAGAGAAGTCAAAAATAATTAATTTCCAGTCCAGCATATCAAAAACACACCTAAAGAGACTCAAAGCATACAGCAAAACCCCACTTTTCTTGAGTCTGAAGTGTTCTAGCAGGACTCTTCCTCAGCAGAAAGGAATGAGATTTTTTTTCCCTTCCAACAACAAAGCTTCTAGAAGGTTGTTGGAAAATGCTGCTCCAACTGGCAAAGGTCCCACTCGATACCGTGTGTAGAAAAGCAGACATAGGTGATACCTATTGAACTGCAATGGGCCACTTCAATTAATTAGATCCTAATGCCTCAGAAAAGCTCTCACTGGGCTGCCTACTTTAAAAACTTTTTTTTGAATTGCCAAGAAAAGCATATTCTTTCCTTAAAATAGCTCTTGAACAGAAACACTCTAGGAATTAGATTTCAAACGTACAAGGTTCAAGTTGGGGGTTATCAGACCCAGTCTCAGGCATTTCTTGATGGGGGTTTCAGCTAAATCTTACTCAACTTAAGAGCATAATTAAGACCTTAAAAAGATAAGATAGTGAATGGAGCATACAGTAGAAAGACTGTACAAGACATTCTTCACCTTTGGAAAAAGTTCACTTGCAACCTTTAAAAATTACATGTGGGTTTTCAAGAAAAAAATCTACTGGGTTTTATCCCTGCTTTTAAAACTCCACTTTATCTTTTAAAAGGAGGAAAAAAAAAAAGCAACTGCCACATCCCTGTGATGTCACCCTTTGAAACATTATCTCCCTCTGCTTTGTTTCAAGGGGGCAGAAAGAAGGGGTCAAGATTTTTCACCGGACCACAGGTAACATCCCTGCTGGACCCCTCTCACAGACAGCCACTCCCACCTACGAGTACTCCCTTTCCAATTACACAAGTCAATTAGGCTCAGTGACGAGAGGGTCTCAGAAGAATATCCTGCAAGCTTGTTCCCAGCAAAACAGAAGGGCATTACCCACTCAACATTATTTCCCATGACATTTGGTTGGAGAAGAGGGGGAAAAAAAAAAGAGACTACCACCTACTCACACTTGTCAATATGTAACAGATGCTAAGAGGAGGTATATTATGCAGCTGAGAACTAGAAGCTGCTAGATTGTTGTGCTCAAGTTAAGGTTCCCTTCAACATTTCTGTCTTACCAAGTAGGTTTTAGTTTCATGCATTTTTATTTTTAAAGCTGGTCATAATCCCTATTAGAGCAGCAGCTTTTTGTAAGAGATTGGTCAGCAGAAGACTAAAACCAAACTTGAAAATACATCAGCATAGGCACTGCTGTCACAGAATGGCAGAAAATGGAGTTTAAACAAATTAAATGCAACTATTTTTAAAAGAAAAGCAGAAGTCACTACTGGATCTGTGCAGTTACTAGGCGTATTAACTTGTGTTCAAACAGACACACATTTAATATGCTACTAATGGCAAATCATATGTAACAGCTGCAAGAACAGCTACAGATTCCATTTTAACATTGCTTTTGCAATAAAAACGCTTTACCTCCAACTTCTATTATGTATTTTAAATAAGAAGGAATCAAAAAATTAGCAGGTTTTAGAAGGTGCATTTATCAAAACATTATGTTAACTCTTCTGCTTTACTTCAGCCCCCACTGACCTGAACATGTGCTCATTATTTTTATGACAAAGCAGTGTACACATACATTTATATGGATCGTACACAGCAGATGACATGTTTCACAAGCATATGCTCTATCAGTTCCTAAGAATATCATGCAGGATTCAGAGAAAAGGAGAGTGGTTTACTCCCAAGCCTCAGCACAGCATTCTTTTTTTCTGTCATGATACCTAGCCACCAAGCTTTACATTTGCTTCGCAGCATTCCTTGTTAAAGATGAATACAAAATGCTTCATGCAAACCAGATAAATGAGGAATAATCAGCTTTAAAATACTATGCTGCTTTTTGTTAGGCAACTGAATAAGGCTGGCTGAATGAAGTCTGGGATAAAATTACAGGATTACTTCAATTTTTCTATCTTGCTTTTAGAGCCTTTGTGTCCTGATGCCCATCCCTGCCAGTCTGTTGCTTGACTGTTGTTGCTCTTGCAATAAAATAAAATAAAAAACTACCACCAGTGATTTTGCTGGGCTGAATATTAGCTTCTGAATTGCAGTCTTGCTCCACACAAGAAAATGATTTTGGTCAAAGTTTCTCCATGTTTGACTATGTCTGAGACAAAGTTAGTATACTACAAAGCCTTTGGATGGCTGGAACGTCATTCTCTTGGGATCTGGCAGAATTAGAACCCTGAATTTCTTCATTAGCACTGATAATTAAGATGCATCTGCCATGTTGACTAAAAGCTGACCTAATGCTTTACAGACTAGGTAGAAATACCCATTATTTACATTCTTCTAATGAATGAAGAGCCCTGGAACTCCACAGGAAGAATGTGGTATACCTAGTACTTGTTCTTCTCTGTAGAGTCTAAGAACGCACACCAGAAGCAACGTACTCATGTCTGACCATTTTCAGCACCTTGTCTAATCCAAACACATTCAGCACCTTGTCTAATCCAAACACATTCAGATACAAAAAAAAAACCCAAACTAAAACCACAACAAAACCAATGATAAAGATCAAAAGCAATACATGCAAAGGTGGCTGTTACCTACACAGCAAGGCTGCTTATAACAATACTCCAGTGAAGAAGCTGGCATCTGAGGGGAATAAGGTCTGAACCTCATTTGGAAGCTTTTATGATGAGAAGGACCACAAATGCCAATGTACAATGACACTGCAGAACTCTGAGCACTATCAAACCAGCAAGAGAGAATGGAATAGCACAAAATGCAGGTACAACTTTAAATGTCATTTATAGTAGCAATGTTGGCAAAAGAATTCAGATTGAATAACACTCTTGCTTTTTTTAGCTGGAGTATGCATTTAAGGACAGATCTTGTGCACGCTTTGGTTGAATGGTAGAGAAAGAGGAGTAATTAATAGCTTAGGGTTGTTTTTTTTTTCCATCAAATGACTTTTCCACTTAGTCCATCTTTCTCCAGCTGCTGGAATGAAAACCAGTGACGGACAGGCATGACAGACTGGATTCCTCTTATTCAGAAGCATCTGACATTACTCCAGCAGCACAGAGGAGCCCTGTAAGTGTTCACAATGTGCCCTGAACTGATGCCACAGCTCAACACAACAGTGCTGGCACAAGGAGAGCTATCACCCCCATGACATGATTTACAGGAGTGATCATGCAGGTATCCTCCTGGGCTTCTAAAATTTCACAGATGCTACTATAACAATGTATATTTTCAACCAGAAAGAAAAAAACCCCACACAAAACAAACACCAACCAAAACAAAACAACTCCCTGGGCCAGCAAGCACCTACAATGCTATCAGGGCAGCTAATTTTATGCTTTGCAGGATGCCATCTTACAGAACCTGTATTTATATGCACATTAAAATAATTTCTTTTTCCTAAATTAGGCAGTGAGAGGTATCAATAATGAGCTTTCACAGCTGCTTCTGACTTGCATTAGGGCACTTCCTACAAAGCTGAGTAAATGGAATGGAAAATGGATAAACGACCAATGTCAGCCAAACAGGTATCACTGGATATTCATACAGTTCTGAGCAAAAGGATCACTTGCTCCCTTGGTGCCTGAAGCCTTGGTGATCATGTATAATGGCCAAAAGCTAGGTATTTTGGACAAAATTTTCCCCGTGACTTTATTTTACTTCACCATATGTTAATTGTAGAACTTGATTACTATTGACTGGAAGATTTAATTAGTTTGTGGTTTTTATTCAGTAAAATAAATATTTAATATTGGCAGGGTGGGCATTAATTGCTTATTGTAGCTTTAGGACACACTCTCACTATTAGTAATAATATTTTACATATGTATAACTTTCTCATTACAGAGCAAACGAGTTCGTTCCACAAGTGGTTTATCATCACCAAACTTGACATTCTGGTTTGGTTCCCACACAACTGCTCAACCTCTTCTTTTAAATTACCGTGATGTGGTACAGAATATTTCCTGTAGTTTAATAAAAACCTGTTTCTTCAGAAACAGAAATTTGAGAACCCAGGTGCACAAACATCAAGGATCTAGTGCTGATGCCTTCCCACCAGTACCACTGTAATGGCTTAGTTATGTCCATGCAAGTAGCTCAAACCTAGGGATAGCTACTAAAAACTCAATTTCAGTCCTCATACTAATGTAAATGGTACCTTTTCTACAGCCCAAAAAAGATCAGTACTAAAAGTGCAAGACCCCCCCACCCCCAATTCAATTCAAGCTGGCTAAAGCCATTATGAAACTTGGTACCAATACAGAACTCAGTGTTTTCAACACATCTGTGATACCCAAAGGCTGTAAAAGAATCCACACACACATACATGCTCTTTCCAAAGAATGCTTCCAAAGTGTTAGGACAGATTACAGCTACACTTTCATTCAGGCCAGAGAGGCCAAACAGAAGCATCAGTGAAGGAACTGTTGGGAAAGTTTGATGTGGTAAACAACTGCAGAAGATACATCAGATGGATTCTTCATTTAAAGCCAAACCACGCTTAAAAGTCTTTTCATAGTCTTTATCCATTTGAGAAGAGTGCAGGAACCTTTACTGCTACAAGTTTTTCCTTTACAATTTTAAGGAGAAAACACTCCTTCACGAGCTGATCAGGAAGTACAGAAGAATCACAACTATCATTTTATATCAAAGATGATGAAAAAGCTTCAAGATTTGTTACAGAAACCATGAACTACTTCTGTTTGCAGCCAAGTTTATTCAGTGTTAAGAAGTGAGAGGTCAGTATTTGGACAGAGTCTATTCCTTACAGTACTTCAACACTAGTTTCATTAGGCTTATTGAATTTCAGTTAGTGATTGTCAAATGACAGATAGCAATAATTACAAAGGGACTGTTCTGTGTACTCCTGTCCTTGGAAGTACTCTTCTTGGAGATTACTCTTTTGGAGGACACTCATTATGAATCTGAACAAGCACATCTGCTACCACGTAAGGCTATTTCAAAGATAAAAGCAAGACTTCAAAACATTTCAAAGAAGCAGTAGCAGCCTTCCCTTTGATAGTCCTCTGATAAGCTGAAAGACTAACCTCCAAGTGCCTTTTCTAATAGCACTGGAGGAAAGTTGAGTGCTTTAAAGCTATTTTTAGTGACTAATGATTTTTTGGGGTGTTTGTTTTGCTAGTATCAACCCTACTATTTCCCCTTACAAAACCAGTAGAAAATTCTGTGCTTAAGTGAATCAAGCTAGATCAAACATTGGCAGATTGGGAAATTTTCAGTTCAGATTTAGTTCAGTTAACTAACATGGTGATATCACATGGAATTATGCATTTCAAATCAATTCAAGACTTACATACTTCATCTCTAAATGCATGTCATTGAGTATTTTTACTGCACTGTACATTTATATACAGACACTAATAAAAGATACCAAAACCAAATACTATTTAATTCACATTTCTGTAAGCCACGTGGCATCATAAAAAACAGTAGAAGAATATTTAAGTAGAACAGCCATAGCCTCCCCTGTTATTTTCATCAGTCCCATGACACACTGAGTAAGACTTCTAACTACTTCAAGTATAAATAGAATTAAAAAATGGCAATTTAAAAGAAAAGACAGTGACTCACAACCAATAAGAGAAGAACAAGATGGTGATTCAAATCAATGTACAGGCTTGTCTGCTGCTAACTCTAGGAAATTTTTGACAGTGGGAACAGTTTATTTATTAGTGTTTTCCTTTAAGTCTACCAAACATTTTAAGAGGAATTCACTAAGACTAGAAGACAACTTGATTTAAGAAGAGATTGTTCTACCTCCTTTTGATCCAATATTCCTTGTTGATTGAAGACTCAGTACAAGCCTTACCTTTGCAGTGTCTGTGTAGCACATCTAATGCAGCAATGAGGAACTCGTGTGCATCTTGTTGCTCGTACCCTGCTAAATGCCGTGCATGAGTCCATACCAGGTGCAATAACCTATATGGAATGTGAGGAGATCGGTGCCCAGAGTAAAACTGCTCAAAGCAAAGAAAAGGACACGACTGTTAACAAGTTACACAGCCTTAGTGCATTTAAATATTAAAAACTTAAACGAGTGTAATTAGTCAAATCAATTTAAACCATTTAATTCTGATAGCCTTAATAAAATAGAGACAGCTTTTTATTGCACACTACTGCAGAAGTAACTGTGGAACTGAGCACCTCAATTTTCTCCATTGAAACTCCTTTTGTAATGGGTTAGGCTAAAGTTTAAAAGAAGGGAGGGTGGGGAAGAAGGAACAACACTCCAAGTTGCCTCATTTGATACCACTGTGTTTTATTAAAGTAGCCTGGGGGAAAAAAAAATCCTACAATTGCAAGAGATCACAAGTTACCTGGCCACAAAAATCAGGACAAACACTGAAGATGAGAATATTGGATGCCAATTGCCACCCAGCCCCTGACCCAAGCCACGGCAGCCTTCTGCCTCCAACAGTGAGCACAGTCTTATTTCACAGAAAAAATTACAAGCAGGACAGCAGCCTCACACCAGGGTCGTTGTATGGCTACTGCAGGGCAAGGCTGGAGAAACAACTTTATTCAGCACAGCAGTTAGCAGAGCTGAAGGAACCACTTCCTTCACCTCTCCCCAAAGTCAGCTGCCCATTACTGCTCCTGAAGGGTGTCACTGCCTAAAGATCTGGTCCTGGACCAGCTCCTGCATCTGCTTCTTAATGTGCTTCAGTCAAAATCTGATGAGCTGGCTGCAGTAGTGACTGAAATCGCCCCAGGTGATTTTGCCAGAAGCATATTACAGCCTGCACAGACAAATTATTCAGTCAGCAAAACCGTAATGTGAAACACCACTGCTGAGTGGTGACACACAGCTGGGGAGGTAAATCAGCACAGAGGAGGAGGACAGATAACTGCCTGCAGAAATTCATGCCTTGGGTTGGGTTTTTTTATTTGTTTTAAAAATAAAAACCAGCCAGGTGCCAGTTAAAAAAAAATAAAAAACCCCAACTGTCAATCCTCCTTTCCCCACTGAGGGTCTGTGTTTCCCCAGGTTGAGAGGTTCCACCCCATCCTTTACCCTCTCTCCATTTCCATCCAAGTGCTACTGCTGCAATTCTTTAATCTTCTTGGGTCCTCACTTCTGCTGCCAGTTCCTGCACCCAGCATCTGAGACTACAGCTAACAGCCCAAGCAAACTGGTTTCTGTGTCTTTTCAAGAACCCCTGCACCACAATACCAGTTCCAAAAGCAAAGCAGAGATGCTGGTGGTGTCCCTGCAGGGAGCCAAGGAGCAGCCCAGGAGAGTTTTTTCCTTGGCCTTCAGGTTGTATTTAAGAGAGTAACGTTTTATTTTTAGTAAGTGAAAATTTGTAAGTCATTTTGCCTTCCCTAACCTTTGGAAAAGGCGTTTGCCAGTAAAGACTGCCTGCAACACCACAATTATGTTTTGCCAAGATCCTATCAAATCGATGGCGGTTTATTTTCAGTTGCTCTTCCCAAACCAAAGACAGTAAGCAGCAAATACACAGGTTATAAAAAAAACCCCATTAAACCCCCAAGCAGCATAGAACTTCCCACTCTCACTGGAAAAGCAAGCTTCCTTCCCCAGCTCTAAGTTTCTCCCTGCCCAGACAAACTGTGCTACAGACCCACCCAGAGAACACATCCCGTACGTTATGGGGCAAAAAACAGCTCAACCTTTTCATCCAGTCCTCCCATCTGCAGCTTTCCTTGCACAGAAATCTCTTTATCACAAGGCCCAAACAAGAAGATTTGCCTCTGCAGCCAAGCACCACCAAATGCTTCTATAAATAACGGGATCAATAGTTAACTCCGATGCCAACGAGAATGACACCGAGGGACTGGAGCAGGAGTATGGTAATTGAAATCTGCTGACGCAGCTGCTGCTCAACATAATTCAGGGAACTGCAGCAATAAAACTTCTCTCTTCTGTCACTCCTTACAATTAGTCCCAGAGCTCTCTGGTCATTTTAACCAACAGCACTCTCTGTAATTACTCCACTGCAGACACTAGACCTGCCAGCAGATTTTACGTTCTTCCAGTGCTTCATTAGGATTAGAAGAATCTAACAAGAAGCTTTATCAAACTATTAGCTATTATCACACAGATACTGGAAACACAGCTCGTAAGGATGCTGTTGAATGTATGGAGAGGTGGGGGAAAGCTTCACGATGACTATAAATCAAAAATGAGACAAAAGAGTCTCAGCACATTCAATAGCAATATTTTAACTGGAATGTGTAAAACATCCATCCCATCTCTGCCACCTCCTCGCTGGGACCAGCAGACCCGAGCTGGTCCAGCACAAAGAGGAGAAATCTGTGTAAAACCTTCCTCAATCACCATTATACAAATATTTTACTTAAGTGGCAAATATAAATAACTGTATTTGCAAGTCACCCTTGAGACACTTCAATGGCACAATTCTTCCAAACGTAACTTAAAGCAATTTTTGTTTAAATTTGTTTTCAATTCAGCAGCATCAGTTGTTTAATTATATTAGAGAGAACTACTTCAAAGCAATTTCAAAGTGCCTGGCAATACATTATTTCATTGCTGGTTAGGGGGGAAGAATAATGGAAAAAACCAACCAGGATTCAACCCCCCCCAGTGTTTTTTTTCCACACAACCCGAGTAACAGTAACCTTTTTTTGCACTTTAGATTCTAAAAGGAAGAATCTGTAGGGCATTTAGTGGGCTCTATGCTTTGTATTTTGCATTATTGTTACCAAAAATACACAGATACCAGTTAGGTTTTAAAAAAAGAACAAAACAAAGGCACACCACCACACACATTTGCACTTCTTTCTCTCCCTCCTGCCCAAAACCAGAGGCATGTAAGTTTCCTGATTAGGAGAACAAACAGATACACTTTATCTATTCTGGGCATGTATCAACTAAGCAGTCTCTGAGCTTTGTAATTGACAATTTATGGGCATAAATCCTGACCCAGGCTCCAGTCCAATTTGAGAAGCTAAAACCTCCTCTTAGAAATTAGTTCTCAATTAAGACGCTAAATGCACTGAAATTTAGAATGGATAGAGGGAGTGGGCAATGGACGTGCCTGCCAGAAGGACAGACACCTACAGGAGGTTTCCCCAAAGAGCAATGGCTTGAGGAGTCAGAAAACCTGTTCTGCTTTTGCACACTCTGTATGTTCTCCACTGATTTCACAGAAAAGATTTTGCTCAGTTTGCACAAGCTCTGTATTTTCTACTACAAAATGCCAGGCCTCTGTTTATGCAGAGCACCTTAACTACTTTTTCTGCCTTGTACTTTTGTTGTAGCTTATTTTATACATAAGCCATTTCAACAGTGTACTACCATCTTAAGGTATCAAAGACATAAATCACCTCACTCCTTTTCCCTTTGTCCTGGCTGCTTAACTCTCCGTGTAGTTGTGCTGTGCACTTTCATAGGCTCACAAGAATGAGTAATGATGGGAATAAAGCAAGCTTTGTTCTTTACATCCTGAGTGGATGCACTGCATTCTGCTACATTCCCAGGTAACTCTTGCTATTCCAGTCACAGATCACACTGAGATACAGATCAGCTCAACCTACCATCTCGAATGGTCACTCTGTAAAGGATTGAGATAAACCTTAGGGTGTGGACCACCTTGAAATTAATTTTCATCTGTGAAGCAAAACTAAAACACAAATACCAGGAGGTAAAAAGTAGTGCACAAACCCTTTCAGCCAAAAGGCTCAATGAACGGACTCTGTGTTCTATCTTCCCTCCATCCAGTTTCACCACTATCTGTCACTCCCAAATCCTTTTCACTCCTTTTCTTATGCAGTGTAATTCATGTCATGATTCTATTGAGAAATAGGTTTCAAGCAGCACAAATGAGAATGTTAATTGATGCAGTCAGATATTTTTAAAACAAACAGAGATTCAAGGCTTGGCGTATTTGCAAGAAAAGCTACCAGGAAAAAAACCCCCACAACTCAATTCTGAGAGCCATCTGACACTCATTACTCACCATCAGCCTACTTCAAGGTGGAAGGACTTTGTAGCTTCCTATTTATCACAGAGAAATCACACAACGTATGTAACTAAATGCTCCTAAAAAATAGTGGCCAAGTGTTTTCTGTTTAAGAAAACCAGCAACCCTTTCTCACTGATGTACAGTAAGTTTCATTTAATGTTCAAACAGTCTCATTTTTTCTGGAGAGTTCTTCCTGGCATGCATTCACCAGATCCCCTGGCATTCCAGTTGCCTAAGATCACACCTTCAGAAAAGAAGGGCGGAGGGAAGATGAAGTTAACCCTTGCCCTGATTGATTGTCACTGGGTAAAGAAGCCTTGGGATAACTGCATCAGTTAATCCCGGTGGGAAAGGAAAGGAAAAACAAGACAGAACCTGAATCAAAGGTTCCCCAGTAATTCAATTACAAAGGAATTCCTAACCATAGCACTGAAATCTCTGCTGGTGAGCTTTCCTTCATTCAGACCTCATCTCTGCAAAGAGAGCCACAGGAATCTTCATCATAACCACTACATAGAGTTGGGGCACGAAAGATAACTGGTCTGCTCCAAAAACACCCTTTTGGTTTTAGTTTTAAATGTAAAGAAATTAAAACTCATCAAGAAACTGAGTTTTACAATGAGTACTGAGCTGGTTACAGGCACCACAGTTTTGCTCATGGAGGACTAAGATCTAGTTTTACTTCAAGGTGGTTGAGTCACTTTTTGTTGCCCTCCCAAAGCACTTAGCTGCAATATCTCAACCTGAGCTAAAGACAGAGACTGCCATACTGTCTTCTCAGTCCCACACCACAGCTCTTCCCTCATTCATATACCCTCATGTTGCAGAACATTAATTATTAGGGCTACTGCAAGTGTAGGCATGAATTATGATAGGGTAAAAACAAAGGTTGAGACTCCACAAGTTGTGTGTGAAATTAAACTTGATTTCAATTGAAAGTAATGCAAATGCTGCAGTTAAACCCCATTTTGGATAACAGCCTGTTCTTTGTTGCATGCTTGCACACAGCCTAGCAAGAGGCATCATAGGCCATCAAAAGGGCTCCACATAGAAAACCAGAAATACAATAATTACCTAGACAGTCTCAGTATTTCCTCCAGCCCCTCGATCTCTAAGGTAATGCTCATTTCCCCTTTCCCAAGGGATTTTTTAAAAAATGCACGTGTGTCAACAGGATGCAGTGAAATTCATGGGAATGAGACTTTATACCATGATTTGATGGGAAGACATCAAGATTATAATAGCTCCTTTTTTAAAAACAAACAAGTTTCTATATTAACATTGTACAGAAACTGTATTTCTATAGCATGGCTGATTTTTTTTATCTAGGCAGAGTGGTATTTCCCCATTTAACTGCACATCTGGTTTCAATAATCCTGCAGCTGCTACCTATTGGTATGCCTGCCTTTTGTTTTTACCCCCTTTCCCAGCAGACTCAGGAATAATTTAAAAATAAGTCAAAAAATAAGAACTAGAACATACAACTAATGACTGATAAGCAGCACAAATAATTGCAAATTCCTGTGGGTGTTGAGTACGAGCAGAAAACAACTTGGTACTGGAATGGCTAAGGGAGACTTTGCATTCCATGTGTTTAACTCACCTGTAATGCCCAAAAAGAATAATCTCTGGTGAGAAAGTAGGGAAGTAAAATCAAATTGAAAAATCACAAGATAAAAGTAAAGCTATTTTAGGTTGGTCTCAGTTTGAACAAACATCCATGACAGCATAAACTGAGAAGACATGCTCTGCATACAGACATCTCCAGTTATCTTAAATGCTCTGCAATAGCACATACTGTAGCTTTTAGGGGGATTTGACTAATTATATCTTTTTTATTATTATTTATCAAGAAAGCATACCAATCACTGAGAGAAAGGCAGAGAACTGCATTTGTTTTCTTTTAAACACTCATTTTTAAATTACAAGCCCCTACCTACATACTACCCAGCAGTCCCTACATTACTGATGTGGAATTAGGATAGTTAATAAACCTCCATTTCTGAAGGAAAAGATGGTGCCTGTCTCGTGCAGCCCAGCCCAGACCCACAGAGAAAGGCACATGGCAGAGCCAGTCGCCTGGGTGAGACAGGGCAAGTGCAGCTCCTACATGGAAGGTACAAACTGTACCCACACACTCACTTTTCTACATCCTTCTGGCCATTAAGGGGTTTCCATGGAAGAGATGATAGCAAGGATGTTTCTTCCTATTAGAAAGCACTGAATCAAGATCTTTAAAATATTTATACAGACCTACATAATCCGGTGCCGTAAACCACGAGGCTACAGACCACATAGTATTGCTTTATTCTCACTCCCATTATCACTCAAAGAGCCTGTGACATATTTTCCAGTTACAACTTGCACCTTTAATTAAAGCACACGTTCGGCTTTAGGACTAAAGACTTGCAGATCAGTCTCAGAAGAGCAGGCAGCACTGTAATTATTTCCACTACCAGCTTTGGCTAAACAAGAGTGACTCTTAAGACTATGACTTAAAAGGCCAACAGTTTCCTTTTCAGCACTTGGGCATTTTTGACAGTGGGGTCTCAGTCAGTCTTTACTGCTCTGTTTTGTCACACCTTGAAGGGAAACATAATTTGCATTCCCTTTATATTTGCAAATAGAACACAATCCCTTTTGAGCTGAGAAACAGCCAGCATCTGTGGAAAGGCGATGCTTTTGTGGCAACCAGCACTCACCTCCTGAAAAAGCGTAGACATTTCACAGACCAGACATGAGCTGGGGCTTTGCATTTCACATTTGTGCCTGTCGGAGAGGAAGAAATCTCGCAGCAGTGGAGTGTGGGTAAGTGCCTGGACAATACAGTTCATAAAACATGTGTTCCCAAGATTGATTAGCCCTCGTAGACCTATAAAGACAGAAGGGGGAGGGGATACATAAGCATTATCAAGTTAACAAAACTGCATATTTGCATTTTTATATAGTTTTCACAATATTGCCACAGATTGACTGTATATCTGCAGCTCCAAGTACAGTTTTATATTGCTTCAGTAGGCTATTGGTTTTGATGTACTCAAGTCACAAGCTGCCACAAGCTTTCTGACCTACACTAGGATTTTTAAAAGGTTTTCAGGAAATAAAAATGAAACCTCCAAGTACAGCAATACCAACAGCAGCATTATTTTGTAATGGCTGTTTTGCCGTATGCCACCAATACGTGCCCCCTCCTCAAGCTGATACTTAAGTGCAGTAACAACTGGTAAGTCACTACAGTAAGAAACCAATACATTTAAATAAACTGGTAAGTTTTCAGAGAGTTTAAAAGGCTTTCCCTCATGCAGGTCACACTCTTGAACTATTATAAAGTTTTTGTACTGTTAAATTGCAACAATCATCTTTCTAAGACAGGCAGCAAAGGAAACAGCCCCAAAAAACCCAGTCAGGCTGTGACATCCAGTGCAGACTGAGCTCATCCTCTTTTTTTTAAATAAAACCCAAGATCCCAACAAAATAACCTTAAAGATAAACTCTGAACAACACTAGTTCCACATTTGGTGTAGCTAAGTTAAACATTAATCTACAGTATACATCAAAAAAAAATCAACTTGGCATAAGAGGATTTATCACACCTTAAGTCAAAATGTTCAGTAATGCCCAGAGACGATTTCTTGTGCTTGGAAACCAAGATGCTTAAAGGAAAGCTCTTTTGTTGCACAACAGAAGAGAGGTTAGAAGTGGGGAAAGCTTTTCAGTCATTTGCAAAGTCTAAGTGAGAAGAAAAACATGCTCAAATCCTTGAGTATTCTTCCAAAATGTTAACATAATACCACCATACAGGAGTGCTAAATGAGAAGAGCATCAGGTGGACAAGAATGCTTTTTTTTAATCCAAAACTTTCTTTGAAACAATATAAAATGCACTGACAGATAACAATTCTGATAATTTAAAATTAGCATAGTCCTCTTTTGCAACATAAATAGGATTACTGAACAAACAGTGAGCAAAAAACCAAGATTACTTGACAGAATGAAGAACTTCCTTGCCATTCCAAGGTGTGTGTGTGTGTGGAAATATCAGCTGGCAAATGGTGTAATTAAAAACGGTGCAGTTCCCTTGCAGTACACCAGATAGTGCTCAAAGGGCTCTTTAGCATCTTTCAGCAGGAGGAGGTGTGGTCCAGTTGCAAGTTACCAGAGAGAAACGGCACTGCATCAGCTAGAACTGCATCCCGGGCTGCAGCTGATGGACACAGAGCCCTCAAATTTTCTTTCCTGGATCTACTGCAACACCACCCTCCTTCCAACAGCTTACTCTTGGCTTCTGTTTACTCGAAGTGCAGGACAAAGTTTCTCATTACATTATAGTAACTTCTACCGGGCAGAAAGCTTATTGCAATGATTCAATTTATTTTCATGCTGAGAGGCAACAAGTGTATGCACAACATTAGCAAAGTGTTAAATAGTTAATTTGTTGCAGCAGCTTGAAGTAGTGTGATGCTTCAACTTCATAGGGGATCCTACTTCAATCCCCAGCCTACAGGTCTCTGCAAACCATGTCACAACACAGAGGTGTTCATACTGTGTGAGTGGAGAAAACATTCGGTCAGTACCTCTTGCCTACCTCTCCCCTGTATCTCCCATTTCAAACTTACTGTTTATTTAAATCACAGGCTGTGCAAACAGAAGCCTGGATGGCTCCCTGGACATGCCTGAGATGCAGCATGGTATCCTGAGACGCAGGAGAATCTTAATTTCTACCTAGAAAAAACTGTTCCTTTGGTTAGCAGCAGAATTCAAAGTCAGCTTGCACAGCAGACTAGTGAGACACCAGTAGTACTCCTAGAGACTCACCCTACTGCTTTTCTTCTTGGTCTCTAATTGACCCATCACAAGTAAAAGCAAACACGTAAAGGCAGCTTTTTGGAATCATTTATTAAGCATCATTTATTACATGCCTGTGGCTGGACCTTCTTTCCCTGTGATCACAAGAATCAAATCTTCCTCACAGTTGCCACCAGATGACTAGTTACAGGCATCAAACTCAGACGGTTCTCTTGGTTTAACTCTACTTTCTTGGTCTTTTGGTGTCAGCTTTTCAGGGGGCCTAAATGGAGTGCTTCATAGGCTATCACTTCATGGAATGAACCCAGACAAAGTAACCTGCAAAACAGACAAGGCTGGAATGTGAATACTCCAAACCCTAATAAGAAAGTGATGAATGTAGCAAAACAAGAGAACTTACTTGGCTGAAAAGGGAAAAATGTAAAGGAGCACACATCAATCTTACCCTTGAGGGAACAATGACTGCAGCTGCTATACTGTCTCTTAATCTGGCATTTGAAATGAAACAGGTACAATGCATTCAACTACAGTTAAGAAACTGTGCAGCTAATTGCAGCATCTTGGAAAACATCAAAGCTTGATGTACATCAACTCAAGAGTTGACAGAGCTCAGAACAACACATCCTCTTGTGCTGAACTCTTATGGAAAAAATGAGTTTTGTTGGAAAGAATAGGTAAAAATTAAAGCCTATGCAGCATTCTGGTCAATAAAATACTAAGAATGTGAGAGACTTGTGCCTGCCACACCTATTCCCTTCCCATTAATAAAGCCTGGCAGTATTTAACTGGAGTAGTCGGCATTGCGACACGTGGGTCATAAATGAACAGAAAAATTATGTGCTAAAACCTCAAATGCAGCAGCCCACTTTTGCTAGCATCAGTCAGTGAGTGGGCTGCATTTATACAGAGGAGCAGGCTAACTAAGGACTCTCAACAGGATCCAACCTCTAGTAATAAAGCTGGGGCAGTCTGCACACTTCTGCTGCACTTCACAGCGTTACCTTTATTTGTTTCTTATGAACTGTTTCTGAAATGAGCAAGAGCAACCCGAGAGAGGATATATTCTGTATACACGTGTGCTCTTGTGATAAGTGGAGTCAGCAGAAAAGCACCATTTTACTTCTAAACCTTGCTGATGTAAATGTAACTATCAGAATAAATTCCTAACACTGGCAAGACAGAATTATCACGTATGGTAT
This sequence comes from Gallinula chloropus, assembly GCF_964237585.1. Taxonomy (NCBI): domain Eukaryota; kingdom Metazoa; phylum Chordata; class Aves; order Gruiformes; family Rallidae; genus Gallinula; species Gallinula chloropus. Next base: position 5,853,500 of record NC_140100.1, read on the forward strand.
AATCATAGAAAAAGAAAATACTGTTTAATCATCATGCACTGTGTATGACCACTACTCATCCTGTCACATGCTGGACAGGCAGGATGTAAGCAAAGCAGCAAGGACACTCTACTCCTGCAATGCCTTGGGCACAGGTAAACCCATCTGGGAAAGTCTTTTTATGCTTGGTCTCAAGATTAGGTTCTAAGCAGCTGGCTTACCTTCCTCAGCTTCAGCTCTTCAATCTTCTTCCAGTTTTCTTTTTTTCAACTGCTCAAAGTAATAGATCTGCAATACTGGGCAACAGTGTTTGTTGTGATGCAGGGAGATCTAGAACACTGGTTCTGCAAGTCCACCCACGCAGGCAACATGAGAAAACCAAAACAAGATAAGGAAATTCCACTTCTCTGTGAAACGCAACTGTAAAGCTGTTAAAGGTGTGGAAGGGGGTAAATGAGAGGACCACACAAGAATACAAAACACAGAAAAAACAATCAGGTGATGTATCGCTCTCCTATAAGAGGTTCTGTTTGTCTCTAAGCCTAGGCTTTGTGCTGGGAGAGGACTGACAGCAGACAAACCAGTCTGAACAAATATTATCACACAGAAATTGTGATTTATTTGAATGAAGGTTCTGGAAGCAAAAACATAGGTCACTGTATCATGCAACTTGGTGAGGCAACCAGGAAATGATTCAGATGCACTAAAGCACTGCCAACTTGAGATCCTTTTTACATTCAACACAGGTTAGCAACACCTCAGAGTAATTTTTTGTCCCCTGCCCCCAACCCTCCCAGTTCTGCATCTGGTGTTAATGCTCCTCCAAAGCTCCATCAGACAGCACCAAAAGCCAGTGCAAGCTGACCAAGTGCTCACTGAAGCATCTGAAGGGAGTTCAACACAACCCTTGTGAACAGCCTGACACGGCAGCAAGGAGTTCTAGAACAGCTCTGGGGTTTCACGCTATGTTCATACAACTGCAACAGGATTTGAGAGCATCTTCATGGCAATGTGTTTCAAGGCAGAACTGCCTTATTTCTTTATACCTAAAAATTACAGCCAAATTGTCTCTTGGCACTCCAGTTTCAGGTGCAGACCATAAATGTGTTACCAGACCGTACCTTTTACAACCGCCAGCCCCAGCCAGACCAACACACCACTGTTCCACCTGCATGCCAGGAGCAGCATCGTTTGGCTAATGGAGTTAGTGGCAACAATCATAGTAAAAAGATTTTTAAAGAAAGAAAATAAAAATCTTCTCATTTCAGAAAGCCAACAGTCTGCAGATATATGGAATTACAGATCTACACAGGAAAACCAAAACCAATGACATTTGTGACATCAGTCATCACGAGTTATCAAAAAAACCTAAACCCAAAACAGAACCATGAAGTTTTAGTGGATTTATTCCACAGCACTTCAGTTGAGGCATCCTTCCTAGGTGGCTGCATGAACCACACGTGACTGCAGAAATACTGAGCTGAATGTATCAGAAAAGATTTTTTCAGAGGTTTTTGCAGAACACTTTTTACAAACTTACTGGTTACACGCTCAGGTAGTGAATTACTCTGACAAGTTTAAGAAAAAGCTACATAAACATTTTTACTGCAAGCGAGTTTGCAAAAATTTTAACCACATGATCTTAAAAACTAACTTCACAATTCAACGTCTCCATTGCCAGCAACTGCCAGCAGGCAATCTACCATAAAAGAAAAAAACCTCTAGGGGGGAGAATTTAAAAAGAGGTGTTTGAGCACCACCTGAGTTTTCTCAAATGCATAGGTTGCATTCTTTAAATTCAGAAATCTTTACTGCTTTACTTCAGAATCTGTAAATAATGAATTTGTTTTCCCTTTGCATATTCCTAAAGGGTACAAGCAAACAGTTTGACCACCTGAAATTCATGTTTTAATTGGAAAATTGGTGTAAAGTTCTCAAAGTTACCTTGAAATTCACCTGTGCCAACCACATTTTGTACTTTTTCCACTACTTACACATGATAGAAGGCAAAAGCATTGATTTGGTCAGTAATAAGCCACTGTATTTAGGAATTATGCCTTCTTTATACTGCAGAAACACATCAAGACAGAAACACTGCAAAAACAACATTCAAAAATAACACAGACCCCAAAGAGCTTCGATGCAGAGCACAGACGGATGGAACACATTCATGTGAGCTGGTACATGGCTGAACTGAAACACCTGTCAACAGCTATGCTGTAAGGCTTTGCTAGGAGGAAACAACAGGGAAAGCTTTGCTACAGGCTTTGGTTCCAGTGTCTGTCAGAGGAGCATATCTAGGACAGAAGTGAATGAAACGGTTGGGGACTTCCCCACCTCATTTCACCTATGCTTCAACATGAAATAAAAATGGTTGGTTTTAGGTCATGTCAGCAGTAACACTTCAGGCAGATGTACTGAGTTTGAGAAAAGAATTTAAACAAAAACTTTCTGCAAATACGAACTTTGAAACATCTATAAAGTTTCAGAATATGTATGGTCAAGAGCTACTAAAAACAGCACTGAAATGAACATGCTCTGCCTGGCAGCAAGTTAAAGGCTGTACATGTAGAGCAGTGATTTTGCAGCAAGTTACATACTTGCAGACAAATGATTTCCAAAAAAACATAAACATTTAGGAGACAGAAAAGGCAGAAGAAACTTGATAAAGAAAATGCTTAATGCTAAACCAGTATGAACCACTCAAGATGCTGAGCAGTTATAAACTGCAAGGAAGACAACAGGCATTTGCAAGAGGCTAAGCCTGGTAACACTGTGGATCCTTACTACACTGAACCCCTCTCACAGTTTAATATCAACACCAAGCTACAGAAAAGGTACTAGAAAGGGAAAAAGGGTACAGGGCTTTGAAGGCTACACAAACAATTTAGTTAAAGGAATGAAAAAGATGTGGTGAGATCCAGAGACATAAAAATAATGAAGCAGCCACAAAAATGTTCCAGGAGCTCCCACAACAAGAACAAGCTCCATAACATTCAGGAACACCACCAAGATGATGAGACCACCCACCCCCTTTGAGCTGTGCTGAGCTGCGAGACCAGGGACACTGAGGCTGCAGCACCAGAGGGCTTCACACTGCAGCTCCTCCTGGTTCTGACCCCCTTACCTCACAGGCTTCATAACTCTGCTTTCCACTGAAACCACCTCCCCACGTCACCACAGGCTTTTCCTCACCAGACACATCCTGCTCCATTCTGCTGCAGATCAGCATAAGGTTACAGACTAGATGCTTATTAACACCCTCTTCCTCAGACCTTGGGATCCCCAGCAGATGAAAGCTGGGACGATTGCTTGAGTAAGTGCTCTCCAAACAGATTCACTGATTCAGACTGGTTATCAGTAAATCTTTTTTTGAAATAGACTATTTTTACTAGAAACAGTTAGCAATTAATTACATAAAGTAGCAAAGAAGTTAAGATGAACACTCTGGGCAAGAATCTTTCCTCTTTTGGTAAAACTTCTTTTTGAACCAGGTAAAAATGTGCTCAAGTTCCCCTGTGCTTGTTTTTCTGACTTGGCTCCTTTTCTCCACTTATTCAAGGTTGTCAGGTTAGTCATCCTGCATTTTGAATCCCTGTAAATCCTGTCTAAACCAAACCACCTTCCTTGAGCTATTCCACCACATCCCCCCACCATGTTCTCCCAGCCCCCTCAAGCTAGTCAATCAGAGAGGGACAACCTGGGAAACCTCACTTCGTGATATACAGCAAAATTGAAACCATGTATATTCTATACGTAAATGAAAATATTTCCCACTATTATCCTAGTATCTAAATTATAAATTATTATCCCATTATCTAAAAATATCTATAAAATACCATGTATATATGTGTGTGCACTTCAAGATACGTAGGCCACACTGAAGCCACGCAGTTCTGGGAGTCTGGTAGGATGAAGGATTGTATTTAGATAATACTGTTATACAAATTTGGATTTCTTTTTCCTGTTTTAATTACAAACATTTTCATTTGGCAGTGACAGAAGTCCAACAGAGAGGTAGCCCTTTCCATCCAGAAGCCCCAACACACACACACACACACCACACTTCAGTGCAGCTGGAGGACACATTCTTTAGTTTGAATATCTGATCTGCACAGATTTCATTAAGGGAACCCTATTAACTCCATTCAGTAGAGTACTGAGAACAGAAAGGAAGTTTATCTGTATTTAGACAGGGTAAGCCATGGCAATAAGCACACAAGAAGAATGAGGTGGATTTTTTTTCCCCTTACAGATATGATCTAACGCCAGTGTGTTTCCCCACCACTACCACCCTTCTGGGAAGCCCTAATTTGAGAACCAAGGTGCAAAAGAAAACTAAATTTAAAATGTAGACACTGAAAATGCAACCAGTCTGTAAAAGACTCTGAAGAAAAACATCTGTTAATAGAGCAAAAATAAATTACAGGACGCTTTTAGATACACTGCATAAGCACTGCATGCATTTACCCAGCCCTAACACAGGCAGAAAGGCAACTCCAGGCCAAAAGCTTTTCTGGAAGGGAAAGAAAAGTTTCTTAGAAAAAAGCAGCATTTGCATTCTAAATAAAAGCCCATCTTTAACCTCCCAATTTCTGGCAAAAGGATTCTGGATCACTGTATTTTTTCCATTACTACTGAAATAACAGATTGCACAACAGAAAAAAAGTTTGCTTATGTGTACAAAATGAAACTGGCCTTGAGTTTATTTCCAGTTGAAAATCCTGGAGTCAAGCTACAAAAGATGGTTCACTGGAGGAAAGAAGTGTATGCCAGAGTGGCATGTGCATAGCAAAATCATTACCTGTTCAAAGAAACACAATACAGTAAGTACTCCTCTTCCTGTATGTTATCATCAGCACCAGAAGACAAAGAGGATTTGGATGGACGAGTTGCCCAATCCATGAAGGTCTCAGTTTGGTATGTCACTGGTGTGCAGTGGGATCTCACCTCATCACTGCTCTGGTTACCTATTAACATCACTTCACCCAGAGGCCAAGATGGGTTGGTCGGGCCAGTTAAAGGAATTAACCAGACAGTTTGCTCTGTAGCTGAGTAACTGATAACTCAAAACAAACCAACCAACCAACCAGGAAACACATCCCATACACTGAATGCAAGTCATGACCTTAATCAGATGCTCTGCCATTTACTTCTTAAGGTACTCATTACTGGCCAGGGTGGATTTGCTTTTACAAGAAAGTCATCATTTCCTCACCTTTCAGATTGCAGATTGCAAAGTGGTTCACAAAAACTGAAACATGTCAGGCCCTTTTCACAGTTTTGCTGTAAGAAATCCCTCACATTAAGTGCTGCAACTGAATGGCTTAAGCACTTCATTCAGTTTCACATGGCAATTCAAAGGTTTTTGGTTTGTGGGGTTTTTTTGTTTTGTTTTGTTTTTTCTTTGGTTTTTTTGTAATTTCTGGCTTATTTGTGTGCAACTGGGCAGTTCTGGAGTGACCTCAACATTCACTGGAGACTCTCCAGATTTCTCCTTTTTTACAACGTGTTCAGACTGCCATTCAAAAGCAATTGTTTCTATTCTTTTTCTCCCTTAAATTATCAAAGAAACCATGGTAAATTACCAACAGGTAACAACCTACCTACAATGAACTGTCAGGATACACACCCCCCCTGATGTTTGTGGCATCTGTTCAGCACTAGTGAGGAACATATTCTCTATGAAGATGACCTAGTTCATCTGCACCACAACAAAAAGACCCAACAGTACTGGGTGTGTGAAGGTAAGATCAAGTGGTTTGGACCAAGTAAATGCAGTTACTTTCTGTAGGCAAGCAGAGTGCCTCTGCACTGCGTGGAAGGCTCCTTACCTTGGGCACAGCACCACATGCACATGCTCATGGTGTTTACAGACCCACGCTGGCACCACACATATTCATGCCACTCAGAGCCTAAGCTGAATTTGCACTGGCTTCACGTGGACCAAGATACCAATCATGTTTCCAGCATTTAGTTTGTCCCCACCCTTCTTAGCAACTCACTGTTGTTCTTCAATAGCTTCAGTGGCATCACATACTGCGTACTTACAGAAGAGACAAACTCTATCAAGATAGGGCAAATGTAATTGGAAGACAGAGTGGTAATTCAAGAGCAACTTGTTAAATGGGAGAAACTATCTGAAATCAATTAAATTCAATAAAAACAATTGAAAAGTAGGAAGCAAGAAAAATTAGGTGGACAAACACAGAATAAGAAGCAACGACTAGAGTAACCCGACCTAAATGACTTAATACCATGCTGTAGTCACAAGACAAACAGCATTTTGAAACTTAACAGGACGGTCTGGGAGGTAATTATTCTGTCCTGGTGATGGCAAAATCTCATCTGTATGGTGCCTGGGATTGAGCACCCATTTTAAAGATATCTATACAAACTGGGTAAAACTCAAGAACAGGAGTGAAAATTTGCATTAGATTAATAACTGAGACTGGAGATACAACTGAAGAGCCCACTGGTTGGGTTAATTAATTAAAAAAGATAGTGCTGATGGAGGAACAGCGAGGCTGACAATTTTCAAGTATGTTACAGGCCACTGTAAAGAGAACTGTAATTAACTCTTGTGGCCTACCAAAGCTATAATAAAAGAAGACTGAACTTACAAGAAGTGAAATTTAATTAGATATTAAAAATAATTGTCTCCGAAAACATTGCAACAAGGGAGTCTGGGACTCCCAGTTGCTGGAGCAGTTCCAGAAGCAGCTCTGTAAGCCATCAGGAACAGCCCAGTGCATGGACCCGACTCAGAAGAGGTGTGCAACACCCCCTCCACTATTTCATCCCATCACTGTTCACACATCCAGGTTCATATTACAGTGTGATACAAAACACAGGAACCAGGTCTGACAGGGAGGGGGAAGGTGAGGGCATTTTCACACAACAGACAAGCCCATCTAACAGCTCTAACACTGATGCCAAAAGGGACGTTCCCCTTGCACTGAGCTGGCATCTGCTTGACTCCACAGTGAAATGGTTCACCTTGGCCGTCTGACAGGAAAAGCAGTCTCACCTTCAGGGGATGAACTCATCACTTGCAAACAGTGTTGAGTTTGACCTGTTTGTGCAGGTTCATACAGCTCACTGCAGGTGAGGGAGGGATGCAGGAACTCCGGGCTGTTAACCATCCTCTATGTCATTTTTAGACTACATGGGTATTCTGCATATGAGCTTTTGCATTTGTGGCTCAATGTATCCATCATTCATACACTTCAGTAATGCAAAAGTCACAGGATAATGCAAAGAGATCACCTGGGCCTGATAGTTCAAGTTAATTCCCTTCCTGTCATACCTGTGTCCTGGTTTTGTGGGACAGAGTTAATTTTCTTCTCAGCAGTTGGTATGGGGAGATTTGTTGGATTTGTGCTGAAACAGTGTTGGTAACACAGGGATGTTTTAGTTACTGCTGAGCAGTGCTTACAGCCAAGGCCTCTTCTACTTCTCATGCCCTGCCAGAGAGAAGGCTGGGGATGGCATGGGGAGTACAAGAAACCAGGTGTGGACACAGCTGAGCCCAGTGACCAAAGGGATATTCCATACTATACAGCATCATGCTAAGTATTTAGGATTGGGGCACTTGGTCAGGAGACAGCCACTGAGCCATTGTTTTTCACTTGCACCACTTGTTTTTATTGGGGTTTCTCTTTTTGTTATTTTCCTTTTCATTATTCTTATTATTGTATTTTAATTATTAAACTGTTCTTGTATTGAGTCACGAGTTCTCATGTTTACCCTTCCAATTCTCTCCCCAATCCCTCAGTGAGGGGAGTGAGTGAGGGGCTGGGTGATGCTCACTTGCTGGCTGGATTTAAACTGTGACAACCTACTAGTATGTGTCAAGAGAAAAAAAATAAAGTCTGCAGTTAGCAGTGTTTCAAATCGATTCTGAAGGAGCTCTGCAGTATCCCTGTATCATGCTGTACCTTCAATTAAAAGCAATCACATAACACTTAAACAACTCTGGACTAAAGGCTCAGCACAGGAGATGCACGTTTGTAGCTTATTTAAAGAAAGAATTCCTAGTAATGATACAGAAATAATCAGCAACAAATGGAGATGAGATTCTAGAAAGGTTACTCTTTGCCAGATTTGGGAGAAAAATGCACATTTCCCAGCAGCAACTGCCAAAGAAGGCTTTACTACAGATTCTCAGAACAGATCAGCCTTTCCACATGTGCTACTCAGACACGTACTGTTGGATGAGCCTACAGGTAAGCGACATCCATGGAGCAAAAGGATCAAACACAAAAAAAGTGTAGCCTTTTGTGTTCTTATTGCACAGATGAAACAAAACCCCCAAGCCAGACAATGATTCATTCGAGTGCACACAGTGTGCCAGACACAAAGCGCTCTCTATACTACACTTAAAACATGTACATCATTGAACCAATTCACAAACTAATGATGCCAAAACATAAACCATTCCACAGCCCAGAGGAGTTTCCATTCTTTGCCTTCAGGCACACTCCCTGTGATTCCACTTCCCTGTAGATACTTTGGGAGTTCAGTGGTGTGCAAGCACCGTGTGCTCTGATTCTCCACAAAAGTACTGACCAATTACACTTATTTTTATTTCTGTTTCTCCAGGCTTAAAGCACTTCAAAGAAATTACTTGCCTTATTTGAACGGTGTGGGCATGATAAGCCAGGCTGAGAGGTTACAGCCTGTCATTTGCTTTGCAGGAACTGTATGCTTGGGTTAAGACCAAGCACACAGACACAGCAGGAGCCCTTGATGTCCTTTAAGTCCTCATCTTTCTGATTTGATGGTAATTGGCTCATGTGTGCACACCCTCAGCCTGGTAAAATGAGTCAGCATTCCCAAAATATCTGACAATACAAACAAACCAACCGACCAACCTCTTACGGTGAGTTTTTCATCCAGCCCGTGGAAATAGAGAAGCTGTTTCCAGGAAGACAAGGGACTGCAAGTATTTTTTTCCCTGTGAATCGACATGAACTAACATGCTTCCAAAACAACACAAAGGAAGTGGAAAGTGCATTGAATCTCCCACTAAAAATCAGAGGAAACACAGATGTGGATGATCTTGACAAGTCACCTCGTTAATCCCTCTACCTTAAAGCAGAATTAATGCTGTATTATTCCTCACAAATGTTTCCTTCGATTCTTCTTAAAACTCTTCAGTGATAAGATCCTCCAATATCCCCTGATGCACTTGTATTCTGAAGTGTTCCAGTAAATATGCAGCGTTTATGAACTACAACAACATTAATAAGGAATTATTAATACATATACACTATGGAATCTACAGATAAGCTCCTCTACCAGCAGTATTAGGTGGAAAAAAAATCATATTTCAAATAGGAATAGTTCTACAAAACTTCCCAGAACAAGAGAGGAGACAACCTGTCCAAAATACTGCGGTGCCATTGGTTTTCTCCAGTTTCTGTGTACCTGAAGGGGTGCATGAGTCCTTCAATGGCATGAGGCATTTTTTCCCCATGTACTTCCTCACAGGAGGGAAAAGATAAGAGCAGTTAAAAAGCCAGGAAAAGGCCTTCTCATAAACTAGGGTGACATAATTCATGCCTAAAAATTGATTTTAAAATATTTCTAAATGTAACAGACATTTATATTAATTTATTTTTAGTAAGTGTGGGGCAGGAGGGAAAAAAGGAACTAAAGCTAGGGATCTCTGCAATATGCAAGACAAATTTTGAACTTTTTGGTAAGTCACCTAGGCCAGGAAGGGACCCATGAGCATGACACATAACTCAGGGCAAATAAAAGCCTTTTTATTTTTCCTCAGGAGTTTGGAAAAAATCTCTATTTTCCTAGCTGTAATTTCTTCAGCATTTTTCCTGACCATCTGCATGACAAACCGGTTTTCTCTCTCAGGTGTCTCAAGAGGAAGCCAATGCGTTACATTCTCAAAACCAGAAAGCTATGCAGTATGTAACCATCCATGGGAATCACCTCTATTCGATTCTCTCAGCTGAAATGAGTAAGACTGAAAGAGACATTAAGTCCTGCAGCAGAACTTCTAGCAAACTTCTCTGAAGTCCATCTTAGTGCACCAAGATCCACTGAACAAATACTGTCTGCTGTGCTTCATCCTGATCCAGTCTCTGTCAGGAGCTCCCAACAGCGAGTGAAGGCACCAGGGTATGTGCACATGCAACCTGGATCTCAAACCTTTCGAACACGCATGAGAAGGAAGCATCTTTCATATACAGCATTGGAAATAACCACGTAATGCTTTGATACTTGGTAATCAATTTGATTACCTGATCCCTCTAGTGCCTCAATCAGCTGGAGGAGAAATACCCAGCATGATGGGTTCCAGGTACACATCATATCAAGAGCCAGAGAAACAAACAGGCAGCTACTCCTGCACAGCAGAAACCATGACATGAAATGCCACATATACATACGTGCATCACACAAAATGCCTTAGGTGAACAACAAAGCCACACCCCTTCCTATCACGGTGCTCATTGTAGGCTCAGATATACAGAGCTGAATGGATTTAAAGCAGCTGAATAAAGGTACAGAGAAGCTCCTAAAGCAACCACAGAACGGAAACAGACCCTGCCCTGTCTCACACCCCCTACAAAGCAAAGGGCAAGACATTAAAGTCCTATGAACCAGAGCGTGGTAATAATGATTAATCTGATAATTGCAGGAAGGTCATGGAGAACAGATAGCAGCCAGCCAACATCAAAAAAAGAACATCAGCAGGCAAAGAACAGGAACCGTGTTTGTCAAAACAAACGCAGGATGGATACAGAGCATTACAACAACTGGCCTTCCAAAGCTAGTGCAGTTCTAGGTATGGTAACTTGATGGCAAAGAAAAAACAACTTTAAACAGAATGAAATACTTCCAAAGGTAGCACAGAATAAAGTATTCTCTTTGCCCTCCCCCAAAGCAGCCAAACTTAAAAGCTCAGTGAGATCTTGCACGATCTGCACAGAAGCACAAGACTTACAGTGAGAAGCCTGTGCAGATGGCATCTCTGAAGAACAAGAGGTACTCCCACTAAACTGACAAAATAGAATTCACACCCGCAGCCGTCCTTTCCCCCCAATATCACACCATATGCTGCCTACAAGTTTTTTACCCTCCCTCACAGATTTCACAAATTAATAACTTAAAGAGTAGGCTAACTGCCAATGAAATTAAATGCATCCAAATATATTAATATGCACAAATTATTGTTGATGAACTGGCACAGAGCTATTCCAACAATCCACAACACACAAACCATGCCACATGCTGTTTATGCATATTCCTAGCTTCAGTATATACTGTATCTACCTTCTGTCCACACAAAGCCCAACTCTAGAAGCAGATACTTAAGAGCAGAATGGAAGGTCATAGTAAATATAATCCAAATGCAATCCACAAAAGAACAAAACTGAGATGGAGATTACTGGCCTTGTTGAAAATGCCACGCTCTCTGTAATGACACGGAGTTAATCAGGCTAAAATACAGTGGTGAATCAAAGCTTGTTCCTTTGGATTGGGATGCTTTGATAGTAAGAAAAAGAACCTTCTCATGCTAAGGGCAAATCTCTGCCCATGATGCAGTGTAGCTACACAGGCTAATTCTGAACTTCCTCATCTCATGCTTGATTTAGAGTTTATGAAAGTATCTTTGCATTGACTGCACCACTGTACAGCAAAAATATACCATCCATTTCAAGAAAGGCTTTGGCTTTCAGATGATCACTGTATGGTGTCAACAAAGAGAGCAACAGTCTATACTGTCACAGTGTGGTAAAAAACCAGGAGACATACCTGCTGACCCCAAGTTTGCTCTCAGAGAAAGACAAATTCTGTGCCAAGCACTGCCAGCATACGTCTCCTTCTGTAAGCAGCCACTGTTCTGATTCTTTTTTAAAAGCCAGTTAAAAACTACTTTAAAGAAGCACCCCAATAAATTTTCTTTTGTTTTAAGCAAACAAACAAAAATACTTTCTCTAAATAAAGGTATCTTGCTGCAAAAGGGCCAGAATCCAATTCTGGCTATATATTGCTGTTGGGTTTTTCTTGATGAGAAACCTCCCATTCCCATAAAAACCTCTTCAAGCAGATGATGACAAGTGACTAACATTTACTGCATTTTTCATGTTAAAAGTCTAGTGCTTTGATTGCATATTGAAGTTATATAATGGCTTAGTGAAGAAAGCACAGCACAGGAAAAAAACCCCAAGACTACCACTAGAGAGATAGGTAAGACAAATAATTGAGTCAGCAAACATTTTACACTTGGAAGTTGAATCAGCATCTAGGAGGTAAAAAAAGACTTTTTTGTGTTCCTGCCTAGCTGGAGCCAAAGGATAAGGTTTCATCTGAAGAAGTGCAGAACACAGTTTTAGAAAAGTTACACTGAAACACTCTCTGTAAACTAAAAATTATGTGTATGGATCAGTAACAACTGTGGAATCACTTTAAAAAAAAGTCCAGAGGAGGAAAGTCAGGTTTGAGTTAGAAGTCTGGAACATGAGCCAAGGCCTGGATTAAGAACCCTGTCTTCTCAGGAATTTCACATTGTGAACACACACAGCGTATCTTCCTTTGTCTCAATCCCCAAGAGCCACCTAGAGTTACAAATTTAAAGTCTTTTCTATGCAAGTAATATGAATGGCAACTTTCCAAGACAGGATAACAGAAGAATTCAACCCCAACTGCAATCTGCTTATTTCACATACACATTTTAACTTCATACAGTCTGCAGGAGTTGTATTTGCGGGTAAATATCCCTGGAGATCAGAATTCCAGCTTTACAAACTTTGATGCTTATGTTAACATTCTTCATTTGCAGCATTTTACATTATTGCAGCTCCACACATTGGTGTGTGCTCTTATTTTTCCATTAATAAAACATGCAAAACAAGCTTTGCAGGGAAAGGAAAAAAGTCAAACCAGTCACACTTTTTTTTCTCTGTTTTTGTTTTTAAATAAATTCTAAAACCTGTATGAAAACCCACTATGGTAAAATATTCCCAAAGGTTCTACTCAGATGCTATTCTGTTTGAAGCTAAACTGCTCCCCCACATAAATCCATGCAAATTAAAACCTTCAAGCAGACCCCTGAACCTAAGAATCTTCTCCAGAACACATTTAGGCATCACTGCAAAAACAGTTTCCAATGCCAACCTACCACCAACCAGGCTCAAGCTTCAAGGTAACTTCTCAAAATTGTTTTTTGACATTTTGTTAATTTTTACTGGAAACAAAGCAAAGGCATGGGATTTATTCTGTACACTGATACTGCAAACAGCCAATCTCAAAGTACTTCTAAGAGATGCTAAGAATACTCCTGAGCTACAGAAGTTGGGGCTGGTGGTTTCTTCACCACTGCAAGAAGATCAACCAAAAAATACTGGGAGGCCTAAAAAGGGCCAAAACTAGCCATGATTTCCTGGAATACATAGTTTTATTTTCCAAGCTATCCCACTACTATTGCCTGATACTCCCTAGAGAAAAGATGTTAACTTTTTCATACTTCAACTTGTTACAGCATTTTTACTTGAAAGCAGGACTAAACTCCTGGGGAAAAGTTCTTTGTAAAGGGAAGCTGAATCATTCTTTCATTCATCTTTCACAAGCTGAAAAATATACTCTGCAAGTTTCAACTATTCTGCAATCATTAAGCAAAAGACGGGGAAACATCTTCTCCTAGTTACTTCCAAAGAGCTTTCTTTTTCTTTTCTCTTGGGGGAGGAACAACTGTGTATAAAGGCTGAAAAACTTGGAGGTTATCCATATACACTACAGCAGGAACAATAAACAGCATTAAGCCCAAAAAGGTCATTTATATTTCAGAGTTATTATTGATTGATAAAAAAAAACCAGAAGAAAGAATTAATGGAATTATCTACTATTTACTTTTAAAAAATTAAGCTAAATATGCAACAACATAGGGCAGCTTCTCAAACAATTTGTCTCCTTCACCTGGGATCCTAAAAAAAAAAAACCCCAAAAGTGTGCTTTCTGTGTAACACTGACTCCCTGGCTTACTCTAATTTCAAGCCTTCCTGCAGTGACAAATCCAAGAGCAGTTAACCTATGCTAGCTTTGCTGTAGACAAACAAGACTATAGCTCAGATGCAGCAAAAGGAGGTTCCCCGTTGCTCCCAGCCACACATCCCATCCCTGCGCCAGCCCTTCCTCACGCCAGCTCTGGGCGTGCGTCAGAGCCTTTGTCAAGCTGCTGAGTGTGGTAGAACATTTCTCCTGCAAATCCACCATGAAGCACAATGTTTTCTGCCAGGTTAATGCACTGAACAGACTCCACAACCAGCTTGACAGCAAGAGAGTGAATACCCAGGAGAGGGTGGGATCATATGGCTAGAACTGAGATAGTATGAGCAGGGACCCCACCCCCTCTTGTTCCTCAGCAGAGCTAGCCTAGGATTAAGTAGGCATTCTGAAAAAGCACTGTTAGTAAGTAAACTTCAGTGATAATGTGGCTGTCCCTAAGCTTACCCAGGAGCCACTGAATCACAGATAACTCAGTGACTGCTGTGAAGATAAACCATACCAAATGGCATTACAGCAGTAATGCAAATCGCTTTCTGGCTCCAGCTTTGGAAAATTAGGTGACATGCTCTCAAATGACAAATCAATACACAAAAAGGCTACTGAAACATCAAATCTAGAATTTTCCATTCAAAAGGCCTTCTGTGGTGGCAAGCTTTACATTTGGTGTTACCCAAGACATCAATGTCCAGTCTAGTAAGGCTTTCTGAAAGCAAATCTCCGCAAACCTCAGCGAGTAAAAGTAACAGTGTATGTTTTAGAATTCTTAACAGATTCACACCCCTCTAATTTTTCTTAAAATTCCCTGGGAGCTTTGGGAGGAAAAGGCTTTTATATAGGTTTATTGATTCTAGTCCTAGAAAAATATTAGACAACTCAGTCAATGGTCAGAGCTCATGACAAGGTAAAATAGGAACAAAAAAGCATCTCCCTGATAGAAAGGTAACATTTGATTCTACTAATCCAGTATTTTTAGGGAACAATTTTCCAACCAGATAACCATTCTAATTATGAAGTTAGACGAAAAAACCCCACTGGTCTCAGAGGAAATATTCACCTGAGTAGCCTTAAATATGGTTTCCCTTTCCTTTGGAGAGCAGTCTGAAGAAAAAAATTAATGATCAGAGAAGCCTTTGCAACATGCACTTTCTGTGGTCATGAATTTGAACATAAAAGCAACACTGCTCACAAATCAGTAACTTTCAAACTAAAGTTACAGCTTGGTGCTATACCAAACCATGTTCTTCATTCCACTTTTCCATTTAAGCTCCCTTAAGCAGCATTCAACTAGAAAAAGCACACTAGAAAGCTGGCACATTCACAAAAACCTTCCAAGTACTGATGTTGTCTTCCACACCCCGAAGTTACCACTACTTCTACAAAAGTCAAAATGCTTCCAGTAGCTTGTCTAGAGAACCAGAAGTATTTTCCAGGCCACTGTTTCTCCTCCATTGCCATCTTTACACAGGAGCTCTGCTGCAGTCTTCATTCCAGTCCCGCTGCTGTCACATCACACTGCTTAGCACTGCACAGCTGCAAAAACCACCTGCTACTCCCACGTAGCTATTGTTTTTGCCACCTCCCTGAAACCTCATCATTCTTCCTGAAAGGGATTTGCTCCTTCTCCTGCAAAGGCAATATCCCCTCTGCCTTTTTGCAGCACTGCAAATGGGAATCCCAGGTGGCTCCTGCTAATTATCCATGTGCTTTGGGAGTCTAATTCTTCCCAGTGTTAATATACCAATCTTTAGCCATAAAGTCACTTCATACGCTCATAGGAGACCAGCTGATCCCACGCTGATACTTCATGTACTCAGGAGAGCTGAACCACCGGGAGTATTAAATGATACCAGAGCAAGGCAAGCTTTGGAAAACACTTCCTGAAAGATTCTGCATCACTCTCACTTCCAGTACAAGCCCATAACAAAATATTTCCTTGTGAATTTGGAGCTTGGTCATTACCCTCACTCACTGAGGGCAGCCACTTCACAGACAGGAAGAGGCTGAAAAATTAAGATTTTCCTTTCACACTACTAGAATCATTTAACCTTTAAGTGTAAATTTAATCTGACTTGCCATATAAAAGTTTTGGTGTTTATAGGATTCCTGAAACACCAGCTTCAACCCAAAATCAAAGTGAGCATTTCTAGGACTAGAAATAGTCTGTTAACTGAATAATCTAGGCCACGATTCCATACTGCTGCTGAGAAAAACATACAACAACTGAAGAAAGCTTGAAGTTCCACTCACCCTCTGCATTGCCCACACTCCGCCATCCCTTCAGCCTGATCTAGCTCACCTGAAGGCAGCGGTGGGAGCACAACGAAAAAGGCAGCATGCTATAGCATCTGGGGCACAAGAGGTCTGACAGCATCCTGAGCCAATACTGCTACCAAAGAGCATATGTTTACGGTCTAAGAAGACAGTATAGTCTTTTTGAATGCCTTGAAATACAGAAATTCCATCAACATTTCATGTCTGCTAGGTCATCAGAATACGAAGTGTCCCACAAAATCCATACTATGTCAGTGGTTTTCATCATGGCTTCTTCCATGTAGACAGTTCCACATTTCCACTTGGTTAACAGTGTGTTCCAAGTCACTCTGAAGATGCTTATGTGCAACACTGGGAACGGCCCTTCATTTATATCCCAAAATGAAGGAATCAGCAGTTTCTATAGCCTGGAGCAGTGCCCAGCGTGAGTTTTCATCTGAAGAGCAATTTGCTCAACAGCAAAATAGTGATTCAAGCAAAGTTACCTATTTTATCTTCTTACTAGCTGGAAAAATAACTGAGAGGCAAACACACTCCGTTTTAATAAGGAGAACAAATGCCATTTATGAGGGTTTTGTGAAGTTTTTGTCAAGTTTTTGGTTTTTATGAGGATGTAAGCAAGAAGTTCCTTCTCTAATGAGTTTCTAATTGTCACATAAGTAGAAACATCATTTAGTTTTGCTAAATCAAAAGCTAGGAGTTTTGCACAGTGTTTCCTCTAATGAACATTCATTCCAACATGTTTATTTCATGACTGACCGTTCTTCAGCTTTATTTTTTGTTATGGTGCCAATGAAAGACAAAGGATCTCACAGCTGTATTAAAAGTTTAAACAGCTCAGAAAAAGTAGCAGACACATGTAGCTGTTTGACAAGCATCATGAGATTGCTACAAACCTGGAATTTTTAAAAAATCTCTTCATGTACAAAGAGGGTTCTGCCATAGAGTAAAACATTCACCTACAGAATGTCCTGTAAATAATTTAAGTGTAATGGGAAACTACAACAAAACATATTTTACCCACCTAAGTTTGTTATCCGTATGAAGAACATCAATTTTAATGTATTTTTGTTATCAGGGCTAAAAATCACATGCAAGCCCTTCACATACACAAGTTCAGTATATCCTCTCAAGGCCACACCTGTCTGTGTCCCAGTATTGTCCCCCCTACTTTACTTACAACATTAAATACACTTGTCTTACAGAAATGCCAAAACAGTCACTGGCAAAATAACCATTTCAGAAGGTCATCACAGAGCAGTTAAACATGCTGTCTTCCAGCTGACAGTGTATCTCTGGAGGTAAGACAGAAAGCGCCAAACACCACTGGCATTCCTCTTAAAATAGCTTTGCAGAGAGCATTTTATACATAAAAGGCAGCTGGTTACGCTTCAACAGACTCTTCTGTAAACAGAACTGATCAACAGATGTGCAATGCTTATAGATGGTTATCAACATAATCTTCATTTTTCAAAACCAATAAAACTGGACACCATGCCTATTCTGAGCCATTTACCTACCTCAGAAGATAAAACTGGATTCACTAATATCTGCTATGGGATTGATAAAAACTTCATGTCAAAAGAATTGAGTGTTAGAAAAGAGAGAGAAATGGGAATGTCCAGATAATTGCAGCATTTCAGTCTGCATATAGGCTCTTCACTGATCTGAAACTGCAAACAGACAAGTCAATGTGAGGGAAGTGAAGGGAACAAGACTCTGAAGCAGATATATATTTAGCAGCAGGTTGGTTAGAGAGAAAAGGCTCAAGGACAATGGCAGGTCTTTTCTTCCTTCAGCTAAACCCCCAATGTATTTTTGTGAAAGCAAGCTAGTCTTTTGCTTTTAACCGTAGCCCAAAACTGCATTATGTCTCTCGGGTGCTTTGATTCCCCCCCCCCAACTCCTCACTCTTTCTAAATCTCAGCACATAGACAGCTCCAGGGCTCAGTAGGAGAAATTATTAAAAGCATGCCTGCAGAAGTAAAGAGATCAGTCATTTCCCTTATCCCCCGTGTTTCATGCGCGCTCCCCCGCCCATGCAGCCTTGTACGAGATTTCATGCAACCACACATGGCCTTTTAAAACAGACTGAAAAATTTAAAATCCTTTAAGCATTCCTTCAAATTCTTAAGAGAAGCACAGATATGTGCTTCAATTCTTCAGAAAGGTCACATTCACCTTCAGAGTTCTAGCTTTTTGGGCTTTTTTTTGGCCCTGCACAGTTCTATTATCTTAAGTAATTTGTAACAGTCTTTACAAAACATACTGGAGTTTCATAACACACAGAATCCCAGTGTGAACATGATGCAAGCAGTATTTGCCTAGTTATTTTTTTTCCTAGGCTGCTTGAAAGTCCAGATGCCTTTCCAACTGTCCTTCCTGTTCCACTACTGCAAACACATAAGTCCTTTCTTTAGAATTACTCTGTGCTTCTCAGTCCACTTCTCCCCCCTAAATACACACACAGTTTGGATTAAATATGACTTACTGTATTAGAAAGATGACATTAGAATGTTTTAGCACTTATGTTCAATGCACTTTGAGAAAATGTAAGTATGCTGGAAGTGTGATGTGTTCTCATAAAACAGTAAGTAGCTTAAAAAACCAGTTTCACATAGCTACATCTCCACCTTGTACCTTCACCATTAAAATGTTAATGTGTATTTATGAAAAACATACAATAATCTTCGTCAGAGCTTTGTCAGGAAACTGGTTTATTAGCCTCCTATCATCTTCAGAAGAGGTTGTCAGGAAGCTGGTTTTTAAACCCCATACTCCCCCAACATAAAGATAGCAGAAAATAAATTGGGAAGCACTTCGTTTTCATCACCTTTACCCAAATACTCTCCAGCTCTAAGTAGCTATGCCCGCACTTCAGAGTTCTTTGCTCCAGACTACTGAACTCTAAACATTAAACATTTGATGAGCATTTCAAACCTGCTATTTGACACACACTGGAGAACAAATTACATCTTTTCTGAGTCAGTATGAAATTGAAGAGACCTTATTTCAAGCAGAAAGACATCTCCATGCTTATTCTCTCTACTAAAACCAGATTTACCAATAGACTGCTATAATTAAGGATACACTTTAAGGACAGGATTTTCCTCCGTACACCTGCATGGGATCTCTGGTGAAGACTGAGTTGAGATAACATATACTGATTTCTGATAAGGTGTTTAAAAACATATTGTCAATAGGAAAAAAAAAAGTTCTGCTTTGTATCTGTTACACAGATGAGTCATCAACAGTACCTGAAGTGACAGAGCAGGTATCTTTCTACAGTGAAAGAAACATATTGTTAAGTTACCCTAAGGAAACTACCACAATTACCTCATGGCAAAAATATTTATAGAAAAACACCACAGGATTTTGAACACAAAGTGGCTGAGAATCAGCTTCAGGAAGCGTTTCTAGAACTCACCTATGGTGCAGTTTGTGGTTATTTTTCTCCGCTTGGGGTTGTGTCGTAGCAATTCTAACTCGCGTTTGGTGGGCTCCCATGTTGAGTACTTCTCTCCAATGCCTAAGCAGATGAAAACAAAGTTTCAGGAAGTTGTTTAGTAAAAGCATTAAAAACTCAGTTCAAATAAAAACTTTCAACACGCTGTCCATTAAGTTAGAGTCAATCAATGTACAACTACAACAGACTGATTTCTTTTTACCCTACCCCCAGAAATATTCTTCAGGAAGACATCAACCAATATTCCAACAAGTAAGAAGTTGTAAAGAGAGAAGCACTTCTTTACTATTAAGGAGTACCTAGCCAAATCAATTTGCCATGATTGGATTAAAATCCTCCTTTCAGTTAAAAAAATTTCCAGCACAAGAATAAATCTACTGTTACTCAAAAACGTATTTCTTTGTGCTCAGAAGAGGTCTAACATGATTTTAGGAGGAGATACATGATAAACAAGAAATCTCATGACCTACTTTAACAAATTATCAAATAAATAAAAAACTGACCCAACTTAATGGACAGATACAGGCTTAATATTTACAGATCAACAGCAGAATTTAGTAATTCAATATACTAAGCAGTTACTACATGTGTATTAGGATATACCAGAGTACAACCTTTCCTTATAACCACTGAAGTAGGACTGGATGTCAGCAAGTTCTAAGACTTGAGATTCACTTCAGTGAAATTACCTAACATTACCTAAATGCAAGTAGTCGTAGTAGGTTTAAACGTAACCTTCCCCCCACCAACCAACCAAAACTCTCCAAATACTTAGCTACCCTTTCTTACTAGCTGCAGCTAAAATCTGCCATTATTCTCTTTAAACATCAACACTTTGTTTCCAATACATTTCTTTTGTTCAAAGGAAAGTGCAGCAGAAATGACTCGGGTAAGTAGTATGGAGAAGAGATCTGAAGTAAGCACAGAGTTGTGTTCAGTGTAAATCTGATACAAGAAAAACACAACAGTGAAGACCTGTGTGCTGACCAGCTAAGTACTGCTGCAGCATTTGAGGTAGCACAGAAAAAAAATCACTATGCAAGGTCAATTATAGTGAGTCACAAAAGCATCTTGGCATTAAAAATAAAGAATAATAACATGACAAGCAATCTATTCTAAAACTCAGGATTAAAGTCAATTAAGAGTTATTTTTCACAGAATGCATGGAGCAGAAAGAGTGCTGTGCTACAGAAAATAAATTATAAATCATACATATGAAAAGGAGTAGAAAATATAGCTAGAGGCTTACACATTCTGCATAATATACATTAAATTTTAATAGCTCTTTGATCTTCATTTTCAGAAATAGCTATGCTTGTCAGAAGCTACCCACCCAAAACCGTTCAATTCATAGTTACTAGTGACCCTCCAGGTTCTAGTAATAAAAGGTCTCATTTTTCAGATTCCTGAGGACTAGAAAATTCTTATTTACATGGATGCACCCATCTCTCACTTCGACTCAACAACAGACTATGCAAGAAGCGTAAGAAAGAATACCAGAATCATATAGTCCCTTTCGTTTATCCAAGGTTCAGCATCAAGCTCCACACCCAGGAAAACAGAAAAGGAAACTAATTACTGTGTAACAGATTGATGAGATAAAACAGCTGCAATGCTTTGAATACACTACACAGTACGCATAGCCAAACGAACGAAGCAACTTTAGAGACGCACATATGGACAGTTCACATATGACAGAACATTGGCTTGCAACAAGTTTTATATTAGATGGCTTCAGCAACCCTCCTCATATTTGTAATACTCCCTCAGGAGTTTGTATGAATTGGTTTGTAAAAAAGCTCAAAGTCATTTTCAGCATGGTGTTAGTACCAGCTATTGCACCGGCCAGCTGGAGGCTTGAACTCTCGCATTCAGGTTCACAGTAGTTTAAACATGGCCAAAGACAGTTAGCATAATATGACAATGGGATGAAATATTGGAATAATAATAATAAAAAAAAAAAAACCACCACCAACCCCAAACTTGGATATGTTTAAATCCTGGTTTAAATCAAATATAACAAAATTCACACCTGGAAACACATGTGCGCTCAACTTCAGGCATGCAATAGTTCCACATCTGCCAGTGGGACTATTCATATATATTTATATATAATCTATATATAATTATATAGCTTAAATGCCTTTAGAGTAAGCAGACCAAAGCATTTCACAAGAGCAACTCTTCAAGTGAAGTTAAACATGGCACGCTGGATTACTTTGCAGGATTCAGGATGAATCAAATATCATTCAATTAAAGAGAAATGAAACCAAACTACTACCCATGTACTGTTAATGTCACAACAAACACAGAGCAAAACAGACAGAAAACCTTCGTACAGAAGCCTTTCTTCAGAAAAAGCACAAGTCAGAGACAGAAATTTAAAAAAATGTTCTGTTTTGGCTTTATAATTCAATAAAAAAACCTGATGTTTTACTACTTTTTTTTTTTTGAAAAAAGACAGAACCATTTATTGGGAATGGTTCAGTGTTTAAAATTTAAAAACCACACAAAGAAGGAAAAAAGGTTTATTAAAAAATTTAGTAACATCCACAAACATGCCAAAAACTTCAATCTAAACTACCTTAAACAGAGATTTACCAAACATGCACCAGTTACTATTTGCAACTACAGGAAAATAGTGTTATAGGAATGAGAATTCATAATTTTAAAAATGATGCTATGAAACAGCCAGAGATGCAAGTCAGCATGTGAAATCTCCATCCAAGAATTAGTTTTATTAGGTCAAATACACAAATTGTCACTTTTCAGAGACTTTCTCAGGGTCATATGGATGAGTGAAGGAAAAGGTGACAAAGGCTCTAGTTTATAAAAGCCACAATTTTCCAAGTAATTATTAATAAAGATTGCTTACTTTGCTATACTTCAGCAAGCACCCCTCTTCCCCCCAAAAAAATTGAAATGTTAATTAGAATGAAGGGCTCCAGGTAATTCTCACCTCCCTCAAGATTAAAGAATATTCAATACCAGAGGAACAAAAAAGGCAGAGTTGCAATTTGTTCAGCGTTATATCATATAACCCTGAACTACAGCTGGACAAGGGAACTCATCACACTAAGAGTTAATATCACAAGAGTATGAAATGAATCTCGTTATATCTGGGGTTTTTCTTAAAGTTGGTTTTCCAGGCATCATGTTGTTATGTGAGCATCTATGTACTAACACCCTTCAACCACTGTGGATGCAAGCTTGAAAATACACAACATCAACACTTCCATTTTTAAGTCCATCTCAGTTTTTGCAGACTGGATTCTCTTCTTCAGTTCTTGAAGTTGACAACACCACCGGAGGTAAACTAACTGTGTAACAGAGACACAAAACCAGAACACTGGGCTTGGGGTTCACACTAATCCTGACATTCAGGCTGCAGAAAGAAGGGTTCCCTCCTGCTTTATACTTTACATTCAGGTAACATGACTCACTATGGGAAAGAGGGGACAGCCTGAAGCAATGGAGAAAGAAGGAAAAAAGATGACTTGATTCTCCATTGTTTCTCCCATGCATCTCCCTTTCTCCTTAGATAATTTTGTGGTGAACACATGTGGTTTTCACAACACAAAGACATAAAACAGAAGCTCCTATGCCATGACTTTAAAGAAGGTCTATGCTGTGTACTCCAGTTGTTTAAAGCACACTGCAGTTTATTCCTTCATTTGATACCTTCATTGGTCATTACTGATTTGTTCTCTGGGGACAGAAGATGCAATGTAAGTATTTTTAATATACATATATATATATATTAAAAAAAAAAAACCCAAATTATATATATAAGACCTTTATTAGTCATTTAACCAGTACAGAGGTTTCTTGCCTGGCAGTTCCTCTTGGTGATTCTTCCCTTCACTGTACAACTCTGTGGTCCAAGACAAGACAGATAATCTTGTAGCCGTAATTATCCCAGAACATAAACTATAACAGCCTGATGTCCATTGGAGGACAAACTACCTACATCTCAGTCTGGAAGGCATAAATACATCATTTGCTAAGAAGAATTTGAATTTGCACATTCAAAAGTAAGGAACTGGGGGACTTCCCTCTTTGATCACATCACAAAGAAGTGGTATGTTGTAGCTGGTTAACTTGGTGCCTAAAACACCACAGTTTAGAAAGGTTTGAAGGCATTTTCAGGAGACATGAATAGCCTAAATGAAAGCTTTAAAACCATGTTTCCATTTTGTCTTGCTTTGAAAGTCAGTGCTTTGTGCCAAAGCATTTTAAGCTCTATTTTCTTGTTCTAGGACTCACTGGGAACCTCAATAGCCTCCTTCCCTCTGATTCAACTCCTACAACATGGGGAATAAGCGGAAAGTAGACTGGGATCTGTAGTAGAAACTAAGTAAGAGCAGCTATACTTTTGATACTCCATCAGAAAAGCTCCAGTTAATACGATGTTAGCTGCTATTTTTAAAATTGGAAATGAGGTTAAGAATGGTTTGAAGTCATATCAGCCCTGACTAAGGCTGTCACATTAAAACAGGATGCCATGGATTCAGTAAGAGACATTACTAGACAGAAGTCATCTGTCTTCGAATACAGACTTTCCCACTTTAAGAAAACATACCCCCTAGAGGCCACTGGAAATGGAAGATGACAAGCTTTTATAACTGATGCTTGAAGACTACTCAAAGATAAGTGTTGCTTCCTTTCCATTCCATTCCAAAAAGAAAAAAAAAAGAAAAGGTCTGTTTTGGAGTAGTTCTATCAAGGAAAGGGCATATGAAATCAAGTCTGCTGTAATTATTCAATCATTGGAACATATCCAAACAAGAGAAAAACAATTTGCACGATAAAACTGGCATTCTTAACTGTGATTCATGTCTAAAATGGCAGGATAATCAGCAAAGGGACGCTTGTTAGTGAAGTGCGTCGCCAGCCCACGCCTCTTACCTGTCATTGTACACTGGTAGTGAGAAACCACTGTTGGGGTGAAGGCTAAAAAAGAAAAAATTAGGGAAAGCAAACTGAATAAAACAAATGTGTGTACATATATTTGTGTGTAAATATTTCTACATAGATACTGTGCGTGTACCATGAAAGCACAGGTGTGTAAGCAAGCTGGCACGTTCTATTAGAAAAAAAAATCACACACAAAGGTGGCATTTCATGTGAGGGGAACAGATTTTTTTTGCCTATATCACCTAAATTAGCCTAAAGGAGCAGACTGTTACATTTTCTACCTAATACAGATCTGACTCTGATATTATGCAAGTTTTGCAGGATTACTGTTAGACAGTTGTTGGGTTTTTTTGCAATTAAAACTAAAATAATTTTGCTACAATTAGGTGTGGCGCACATGTTAAACTAACAGTCTAACTCCTGGACAGTAACAGCTAGACATCTCTCTCTCCAAAGGCCTACACTACTAGCTCTACTTCCCTTTACTGTTTTTTTTGCCATTGACAAATGGGAGGGACAGGTATGATTAAAAACAGAAACAAGAAATTCAGGCAGGAACACCAAACCTTGTAATTTCCAAGCTTTTCGTTGTTCTTCTTTGGCAATTTGTTCCATGTCTTTGTCGTATATGTAATCTTGACACATAAAGCAGTATATACCCCCATACAAAAGGTCTATGGCTGCAAAACAGAAGGGAAGTTGGGGAAGAAAAAAAAAAAAAAGAAAGAAAAATAAAGTGAGTTTATAAACCAGAAGACATTTTAAAGCAGGCTTCCAAGTCAGGTACTCTTTCTTCTCAGGAGTCCGCAACAAGTGAAAACTGTACCTTAGAATCTGGAGGGGGGAAAAAGAAAAGAAACAAGGAAATTTCTTCCAGTTACAGTTGTTCAATTGCTTCTGGCACAGCAAGAAAACCGTGCAAGACAACAAAGCATTAGCTGCCTTCAAGTTGTTTGGAATTCACAATATACCTTTCCAAGACATTAAATAACCAAAAGGCAGAATAACAGTTACTAAAATACATGCAGAGCTAATACTCTAAGATTTGATATATAAGTTTGAATTGTCTTTTCCTAAGATTTCAGTAATTTCTATTCAAAAACATTGAAGTGATTAGTAAGCACCTATCTAAATGAAGGCTCAAACAGAAGCACTGAAACCTCAAAGATAGTGGACCAGGGGAATGGTTTTCCAGATCAGTTTATTCCACATGTTACACGTTGCTCAGTTTCTTGTTTCACACACCCTTTTAGAATGGACATACAAATGCTGACCAATGGTAAAGCATTTTTCTTACATAACTCTAAAAAAGAAAGCTATGAAATTAAATAAATGAGCTAACTTGGAAATGACATTTAGCTCTCACATATACTGAGGAAGAAGTAAGTGCAAACTAATCATAGCAATTTGCTGGTTTTCGGTACAGAGATATGGAAAAATCCACTATCAAAGTTTAAAAAAATTCTTAGTCAGCTCCTACATTACCATGTGCACCTAGCAGACAGCTGAGAAACATAACCATTCTCCCTCAAAAGTCTATCCTCCATTTATATTATTTCCAGATAAAAAGCATTACTAAAATAAAGATCTCACTCCAATGGGAACTTGTTTTAAGCAAAGGAACCACTGCAACATTAGGTGGCCTACAAGAAGCAGTGCTGAATCACTCCAAAGCCCTAAAGCCAAACGACATGCAAAGCAGCAGGAATTCTGCTGTGGGTCTCATCAGGCAGAAGTGAAGTGTTTGTGCTCCCCTGTTCCTGGGCCAGTGGGTTTGCTAAGTGTGGCATGGTTTCTTTCTAACCACATCTATTCCATCCTTCACAGCCTCTGCCCCTCGCCTTTAGTCCTGTAATGCCTTTTTTCCCCTCCTCCTACTCTTTCAAAAAGTATCTTTTCCCAATTATTACACTGTTTCTTAGTTTTTCTATTTTGCAATAAAGGAAACAATTACTTTGAACAGCTTTGTGCAATGTCTATTGGCTGTCACTTGCATGCTTCGGTATTTTATGCTTTTGTTTTGTCTCTTTGGACCACAGTCAGTTTGCAGAAGAGGATAAGGACTGCTTGTGTTACCTTGTGTAATGTCTGAACACCAGAATGTTCACCCTGGTGCCCAGAGGACTTCATCTCCTGCAGCAAAATATCACAAAAGGGGGTAAGAATCTTAGCTGCAGTGGAGATCAGTAATAAAACACACTATGCCACCGGGGTGGAAAGGGAAGTGAAAAAAATTAATCACAATTAAGCTACAGAGTATTAGAGTTGTGTAATATTTACTCCATTACCTATTGCACTGCCAGTTACACAGTTTTCAAACTGCTGAAAATCCAAATTATTGATCTCAAAACACAAAATCAAGTATTGTTCTCCATGTATTTAAGAGATCCCACAAAGAGCCCTCTTCCTCTTCATATGACAGAACAGGGATGGCAGAATATTAAGTAAATAGGACTCCCTGGGAGCACTAATACTTCCTATCTGCCATCAGAATGGGTAGGCATACCTTCTGCTCAGAGAATTCCTTACTTTTCCCAACTTTCTGGATTTATAGGCTTGAATAACGAAGCACTGATGTCAAGATCAATAGCAACAAGAGACCACCTTACACAAACCACTCACTGAGAGCAGAGGGGTTTTCTGGTGTAAAGCACCAGAGGGTTTAACAGAAACAAGGAAACACTGATGGAGTAAAAGCCATAATTGTCCAGTGTCTGATTAAGGACTCTTGAGAAAATGTCCTCTCTCCAGCACACTCATGTGAACAATACCTTTGTATATATGCCAACACTTTCAATGTCATTAAAAAGACTGCAGTAGGTTTTGGACAAATTACCTCAAGCACTAGTGACAAGGCAGCCATACAGGCCTGGCTACAGCTCAAAGGGAGGGCAAGAGTTTCTCATGCAAGCCAAAGCACGGCTGCTCAGTTTCAGCATCCTCAGAAGAGAGTCCACTAGAAAAGGTCCTGAATTAATTACGTCAAATTCCTATCAGTTGAATTAAAAAAACCCCACAACCCACAAACTATACTGGTGTGAAGCTCCATCCCAAACAACACCTGACCAGAAAATTCAGTGAAAAATACTACAACAACAAAGCATGAGGATGCACATGTAATAAGTGTCATTGTTTCCATTACTATTTGGGATTGCAAATCCAACAGGAACAGGTCTCAGTCATAAAAGGTTTGGGAACAGCTACCTAAGAAATGATACCTAGATGTTTCACATTGATCCACTGACAACTCTTACATGATGCCCCACATTCCTCACAACAAAAATCCCTTTTACAAGGCTCCTCTAGAATGGGTCCCTGCTCCCAGCGTCCTGTATCAGCTCTTCCTAACACTATCCTACCAGCCCTCTTGGGAAGGGGCAGGAGGTGAAATAGTTCTATTTTAATTCACCTTTAGCTTAACACATGTACAGAATTGATTACACTGGAAAAAAAAAACATAAATTCAGTAGAAATACACTTTTTTTTTCTTTCAAAACAAAGACCTTTGAAAGGATCATAATGTCATTTTATTACATTTGATCCAGCTAGTTTCCTTTTTCAGGAATTCAAAATACTTACTTGTAGATCACAGGCAAAGTAATTTAAGAACAAAAAGACAACTTGGAACGTAACATCTTGCCCTCCTTTTATACCTTCTACGGTGACAACAAGGTACTGTTATTTTAAAGTCAGCTCTCCTCACACCCCCTTCACATACAAAATTCTGAACAGCTGCAACAAGAGAGAGAAAGGCAAAATATATCTCATTTTTAATTTAAAAATAAAGCTATCAGCCTGGAGAAACAATAAGGCATTACAGAAGATTATGTGGGAATGAGAGCTATTTTATCGACTTGTGCAAGTGACAATAAGTTTTGAAAGACAACAGCTCAGGGGGGAAAGTTTAAATTTAGGCAGCAAAAGGTCTTCAAACTCCATCTGGAAGCCAAGTGTTTTGTTTAAGCCCAAATGCTTCACTTTGCCAAATATATCCACTAAGATCCTTGTGCAAATGTTGAGACCAGAGATGATGGGAACATAAGAAGGATATGTAAAAAAGCAGAGAAGTATGCCATGTCCAGACTGTGCATGTACACACATCTCAGCCAGTTCAGAAACTCATGTGTTCAGTTTCAAGAGACTCAGGTGAACAGAACTAGCCTTGCTCAGCTGGAAATGGAATACTTCATAATGAACAGCAGACAGGCTTCCATCAGCTGTGACCTATTTGTGGAATCATCTTACTTGGAACACTGGTTGCATTCATGTACAAAACATACAGCAACACAGCATTCAGGTCAATTTATACCTGTATTAGCTCCACTGAATTTCTGTGACTCAAATCTTGGCATGCTGACACCCCAAAATCAACTCACGTTCATATTCTACACAAGTCACCCACATTTTGTTCAACCTCTGTAACAAACAAGACTAAAATTGGTAATTCTTTTAGACAGCATTCAAAGTCAATGTCCTAAGCTAAGGCCTTCTAATTTGTCACATTAAGTGTTAATCATTAAACCAGTTTCAGATAATAGTCTCAAGTCCACAAATAAGTGATTTTCTAAACTCCAGCCAGCTCTCCACTTGTTCTTCTATGTGATATATGAGCACAAAACAAGTATCAGGTTGCATTCTTCCTGTTCTCCTAGCACTTGGAAACTGCATCACAGATCAGCATTCCTGAACTGATAAGATACTAAGGTTTACTGATATGACTAAGTCTTACTAATGTCAATAAGGGACAAACAAATGCCAAAACACACTAGTAGACTCACCTGAGTCAACTCACATATTTGAGTTTTTGCCAGAAACTAGAGAGCAGTGACATTAAAGGCTATTAATACTTTCCCCTTATCCTTTCAGTCTCTTAAAGTGATCAGAGTCTTATCAACTCTACAAGTCATAAAATAAGTATCCAGTCCTCTTAATTAGTGATCCAAGCTAGCTTCCACCTAAGTCACCGAGAATTGCAGGGACCAAACTCGTGGGGTGGGGGATTATGAGGTAGAACCTTGGACTTCCTCCTTTTGCCAAAATGCAGCAGATACCAAATCTTTCAACAGTTAAGCATTATCCTTCCTTCCCACATTCAATATTTAAGATAAATAGCATTTTCTTCTCCTAATATTTGAGATAAAACTGGTCTATTAAGAACCTTTTCTTCTTTTAAAACAGCACCCACATAGTTAAGAAGTGTTTTTGTAGGCTGTGCCCTGAAGTCTCCAAGATGCCTACTGGCCGCATACAAATCGAAAATTTTAATACTCAAAGGGACTGATTTGCCAATCCAAACATGGCAAGTACCATACAAGGCTGCAAACAACTCAAAATGAGCAGCCAGGTGGCCAACCTCTATGCCATACCCTTGCCTGTGTGGTGATGTATCTTCCTACATCAGCACGTGAATTCAAGCCAGGAATGATGAGATACTCAGCAGAAAGGAAAAGTGTCCTAGTACCTCTGTGGAATCTAGATACCACAAGTGTTCTTCACTCTTAATTTAGAGAAACCAGACTGTCAAAAAAATTTGTTGATTTAAAAGCAGAACATGAACTTCAGCTCCTGGACCTCATTCAAAATACATACATCATGCACACACTACCCCAGCACAGAGGTGCACACAGCATGCCCAGCCTTAAGCTGCCCTGCACTTCCTATTATAAAGATATTTGCCTTCTGTCAGTCTCCTCCCTGCCCTCCTCTGACCCAACACACTTCAACAGTTCCCTTGTTTGCTTGAAAAGTGACAAGGATTAAATCCTCATGGCTAAAGGACCTTTTCTTGATCCCACAAAATATTATTTAGGTTTAAAGGAGAGAAACTGTAAAACACTTATTACTTAACTAACCTTGCTGCTTTTCTCAGAAATGTGGGGGCAGAATCCCCAAATCACAGCCACCAAGTTTTGTGTTCTTCTATACAACATGATTTGATGCAAACTGCTTGTATTCAGCTGTATGTTCTCATCTGATCAACCAAGATGTACTTCAAAGCACTATTTTCAATAAAAGCAATAGTAAGATCAAGAACTGCACAGAAAGTAGCTGGGTCTGAGGCAAGCAGATGCATACAGAGCTGGCTGTACACAGGTAAATATTCAGGACATTGGCTTGTTGGCTTTCTGAGGGCAGAGAATACTCCAGGTGTACAGAGAACGCCTCAGGAGTCATTTCTGACACTAAGAGGAGCTTTTGAGAGATGTATTGCAGGGGCTCATACCTACCTGCACTCACCAGAGCAGCTAGCAGAACACAACTGTGATTAACAAATGCCTGCTGCCTGGCTCAAAGTGTGAGCTAAGCTACAGGAAGATGTGTCACAGAGGCAAGTGAGACTTAGCCTGCAACCCTGTTTTTTAATGGTTCTGAGGAACAGTGGAGGTTCAAAGCCATACCCTATGGCTGACCTGCATATCCAAATTGCTTCACTCCTCTGCTTCCAGTGAGTGCCCCCCTCCCCTCACTGACATCACAAGGACATTATTATGGTCAAGTACAAAGAGTTTCTACTTCGTTATCAAATTTAATCTTTTATTACTGTAGTCAATGAGGTTATTTAATTCTTATCACAGCACTACCTAGCCCTCCTTAGTGTAAGCACTACATCTGAACTTTGGGACCATCATGAATGTCATACACAGATATAGTTCCTTCTCTTCAGGTACTAGAGAACAGTCACAAACCAGGACTGGTTCTGCTACTACAGTTCACGTATCCTACACGCTACTTTCAGTTTATTCAGCATCAGCCTCCCTTTATCCTGCCCCACATACACCACAATCCTTGTGTCAGCCCCGTCACTTCTACCTCAAACAGTAATTTCCAAGGTGGCAAAAGATCAAATTCTTCACTTGATCTAGACAAAGTAGGTCCAGTGTGTTTCCTTTTTCTAAGAAAAATCAGTGATATTATCAGAAAGACATACTAGTCTGACACAATCCATCTCTGACAGAACTATAAAACACTGCATCCTGTTTTCCATTTGCCTTCATCTCCTTAACAGACTTTTCTCAACACCCACACCAAACAAAACATTAGAACAGAATTCGAATTGAGAGGCTGCTAAAATGCCCAGCTGACCTCTTCTACCCCCATTCTGAGCCTACATGCAAAAGGAAAAAACAAACTGCTACTCTAACACTGCAACACACTGTGCTGGGAACTGGTTCAATTGCCCCTTCCACACAGAGTATCATGAAAAGTCTTAGCTGTTTTCTTTATGAGAGGACTCTACTGCCATCACACAGAATTAACACTACAGTCAACACCTTCCAACTCAAATGAAAATTTTAAAAAGTTACCACCATTCCTTTATGTAAGTGTTCTCTTTCTACATATTAAGTTTCAGACAGGTATGTATTAACAGCAGTAACCAGACTTTATCCTTTGACTGACTTCAAGTATAGAAACCAGCTTTTTGTCATGTTTCCTCTGAATCAGATAAAAAAAATGTAGTTATTTGTTTTCTAGGGGAAGCAGAAGCCTCTTGAATTCTACCAAAAAATCCTCAACTTAATCTACAAGCATTATTGTTATTATGCTCACCCACCCAGCTCCTCTCACCACAAATGTATTTATTGGCCTGAACCTTACATGAGCATATACTTAAAACAGTTCCTCAACAAACACTGTGATATAATAAATAATGAATGTATTTTAACAAGACTAATTCTGAAATCAACTGTTTGTCAGTCTCCTTAGAAACTGAACAGTACTCCAGTCTTCCAACTGTTCCTTGTTTAGTCTCTTAACCACCAAACCTCACTCCTTCTATTTCATCTACCCTTATTCTTTAACATAACCTTACAGCAGGCCAAGATTTCAACCAAAAACTGTATTATGT
This sequence comes from Gallinula chloropus, assembly GCF_964237585.1. Taxonomy (NCBI): domain Eukaryota; kingdom Metazoa; phylum Chordata; class Aves; order Gruiformes; family Rallidae; genus Gallinula; species Gallinula chloropus. Next base: position 5,886,010 of record NC_140100.1, read on the forward strand.
ATTGTTTCCAAGACACTGCTGTGTTAAGGGTGCACCTCTAACCACACCTGTATGAAAAAAATTCTACATTGTGTTAAGGATTCCCAACCCCATGGAAATATCAGCCTGCCACAGTGATTGACTAACAAAGACTGTGCAACGCAGGGAGTAGCAAAGGCAGCTCCTATCGCCAGATCTTATTTACCCATCACCCACAGCCACACCTCAAGGAATATGTAAAAAGAAGTACAGTATTATTAATATACACTGAATAGGCAAGCAGAAGCAAGGGCACAGATAAAACTATACGGTCAGAGTGAGTGTCTAGTTTATATTGCCCAGGGAAGCAGAGATAACAAGGGTGGTGTTTGAAGAACACTCTGGACTACAGTCCTGAAGCCTCCTGAAACATACAGCAGTTCGCTGCAAAAACATCCCTTGCAGTGCTCAGACAGCTGTTACAGCTGAAATCTATGCTATTTCTTAGAACTGTGATTAAGTGTGCAGTTCCTGCTAGTCTCCATGGAGACTGGTGTTGGCTCAGCAAAAAGTCACCAAGTGTTTTAAAATAATTCCTGTTCATTTTTGAAATTTCAAAGCGCTCAACGCGCTTCTCCCTATCAGATGTTATTTCCCCAATGCAAATCACAGCACTAAAAGCAACCAAAAGCACCAGCACCAACTACAAAAATATTTTTACAGCTCATTTCACATGCAGCTGGAAATTAAACACCACAACATACACTAAAAAAAAAAAAAGGAAAAGAGAAAAGGAATCTCCAAAACTAGAAATTGAAGTCAGTTGTGCATTCTTCACAGTATTTGGGTGTATTTGGGTGCTGAGTACACTATATTTAGCTGCAAAAGAATCCTTTTTGTGATGATACAATACCCTATTCTGTACTTCAGCTTGTATAATTAATTCAATCCCTTTTTATCTAAAGGCTATTTCTTTTGAGAAGTCCCTTATCTGACATGGTCTTAATTGTATAGTACCATGACAATAACTGCAACAGCCTTCAAGCAAGAGAGTATCTTCAAAGGACCTCCCTCTTCTGCCCAGTTTTGTTTTTCCTTTAAGGAAACAGAAGACATTTCACTACTTCAGACAGCAGCAAGTTCTACCTGGCACAAAAATTGACTTGAAGAATTCAGGTTTCCCAAACATGTAAGTAAGCAGCAGCTCACAACATCTGTAATTATAAAGTTCTTTTAAAAGGTTTTCCAAAAATATTCAAGTTCAGTGGCAAAAACATCACAGTGTTTACACAGTATCCACAGATAAATAGGCAAATACTGTCTGCAGTCTCTATTTAGTACTGGATTTTTTAAAAACTTAAACCTGGCCATAAACTTATATTGACATAAGAGGGTGTTTTTATATATATATATATATATGTATACATACAGACACACACAACCCCTTACCAGAAATCCCTTGACAGAATTTACCTAGAGTAACCTGTGCTTCTGTGAAGTTTCCCAAATAATTTAATCTAATGAACTGACTTCAAAAACTCTTTGAGATTACACCCTGTAAAAAGCAACTTTAAAAAACTGTCATGGATGGTGGTTCTCAGTGGTTTGCTTTGGGTTTTTTCGGTTTTTTTTTTCTTTTCCATTCTTTAAAGAACAGTTGAGGTTGGCAGGCACCTCCAGAGGTGCCCTTGTCTAGCACTTCAGTTCAAGTAGGTCCACCTACAGCAGGCTGCTCAGGACCAGGTCCAGGTTGCTTTTGAAAATATATTTTGATAGACATCCCCCAACCTCTCAGGACAGCCTGTTCCACGGAGTTGGTCACCCTCACAGTAAAAGTGTGTTTCCTGATGATCAGACAGACCCTCCTGTGTTTCATTTGTGCTCACTGCCTCTTCTACAGTTACTGGACACCACTGAAAAAGCCTGGCTCCACCTTTTTTAACCATTCTTTCAGGTATTTGTACACACTGATGAGATTCCCCAGAACTCTCCTGTGAACTCAACAGTCACAGTGCTCTCAGCCTTTCCTCAGAAAAGCTGCTCCAGTACCTCCATCATCTTTGCGGCCTCTGGCTAGACTCTCCAGTAGCTCCAATCTCTTTCTTACTGGGTATCCCAGAACTGGACACAGGATTCCAGATGAGGCCCTATCAGCACTTAATTTCAGATGTCTTCCTATAGAAGTACATTACTTTTTTGTTTCCTTCTTAATCCTGAACTTGCCATTTAAAGAACAGCCATCTGTGCTTCAGTTTATACTGAATATTGCAGCCTACCTGGGTATCAAGAATTATCATCTCTCAAAAGCTTGCAACTTCATGAACATCAGGGATATCCAGTACTATGTTCCAGTATTCTATTTTTCAAGGCATTTGCAGCCTGAAGCTATACCATTATGGAGCTTAATTTTTTTTTTTTCCTTTCCTGACACATAAGGAGGCTGAAACTGTAATGATTTGCTGTTTTAAATAATTGTTTCCATAAATAGTAAGAATGTTTTTGAACAGAAGAACTCATTGGCATTGTACCAACATTTGTGAAGCATTTCAGGGAAAGGTGCTCCATACCAGTAGCTGTTTTCTTTTTATTTAGGTTATTGGTCACACTGGACACAAGAAACCAAGACAGGGAAAAAAAAAGTAAAAAACACCAAACCCAAAATTTTAGAAGCTCAAATAATTCCCATTGCTGCTTAGTCCTCTAATAGGAATGATGGGTTTTTCTGTAGCAAGAACAAAAAAGCTATCACGACCTCCTGAGAAAACTTCAATGAAATAAATTCTACAGTTGAAGGCACTAAACTTACCATTCTTCACTCTTGAAAAAATCTGTCCACACATATTTTTATTTTTTTTCCCCTATACATACCATTAATTCATAACTACTAAGATACTAAACAGTTAGTAATGATTCAAATTCTAAGTTGTGAATGAAAACCTGTCTGTGAGGCAGTGGATGTTTAGTGGCACTGTTTTAAACTTGGTACTTTAACCCAACACACAAATAAAATTGATCTCCTCGTCTACTGAGGCTGCTGTAAGAAAATATCACCTCACTGGCTTGGATTTGACAGGGATAATACATGGAGTAAGAAGCACCACTGGGTACATCAGGATGCCAGCTTACCTAAATTGTGTCGCTTTGTCTTTGCGTGCTCGTGAATATGTTTCTTTGTGAAACAGCCAAAGAAGACACAGTAGAGGCAAGAGTGGAGTCTGTTCAGGTGGGCACCACACATATGACAAATGCACGACTTTGCCTGAAATAGAGAAATGGACACAGAATATGAGTAACAGAAACTTATCTCCAAGTCCACTACATGGGCGCAGTTCCAGCTGCTAGCTTTCCCTTTCACTCAGTGTCTTTTGAATGCTGCAGAGCAATGGGGGAAGCAGGTCAGCCCCCTTGTGACAGAACCAATGATTAGACATAATAAGAGAGAAAACGCTTCCATTTGTCCAAAACATCTCCAAGTGTTGATCGGGAGCAGATCTCATCTAAGAGCAGACAATAGTGAACTCGTTTACACCCCACAGCCTGTAGTTTAATGAATGCTTCAAGCAGGGGTGAGCAGGCACTGCTGCTCAAACACACAATCCTACCATCTCCCCACTCCACTCAGGCATTTCTGTTCTGCTACCCACCACTGAGCAGCAGAATGACCTGCACAGCCACATGCAAGCCAGGAGAACGATGCATGTGAACCAAACCTGTCACTCTCCCCATACAAACGTGTATCAGTTCCTCCATCCAGCTCCCTAAGCCACACAACCCTTCACTGCTGGTGCAAAACCTCTGAGCATTACGACCAGTGCAGCCCAGGCTTAACGACACAGCAGCACAGATGCTGGTGACCAAGGGCCTCGATGCATCTGTTCTTGCTCGGTTCTTCAGAGCTGCTCCCCACTCACAGTCCCCCCACCTTGAAGCCACGGGCTTTGCTGTTCAAATGTCACTTTGCTGAGCTGGTTCAGCTTGTTAACCTGGAAGCTGAAGCCAGATTGAAACTAATTTTTTGTCAGGTTACTAAGTTCGGGGGAAGTGGAGTAAACTCAGAGCTCAGGGAAAGCAGATGCCCAGCAGGGAGGTATGAAGAGTGAAGAGGCAGGAATTTGGGGTGGTAGAACCCCAGCACAAACTCTGTATTTTCACCATACTGAGCAATTCAATCCACTCAAAAGCTGTAATACAGCTTGAATATTAAAACATTTGTGGGTTTCACTTCTCTGCTGGGAGATTCTGCCAGATTCATTCATTAGATTTCTTCATACCAGCCCATGAAATAGTGGCACAACATGAAACCCATACCAGCTGAAGTCACTTCTGCCACTTTCAGACTGTCTCTGAACCACGTGTGGAGAGCAATGTGCTGGCGGCTACTCCCTGGAGCAACCCAGAACAGGGAGGTATGTGATAAAAGCTACCATGATTCACTGGAAATTAATAAGCATATAAGCCCAAAATGATGGTTTGCATTCCTGTAACAATGCATTTTAACAAGCAGGCCTGGAGAAGAAAAAAAAGCTATTACAAGGTTAAGTAGACTTTTTGACTCTCAGTCATATCTGAAGCACTCTTTAAGCCAACAACACCCAACATTGTCTCTCAGCATTAAACTCAAGTACTTCAACAAGTCTTTCAAGAAATGATTTTGTCTAGTAAAAGACTTCAGAGAATTTCAGGGCTGAATCTCAACAACAGCAAAAACAATCCAAGCCCAGTACTATCTGACTGGAAGATCCAGACAGGAGAAATTCCTCCAAGAAATTCACTTTTCACCTCAGACAGTAACTGCTGTCAGACGTGTTTAACAGAACTTCTGTAACAGCTCAGACCTACAGAGATCACTTCCAGAGGTACAGCCTGGTGTACAGACTAATTGAAATTACTCCTCCTTTGCTTGTCAATAAAGCAGCACCTTTCTTCTCCAGATTAAAAACAGTAAGAATGAGAATTAGCACGTTTCATCAGAAATAACCTCCAAAGTTCTTCAGCAATATTTGTCCAGTCTGCCAGAACTTAAAATTAGTGCTGACTACATGATGCATGGGCTTGTTCTCCAGTCTGGTATTTGTGTCTTAGAATACTTGTGGCTGGTTTAAATAAATAAATAAATAAATAAATAAATAAATAAATAAATAAATAAAAATCAAAGCACCTTGCAGGATGCTGCACTGTCTAATTAATTTTCAAGCTTCTACAAATTAAGACTTAAATCCTGAATCTCCTATGTGTATCCCAAGTTCTCCTAAATCCTGTTAGATGAAAATAGATTGGTTGAATCAAACTCCCCACACCTACAGAAAGAAATATTTTAAAGTAGGAGCCAAAAAAAAAATTCACCACCACCACCAGCAATTTCCATCTTTAGAAAAATACTGCAGAACTGTCAAACTGTTGCCTAACGGTCGCTCTTTGGCTGCAAAAGCTAAATAGGATCAGCTTATCTGTTAAGATTGCTGCTATGACAACAACTCCAGCAACCACCTATTTTACTTAGCCAGTTAAAAATAAATTTTAGCATTAAATGTATTGTAAACAGATGACATAAGCATGTAAAACCCAATCATTTTAGGCTAAACCACAGAAAAGTCAGACCTTAAGAGTTTCTATTTCAATGAAAATTAAGAGAAATCAAACACTAAAAAAGCATTAAAGAGAAGTTCAATCCCCCATTTCAAGGAAGCTATTTATCCATATCCTCTGTGTGTTCACTAGATTCACCTTTGCTCAAGATGCTTTTTCTAAAATTGTATGAAAACAAGGTTAAAAGACAACAGAGCAAGGAAAGAAATCAATATCAAAAAAACATAGTGGCTATTCTTAACTAGATTAGCTGGCTCCTTTTCATCTGCCTGTACTTTTAAACAATTTGCTAAGTTAAAACAAAGCTGTCACCCTTCCACCCCACCCCAAATAATCAAATTATTTTGTTTCATAACACTCCCACCCCTGCTCACATCTCTTGAGGCTACAGTCGAAGAGGAAACAGAATACTGCACATGAGTAATCAGAAATCAGTTGGATCCATAAAGTTACAAGCTTGCTTTAAAACACAACTCAAGTGTTTCTAAAAAGCAAGCTAGGTCTTGCTTCTGGTCCAGATGCTTTGGGGAAGTCAACAAACATTTCAGCCATATCATCAATCTGTCCCTTCTCCTTTTCCCTGGTCTGTACTCCCAGATGGAAGAACATCCCTTCCTTAGACTAAGACACAAAAGTAGAGTCTTCAACTTCCTTCAGACCCTCTCCCATTATCATGGTGTTCCCCCCATCACTTTATCTGAATTCCTACTTGCTGCTTCTCTTTTATTCTCCTCATGCTCAAGTACTCCACTCTTCATCTTTAACCCTATTCTCTCCCCACACACTTAGTTCCTCATCTTACATCCCCAGTCTTCTTTCAGTCCATTGAGAACCTCTGCCTACTCCTTTTAATTTTGCTTTGATATTCTAACAAATTGTATACAGAAAAACAGGAGAAACCCTGAATATTTTCTTTCTGGAAGATTATAATCAGTTTTTCTAAATGACAGAAAACTGGAAAGAACCATCTTGCAAATACAAGCTGGGTATGCACACCCAGAGAGTAACTAACATTTCTGATACAGCTGCAGGAGTAACATCAGATATCCCAATTCCCTCTTCAGTGTTGTTTCCTCTACTGAGTGACAGTGGTCACTCACATGCTCAGACCTCAGTGATGGTTGTGTACCTTTTTTAAAGGAAGTTTAAACAGCCTAGCAAACAAGGATGCAAAACTAGTGCCCAACACACAAAAAGGGAACTTCTTGTTATCAACTCTAACACAGGTCAAGAGAGTCTAAAAGGCTGCCTGTTCCTGATATTGTTAATAGCTGTGATATGGAGTGAGTTAAAAGAAAGCAGCAGGCATCAGTAGGTCAAATAAACTTCACTGCTGACACTTCAAGTCTTCCCAAATTGTCAGAACAGCTTATTATTAGTTTACCACCCCACCATCAAAACAGCGGTGGCGAAAGCGAATGCATCCAGTGGGTGATGCTTTACCCTGGCAGTTCTCTGTCAGGCAGTTCTCACTCCTGCTCTCCCTTCCTGGCTCAGCTCAGGCCCCACCTAAAGCAAGTCCACACTGGGCATCAGTTGATCCAAAACCCTGTTTCAGCTTCATGCAGTATGGGCTCCTCGAGCATCTGAATGGCAGTTTCAAGCAGCAATATGCTATCCCTGCAAAGCAAGCTGCACACAACAGACCTCACCTACTGCAAACCATCCCCCTGCATTGCCAGCTATTTTAGAGGTAGCTTTAGAAGCTTATTTGTTATTTAACTGTGCATGAGAGAAAAACGGCTTTTTTAAGAAGTTTTCCATTAGGGTACTTAAAAAGAGTCTTGCCTCTTCTGCTCACACTAAATATATGAAAGCACTTTCAAAACAGAGCTGTCTTCAGCTGCAAGCCAAAGACCTCCTGCCTTTCAGAGTCCCCAAACCATATTCACCATAGAGGTTCAAGGGAAAAGATGAACTAGGTAATACTAACAAGATAGTGGAAGGCTTGGGAGGTTAAAAGATCATAAGGAAGGTGTTGCCATAACGTACATGTTCACAAGTACCTCAAAGCAGCAGATTCTTAAGGTAGTCTTAAAGGAGATACACTGGATCCCTAACAAGTGCTTGGTCATGCACAAACCCTTAGCGTCAGCAAAGTCAAACCTTCCCAACAGAAATCTACTTCAATTTCCCCACCTTTTAAAGTAAGTTTCTGTGTAAAACACCTAACATTCACCATCAGAAGTAAAAGGAGAAAGCACTTATGTTACCATAATCATTGAAAGTCTGGAGGGGTACGCTTCACTTCCCAGCCCCAACACACCTCTAACTCTTCAGGAAGAACTTTAATCTCTGCCTACACAGATGGAGGTGGATTTTCTGCAGCTCTAGATACAGACCTGTGTTCTGTACACAGGTCTAAGTGGGAAATTTTCTCTCCATATACGAGTTTGTCACCGTAACCTGCTTTGTTCCAAGATGAAGATTAGTGCTGCAGAAGCGTTACTTCAGCCCAAACTACTCCTTCCAAGGCAGTACTGAAGTGGGCTTGTAAGAAGGTGAACTCCAGGCTCAAAGAGACACTGAGGAGTCCCCACTCATGGCTGTTGAATTTTGAAGTAGGATTGAGAAACTATTCCAAAGTTAACCTCAGCCCAACCAGCATAGCAGTTACTTAAGCAGGAGAAGCTGCTAGTCCTAAAGCCAAGCAGCAAGATTTAACAATTCTAATGTTAACTGGCCTGGAAGCAGAGTATCTGCCATTCTTATACTCTGCCCCTCCTGTTAAAATTTTGTTTCTATGTTTAAACCTGCTTTGAGTTAAAACTAGATATAAGAAGATACAATAAAAACATTATTTTAGGTTCTATCCCCGTTTCCTGGTGATGCTTCCACACACTGGGGGGAGAGGCCACTTGCCCAGAGCTTGAAGAACCTGTGACAGCTCCCAGAAGAAAACTTTGCTTTCTTGAGTTCTTCATCCCTTACAGGGACATGAACACAAGCAAAGAGAGTGATTTAAAGTTTACAGTGTTAAATAGTTTTACAGCAGAGTAAGGGAAATAAAAAAAAAATTAACCCCCCAAAACAGAAAAGTCAGAGACTTTTGACTGAAACTTTTCAGATATGAAGAGCAAATGCCCTACTGGACCACAGAGCAAGACACTGAAGGGAAACTTAATAATTTCCTCACATACACAGAGTTCCTGGTCTTAACGTGCACATTTTAGGCACAGTCAACTCTCCTTGCCAGTTTTTGCCTCTCCTCTTCACCTTGCCATGTCTAGACCATACCCTGGGGCCACTTTTATTTTTACTCTTATACATCTGTGTTGCAACTAATTCTTGTCCAAATGTAGTGTAGGTACAGCAGCGTTCTGCTGAGTGAGGAATGGCTGCCCACAGCCTATGTACTGAAAGAAAAAAGTACAGAGACTCACAAAAGGTCATAGAGCCAACCACTGCTTCTTTCTTCACTGAAGATGGAGACCCTACAGCAATTCCAACCACAGTGTTTCTACTGCCTTGTGGGAGGAGAAAGTCAGTATTAAACCACAGCTGACAAGCTTTATTACCCTTGATTGCTCTTTGCACCTCAAGAGTAACAAATTCAGGTCAAATCTGCCTTATGACATTTCTATCACTTCTTAGTCTACATTAACTTCAAGATCCACTGTACTGCTGTGCTAAGGCAGGTATGCCACAGACCCATCATCCATCAGGATGGTGAGTGGGATATTTCATGTAATTAAATACTTGAAACTTCAATGCCACGTTCTTAGGTTTCAAGAAACAAAAAGAATTGATTCTGGAGTTCTCCATGGTATGGCATATAAATCACTCCTCCACATGCTGATAGGATGATTCAGAGTTACTCTGAGTCAGTGTGCATTTCTGACACATCAACTTTAAAAGAAATAAAAATCAACTTAAGTATTGTTCACTCACTTCCTGCAACCAAGACTTGATTATGACATTGTCCTATTACAAATGTCAATTATTTTTTAAAAAGATTAAGCTATTAGCACTGTAAATTGTTTTCAGGTCCACAATGGTCAGGGGTACCAGTAAAGGTTTTATTGCTACTAGCAAAACTTTTCACTAGTTACAGAATGTTATGGTTTAGGAAGTGTTCAGAAAGTCACCTTAAAAGAAGCCAAGTACGGGTAACTTCTAAAACTGAGGCATTCTAAATGTTTGTTTAGACAGCAGCAGAAAAAGGCAGTTAAGTATTTCAGGTCTGTTTAACAGCAAACGTTGAATCTAAGGTGCTCGTTCTGCAAGCTGGTATTTGCTGACTCCCATACTGCTGTCATGCACAGCTAGAGAAGGTGTCCACACAACTTTCTTTGTCTGCAAACAGGACATGTGGCTCTGACCATCTCAGGGCAAGTTTTAAGACAACAATATCACAATTTATAATTAAAGATTAAACAGCCTAAATAGCATTACATTTCTCAAACTGAGTGAAAACAAAAATATACCTCTATGACCATCTGAGCAGCTCTCTGTCCTTCTGTAGATTGGATTAACCAGGACTAATTCCAAAAAAACCTACTTCTGTCTGCAAGTGAAAAAACTGTAAGAGAAGGAAAAATTAAGAACCCTGAACACACTACACAAGATGCTAGAAAACAAACTGTAAAAACTTTTTCCTCTTCCAAATGGATCTAACTTCTCCATTACACCTCATTTAAGATGATACATCCCAGCAAAGGCACAAACTACCTGCCTTTCAATAAGGTAAAGTAGCACACATATTGAACTCACTCTTTCGTACTTCAGAATCATTTTATCTTGATTTAACCCTGATTCTGAGAGTACCTACTGCCAGAGAAAGAATAAATATTGTCTGCAATTCAAATTTTGAAAGCAATTCCCCTCTCTCCTGCCCCATCCCCATCTTCAGGGAAGATACAGTAGAACCACACAAAGGAAACAAGAGTTGTGGGGTTTGAGGCCAGTATCAGAATACTTTGAATGATTTGCTCAATTAATACCTTTTAGTCTAAAAGTTTTACAAGCACACCACTCCTAATCATTTTTAGTTGCCTATTTCCTTTTGTTTTGACAGATTATCTCCATTTCCTCACCTGGCAATGAAAAACTTCTTCTAAGTGTTCTGTGGTGCTCTTGATGCCCAGTTGACAAATTGTCTGGAAGCTGGAGAGAACGGGAGTTTACCCTAATTAATAAAGCTGCCTGAACTACCTTCTGTAGGAGCAATGGCTTGCCACAACAGCACTGTGGCTAACCCTCCAGGAACCAAAGCACTGCTGGCCAAGTATTTTGATTGGACCATGATCCCCATCCAGAGAAATAAAAATGGTAGAACTGAGTTCAAAAAGGAAAGAAAGAGGTCAATTAGGTTATTTCCAGTTGTTTAACATGTCTTCTCAAGTGTAAAATTAACCACAAAAATGACTGTGGACACCTCATAGTATTTGCCTTTGGACATACCAAACAATTGTATTTATTTTCTGCTCAAAAGGCGGGACGATGACACGAGGTATCGTGTTTTTTGAGTCAGCTGCACACCAGACACATGCTCTGTGCAAAAGTGAACAGTAACAAAGAACAAACACTGATCCAGAGACAGGACACAGGAGGAATGCAAAGGCGAACCCTTCAAGTTCACAGGGCATAAGCAGTAAGAGAGGGATGTTTGGTAACACACAAGATGAGAGGGTGAAAAGCCTGGAACTCCCACAAAACAGGTAATATCCCAGCATCCGCCAGCTTGTGAGTCAATCAAAGCATTGGCTTTCCTTCTCTAGACTGTACCACCAAATTGGAATGGATGTTACTGAGCAGCTCTAGAGCACCATGAATCAGCACATTAATAACTCATTTACATGGCAATACTGTCCCAGCCCTAAACTGGCCGGAGCTCATTCCCTATCACTGGTGAGGAAACATGAGTGACTTTTCACAAAGCAGCAGCACATGATGTGGAGAGTCGTTGATCTGAACTGAAAGAAGTAAGTGTGAAATAGCTTTGAGTCCATTAAGGAAAAGAGAGTAAACAGGTTCTCCATAAAAACTTTAAAAATACTTGTATACACAGCCAGTATCAACTAATATGGCTGGGCTTTCTGACCCCACACACGTTTCTCAATTCTTTCGTGCACTAGAGAACAGTGTTAAAGGCCATTTCCCCCCCGTACCTAAACCTACTACAGCTGCTCCAAGACTAGCCCAGAAATAAAACACAAACCAAAAACAAACCAAAAAAGTCTAACCCACCAAACACTGGAAGATATTTCATTAAAGACAACCCCTTTTTCCTCCCTTCCTTATCCACAAACACCGGATGAATTCATACAAAGATTGATCTACAGGAGTCAGAAACGCCTTCTTGAAGCATTTCTTCCAGAAAGAACCAGACCTGTTGAGGACAAATACTTTAGTTCTCATCTACTAAACTTGATCTACTAGCTGCTAACACAATATGCTGTCACATTCTAGGATCACCCTATCCTAAAGCAACCTTTCCCATTCCTAGGTGAGCTACTTCAAGTAATTTTTCCCAAGGATTCAGAACAAGAATAATGACTTTCTTTTAATGTTGTCTTTCATTTAATGAGATCAAAGCACCAATGAGGCTCTGCACTCAACAGCAGAGTGGAAAACATCAGTAAACTCATTTTATTTGTCCCCTTCCTACAGAAAGGGGCTGGTTTGAACTGTTCTGCTTCATCTCATAATTTGCACCTAACATGTATTTTTCTCAACTAAAGCAGGTGACTTCAAGCTGATGAGGAACACTCATATTATTTGTTCCACTGGCTTAATCGTAGGTGCTACCATCTCCAAATGAAGGGAGAAAGCAGCAGACTGAAGCGATTACATGTATGGACAATACTCAGAAGAGAGACAGTGCATTTTTCTGGATCAACTCTACACTGAAGACATGTTCTTGCACAGAACAATGTTGTAGCCAAAGTCTATCCAAGTTCCAAAGCCACAGCTTTAGTTCAAGGGCTCTTCTCAAGAGAGCAGTGCAAGTCAATCTGAAACTTCAGAGCTTTGATGAAATTAAGAATTGAGTTTGGGGGTGAATCAGAGGTCTAACTCGTTATTTAACCCGTACACACAAGATTTTTTTCCCTGCTCTCCTTACTCTGGATATGCTGTGCCAGGAACTGGACATTAAAACAGATTTAATTTTTTTTAAAGTAAACAACTTTTTCCAATTTGTTCCACATAACAACAGTGAGTAAAAGGCTGAAATGAAACTTAGGAGAAAAAAAAAGTTGCACAATTCCAGAGATAGCAGAAGCTTGGGGAGAAAATAGAAAGATATTCTGAAGATGTAATTTTTGTTTCCTCATATATGGTCATTGTAGTAAAAAGCTGCATTTCAACAAGAACAAAGCAGTTCTGAATTCAAATGACTGCTGCAATTGCTTATTTCCTTCTCCTTTGGTAGGTGCTCAGCCCCACCATAAGCATTTACAAATCTAAATGATTTCTCAAGTACTCCATAAAGATATATTTAAGAGCCTATTATGTTTTTAAACCATTTAAATAATGGATCTTGTTCGAATTAAGTTTCACGTCCTTCTACAGCAAGATTCCTTTACAAGTGGAAAGCCTATTTGCCTTGTGAAAACCTGTAAGCTGCTGGAGGTTCAAATGAGTGTGTCTCTCCCTGCATATACCCGATGGATGGCTGTGTTCTGTGTGGTGGTTTTATCTATTTCCTGCAATGCACCACTGCAGAGGAGAATTTCACACGAGCGCGCGAGGCTTGCCAGTACTGCAGGAGTGTGTTCTGAGATCCACTACAAAAATCCATTACCTTACCTCACCATTCCCCCACGTCAGCAAATCGGGGAAGTGTTTTTAAACGTCCTATTAGGTAATGTATTGATCTAGTCTGTCAGCACGTGACTTGGGAAGCAATTGGAGGAGCAGGCTCAACAGCCGAACCTGGCTGATGCTGTGCAGAGCCTTGCTAAACCCAGCCCATGCTGCAGAGATTGTTTTGCCCTGCTTAAAACTAAGAAATCCAATTCTTCTTGTGAAAACAGGTATGCTCTTGGGAAGTTTGCCATACTACTTTGATGGGAATGCTCCAGATAGCATTCTCTGAGAAATAAAAGGGAAATGAAACTTTAGGATACTGGGATCAAAGCCCTAAGCAAGTCCTACAGTCTCATTTGGAAAAGCATTGACATTCCAGCTATCTTTTCTTTAACTACTCTAGGATGCCCATAAAAATATGTGAATTTAATTAGTCCACATCAAAGTCAAAGCAATTCTGCTAGTAGGAAAGATGGACACAACGATGCCACAGCACAGATTCTCTGTGGCATGACTTATTTATGAGACAAATACTCTCATCAAAAAAGGAGACCAGCAGACAATGAGCAGCAAGAGAGTGACAAGAGTGCATCTATTAGCAGCTATTTGTTTTATTAAAAAAACCCCAAGCCACCAACAAAACAATGCAGCATTAAGAAGGGTAGATCCATTGTGGACCCTAACCAAAGAGCATTAGTCTGGTAGAAAAGATTTCTGCTTTTGGAAGCCTCCTGTGAGTTATGCACCATTCTGTCAAGGCTTTAAAGAGTTATTACAGATGATTTTATTTACTGTAGCAAAGCAAGCCAGCTGGTAGTGCAGAAGTTAACCCCACTGCTTACCACTTTTCTGACAATTGTGGGTTTCAATGATGATACATTTAACAAAACAGGCATACAAGCCAAATTCACTTCTTGCCATAAGAATAAAACTTCCTCTTTGTCTAGTAAGAGCTGCAGACAAGTTCTAGTCCCCTCACAGCATCTACAAGAAAAACCCTTGCAAAACAATAAAATAAACTTCCCTTTTGGTTTTACAAGAGCTATACAGAACATGTGCTGATTCTCCTTCCAAAGACAGACTTGCCCAAAGCACCACAAACCATTCCCAGGCAGCACATTCCCCTTAAAAACATGCCAGAAAACTGCGCTGACACAGAAAAAGACCATTAATCCATACACACTAAATTGTGTTCATCACAGAAGTAGTGCATCCTCTGAGTTTCAGAGTGAGTCTCTCAGAGAAAATAAGACAAAACAAAAGGTGCCTTCACTAGCACGAAGCATAAAATGGAACTGCAATGGACAAACTAGAAGCTTTGCTTGTCTAGTGCTGCTTATGATATTAAGACATCAGCACCTGAGGACGTATTTATGTTCATCTAGCTGTATACGTACGTATACTCTAGCCAACTAGGACATTACTGCCTAAGAACATGCAGAGAATGAAAGCAAATCCTCAGTATGCTTGCACAGAACATGCTTTGATATTTAGTAAGCTGAAGCTTACTATTTCCTCATACCTCAGTACAAAACAAATTAATAATTCATTTTACTAGAGGCCTTTCATTCACTAAAAAACTTCAATGTGAATTTGCAAACCCAAAGTTATGGAGGTAAGAGAGGCAGAACTGAAATTTACCCTTTAGAAGACTTTAAATTTATACAGATGGATGTTCTGAACTCTACAGACACGCAAGTCAGCTTAGAAACTGTTATTAAAGCAGTATGAACCCAAAATACCTTTTCTGGGAAAAGCGGTTTGGATTTCACACACAAACTGCTAAGATGAATGAAACCATCTTCAGGGGGGAAAAAGCCTGGGAAATAAGCACTCTCAGAGCAAAAATTTATTCTTTTTTATCCATCTGAAGATTGCTGTGGTCTCACAGCATAATTATTAATTGCAGTGTGTGTAAGAAGGCAGCGACAGTTTCGTAGCTAAGAGCTTCTGTCTTTTTACATAGGATGTACAGCCAATTATGTTGTTTTAACACTTCATTCTCTATCTGGAACATTAACTTGTTTTGCAAAATGTGTTCATTTTACCTGATGAATTGGGAGGAGAGGTGCAGTTGAATTGTTAATGCCTCTCAAGGTCAGAGCACATGAAATCCCGGCTCTGGTGTGCAAGGAAGGCTTGCATAAAGACCAGTTTCCAAGTGGGCAAATTTGAAATCACCTAAATGGAACCACCAAGCAGCAACCAAAACCCTCCAACCTGTCACACAAATCCCTCCAAAGAAACAAACACCACCCCCAAAACCCAACACAAACCAAAACCACATCACAGAACATTGTCAATTTGGCACTTACAGCATCTTGTCCGCATGTTAAGAAAAAAAATGCTGCCCTAACAAATACTTGCCATCTTTCAGGAACATGGAACTACAAAGACTCAGCTGTCTGCTCCCTTTCCCCAGCCCCTGATACCACCAGCACTTTGTTAATTACCTCCAAGCCATGAAGACACAGAAGAGCATTTAAAGTTCGTTACATTTGAAGCATTTTTAACTTTACTCGGCTGTTTACACTGAACATCCAGTGTAATAAACAAACTTTGTATTCTGTGGTTGACCTCTCCTATCTCTCCCATACTATCCAACTTCAAATATACATCGGCAGGAAATTCAAAAAAACCAAGGACACCATTTCTGGATGGTTTCAGAGTGCTGAGAAGCTGCAACTGCAATCTTTTGGCAAGGTTAATACTGTAAAGGTCACAGTGACTGTGAAGCACTTTCTGAATTTCTATCCCTCGTGTCAGGACTGTTAAAAACACTGCTTTTTTAGTATTTTTAAGTTTCAGTTATAATGCTGAGACCTTCCCCTCAGAAGTGAAGGATGAAAACCTCACAGGAGAAGTTCTCATTTCTTTCCTATTTTTACTTTGCTGGCCACAGCTTAAGAGAGCTCCTTCTCATACTCTTGATATTTTTTCCCTGCAATATCCAACCACACAACAATACTTTGGTTTCTTTTCTTCAATGTACCAAACAACAGCATTAAGTAAAAAGCCATATGTTCTCATAAATGCCTGTAGGCCCTTAACAGGCTAGATTTCACTTATTGGTGCCATTGCTTTGTTCAGAAGACCTAAACAGACAAATTCTGAATTGAGATTTTTGAGTGTAGAGAAACTCATCTAGTTTCTCTAGACAGACTTAACAGTCTATTTGGTACTTTACTAAAAGGAGTGGGATTCAGAGGGAGGAAGGTAGGAGGGTTTAAATTTAGTCATGTGCAAAAGCATGCCCTTTTAAAATAGTGTAATTACAAATGCAATTATTTGTATATTGTTGACATGGCACCAACAGTAGTTTTGACTTCAGGAAACTTAGTTTGCTTCTGATCAGGCACAGTTAAAACATGAGGCAAACCTGTAAGTGAACAGAGTTGACATCCAGGCCCTAGATCTGTCCAGTGACATTTGTGTAAAGAAAAAAAAGGTCCAGAGCCTCACTGGAATGCAATGCTTTGAAGAGCAACATGGAGAACTATCAAATAGATTCAAATCTTCATCTTGACCCAGCTCAGACTGCTTGCTTACAACGAATATGAGAACAGGAGAGTGTTTATGTGCAGGTCAGATGCCACTCACCCTAGCAGCAAAGGGAGAGGCTTCTACTCACAGGACCTTTAAACTACATGAATTCATTAGAAGAAAAGTATCTGTCTTTACTATGGTGAGAATAAACATCCAAACAGTGTAAAAGATGTGTAGGTTTGTTGTTGTCTGTTTTTATTATTGTTGTGGCGTTGTTTGGTTTTTATTCAAGTACCAAGCAGCTGCTGAATGTTGTAAGAAAAATCCTCTGGCACCCAGCAGCAGAGTGGGAAGTGGCCAGAGCTTTGTGTATTTGACTGGTTTGAATAATGTTCATACTCTGCAAGACAGCCAGAGAAGAGGCAAGCCTACTTCTCTCCTCTATGTCTGCACTGAGTGGGGCAACTGCAGCTGTAAACCCGGCCCAGGCATGGCCAGTCTGGAGGAGGGAAGCAGGAAGACTGGTGCATAGCCCAATCCGGCAGTGAAGGAGCTGGGGAGGTGAGGGGAGCTGTGCCAGAACCAGCACTGTTGCTGTCACCCACAAGGCCAGACAGGCAGAAGTGTAGGAGCAGCACTAAGGAGAGCACTGAAGATGGTGTAGCACTAGTCCTGTATGTAGTTACAGCTCTGCATCTCTTGAGAGTGAAGCCCACGTGACAGTATTGTATCTATTACAGCTCTCAGCCACAGTAAGACTTTGTCTACAGCTAAGGGCATACAACCCAACAGTCACGAAGTCTGTGGGCAACCACAGAACAGAAAAGAAGTATTCCTTTTCCCACTGGCCAATGTTTTCCCCATCATCAAGAAAGCATCTCCCATCATTAGCAACTGAGACAGAAAAACAAAAGCAGATGTAAGAAAAACAATGTTTAAAGTTCTTTAAACATTTGCTGTAAGATGAACAATCTTACAGCATCAATACTGTGTCACTGATGTAGATTTTTAAACAGAGTCCTGACTATTTTGAAAGAGAGTTTCTATCTCATGCTTCATCCTCTAACATTTACTCTGGTCATTCATAATTTGGATTAGGCTTGAAAGACACATGGCTGAATTTCAGAAAATGCCTGGAATTTGTTACCAACTTCAGAGGTAGCTGCAGGAATGCAGCAACCCTGACAATTAACTCATTGATAGAGACTACACACTGAAGGCAGGCACTTATCTTCTGTAGCAAAAGATACCGTGATGTGACAGTATTTTGTGCTGACCAGCCACACCCTGCTCTCTTCAGTTGTCTTCTCTACTTAGGGTTGAGCATTTCCTCTCCTAAATTCAATACAAACATTCCCTCCAGCAAAGGCTGATCACTTCAGCACCGTTTACATGCCACCAGTATTATTTCCACATCTTCCTTTTTAGTAGGCTGCTTGATTACATAATGCTCCCCACTGAAAACAAAAATTAGTAGATTATAGTGTTTGGATTCATTTATGGACATTGTGCTCCGTTTGTCATTTAATACAAAAAGTGTTAGTTTAATTTAAGGCATGGATATAAAAATTAGTTAAGACAAAACAAATACAGACTGCAGCAGCCAGCTGGGCTCAATGGCTAGGAAAGCTTATTAGGCAAAGCACATGCTTTTAGCTCAAACACACCTCTGCATTCCAAAAAGAAATCCCAGCAGGACAGCAAGCTTTTGCAACTCGGGGATAAGAAAAGCAAGCAGCAAAATTCCCAGGCTGTTAATTACAGTGAGGGCCCATTTCATAATATCAACAACGGATCTTTCTTCCTATTTGCCTCGCTCTTTAAAGGACAAAAAAACAAGAGCCAAAGGCACTTCCACCTCTGCCATTTTGCTAGCCATGTCTTTGCATGTCTCTAGAAAAGCTTCACCTACCCTCTACTGTTCCAAAGGAAGAAGATGCTGCAGAAAAAAAAGGGTGAAAATATAATTAAGTGCAGATAAAGTTGCTTTCAGGATGTAGCATATCCCCTCCTTCCTTGGTATCAAGCATGCAAGCATACCCAGAGCCAGAAGCATTATACAGTCTGTCTACATAAACATAAGTTTCTTTCAGAACTAATTAAGTTGTTAAAAAAAAATCTAATACCCCTATTAAAATATGAAAGATGGGAAGAAAGAATTTCAGCCAAAGCACTACCCAGTCCCAGCAAGATAAATTCAATCCACCCTATCGAATAGAGCAAGTGCTGAGCTTCTTTTTAAGGCCCTTCAGAAGAGAGGGACATACACACACCCAAACCAAACCAACAACTACCAACCCAACAACCACACCCCAAAACACAAAACTCTAACAGCACCACAACACTTCCATGGGGTAAATCCTCATCTTACAATTAATCTGGGGGTTCTGAGAACCATTTCTAGTAGTCAGCTCCAAATAACTGTTAGCAATTTTTTCAACACAGCTTTTACTTCAATAATTGAAAAGCTGAGGCTAAGAATTTTTATAAACAGGAGTCTTGAAACTATTTCAGTTCTTAAACTATTCAGAGTTCCACAGAACAGGAATCAAGACTGAAGGTTTCTGAATCAGTATCACTGTTTGATTCCATGATGCATCTTTCTGACAATACTTCAGAACACATAAATACATTGCACCACCTTCTCACAACAGAACACTGTCCATTGAAATACTGGAACTCAAGAGAAAAAAATTTAAAGGTGCTGAAGAACATTGTAAAATTCTATTTAAAAATAGCTTGTAAATCTCAGCAAAAAGACAAAAACCTGATTTTAAAAAGAAAAGCAAATGGATTCACTCTGAGCAGTTTTAACTACTGCCATTATAGATGTCAGATCAATGGAAGCATTCAACACACAATACTGTCACCTCTCCGATGCTCTACTAGTTATAATGTCTGTGCCCTGTAAGCAAGAAAAGGTAACACTCTACATAATACATAACATTTTCCACTTCTTCTTGGTGAAAACATTAAGATTTCTATTAAAGATTTAATTTTGTCCACTGCCAGAGAGCTAAAAGAATGGTATTGTGAAATAGAAGACAATTTGCTTGTCAAACTTAATTAATTACTCCAGTTATTCTTTGATTAAACATGCAAAAATTAAGAACACAGAGAAAAGGTTTTCTAAGAGGGGAAATCTATCTGAAAGTTTGCAGGCAAGTTCAAGAGTTTTTCATCAGTGCTTTGAAAATGCCTGGGCATTTCTTTCTCAGTAATGAAATAACTCGTGGAATTAAAGTGCCAAAAGACTTAATCAGAGCAGAATTTCCTGACATCCCATTTCTAATAATCAAGTGAATGCAGTGGTAACCGATGAGGGCAGTGGTAGAACAATACTACCTACATGTGTTTGGCCCAAAATCTGCACTAGGACTCCCCAGCTGACCAATCCCAGGTAAAAGTTATCTCCTAAGAAAACTAAAATAATTATCAAATATGTTTATACTCCCCATGACTCTTTGGACAAATGTTTTTGTACAGCAAACTCATCACTATAGTTTTTCTACAGAAAGGTCAAATGATAGCAAGTAAGCAGGAATAGCTATTTGTATATATCCCTTAATTCTGTAAACCAGCTCAGTTTTTATGTTTCAAGGAAAAAAAGATATTATTTTCCTCTCTGTAACTTGCAAAACCAGAGGAGCACTGCAACAAGATCAAAACGATTTCAGCTGACTTAACTCCTATTTCCCATTTCCTCCACTGGCTCTGGGGAAAGTTGAGCTTTTGAAAAGAACTGTCCCGCATCTGAATGCATCTGAACCTTCCTTGTCAAATAAAAACACAACCTGGGTACAAACCTACAGATACACACACGTGTTAAAGTGTAACCATTCTACTTCGAAGACAGACAAGGGCATTTGAGTCTCAATTTCCTGTGGAGATAGTTTCAGAGGGTACTTTATGTACTCCTTAGTCTCAAGTACACACTGAGCTCCAGGAAGCCATTACAGATTTTCTCTCCAAAAATGTCCAAACACCAGTTTAGTTTGTATGATGGAAAGAGATCTGGTTTTTGCAGAGGCCTTGCTCTATTTATGTCTTCTTATATTAATGCCACAGACATTCAGTAGTGAGCATCACACACTTGGACAGAAGCGTATCTGTTTCTGGAAGAGCAGAAGAGACCTTTAAAGAGATAAACGCACAAGGGGAAACTACAAGATGCTCATCAGTTACAGAGTGGGATCTGGAGCATGTGCACCTGACATATCAGTAGCACGTAGCATTTTAGCAATAGCAGTACCTGCAGAAGATGCTTGAAAGACAGGAAGAAGAGTCTGCTTCTGCACTACAGGTTATTGCCAGCAACTCCTCGTGCACACACCATTGATTCACTCAGACATGACAGTCAGAACTACATTTACTGTCACGTTTGTCAAGCATAAAAAGAAACAACTTTGATTCTACCTGACATTAGCAAGTACAGCATGTTCATTAACACTAATAATTAAGTTAAGTAGTGTTTCTTTTACCAAGACAGGATCTGTACAGTAAAGCTGCAGATTGCTTTCAGGAAAAAAAAAAAAAACCCTCAGATAGAATTTATCTTACAGAAGATTTTAAGGGTACTTGGGTCCACATGCATTTCATGTATTCAGTCATATTAGTAATTGTGTGATCTAAATAACCTATTTGGAAAGCAAAAGTCCTAGATCTGAGGGCTCCCAACTGAAAAGGCACACCAGAACTCAAAACACACACTGGGGGAACAAATTACTTTAACTCCTATAGCAAACATGGCTGAGCTATTTGCAGACAGTAATTGTGACAAAATCAAATCATTTTTTTGATCAGAGATGGGATGTCGCTGCCATCTACAAAGCCAGACTGGGCTGCAGACAGTGACCTCATAATTCTGTTTAATGGAATCTCACTTTACCTGGCTGCCATGGTTCAAACAAGCTACAAGAAAAGGAAGTGTTTTTGCCAGCTTAACTCCCATAGTCTGTGTAGTGATGAAGCAGAATCCACTATTCCTCTGGACAAGACTTGAGGGCAGCAGAGCTTACTCAAAGCTGTGAAGAAATACCTGCTTGAGTCTCAAAACAGGACAGGAAAGTAATACCAAACAACCCCTGAAGTACAGCCTCAAATTTGACACTGCTCCAAAATGGATGGGGCAAAGAAGGCCCCAGGATTCATGTACGTGGAAAGAGATTACTACAGCAGAAAATACTGACATCTTCATGATAATCCTAAAATATGGGCCTTCTGCACGTGTGGAGACACTTATGCTAATAGAGTAACTATTCTGTGTACCAATGTAAAACTCTGCACAGTATTAGATTTTATGAAAAGTTTTAATTGAAAATAAGTAACAAAGCTCATCAAGTCTTTTAAATTCTAAAAAAAAAAACCAAACAACCCCAAAAAGCTTTACAGGGAAAAAGAGCAGTAGCTGCAAAGCCTCACAATCCACTGTGCAAACAAGCTGCTCTGTTATTTGGTTTTAGAATGTAAAATGGTCACCTGAAATAGAAGGGCTTTTACAGCTCGTACAGAAACCATTCCTGGACTAGCTCAACAGTCCTCCCTAAGGCATAGCTCCTTGAACATCAGGAGTTCAAATTCACAGGTCAATATGTACAGAAGTAAGCCAAATCCTGTTTCTTTTGCAAGGGGGCGGTGTGCGGTCCTAGGTAAAGAGGAGGAAGATAAGGCAGTCCTATACAGATGGGTTCCACCTAAGACTGCTGGAAAAGCAGATAATGGGTTAAAAAAAAGAGAAGTCGATTTAGAGAGAAGAAATCATGATGCAGTTCTTCAGAGAAGGGATTTGCAAGCATTTCAAGATGGTCAGCTGCAATACCTTAAATTACAGATTTGCTATGTTTGATACATATCCAAAACACAGCCCATCCTTGCAGTCATTGCACTGCACATCCAGTATAAAACAGCTTTGGAGAATTTTTAACAAATCCTTTGCTATTTCAGTTGCAAATTAACTAAAAAAGCAGGTCCTTTCCTATTTTACATATCAGACCTCTAACAGTCAACATAATGAAGACTCTGAACAAAATACTACAAGGAGAGCCAGAAAGATTGCCCCCTTTTTGCTTTTCTAATACATTTTTGAGAAGAGACTAAAGAATGGTGCTCTACAGTAGTGACAACCTTTCAGAAGTGGCAACTATTCCCAGCATTCTTCAACAATTCTTTGGGAGGGAGCAGAACAATTGTGTATACATTTACAATAACACTACCTGTTCTTTGTGGCAGTTTCATCTTTCCATCTTTACAGCAAAAGAAGATACTCTCTCTCTCCTTGGACAGCTACATTCTGCTTCTACTGAGGGAAAGAGAGAGTCAGAACAGTAGCTATTTCAAGGGACAGCAGTTCCTTATTCCAAAGGTTTTATGCAGCTCTTTTGCTGATGAGTATTCTCTTAGACAACACAATGAGGAGAAATTCAGAGTAACCATTAATATTGTGTGTGATTAAAAAACCCTACTAAATTCCTTTTAATCAAATAAGGGGGAAATAGTAACACTGGTAGACATGCACATCCAAAGAAGTAACCAAAACAGATAAGGGGGGTGTGTGGAGAGGTGAAGTTACATATGTGGTCTAGTTGTGCTGCTCTGACAAAATACAGCAGACCTTGAACTGTCTTTAATTGATCTTTAAATTAGTAAACCTGATCCTTACAAAGGCAGAGAAAAAACAGATTCTGTAGCATGCTGGATACCACACACCTTGAAGTATCTCATATTACCATTCTTTACTTCTCCTTCCTCAAGGTTAAGTAAATAATCATTGACTGTACATGTATTTTTAAATACATATACACAAAAAAACTTAAGTAAAAAACCCATGGCAACAAGATTCTGTGCAATGAAGTGTTAAACCCTCAAAATTCCAACTGAGACTTTAAAAAGTTAAGATTTAGAAACACGTTTATGTTGGCTAAAACCAGTCTGAGCTCTACCCAACAGCAACATCACAAAAAAGCAGTAAGTGTTCTTACAGGCTTCTAAACACCAAAACACATTTTCTCATCACACAGTTCTGCTCTGTCATGATACGAAATAAAGTTCAGCCCAAGTCTTCATGAGATGCTGAGAATCAAATGAGAAGTAAATTTTAAAACTATTTATATTTGCATTAACAACATGTAGATGCAGTCATTGTCTGACTAATAAAATGGTTTCAATTGGAAGGGACCTCAGGACCTGTTTAGCCATGAGCACAGACACCCTCCCCTAGGCCAGGGTGCCCAAAGCCCCATCCAACCTGGCCTTGAACCCTGCCAGGAATCCAGGGGCAGCCACAGATGCTCTGGGCACGCTGTGCCAGGGCCTCCCCACCTTCACAGGGAAGAACTTATTTCGTCATACCTAATCTAAATCTCCCCTCCTTCAGGCAAGGGCTGCTACCCCTTGTCTTGTCCCTCCCTGCCCTCCTCACCAGCCCCTCTCCAGCTTTCCTGTACCCCTTTAGGTGCTGGAAGGTGCTGTGAGGATTATCACTAATGCAAGGGAACAGGGACTGTGCAGAGTGCCAGTGCTCAGAACTGAACGCTGACTAACAAGCTAAGTAACATTTTTCTTGTTTTATGGTGAAGATAATACCATGCAGAATCTAAAACCTTTACCAAGAGTAACTACTGAAGCAATCTTTACATACATTTTTTGGGCTTTAGCTTTTAAAAATTAATTACCTACAGATACACATACATCTGCATTAACACCACCATGTGAGGCCCTGCCTGACAGAGGAGACAGAACAGAGCAAGACATTTAACGAAGCAGCACAGGCCTAAAGGCCCACACACCTCAAACAGACTGCTAGCAAGACTAATAAAATTAATGCTTTGTTTGTTGACCATACATGAATTACAATTACAGTTTTATTGCTCTATCTTTTGTTCAAATATACCCCAGTGTACCCTGGCACAAATCTACGCTTCAAAAACCAACCGAGTAATTAGAAAAGCTGTAGAAAATTAGTGTGTTGAGTAGTATTTCCATAATTTTGCCTATGAAATTACTAACAGACATTAGATACCATGAGCAGTGCTTCTGAGGGACATAAGAGAACACTCATTTGGTTTTCCAATTTAAAAAAATTATTTCCAACTGGCTTCCCATCAGCCAATATATAATGTTACTTCACGATTCACTTGAAAAACAAGAAATGGCAGTAGAATGAAGAAATCTTACATGCTACTACAGCACAGAAGTGACAGGCTCTTGTTCCTCAGACTGACAGAAAAATTTTAAGTGGGTTCAAATTTGAATTTCAACACACAGATGCACCAATGAAGAAGTTACCAGTTATGTTTAAAATGCAACTCCACAGCCTTCGCACAAGATTTCAGCGTTTCAAAGACTGAGAAATCAAGGCCCATCCATACGAAAAAGTTGTGTTCATGTAAACGAGGAGATTAAGTCTACCCAGTAATTTCTGCTGACATCATAAGGTTCTTCAGGGAAATGAAACCTGGCCAACAGTGCTTGTGCCAAGGCCTCATGTTAACAACTGGTATGAGAAGACACTTTGCTGGGATGGACAGAATTGTCTACGCTACCAAAAACTCCTCTGACCAAGTCAAGTGAAGTCCTATTTCATCTTTGAGATACAGGGATAGATGGACCTGAACAGCACTCTGGCTTGTTCTGTGCTGCTTCAGTAGCTAACAACTCAAGCTACTTCCCTGGTGTGTCCTCGCTGCTTACACTAGGGGCTTCCTGAACCACCAGTATGATGACACTCTCTTCCCTCATCATCTCCCCACCCAAAATAAGAGGTTTCGCTTCCAAGGCTTCTACCTTCCCTCACTTTATATTAGACATTGTATCTCTCATTATTTTCAGTTTACTTACTTTCCATACAGAAACTGAAAATGGTTTATTTTGTTGTTGTGCTAGAAGGTAATTTATATCAAGTGGATGAAAGTGCAAGACTGAATTGCAGAGGCCCAAACAAGCCAAAGGAGAGATGGCATGGGTTCTATATCTCCTACCTTCCCTTTTGAATTTCAGTTCTCCTCCTCAATCTATACGGATGGTATCCACAGTTTCCCCTTCAGCAGGGAATCCATCTGATGCAACCTCAAAAGTTACCCAAAAGGGAAACAGCAATGGGTATGACTCCAAAAACTGCCCCAAAGCTGCAGATGACTGAGGTTTGAAAGGGATGAGTTGAACCAAACAGATAAGCTTAATGCTTCCTGTATCCCAACAGAACAATTGAATTTGGGAGGGGGGAATGGCCACTTTGGATGAATATGTGAAACCGCAGTCTCCCTGGGAAAGAGAGAACCAAGGTATTTATTATTTGCTTTCCTTGTTCTTCCCCATGCTACAGGAACATAAGCATGTTTCAGAAACTCTTAGTAATTTACTGCTCCAAACATACTAACAATATTCCTTTGCAGAGGAGGCACACTTCTTGGTATGCTCTTCCATGGATCTACCTCACCCCTGTTTCCAAACCGAAGACAGACTTGCCAACACTTTCTTTTAATTAGACCATTAGCTGGTATATTAAGAGCTCATTAAAGCTCCAGAACCCTTACCAAATTTAACACAATAGCAGAAGTTCTCATGCTTGGTGCTGGAAAAAAAAATTACTATGATAAAGAACCAGAGTGCAACGTGCATTATGGTAAGAACAGAGACCTTGCCTTGCAATTTGTTCTAAATAAATCCCTGTTTCTGCATTACAGAAGCGTTAGCAGTAATAAACTGAACATCTCTTAACACATTCAGCTTCGATCTATCACTTACTCAGACATGGCAGTGGAGCCCAGAGAACTCAACCTTTCACTAGTTGGCTCCGAAGAGGCTACCCCAGCCGCTGAATGTAGTTGTCTGGGCCCTTAAAAGCCTCAATATAAGAAAAATGAAAGGCTAATACATATGCACAAACCACAGCACTGGGAGTGACAAGGGAGTGAGGGAGAAAGTGAATTATGAAGTCTTTTACCTGAGCAAAAACCAGAACTGCCTTGGCATACTTCACTTGAAAAACCAGTTGAGAGCTTAAAGCGAAACCAGGGGATTCTGGAGAAAAGTATTAGAATTGCAGATCACCAGTAATCTCACATAGAGAAGAGCAAAAGTATTACACGAGATCCCATACAGACTCGTAGTTCTGAACTCTTGCTTTGTTTCTATGGTTATAAACACATGCCATGTTTTGTGGACAAATACATGGTCTTTAGCTTCACAGTGGGATTAAACAAAGACTTTGAGAGTACTGCCTCAGGCCCCAAGAGTACCTCAAGTCGCTTAAAAGCTATCCCTGCCAAGTACAGAGGTGGCTTACTCAGGTCTAGAAGTCCTTCCTAGTTCTGATTTTCAGGATAGCGCTTCTTGTAATCGGATGGTGCCAATTCTTGAAGCACAAAGAGTGAAAATTAGTTAAGTCTACACAGCACACATTATTTGGGTGATACAAGAGCAAACTTTACAACACCAAATCTTTGTCTGGATCAAACCTCAGGAAACACATTCATAATAATGTAAATTCTATGGCAACTTCGCTTAAAATGTAAGAGAGGATAAAGTTGTTGGTGACACAATGCCTAGACACTGGACACTGAGATTTATGCTGGAAATGCACTGGGAAAAGCATATTAGCAATTTTACATCTCACTAAATCAGTAAGCCTCACTTCCTGGTAATCAAACACCACCATGCAGAAAAATTTAGGCTTTTTTCAGAAGCTGTCAATTAAATAACTTGCTTTTTTTCCACAGCACATGCATGAGGGCAAATGTTACATTGTTCTGGGGGACCACAAATCCTGTACCAAAACACTCTGCCTCCTCAGAGCTCTACATCACCTCAGAGACAGAACAACTACTGATGGAGGGGCTAGTAGAAGCCTTACAAAACACAGATGTGACCAAGTTAACAGTGGTGACCTGCGCTCTGTGATCCAGCTTAGAGTGTCATCTACCAGTGAACCAAAGTGACAAGGCGTTTGTAAGCTATAGCCATACGTTCCAGGATCAGAATATGTCTCCTTGGGCATTTAGAGCAGCACAGAATAAAAATTCCACATGAGATAAAATTATAATCACCTAACCCAGCAACAGTAGTTGCAACTAAACCAAGCCACATGTTGCAGGCCGGGGCTTTGCCGCCATTTTCAAATGCTTGTGAACAAAGTTTCTCCTCCTTTCCAAAGGCCGTAAGGACACAGATGGGAGAAAAAGCTATCGTTTTTCAGGCTCAAGCCAATCTAGTCATTGGCACACATTCTTAAAACATAAAAATTCCACAGCACCCAGCTACTGCAAGAGAACACAACTAAAACAGAGAGGGGGATGCTAATTCCTTTTTCACTTCCTCACGCCCTACCTTAAACGCCTTCCTTCCTTTTTACTCTGAACACAAAATAGAACTTCCCTACAAGCAAAACCAGAAAAATTAGCCACAATCAGAAGTACATCTACCTCTTTACTAGTGCTCCACAGGAATGTGCTTCACTATACAACAGCTTTTCCTCCCTGAAGTCAGAGCAGCCATAAAAAAGGGGGAGGGGAGGCTGACTGCACTAGCTCTACAGCATCTGGCTATGCAATAAGACTCTTGAAATAATTTTCTCTAGTGTAGCATATCGCCAACAAATCTGGCAAGAAGCAACTTTAAGCATGTGTTGCTGTGACAGCAATGAATTATCACCCCAGTCTGCAGCAAGATTAACACTTACAACCTTGGCATGAAGAGCAGTCTGCTCAGATAGTGTGTCAGGAGTAGTGCTCCATGATCGGACTCGAAAGGGTGGGCTCACGTTAAGAAATTAAGAGCACAGAAATGCAGGCGTTTGCCTGAACTGTAAACAAACAGATAATTGCTTGGGGGAAATGCAATGTAGAGCCAAAGCAGAAACACTAAGTGGAACTCAAGGTATATAAGGAAAAAAGAAAACAAAAAAACCACCAAAAGAGCCCCTGAAAAGTAGTCTAGGATGGAGGATGTGCTCCAAAGAACAGTCACAGAACAGAAGAGAGAACAGCTCACCATCTTTCTCCTGCTTAACACAAAGTGCTTGGTCAAACCAACCTGACATGAAATAAGCAACTCCAAAAACTACGTCTAAAGAGTAGGAAAAAACCCAATGACCAAGTTCAAGTTACTTACATTGAGTTACAGAGTTTGTTACATCTTTTTGTGTGCAACACCTGTCAGGTGCAGATTCAAGAATAGCTTTGGCTTCACTGGAAGGTCAGAGGTAATATTCCATCAAAACCAACTCTACAGGGACTCCTGTTTGACAGATTCTTGGTCTTCCATTCCACATTTTCAAACAATGACCACAAAGATAAGAACCCAAAAAAAAAAAAAAAAAAGCTCCTTACTACAAGTTTCTTAAAACAAAACTGCAAGGTGAAGAGAAGAAAGCCACGAAGCTGAAGAGAACTGGGTGGAATCTCCTTCCTGCTTGAACACTCACTTCACTTAGACCTTTTGCTTTGCAGGACTGGTAGGACTATAAAAAAGCATTGCCTCTGCTCTTTGATCTGGTTCACTACAAATTCTTCTATGAACATAGTTAGGAAATTCCACCACTCACCAGCTTTGACTCTAATGCAACTTTGCACCATGAACCAGAAGAAAAGTGTAATATTAATGCTGGTAAAATTGATTTCACAGATTATGTGTTCTACTTTCAAGACTTTAACTTGAAGGAAATACTTTAAGTTAAGCAGTGTGAGCTAAAGCATATGAATAGGTGAGGTTAAGGGATTCAGCACTGAGGAAAACCCTGACAAAAGGATTTAATCTTTTAGGGAAAAAATATCTAATTTATGAACTATTATTAGCTGGATATAAAACTACGTTAAAGTGACAGGAGTAGTCCAGTGGGCATGACAATCATGGAGGTTTTACAAAGAACACAGCCTTCTGTGTGACAAAAGGAAACGTAACATCATTTCCTTGAAAAGCTTTATTTCAAACACATCCCTGTAAGTAGATGTAACATGTCTCTAAACTCTCAAATTTTACAGCACAAAAGAGAATTAAAAGAACAATATATGTTGAGAACTCTTAAGGAAGTGATTACAACACATCTACTATCTTGCTATAAAATTAGCTCCAATTCCCTGAGATTAGAAGCTTCTTTGTAAAAAAAGAAGTAGCAGAAATGTTGTTTAGCAAAGAGGAGTAAACACTGAGTTGAAGCAGATCCTGTAACTGAAGTCAGTTTGGAAAAATCTACTTTGTAAAGAAGCCAGGAAAGTGCATTTAAAAGCTTTTCAATGCTGGCTTGTAATGAAAAAAAGGAATGCTGTATTGGCTGGGAAGACCCACGGGTCATAGTTTAGTGTGAAGTGTCCACAGACCCGTCCCCAGTCTTCTGGGGCAGAGTGCTACCACTTCAGCTCCACTGGACCTCTCAAACACTAATTAATTAATTAATACTATCCAGAGAGATCACACTTAGTGCTGCCATCTATGGTTGATCACTCAGGAAAACAAAACCCCCGAATTTATCATAAAATAAGCATTTCCCCATTAACCCCCACAAAATTACCAGGGGGATAAAATACAAAGTTTGGGTTTTAACTCCCCCAGAGCAGCTTGTAAATTATTGTTCACTATACTTTTCTTCCTAGTATTTAATTATTTCAAGGTAGTGTGTCTTGCATGACAGACAGAGCCTTAAATCACTCATCTTCACTAACAAGGAAAAATGGTAACTCCCACCCAAGTCTATGGAATGTCCTACAGGGTCACAAAGCACCAGCATTCTGTCTTTGAGAGCACATATAGGTACCATTTAGGTTGGCAAGTGACAGCCACCACTTTCTGTAGTCCGTTCTCCTTCCAGTTCACTCTTCCACAGATAGCCATTAGGACAAGGAGGCTACAATACACATCCTCCCTCACTTATTCCCACTGGTAGCCATACAGTTCTGGAGGTTGGCAGGAAAGGTTCTTTGTCTCGAGAGTAAATTGTCCTTCTGAAAAGAATGGCCTTTTTATATACTATCATGTCGAGTTTATTAGGTTATTTAAATCATACACTTGAAATACCTAACCAAAATAAGCTTAACACGCCTCAGTTGGGTTGTGTATTTTTTTCAGCTACAGTTCAGCATGTTGAGTTATATCAACTATCTGTGCAGCAAATGCCACCAGAGTAAAATCCAGGCTTGACAGCTATTTTGGGCTGCTGGATTAGAAGTGTTAGCTGCATTAATGGGGCAATGAGAACAAAGTCTTCTGTGTCAAGAGAGTGAAGTTGGTGTAGCTCTCAGCTCTTCTAGAAAATGTCTGATGCTTGAGCAGTCATTGGGTAATAATGATTCTTCCGTGAGTTTCCCCCACTTACTGGAAATTTTCGAACACATGGTTTTTGCACAGTACATCTTCTGCAGATGAGGCTACTCCACTGCTGCTGGGAGATGACTCTAAGCTTGTTCTTGAACACAAAGAAGGTCACAGGGTTGAGGTGGACATTCAGGCTTTCCTGGATGTAATGCAACAGTGTCAACAAGAGATTTCACTAACATTCTAAAAAATAAATTTCAGTAAAAATTATAAGGTTATCTCACCGAATGAAGGGATTAAAACTGCTGATATCTCTAATTTTGAGCATGTTTAAAGTTGTCATTCTTGGGCAGCAAAATGGATGCTCTGGGGTTTTGTTTCATTTTAACAAAAAAGTAAACCCATCAGGATCAACAAGCTTTTTCTTGTCTGGGTATCTCAGACATTTTTCAGTAGTCAGGAAAAAACAAGGACAAGATATCAGGAAGCACCATACTTGTTCAATATTAAGATTTTTTTTTTCTATTTATCTGTACAAGCTATGGAATTTAACATTTTACAGGTACAGCACAGATGCTTAAACCTAGGGAAAAGATGCTAACACATAAGCTAAATCCTGCATTATGCATCTCCACAAAAAAGAGACCCATAGACTCCCTAGTCCAGCCCTTTCCATGGCTGCACCAGTACAAAAGTAACCCAGTACACCAGCACAACCACCTGCCCAAGGATGCCCTGATGGGGTTGCAGAGCCAGCACCTCTCCTCGACCCTAGGAAGCGTGTCAGGGTTTTACTGGAGTGCTGCTATTCTCCTGCTGTCTCCATCTGGCACCTCGGTCCCGTGGAGCTACAGCCAGCTGGCACCGCTCACAACAGCCCTGGGGCTGCTCTAGACTACACAAGGGAACAGGCCAGAGGAAAACCAGTACCATGAAGAGCTAAGTTACAATCCCATTATCCCATCATCCTCAGCTATATGCAGCATGAGCATGATCTGGGCACATGCCCTGTGACCAGATGCTTTAAACCAACAAAAAAAAAAAAAGTATGTTAAAACATCTCAACAGAGTTTGATTATAGAAGACAGAAACGTTAACTTAGGGACATGCCTGTTTATAGAGGGAAGCAATTGGCTTATAACTTGATTACTTAGAAAAACCCTATTCATTTCATTAAATTAAATGTAATATGAAAAGTGGATTTTCTGTAATAGCTGATCACAGATTACAGGCATTCTACACTCCTTGGTTCATTTATTTTTCACAAAAAAAAAGCCTGAAGTAGAAGCAAGTTATTTGCATACAGGAATAAGCTGTAAGACCTGCAAACGTCAGGCGAGTTTCCCCTATCAGGCTGAGCAGGCAGCAGCACGTCTGTGAAAGCATGCTGTACTTCCAGGAGCAGGTAGGATCACACCAGCCTAGCAGGAACAGAGGTTACTTCACAAAACCTTTCAAATGGAGCTAGGGTTAGCCACACTTTACAGCAGCAGCCATTAGTATGTGGAGAACGTTCAAAAGCAGTCGGTCTGTCAGTGGCAAAGTCCAGAGGAAAGCAGTAGTTGTTACTCACTGCCATGTGCAGCCTCCAAGCATCAGCACTCAGGTCCTCTCCCATCATTCCTCCCCTCAAGCTACCAATGCTACAGCTGTTTGTTCAACCCTACACAGGCACGTAACATGGAGCCAGTTCAGGTGACATATTAGTAAAAGGAGGAAAAAAAAACCCCAACCAACTCATTTTTCTCGTTCAAAGCACAATCACAGCAAATGATACAATGACCAGAGATAATAATTCCTTAGATGGTTAAGGAAAGACACACATATACGCACAGCTCAAGAGTGGGATTTCACAGTCCCTACTCCCTGGTCTTCTGTGATAGTGCACAGAAAAGTCCAAATTTCCTTGCTCTCCTCTGGTAAAATTGCCCTGTCCTGTATCTGAAAAGCATTTTTCTCATCCAAACCATTTGCCAAAACAGTTTCAACCTACAGGTACTTGAATTATGCTTACATAATTCAATTGCTTGCTTTATAAAGAAGTGCTATAATAAAGTAATTCTTCAGTTTACCACTAAACAGAAGATGCTTTTCTACAATCAGGCTTCTGCAGCACGCAGCATTAGACAGATAGAAACCCCCCACCTCCTACTGCCTGCAAT
Organism: Gallinula chloropus; assembly: GCF_964237585.1. NCBI lineage: Eukaryota > Metazoa > Chordata > Aves > Gruiformes > Rallidae > Gallinula > Gallinula chloropus. Next base: position 5,919,195 of record NC_140100.1, read on the forward strand.
TTTCCAGTAAGGGCCCAAAAATTTGCATTCCACTTATGAGATGTCCCTGTGACCTCAGGCATACCCGGATCTCTCCCCTCAACTTTCCTTTCCCTAAACTACTTAACCACATGGATGAACAGAAGATTTACTTGGCATCGTAAAGCAATTTCTCTATGGTCAATGCATATTTTTCATGTTCACACTTGGCACTATTTCACAGACACACAGTGATATATTCCATATAACCATGAACCTTGGTACCACTTCATTCCGCTTTGTGATTTAGGTCCCTTCAATTAGCAAACAAATGGTTCAGAGCAACTCTTCTGCACCTGCAAGTCTGAATCCATTCTGGTAACTGAATCAATGCAGAGAAATTACAGAGAGATGCAGAAAAGAAATGCAATTTATTAGGGCAACTCTGGAACTTTGACATCAAGAAAAGCTGTATGAAGCAGAATTATTGTGTGACAAAGACACACATTGCTACGGATAGTAATAAAAAATCATGCTAGACAAACTCTAAGATCAATTCCCTTAGGGAGCAGCTCCATGATGCCAGAAGGGCCTGCTCCTCTTCATGCACATAACCGCAATAACTCCCGAAATTGTTTTCACTGCTTTCCTCAGTCTGTTCTCCACATCACTGTCAAGATCATCCCACAACCAAAAAACACAAAACACAGTCACAAGCCACCACAGAATTGTTAATCATTCAGATAAACATATCCAACCAGCTTTGTGGGGGATGCTTGCCAGACAGCATGACATATATCAGCAATATACAGAAAATAAGATTGACCAGAGTGAAACTCTGATCTACTCGCCGCCAAACAGTCCAAGAACTGGGAGTAATATGAAGATAATGAAGCACAGCGAAGAAAAACATAAAGCCTGAAGACAAATTTTGCATTTGTCATTGGAGGGCACAGGGTCACAAAACCTCACCTGACATAAATGAGGTACTGAAATCGGTCAGCTATCTCAGCTGTCTTCACTTGCAAAACCGGCATACATCTGCTGTGCAATAAATCTTACCTTTATTTACCAAGCATATTCTAAAGAAGGTCCCTTAAAATCTGACTGGCACACACCAACATTTTGAATGCACCGGACAGAAGCACAAATTGTAATTAGTCACATTTTGTGAAACAACATTAGGTGGTTCAAAGACACAAGAAGGGGAAGATTCGTCTTTTTTTCTTTTTACAACAGGGAGGAAGGCAAAACTAAAGGTTGTAAGCTACTGTTTTCTCTCCTTGAGCCAACACACACTGAAGTAATAGAATTCAAGTCTGTACTTTATGCAAAACAAAAGCCCTTTAAAAACAGAAGCAAAACATACATATAAAAGCCTTGGCAGCCAATTCAGTAAGATGAATCCAAAGCCAAATCCCATTTAAAAGAGGCTACTTGGATGCATGAACTTCTGAGTGACAAGCGAGGCAATCGCCACAAATGGAACTCGGTGCCACATCGGTGTTTAATACTCCATCATCCCCACCACTCAGCTACATTCAAGTACTGCAGGGGCTTTTATGAGTTAGGCAAAAATAAAGTTACTACTAATTCTGCAGCTTTTACTCTTTGGATTTATACATGCTACTTCTTAAACTGTGAATTAACATATCTATGTGTGTGTATGCATGAAAGCTTGGTTTAATATCCTAGGGCAAGAGTTGCAACAGGGAACCCCAGATTAAGATGCTAATGAAAAAGAAGAAATGCTTTAATAATCTCTTAACTGAAATGCAGATTATCCATCTCTACAGTTTAATTCTACATAAACACAACTCCTTGAATTTATGAATGGCTGTATTTTTACATCTTACATGTACGTGCAGAAGAGCTCGGCTGTGTGTGCAAACCAAGGGTCACATGGCAAAACCAGCATGGTCTAAGAACAAGACCATGTAGACACAGTTAAACCTAAGTTCTCTTTCCAGATTTACTGCTAAGGCAGGATACCATCTAGTGAGCTGCTTCTCATTGCTACTTTTAATATGGGGATATTTAATGTATTTGACATGTTGATTTCAGAATTTGTTATGGACATCAGAACTTGCACTTGCCCCAATATTTATGCTGAAAAGACTTTTTAGTAACTTGTTACCATGTCCACTTTTTTCTTGAGTTTTACCTTGTCTAATACCCTTTTCTTTTTTTATTCAGTGACAAATGTAGTACCCTGTAGACCTTCACTGAAGGATTTCTCGGGGATATGCTGACATCACCAGTGACACTATGGAAAAGGTAGGCAAGAAGAGTCATGTTAATTTCAAGCTCCATTACACACAGGAAGAAAAGAATGAGAACTGAGGAAAAAAAGTTATTTTTATCAACTTGGAAAAGCAGCATAGAAGGGGGGAAAAAGTAAAAATTTAAAGTTACTGTTACATATAACCGAGGCTTTTTTAAAAAAGCTTGAGCAGCTTTCTACTTAAGTAGAGAACCAAAAAAAAGTTGAGTATTTGCTGTATTTCACATACAAAAGGATGTGACAAGATAGACTCCTTGCTGCTAATCAGTTACTGACTGATAGAGTGAATCTCAGGTTACTTTGAGTCAACTGGTGTCTGGTAACAGTTCGCTTTGCTGATCATCAATAGGTACTAAAATAGATTTAATTATTCTTTTTCTTAAATGAGATCAAGACAGTGGAAGCCATCCTAGCACTGAAGCAAACCACAGATCATTCTGGAGTTGTTATGCAAGTTGCACTAATGTGGTACCACCACTTGGAAAAAACACGTTTTGAACCAAACAGAACGCATGTTAATTTTGCAGTGAGCAACTCTTTACAGCATTGATTGTATTACTAGCTAATGCAGTAATGTTCTTCTCTTGAATTAAGCAGAGTGTACATAAAGGACTGCCAAATCAATATGTAAAAGAATACAACGACCAAGACAGATCTTTCCTCCAGTCAGAACAGATCCATCAGCTTCTAGAGCTGCTTCTGCTAAGAGAAGGTTCCCAATTCAGGCCTCTTGGATAACACATGGCTCTCCCTACGCTCCAGCACTGCTTGCTGACAACACAGTCCAGGATAACATAATAAACTGGAATGCCATTATAGCATTTCGCTCACTTAGCTCTCCACTGCCCATAGGTTAACAAGAAACTGAAAAAAGTTGCTCTAGGCAGCTCTTCCTGTCCAAGTTTTGGAAGGCTTAAACAATAAGGGCACTTTGCACTGGTTAAAAAAGGTTATTTTTTACAAATATAGTTCTGGCAAATCCATCAAAATACATACAGGTCACCTTCAGCTTGCCTTTCCTGTGATGCCAAGCAAGAACACATCCATACCTCCTCACTTTCAGCATTGCCACACGCTACAGACACACTGTAACACTTGGGAAAGACATGGAAATACAACTATTAAACCAAATTAAACCCAAACCCAATGTTTTAAAGTAACCATCAGCCATATGAAGTGGAAAGGCACAGCAGATAAAGCCCTACCACGGAAAGGCATCAAGAAACCATAGTTCCAAGTCAACTGCACACAAACAGGAAAATCTATGGATGCTAGATTTAATGTGAGAAACACAAGCTTTTAAACCAAGTTAATCTTTCTGTGGTTTAAAACAAATCAGCCACCACTGGGAATCAAACCAATAGCTGCAACAGCCTTTGGTACAAAGCAGGAACCCCAGAGTATGTCCCAAAGAAAACAGAGGGGTTTTTTACTCAGAGTCAAGTAGGAATAAGTCAGGAGAAGGGGAGTCAGCGATTCACAAGCCTGCAACTTCCACTCTCAGTCAGTAGCATTTACCCATTGATTTGTTACCCTAGTTACTAAGACAGAAAATCCTCAAATGAAAGGAGAGTAGAAGGTCTAAAATCTATTTGCAGCTCTAGTTTCATGTTAACGCCACAGATTAAGGCCCAAAATAAAAATTAGGATATCAGCTAACCTTTGTTTGGGGTTTAAAGCTTTGATGGCTTAAAATAAGGCTCAAAAGATAGTCCAACAAGTCAAACAAAGCCATTACACTCTGCTCACCTTCATACTACCAGCTGTCATTCTAGTTTAAAAGCTTTCAACATGTTCAGCATCAAGCAAGTAAGACTGACTGCAGAAAAAAATGAAAGAGATGCTACAACTACTCCCAACAAACACCCTGGCTATTAGCAAACCCTGACTGCTGATAAGACTATGGAAAAAGAACCCTTTGTATCCAGCATATACCTTTTCTTCCTTTGTCAGCTTGTGCAGACCCATCTTCTTTCTCTGCAACAGGGAAAGAGCATGAGGAAAAACTGCTTTTATTCTGCTTGTTTGTCTCTCCATCCATAATTAAAAAAACCAAGAAGGAAACAGTTCCAACACAGCTATCATTCATGAGTCAGCTTCAGTGACAGAGATCTGTGTAACCTTTAAATCAGACTGAGTGTTGCCTTGAGAGAGATACAAGCGATCGTTCGGGTAAGTCCTGATGCTTCAGATCCCATAACTCAAGAACTGCTGTTCACCACCACAGACTTCATGACACAAAACTGATTCCTAACTTTGGCCCAGAAACCAAGCATTTATGTTAAAAAACAGGGCAGACAATACAAAGTCAGGATTAGCACCACTAGGAAGAGGAAGGCCTTCTGTTATGTTCTTTGACACCAAAGACTTAAGCTCAGTGGAGCATTTTCAATCTGCCTTATCCCACATATGTAAGGCTGCACTGCATATGGATCTAAAGTCTCATGTTTAGAGATATCTCACACCAAAGATTGTTCCTTCACACCAAGAGGAAAGAGAACATTACCTTCAGCAGGTCTAAGGGCCTTCCTACTCCTTAGAGGTTAAGAACTAGGGAAGATTGTTCAGTTACGGAACTGGAGACCTCCTGAATAATGAAGCTTGCAGTTGATTCTGACACTTCTTAGGGGCTTTCTGGGAGAAGGTAGTCCCCACAACACAGGGCAAAGAACATTCTTCTTGAGTCAATCAGACAGTTCACAGGCAGCCAAAGCAGAGTATGCAGCTGAAAAAGAGACAGGCTTCTTGAATCCTGGACTCCTCTTTCAAATTCTCCACAGGATTTGTAATCCAGAAGTTTGGTGCATATGCTAAAAACGTTAAAGAAAAACAAGCTAAGACTTCCTCATTAATTTAAGCAATCAAAACACCGAGCCTGAGAAGGCGGCACAGCCTGGTAAAGCTCCTTGCCCATCTGTTATGGTACAAAGCAAATTACCTAAGCAACACTTCCCTGTTCCTGGACAGGTAGATGGGGCAAGGCTGCAAGGGAGAAAGCAAGCATGCCTCAAGAGGCATTCCATGAGAAGTTCCACCATTTGCTTACCCTGTGACTACAAGGTCATTTCAGCAAGAACTTAATGCATCGATTTAGACTGCAAATGACAATACTTGCTGCTCAAAACACAACAGGGCCTTTATTTCCTAAGATATTATTAAGATTTTGAAAAGCTTCCCTCCCCCCAACTACTTTGAAAGTTAGGAAATAAATCAAAGCCATTTCAGTTTTTAGTATCTATGAATCAATTCTCTATCAAATACTAAAAAACAAAGGACTTGAGTCAGAAGTACATGGGGAGAAAGGTACCTGAAGAAAGGTCATCACCTATAAGAGAAAATGTTTCTTGATATCTGAAAGCACCAATCAGTCTGAAGGGTCCATGCAAAGAGAGAAAAATAGAGAAAAAACCCCAACAGACACTCTCAAACAGGAAGAAATACACCAGAACGCACCCACTGTCAGTGAGCCTGTACAACGCCTGACAGGCAATTATTCTTTGATCTACTGGCAGAAGCACAGAACAAACATTCTGAAATTCCAGATAGGACCTTGTGCATATCATAACGGTGGTCATGATGTGCAGTTCACTTTTATCATCCAGAGCCTTTTCAGAGCAGCAATAATAAGAGCAATTCAGGAGTCAGCCAGTCTTCCTGTAAGGTGTGTATAGTCCAGTAAGACAGAATTTAATTGCAAATTCATCTGCCCTTCAAGCACTGAAACCATTACTTACCAGCTCCTAGGCACAAAGATGCATCTATGTGTCTAATTGCTCACTGACGGGGACCAAACTCTACATTCAGCACTGCAAAACATCTTTTTCTCAGCTGTAAGACTAAGGGGAGAGCGTTTAAGTGTGGCCCTGCAGAAAGATGGAAGCAGCTCACACGAAGGGCTGGCAATAAGTCTTTTTAAGCTTCCTCTGTCTGTTCTGTAATTCCTGAATGGGAGGTGGTGGTGTCAAATTTAAGGACCTCTTATGCAGTGCTACTTAATTAAGTGTGAGGTAATTTCCACATCAAAATATTCAAGGTAAAGTCCACGACCTACAGAAACGTGAGCTTTACCATCAGCTTATTAAACAGATTCTAACTATTGCAAATTACAAATCAAGAGTTACAGGTCAGTCCTGAAGCCAAGACGACCAACCCTAATTTTGTGCCCCTTTACATATAGCTTAAATCCCAACATTTATCTCCAACTTTTAATCACAATTATTACAATTTCAAGAGCCCTTCTTCAGACTTCTTCCTCTGCCCCTTTTCCTGTTTCACCATTCAAAGAGTGTGACAGGTTTTGTCTTCGCTTGGGCTTTACCATCAGCAACGCTGTGACACTGTGGTAAAGCCCTTGGCTGGAACAGCACGTACTACAACTGCTGCACTTTACTACTTTGGCTGAGATGCAGCGAGGTGAGGCAAGCCACTGCCTCGCTCTTCATGTAGACACAACGATACAGCATGATGACAGCTCAAATCCGGGTGCAGGCAATGCTTCAGAACCAAATGTACTCCCCTAAAGCCTCCACCTGAATTCCAGCATCTCCACAGACACACGCATACACAATCACCTCTCCCTTCTGATGGAGAATTCAAATATCCCTTCAGGAGATAGCTTTCCAACCATAAACTGTGCTTTACAGCTAGCCTATGCAAAACTCTGGGTGTAAAGCATACTGAACCAAGAGATGATGCTCATAAAAGCTTATTTGCAGAAAAGGTATGTATTAAAAACAAAATCACACACAGCAAGCGACGTTAAAATGGTCTTCCCAAGCATAATGCAGCAGCGGTGCGAGCGAAGCAGGAGGAACGGACACTTTCTGCCCCCTGCAGTTCCCACTGCTGCCTGGATTTTGAAGGCAGCCTTCAGAGGGATCTGTGTTACCATTCTAGAAACCCAACAATTTACATCTGGCTATCACCAGGCAGCCAAGGCTTTTTTACAGCTAGGTTCATTTGACTAACAGTTAAACTGACCAACGCTTCCCGTGAACAGTCAGCTACACATGCCAAATGTTTTCTGTAACAAATGAATGATGTGATTGTCCTTGATTTTGCAATGGAAGAGAGTATCACCTTTCAACAAACCTTTAATTTGACCTCATCATTTTGACTAGCATTAAGAACAGGAATCCTCACCAATACATACTCTTAAGCAGTCTCAGCTATGCCCCTAATACACACACACACGCATATTTCATTCATAAATAAATTGTATAAATAAAATACTAGAGGACAAAGGATTGTTTTCCATGTATTAGAAGCCTCTGAACAGAAAGCATCATTTGTAAAATTCAACATGTAAAACTGAGGCATACATACAGAGAATTGTGGTCAAGAAAAAAAATCCATGGAAGGCGTCATGCCCCTATGCAGGAGAGGTAAGTACTGGAACTGTCACTTATGTACTTTCTCCAGTCTTTATGACTATAGACTGGGAATTGAATCCCAAGTTCAGCTAGCCACAACATTTCCCTATGTGTGATCATTTCAGGTTGGCTGAATTCAGAAGTCCAATTATTTTCAGACTGGCAACCTGCTTAAAAAAAAAAAGGAGAGAAAAAAGATAAGCATGCATTGGGAAAACTGACGTTTTCCATGGGATGACAGATAATTTTGAAACAATCCTGTTCTGCTTTACGAACCTGGCTGTGCAGAGAGTGAGAACAGACTGATTACAATGGAGTATTATTTATTTCCTGATGCTTTTCAAGCAATGAAGAACACATCATTACCATCAGATTTCAGAAGAAAAAACCTAAAATGTTACAGCAGGTTACAAAGGATGCTCCATACTGGGGGGAGGGGGAGAAAACACCATCAAACCTGAAGTGTTAATTTCTCTAATGAAATCTCATTTTCCTTCTTCCATATGACACTTGATTTATATTCAGGAGAGACAGCTTCCTACCTCACTTGTCATTTTTTTTTTCCATATGTATCTTTTTTTCCCTCCATTTAAACTGGAAGTATCACGCATTAAATACCACTTTACATTTTGGCGCACTGAAAGCTGAGTAAAACCAGATTCTGACTAATATACTTCATAATATTGGGTTGTATAGGATTGTAAATACTGAAACCAAGTTTGACTATGTTTGGTGGGGTTCTCAAGTAACTAAAAACACTTAAAGTAAGCTTATTCTGAGACTCCCCTTTTTTTACCCCATGTAAACTGGAAAACTGGATTGTCCTGTGAACATAAACCAAACCCAGGAAAATGGTTAGCCACCTCACCCCTGAAGTGCATCTTTCAGGCTCTAGGTCTATTATGAATAACAAGCTGAGCAGCTTAATGCAAAGCCACTGGGATCAGGAAGGTTTCTTCCACACAATCTGTGCTATCCCCCCCCAAAAAAAACCCTAGTTTTTGCTCTGTGGGGCTGATGCGCTCCCCTCAAACCACGGATGTGACAAGGGGCAGAAATCTGCCAAGTCACTTTGAAGTAGAAACTAGTTGATTCTAGGGAAACCAGTAATTAGTTGCCGAGTGGAGAGAGGCCCTCCAGAAACACGCCTGTGGACAGGGATGTGATTTGGAGCCCATACGTGGGAAAAAAGTGCTCTTTCCCATCGCGTTTCGCCTGGTTAACAGGGATTTCTCTCCCTGCCGCTTGCCTGCGCAGTGCATGCCCCGAGCACCAGCACACTCCGAGAGCGAACTCCCCTCTCCCCTTCCGTGTACTCCAGGCTGAGTCAGTTCCTTTTCTAGCCCCCCCCCCACCCCCAACTCCGCCCCACCACAGCAGGAACCCCCTTCCCCAAGTGGATTATCAGACCGAGCAGCTCGCCTTCTTTTAAAGGGAAAGAAAAACCCACCACAAAACAAAACCCACACCAGCCCGCCGTGCCCCCGCCTCCGGGGACCCGCAGACACGCTCCCAGCCATTGTGCCTCCCCGCCTTCCCCACGCACACCGCCGCCTTGCTCCGGGAGGCCCCCGCCGCAGCCCCCCAGGCTCGGGCGCGCCCCCGCGGGGCTCTCCGCCGCGCCCCGGCGGCACAAAGCTCCGCCACAGGCCGGACGTGCCCGTTGCCCCGGGCCTCCCCTCCCCCCGCCCGGCCTCCGCCGCTGTATTCCGGGAAACCCTCGCTGCCTCCCGCACCTCCGAGAGGAGGAGGAGGAGGCGGCGGCGCTGCGGAACGGCCCCGCTGCGGAAAGCCGTCTCCGCCGCCGGGGCAGGTGCCAGGGAGGGAGGCCCCGCCGGCGGGCGCCGGTACCGGCTGCCTCCTCCATCCCGGTGCCCGGCCCCGCTGTGCTCCCCCCTCACACACACACAAACACACCCCGGAGACCAGGGACACCGACCGCTTCCTCCTCCCTCTCCCCCCCCCCACGACCGCGTGCCGGAGCCCGGGCCCCTTCCCGGCAGGCAGGGCGGGGACGGGGCTGCGGGAGGCTCGGGCCCACCTGCCCCCGAAAGGAGGGGGGAGGGGGGTGTGGGGGGGAGAGGGCGGGGGACCCGTCCCCTCCCCGCGCCCGCGGGCAGGCCGAGGCGGCGGAGTGCGTGAGCGGCGGAGGGAGGGCGGTCGGAGGAGGGAGGGGAAGGGACGGGAGCGCGTGTGGGGAAGAGACGGGAGGGGAAGGGGGGTGGATGTGAGCCGCCCCCGGTACCTTGCGCTTCCTGGTCTCGGCCGAGCCGCTCCACACGAAGCACTGGTAAATCGCCCGCAGGTTCTGCTTCCAGTTCTCCACCTTGAAGCCGGTCACATGGCAGCACCCGGCCGCCGGCGGACTCATGTCAGACCCCCCCACATCAATCCGCCCGCAGACGGGCCGGGCCGGCGGGCAGCGAGCCGGCCCCTTCCCCCCCTCCGCAGCAACCGCACGGACGCGGACGCGGGCACGGGCCGGGGCGGCCGCGCGCCCGCCCGCGCGCCCCCCCCGCCCCCCCGCCGCGCGCCCGCCCTCAGGGGCTCCGGCCCCTCACGCCGCCGCCTGCCGCGCGGCCTCCGCCGCCCCCGCGGGCTGCTGTGGGGGCGCGGGGAGCGGCTGGCACATAGAGCCGGGGCTCCGCGCCGCCACGGCCCCCCGGCTCCGAACAAAGCGCGGCGGCGGCGGGCGGGCAGCGCGCACTCCCTCTCGCCCGCCCTCTCCCTCACACACAAAGATGGGGCTCTCTGAGGCGAGGAGGAGGAGGAGGCGGCGGCTGTAGCGGCCGCTGCCGCCCCCGGAGTGGCCGCCGCTCCCTTCTACCTCATAGAGGCCGCTGTGGAACGGCGGGCGGAGGGGAAAGGGAGGGGGGGCGCTGGCGGCGGCGACCCTGGCCGCGGTGTGAGCGAGCGTGTGTGGGGAAGGGGGCGAGTCTCCGCCCGCCGCCGCTCCTGCTCCCCCAGCCGGCCGCCCGCTCGGCTCTTGTCTCTTTAAACCGCCCCCCGCCTCCTTCGCCGTCTCCTTCCTCCTCCTCCTCGCCCGCACCCCCCTCCGCCCGCCGTGTGCAATGGTCCGAGCCGCTAACTCAACCTAGCCCGCCAGGCCCGGAGTGGGACAGACCAACGGGGAAGGGGCGGTAGGTGCGCCCCTCTGCCCGGCCACCCTCGAGGGAGGGAGCTGGAGGAGGAAGGAGCGCGACGATTGGTCCTTCCGCCTGTCACTCCGCCGTTGAAGTGCCCTTCCCTAGCATCTCATTGGTTTCTTCCCTCCCCCCCCGCCGCCACCGCCGCCTTCCCACCTAGCATTTCCCCCTGCCGGAAAGGGGCGGGAAACGCTCGGCCGATTGACAGAACATCCGACCAACAGAGAGAAGGGGCGGGACCTGCGTGGCGAGTGTTCCAGCGCGATTGGTTCAAATGCTCGTCAGTCATGTTCCGAGACGAGAGCGGATTGGCGGTGGCCGGCCCGGGGGACGGTCCCTCCCAGCAGCAGCCTGCGCCGTGGGGCAGCGCTGCTGTCATATCCGCTGGTCCCGGCTGTTTCGCTGCTCCCTCAGTGATTTCCTGAGGGGAGAGGGGCGGCGGTGGCTGGGCCGCTCCCCGGGGCAGGGCTCCCGCTCCGCGGGCGCTCCTGTCTGCTTGGCAGAGGCCCTGCCTGGCAGCCTGGGCCCTCGCGCCGGGCTGCTGCTCTGAGGGCTGTTAACGGCCTCTGCGCCGCTCAGGGCTCCCGCCCGGGGGTTGGCTCCGGTAACGCCGCAGCCGGCTCCGGTTAGGTCAGCCGGTGTTGCGGGACGCAGTCGGCACGAAGCTCGGGCCCTTCCCCTTCCTGATCGCTCTCAGGGTCAGAAAGCCCAGCGCGGCTTGGCGGGGGCAGGCCTGGGCCTTAGCAGGCCTCACCGAGCATCCAGACCCTCGGGGTCTGGGGAGGAGGGGTGTGCAGTGCTCCGGTTCGCCCCGAGGACCATATATGGTGCCTCTGCTGCCATCTTTCCCTCCCGGTGCTTCCACGGGGAAGAAGCAGAAGTGGGCTATGGCCAGACCGGGTGGTATTCCAGCTTTTTCCTGTAAATGACTATACAAGGAAAGGAGAAGACGGTGGGAAAGTTTGGAATCCGTTCGTCGTTCTTTGCTCCTGCGACACGCGCGCTATAGGGCTGCATAACGGTGGGGTGAGGCAGGGGGAGAACGATGGGAGTTTTGCTCTGATTTCTGAAAAGAGAGGCCAGGCTCTTAGACAAGCCCTGGCAGGGCTGTGTGGTAAGGAAGGTAGTGGCTTAGAACCACTGTATTATTTTATCAATCCTTTTTTTCAATACGTACTATTTACAGGCTTTCTGAGGTGCTGTAACCCCGAAGTCTTCACCTGGCAGGTTTCTATGAGACCCTGTCCAGTTCCTCAGGTTGCTGTTGCAACTTGCAGAAATCAAAGTTGTGACTGTCACCCAAGGACAGAATCAATTCCCATTTTCTTAGAGAGGTGCTGCCATTTTAGAAAGCAAGCTGGGCATCTGACAGTGTTAAGATCCCAGTTCATGTACAGCCATGAGGTTTGGTGGCAGAGCAACTAGGGAATAGAGAGCTAGCAAAAGACCTGAGTTTATACCCTCAGACTGTGAAACAGCAGCAACAGGGCACGCCATCCTGCCAGCATAGCTGTGTGCCATCTGAGTGACCTCCTGTGACAGTAACACAGATTATTCATTCTGCCTGGCTCCTACTACTTGTTAACATCTCTCTGAAATCCCTCTTCTGTGCAGTTTGGGGATTATGGCTCCAGCAATAAAGCTAGAATTGCCCCACAGAAGAAGAAAAAGATGCCAAGGGACAGGAAAGAGCCAGGTTGTCCTGCTGTGTACTGGAGAGCTGGTAGAGGTTGCCAGTTGCATTGCCAGCACTGCTAGTTGTGCTGAATGTTTCAGAAGATTACATGTGAAATCTGGAGTGAGGTTATACCCTCTCTTTGACCCGACATTGTCATTAAACCTATTAAGTCACACTAGTGAACACATAACCTACACCTCTTCTTGAAAAGGTAACAAGAACCGGTGCTGCACATACAACAGGACTTCTAAGCCCTCGTCTCTTCTGTGTGAGAAGATCCCTGCGCATGTGTCGCACCTTCCTAGTGCTAATGACTAGTGGTGAATGACCCCTGTGTTGAGCATTTCCCACATCAAGGAACAGCTGGACATCTTGCTAAGGCTGTCATTCCCCACAGTCTGATCGGCTCTTCTCATAAACACAAGAAACAGTATGAACCAATTAAGTGATACTGTCTTCCCATGCTTGGGACAAGCTCCCTGATGATACCTACGTAGCTTCCCCTGTCCTTCCTTTGAATCCTTTGCTTGCAGTGTGCACCAAGAACTCGCAGACTACTTCTATATCAATACCACTGCCTACCTGATGATTAGTAGGTTGTTTCCTGAACTCTGCTGCTCTTAAAATTTCAATCTTGGCTTGTCCTAGCTCATAAGCTGTTTGGAGCAGTGACTTGTTGGGGTTTTGTTGGGTTTGAGGTCTGCCAGAGCCCAAGTTTTGCAGACTCAACTCGGACCAATGTGATCAATGCTGAGCTCGTTTATTGAAACACACACACAGCATATTTCTGTATGTTTCTATATCAGCACATGAGTTACATGACATTGCTACTGGTTAGATGCTCCCTTCACCCGCCTTACATGCCTCTCACTATTGCTAATAATTGGTTGAGGCTACAGTCACATTGCTCCTTTTTAAGGCAGTTGTTAACATTCTTGCAGTTTGTTATCTCGTGGAATTTCTGACAAGCTCCTGTTCTCAGATATCTGCTCTCCTGTTACTGCATACTGACATGTCTCTGTTAGCTTCCCCAGGCCTGATTATATGGGGGTCAGGAATAAATCTGGATGGGCCAGAAAACCCACTCCTCTCAAAATGCATTGCTACAGGGGTCAGTGTTTTTTTTGCCTTTTTCCAGTGAGAATTGCTGGGGTTTATGAGGTATTATTGTAAATACTAAAAACTGAACTAAAGTGAAATGTTTATAGATCTGAGAAGTCTCTCCCAGTGTGAATAAACAGCCTCATGGGTTTGCTGATGATCCTTTTCTATTTCCATTAAGCTAATTTTAATACTCCTTATTGACTTAAGTTGTAACAGAATTGTACTCTAAATGCTGTGCACTTGTCCTGCCTTCACAAAGACAATACCAAAGAAACTTACTTGCCTTGATCAGCCATATTCTTTAATATCACTCTGATTTTAACACCAGATCTACAGCAGACTCATTCAGAAGAGTGTCTCACCTAAGAAATGCCATAAACTGATCTTAACATCTACCAGTTCTTTAGCAATGAAAAAACAGCAGGAAAATGTAGATGTTTTCCATTTACCAATAAAACAACTCTTTTATCTTCTCCAAGTAAATGTATATGTCATGATGGTGTTCTGACGTCATCCACTAAAATTAGGAAATAATAAAATGAGTTCTCTTAGATCTTTCTCACCCAGATACAAAAGGGTCATCAAAGGAAGCTACCTATTAGTTTTAATTCAGAATCCAGTCTTCAAGCACACCCTGGTCTCTCTGACAATCTGCCTTTTCTCTCTAGCCTTAAAATTAGCTAGCCATCCACACCTAGTTTCCATCACAGAATCAAACCAGGACCTTAGCTGTGATTATTTGGAAACAAGGTACTTGTAAAAACACCTTCACTGGTAGAATTTAACAAGAAGTGAAACTACCTCTCCATGTCACTACGTATCGCTGCCATCCTGGAACGTCATCCCAGGAAAAGCCCTGTAAATTCCTTTCTTCCTACACACGCTGCCGGAGCTCTGGTTTGTATCTTGCTAGAAAATGCAAAACAATTTTGTGAAGAAAAGCTGTGAAACCTGTGTGAGGCTGCGTGCTGAGATGCTGAGGAGAGGCAAATCAAGTCATAAACCAGCCAGCATGGCCATCAGCTGCATTGGGGGAAGTAAAACTTTATGGTCACGCGTTCACTAATCCTGCCTGCTTTGCCAAACAAGAGCAAGGTACTGTGTCTGTGTTGCTGCCATTGTCCCACTTCCTTACCCCACACCACCACCACCGGCATCCAGTCTCTTTCTCGGTTCTCTGAGGAAAGATTCACCACATCCTTCCTTTCCCTGAAGCTCCTGAGTACAGGCTTCCAGACACAATCTGGAAACACACTGCTAGACACTGCTGTTAAAATAGTACATCTAAACTTGGCTTTCTTCTGGAGCTCAAGGCATCTCTGCTTCAGAATATGGCCCATTCTGTTCATTATTAGCCAAACTGAGTTAATTCCAAGGGCCCAGGTGCCCTGACATCTGTAGCAGGGCAGAAGTATGAACATAGTGACCTTCAGGAGACCTAACCATTGTTTGCAAAAGCAGTAGGCAGAGAGACAGGGGACACCCTCCCCACCCCTTCCCTGTGAAAGCCACCTAAACGTCCCTCAGAAGTTACAGCTCACCAGCATTTAGCTCGGGGTGGATAGAAGGGAATGGGATGGGTGATTGGTGTCCTAACAGCATCTAGTATTTGTTCCATGTGATCTGAGTATTTCCAGTTAAATAAACTCCCTGACATTACTACACTCTAAATCCAAGTAGAAAGCTATTCTTATTCTGCAACAAACCTGCTGTTACTAATCTCGGGCTTTTCTCCATGGCTACTCCATCAAAACAGGAGATAAAGATAAAAGAGAGAATTTCTGCCAATGAAATTTAAGTCCATCTCTCTTGAAAAAGCAGGATACCAGAAAGACAATGAATCTGCTGAATGCCCTGCAGATTCCAAGTTTTCACAGAGATTTCTGGGCCACTCCTCACAGAGTCCCCTTGTTTACTCAGTGTAGGGCGTGGTGGCATTTGTCTTACAGGGAAATAACAAGAATTGGGAGTTTATAAACACAATTGTTTTCTTTTAAGAAACACCTGCATTTGTTAGTGTTTCCCTCTCAAAGATACATGTCCTTTGGAAAAACTGTAATTCTTCTTTCTGGCCGTTTCAAGAACAATTACAACATTTAACTCTTCCTGCTCCCCAAGGTTTCATGGCCCCCCCACTCCAGGACCCACTGAGGATGTGAGAAGCATTTTTGAGACACAATGAACCCACTTGCAGATGACTCAGCCCTGGCCACACCAGCTGTCAGTGGGAGCCCAGGCCACAGCCACCTCCCAAAGGCAGAAATGGAGACGTTTAAAGACCCACCCTGAGGGGACATTTCCAAGGTATAGGACATTACCTTTCAAACTTAGATCCTCCTAGGTTTTCCTCCCACTTCATTCTCCATAAAGAGGGGTCTGTTTGAACCAGAAATCCAGTCTTCTTGTCAATAAATCATTTTGGAACCAGAGTACAAATCCCCTCTAAAACAGTGTAGAAAAGAACAGCCCTTGAAATTTTTTTGAGGCCAGCTCCTGACTGAGCATGAGGCAAGCTCTAGATGAGGCTGGTGCCATTAACCCATTTCTTTCTATCTTGTGAAGATGCTGGGATCTTTCTTGTGAAGTATAGAAACTTCAGACTCTGCAGACACTTCTTGATTGTTCCAGCCCACACGGTAAAGGTGACGCAGCAGCACAGAGCAGCAGTCAAAACAAAACAGGAGTGGAAAATACACACACACATTTACAAGGTTGCTGTAGTTTAATTTACTCATGGGCATAGCTTGGGAATGTTTCTAGAATAAAACCTTTCGGTGTTGACCTGGTGCTGGCCGGGCCAGAGTCAATCTCCCCAAGCAGCCAGCCCAGGTGAGCTGAGCCTGGGCTGTTTTCCACCCTGCCTGACATCTCACCCCCATAAAAGGGGCTGTTTGGGGAAGGGCAGGGGCTTGGTGCCTCCAGGACAGCCTGAGTGGGGCTGGAGCATTGGGTCAGTCAGTCAGTCCTTCCACCGGGCAGCACTCTGTAATTGTCAGGTGGGGAAGGTACTCTGTGTTCTCAGCAGGTGTGAGTGTAATTGGCTGTTACTGTTCTACGTTCACAGTGACTCTGTCAGTAAACTGCCCTTACCCCAACCCATGGAGCCTCCGTGTCTTTCTGCTCTGGGAGTGAGTGAGAGGCGTGTGGTGCTCAGCAGTGGTTGGGGCTGAACCACCCCAGGTGTAGCAGATAGCTTGGGAAAGGATTTGCCTCTGGGGACAGGAAAGAGTTTCAATCCCTCCTGCATCTCTTGGAGGAATTTTTAATTTTAAAACATTGATGATTATGCTAATTAGGGCTTACCTCTAAATGACAATGGAATATAAATGTTGATAGTAGCTAAAACATACTGCAAATATGCAGCAAATGCTTCCTCTGGAGAGTCATCTATGTTACATGATAGCTCAGCTGGGGAGAAGTGAAGTTCTTCATATGGAAAAGCAAAGTAACTGTATCCATGATGCATGTCATCCCAAGGCAGCACTTCTAGACTTTGCTGGAGAGACATGAATCAGTTGTTACTTTATCACTTCATCATGCATTGAAATGTCCAAATTAGTTCTCTGCTAAATGTGAGCCTTTCCCTTACATCAGATCTATGAGCAACATCAAGGATTTAGCTAGGATTCCTCACATAAACTTGGATTACAAGTGGAGCTGTGTCAAGTTTGAATCTATAAGAGGCTGAAGACCCTGGCTCCAAAAGTGGATTTGAAGAGGGCTGTTCAGGAGCTTGCATCACGGACTGGTTTGAAACTCAAGGACTGAATAGAATGCAAAGTTCTTCATTCTGCAGATATGAAGCCCAGTTCATCTTCTAGTCAGAGACACGGAGAGGTTGGCCTGTGTGCCTGTGGGCTAAATTGCTAGATCCAGTCATGGCATCTTGTTCTCATCACAAAGAGTCTATGTGCTCCTGCAAGCATGAGGACTCTCCGTGCTGATAACCAATACATAATACTAATGTAGTAATACTAATGTAATAATAATGAAGATTCCTCAGTACTTCTCCTGCATTTTTTCAGGTACTCTAAAAAGAGACAAATTCTCCCACAATCTAACAGGAAAGAACTTCCAGAACAACTCTGCTTACCAAAACCCACATAGAAAAATTTTTGAAACTCCAAACAGAACACTTGTAACCTTTTTAAATTAGTCTGGTTTAAAATATTTAGTGGTTTTGTTTGGGGTTTTTTTGATAGCTCAAGCCTTTTTGCATCTAAGCATCACAAACTTCCATCCAAGTAGTACTACCACTACTTAATCCAAAGTCTTTAAAGCACATCAGGCTGCGTGTCTGGCTGCAGGGCTTAAACCTCTGGAGATATCATAGGTAGCATCCATTGCATGATTCTGCCAGAAGCTGATTGCCTCTAGTTCCCAATGAAGCTCATGTGAGAGACTTCAGACACCTCACAGTCTGCAGGGAGAACACTATGTACCTGCTTATTTATCTCAGGCACAAAGTACCAAACTAGCTAAGAAAGCAAATTGGTTGTATAGTCCCAGCTAGATCAACTTCTCTAAAGCAAAGGGTTTGTTTCCAGCCCAATCTGTTGGTAGCTGCACCTGGAAGGTGCCAGATTAGAGGTTGCCATGTAGCTCAACCCTATCCAGGGGACAGAGTGGCTTCTTGAAGCCACAGTGTTCAATGACAAAAGGTTAGAACAGCTGCACAGGTCCTGCCAGAAGAATGCTTGTTAGTCCAAGGAGTACAAAGATAGGTGGACTTCAACAGATCAAACTGACTTAGAACTGTGTAATCAACTCCTGAAATTGTGCCTTGGAATCATGCCTGTCCCCCCTCCAAGCTAATTTAAACCTACTGAAAATAAGCTTCCTTGTTTTTTGGGATCCTTTGCAGATATCTCCAAAATAGCACACAGAATTCGGAGGATTGGTGGCCCACAGGTTGAAAAGGCTCCTAGAAAAACAGAATGTCTGCGCTTCTTTTTCTGCAGACTGTTAGATTTCCCATCAGCACTGTCACAGGATGAAATCTTGGCCCCAGTTGAACTCAACGGGAATTTTGCCACTGACTCAAATGGAGCTAAAATGTCACTCCTGCTATTTGTCAAGTCAATTACATCCAGACAATACTTTAACATCTGGCTTCAACTGAACACACAGAAAAGTTCGCTCCCTCGGTCTCTGAAGACAACCCAGGACGTTGGGTATCTCCATAAAAATGAAAACTTTGTTCTTGGCACACTGCTTGTAATAAAGAGCAGGTCCATCCAGTGACACTACCAGAACCAAATCCCCATCCTTCACTGTACAGTTAGTGGCAGCAGCATCAACAGATTCTCAGTCATTTTCTGTGGAGAATGTCAAAAGCACCCATCAACTGGTGAAAGCCATTCTGTTGTAAAAACTGTTTGGAACAACAGATCTGTCCTCATCTGTGGTTTCCCACATATAAATTGGGTGGAAACCCCCCCTCATCTGTGGTTTCCAATTTATCTTCTGTTTCCCAAGCCATCCGAAGGTCCCTTGTTTACACAGGTAGCAGCTGTTCAATCTAAACCCCTCTCTGAGTATGATGATCACAGGTAAGGCTGAAAGATAACTGACTCTAGAAGGACAACTGATGTGATCTCATGTCCCTCTCTAAAAACACATCTGAAACAAGGTTTTATTGTTTTATTGCAAAATATTCAGGCTAGGTCAGCCACAGGTCAGGTACATCTTTTCATGGCAGAAAAAAAATGAAGCTGTAGAGTTCTTTGCTCACCAGTGACTGAAAAAAAAATCTATTCAAATGGCAAAGAAGCATTGGATGATGTCTGGAGGAAGACAGACATACAAAGAAAGGGTTTTTTATCTTTAATGTAGACTAGGATCTGCACACTTGCTCCCTGCTCCAAGTACTGGTGAGCTGCCCTACTGCACACCTGTGCAAAACCAGCTTCCTTCCATCTTGTGCCATCCCCTGGGAAGCAAAACCAAAATCAGTCTCTAGTATCTGATGAGCCTTAATTCCCAGCACTTAAATAATTAGCTTCTCAAATGTACAAAAACAACTCTCATTTTCTGGATTAATGAAGGAAGCTGGGTTCCACTGAGCAAAGCTATTATGGAGCTGCTAATGCACGGGTTGATTTCATTGCCTGCCACTAAACACAGAGCAATGTGGGCTCCTGGGAGAGCAAGAGTACAAGGAAAGCAATGCTGGAGGGTTAAAGTGGAAGGCAGGGAGGGAAACCCTAGCAATGCTCTGTGGTTTTATGCAGAGGGAGGGCCGGTTTTCTTTGTGTCTGTCAGTTTCACCTGGGTTTGTGAAGATGCCATATAGCCCGAAAAGAAATCGAAAGCTGAGGGAGATCCTCAGGGGTGGATGGAGTGGATGGATAGTCTGCTGCAGTCACAGACCACAGAAAGGCAGATTGTGAAGCAGGGTAGCAAAACATAACCCTCACTGAAGCCTAAACCTCGGGCAGCCACGCAGCAGCTTCTGCCCAGGTTCTGTGGCTAGAGCAGCAGAGAATGGCGAAGAGCTGCAGTGGGATGTCTTTCAGAGCCGGATGGCTACAGTGGTACAGGAGTTCCTCCTGTCCTCCCTCTTCATTTGGCTTACAACTTGGTAGGAAACTGGTTGCAAGGAGACAATCTATTTTTTGCCTCACCTTACAGGTACAGGCATATATATAAACCCTTCAAAACAAACTTCTGTTTTTTCTTTTTTATCTGGGGTGGTTTAATTTTTCCTAACTGGGGGGAGAAGGCCTGAGAAAAGTGTCAGAAGAGACTGCAAAGGCTGCTTTGCTTTGTCCTGGGAGATTTCAACCTGGGCCATATTATGTGAACAACTGTCCCTCACTGCTTTGCTGCCTTGCCCCAGGCTCGACACTTTCACACTGGCAGAACCAGAAGCCCACGCTCTTTGCTGTGGGTGGAATGGGGAACAGAGAGTAAGGAGGAGATCAGATCAGGGCTTCTGAGAAGTAATTGCAGCTATTCAACAGATGGAAACCTCGGGATACAAAAGGCCTAGAGTGCCCATTTCCTTAGGTCCTTCAACAATCAAAAAGTCCTTCAGTATGGGTCATTCTCCCCCACTCATCAATACATCCAAATGAGCGGTCCTGCAGTTCTGGATGTGGATTTGGGGCTAAATACTTTCTTGCACTAAAGTTCTTCTACCTGCCGTGCTGTCAGCATGCCCTCAAGCACCTAACATCTGTCACACACTGCAAAACAAGCCAAAACACTTCTGACCTTTGTAAGAAAAGCCCGGAGCTATAATGGAAGCTGGGGTTAATAAAGAAACCTCCGTGCAGACATACAGCAGTTGTTGAGAGGTCAGTGAGGAAGTTAATGGAACTGTGATGGCTTGTGCAGCAGTTAGTAGCCCACCTTCCAGAGATAGGGACCAAGGACTTGAGGGACCTGCAGATGCCCAAGAACCTCAGCACCTTCCCGAATGAGGAACAGTTCTCTCGAGGTGGCCCTTCAAAATTAAGCATCTTGGTAAAGATGCTTTGCAGAGATGCTGCTTCTTATGTCAGGGCTCGTTGGACCACGGACTTCAGAGGAGTTACACTCCCGTGTAATTTAGCTGAAGCAATCAGGAAATAATTATGTACAGTGGAGAGTTAAAAGGCAGTAATTAAACTGTACAAATAAATAACTGAAGTGACTAAAAATAGTCCACCCAAAGCCTACTTTTGGAGCACTATTTAATGTAAATGAATCACTTAGTGGACAATGCAACAATCATCTGTTCAGCTTCTATTCATTATCAAAAACAATACAATGGGATTGGCAGGGAATAGCCATGTGCCAGGGGGAGCCCTGTAGGAAATACCACAGAATCTGGACTAGCTTTTGTCTCTTCTTCTATTGTGTTCTGACAATGCTTCACTAATGAACGTCCAATGTCATTTTGGTTGTCCTTTTTTCCCCCCCCCCCCCAAAAAAAAACCCACCCCACCAAATCAGTAGTAATCTTGGTCTCTCAGAAGGAACTGAAATGCTTGTTCACATTAGGAAGACTTCCACACATGACATCCCAGTTTTGCCAAGGTCTAAGAGGCTGAGGAAGTGTGGCCTCCAGCACCCTGGGAAATCCCACTGTAGGTCACCAAGCAAAATCCTCTGATTTGGGCAAGAATCCGTTATGTTTTAAAGAAATCATCAGCTTGCTTTGAGGCCTCAGCTGCTTACTGAATTCAATGAGTTGTATACTCAGTAAATGGGTCTTTTCTTACTCAATTTGACGTGACACTAACCTCACTCTAAGAAATAAGCTACTTTTCAACAGGGTGTGTTTGTACTGATCCTGCCCAGCACTACCTTGGGAGGTATCTGCAGGAAACTGCAAGCTACCAGGAATCCCCATTACAGGTCTGGGGATGTAAACATACCCATTGGACACCTATGCTAGAAGAAACAGAGGCTGAGAAGACAATATCAAGCACTCAAGTACTGGCATTATGCTCCAGAATGGATGATCCACTGACATTCACATCTCTTAGAGTTACCAGTCTGGAGTATGTGGAAGTTCAAACTCGGCAGTGAGTAGGTACCCACAGGTGTAACCTTTTCTTACCTGGTTCCTTGGCTCAGTCCTACGCTGCTGCCACAACTTCCAGCTCCTGCAGTGTTGCTGGTTCAACCCTTTGCAGACCCAAGGCGTAAGTCAAGTCACTGAAACAGTCTGAGTTAAGAAAAAAAGGGCACCAGTGACACAGGGAAGAGCAGGTCAGATGAGCAGGCTTTGCTGCTGAGGAAGAGGCACGTGGAATGGCACTCCCATTTGACTTCTCAAGGTTGTCTCTGAGGTTGTTTTATTTTGTATTAAACAAAATCTTAGGCTCTGCAGCAAATTCTGCAGTCAGGGATTATTTTTGTCAAATCCAGTGACGCCAGAGTGTGTAGGTTTCTAGTTAGCACTATCTAAAATTTGAGACAGAAATGCACACTTCATAAAATCTTGCTACTAGCTCAGTCTTCCAAATAAAACAGAGATGGCATCAATCCCCCTAAGGCTTATGCTTGCAGAAGCCCCACCAAATTGACTGCATAGCTTGGCTTGCATTTGGTGAGTTCTACTCACAGCATGCAGTCAGGATGCCCCTAAAGGTGGGACTCAAGGGGAGGGCTACCTGCCTATACTGGGACTATTTATGACATTACTATTTCCAGCTGCTTCCTGTCCTTCAGCTGGAGATCGTTCCTGTTGAAGCAGAGGCTGCAAAATAGGTGGCATTATCTTCTCCACAGCCACCACACTTCAGTGCTTGGAATAGTAATGTGACCTGAAATAGCTGGCCATTCAGATTAATACGCTGGGCTGAGAATGGTGAGGTGCAGTCCAGCCAGACAGCCAGCTTGGGTACCAGACAGAGACCCCACACTGCCAGAGCTCTTCAGGAGACATCACTGGCATCCCAACTACTGCAGGACTTCCACACATGATGTATCAGCTCAAGATAAAGGATTCTTGGTACCTACTAGGCCATGTAAAGTTGTGAAAATGGGTGGTGGTGACACCCCAGAGCAGGAATCCTCATGTTCTTTCACTGCAATTTTTCACCACTGGACAGGGGTTGGGCAGGGAGGGACAGCTGCTCAGATAAACAATAGCTCATTTCGCAAGACCGTTGCCACATTTGCTCTACTTGACACTTTTTTATAGGGATCTCTGTTGAAAGACAAAAAGATCTCAGGTATCCCTTTGGAATTAAAAAAAAACCCTGATTATGTTAACACCCAAAGGCATCATCTTAATATTGGGATACACCCAAGAAACCAGAATCATTAACCCCCTTCATTTAACACACTTCCCCTAATACATCCCCCAAAAATGTGCTCAGTAAAATTCTATTCCTCCCTGCTCTGGCAAAGATGTAGGGTTTTTTTTTTTGTTAGTCCCTGGAGTGGTTGCTTAAAGTCAGGTCTCACTGTAATTACATACCTCACAGCAGTGCAGGGAGACTTAATTAACAGAGTCACTGTAGGTGTGTTGTCAGACGATACAACCTAGAGCTGCTAGAGGAGGCTCTGGGAGCCAGCTGCGGTGGGCATGTCAGCCAAGAAAGTTTGCAGAAGGGTTTTGAGATCCTCCTGCAGAAAGCAGCGTGTGGACACACCCAGCAGCGTTTAGTCAAAGCCCCTCAAGCCCATCATCAGGAGTCTGTGGTTTTAAAAATCTCTCTCTACTCACCAGGAGAAGCGCTGCCACGCCGCAAGATCCTGTATTCTCTCCCTCCTCCTCCTCCCCCTCCCCATCTTCCTCCCCACGAAAAAAAAAGTGTGACTCACCAGTTTCAAACGGTGACATTTCATTCCCAAACTATTCCGGGAGCAGCTGGCTCCATAACACATGGAGATGTGGGGAAAAGGGAGGAGGGAGGGAGGGAAGAGCCAGATTGCAAAGTGAAAACCACTCATTCTCTCCCCCACACAGGTATGTGGCTTTTAAATTTCAGACCTGCATCATTTCTGACACGCTGGCAAATTCCATCAGGGGAAAAACAGTAAAACAAGCAGATTTCAGGAAAAAAAAACCCATCCAGTGATGCAATTCCCTCTCAGCCAGGAGGGATGGGGAGGGTGGTTTGCTCCCCAGATCTAATGGGTGTGAAGAAATGCACTGTCCCCCCTCCTCACTCTCCTTACGAGTTGGAGCCCCACAGCTCTGGGCTGCTCCTCCAAACCCTTTCCCTGTGATGCAGACCCAAGGTTTAGTCATCAGCAATGTCTTACCGGCGCTGAACACATGTATGTGCAGTGGGAAGGTGACAACAGGGGAACGACAAAGAAATCACTGCCAGCTCCCAGTCCCGAGAGGAGTTTGGTGTCACAGTGCAGTTCAGCATCGCTCGCGTCCCTGCTGCGGTGATGTCACCGCCGCAAGCGTAACATCCAGCACACCAGGACAGAGCCGCTGCGGGCAGCGGCCTCCTGGGCCTGTCAGCGCACACGTGGGGTTGCTGTCACTGGTGCAGTGCCAGGGGGAGAAGCGTGATCTCTCCTGGCCTCAGAGGCCAAATGTGTGCACGGCTGGTCGGCACCGCAGCAGCGAGCCAGCCCCATTCATTAATGTTTGTAAAATTCCATGGGGAAAGGAGCTGTGGGTGATGCAACCTCCCCACTGGGAGTGTGGGGATGCGTGCTTGCGGCCTGGCAGCAAGGCCGCAGGGAGCCCTGGGAGCACCTGATTGGGAACAAGCGGCGTGGCTGCGGGTGAGGGTCTGGGGACAGACTCAGAAGGGGCCAGCACAGGGTGGTTCTTGTCTGTGGGTGCGAGACTGGGGTGCTTGGGGGGGGGCAGGCAGCCCGATTTGCCCTGCACACACTGTCCGGGACGATGCCGGCTCACCGCCGCACACCCCGCTGTGCCTCACGCTGTACGAGGTAACGACCGATCCCCGTGCATGTCTGCACAGGAAATGTTTGATTACAGTTTCATTCATCTCCTCTGCTGCCTTTACAAAAGGGAGAGGGTGTCCCTGCTGCTTTCTCTACCCAGCAGCAGCCCAGGACCTTCACCAACAGATCGATGCCCATTCCCACTCCATACCTGGGGAAGCCTCACTGAACCCAGTACTCGTTCAAGGAAGAGGAGGCTGGCTTGCTGCTGGTGTACAGCAGCAGTGACCTTGGCTAGGTAACCATCTCCTGAATACAAAGATGGATATAAAAGCAGCAATTCCCTTTAAAAAAAAAAAAGAGAGAGCCAACAAACCAACCAATCTCCTGCTAAGGTAGGGAAAGGTTTGTTAAATAAATGCGTCTCTCAGAGCTGGATATTTTTTTTCCCCAGCTTCCCTAAATGCCCTTCACCAGCAGAGAGGGGGAGGGGACCTGCTCTTTGAAGCCTTTTCCTTATGGGAATAGAAAACACGGAAAGAATTCAATTCTCTGCCACAGCCCAGCAGCGCTGATACACGCTTCAGAAACCAAAGCCCAGACAACGAGCCGGCGGGAGGGTGGGGGTGGCTCGGAGCCTGTGTTACCACCAGCTCAGCCTTGCTCAACACCCAGCGTCATTAAGTGTCCCCTGTAGTGTTACAGCCCAGAAAGAAGAGGGGAAGGAATGGAGACCGGGGAAGAAAAATTAGGAAATTCAGTGCGAAGAGCTGCAGTGATGCAAATCTTTGATCAAAAGCACCATCTAGTGCAGGAAAGGATCAGTGCAGCCCGCCCTGCTCTCGGGCAGCTGCATCAATGACAAATGCAATTTGACTGTCGCCACAGGTTTGCCTGTTCAACCCCCAAATATCGCCATAGGCACAGCCCGTGCCCCATCTGAGCAAACGCGTCCAACATTCGCTACCCTCCCTGTGAATAATTCTGCAGTGGAAATGTGTTCTCCTCCTCCTCCTCCTGTCGTCTCCCACCAGAGAATCCCAGCTGCCCAGAGATCTGCAGGGAAGGAGGCACCACAGGAAGAGAATGCTTTCCATGTTATAATTTGGGAGCTAAGGAAAAGAAAAGGTAAGTGACCGGTCCAAGGTCATGCAGGAAGCCAGAGGCAGATCCGGGAATAGAGATCAGCCACCCTGGGCCCAGGGATGCCTGAACAATAGCACAGCCTCTCCCTCTGGTGTCATTTAACTCTTTCCTAACCCACCAAAACCCAGAAAAGGGGTAGGCTAAACCCTTCTCTGCATATGTGCCCGCTGCCTTATAGCTCTCAGGGGCCCAGCCCTTGCACCTTACCTGCTTTTACCACTCTACAACAAGCAGAGAAGGCAGCAGGGAAAGATGGGGTTGGATATCCCAAGATCAGCAAAGCTGCAGGTAGGAGATAGTTCTATACCCCAGGCTTGAGCTGCCTGCTCAGCAATTAAAGCAATGGAAATAGTACCTCAGCTTGGCGTCTCCATTTCTGCCTGTGAGACAACACCACCTCCCCTGGAGGCGTTTGTTGGGCTCAGAAGGGCTGTGGTGCACGTCAGAGGAGCCTTAGCTGCAGGAGGAGAGGATAGTGCTCCCTCTTCCCCCTCTCCTGGGTTAGCTGCAAAGATCAGGGATTTGCAGGATGGCAATACATCAGAATTGCAGCCTTGCTAAGTCCACAGGGTTTTCATACCGAGCTTGGAAATGCTGCAGTGCAGGGCCTGGAGAAGACAATAACTATAAACAACTGGAACCAAACCTCCTAGAAACTAACTTTAAACCAAGACAAGATGGGTGATGCAAAAACCCAGGGGCACAGCGAACTGAATGGAGCAACATTCTGCCAGAAAGAAGAGCTGAGAGACTAGTGACCAGCAAGAGTGCCCCGAGGAGAGTTTGATGTCAGGGCCCAGTGCCAAACCAGAACTGGCACAAAAATCAAGACCATCTCCTTGGGCCTTGAGGGGACACAGCCTGACCTGCACAGAGCTGCCAGGGTGAAGAGCAGAAGCAGCCTCAAGAAGCCCTTCTGAGTTGGAAGGGACCTGTAAGGATCATTGAGTCCAACTTCAGGAAGGGTTATCTGCATACCTTCAGTCTCTGTTTCTTCCCCTAACACTCCAATCTCTTCATTCACTCCTATAAACCTACAAACCTGTGCAAGCAGGGAGGGGAGGAGGGAAGTCAGCACTCTTGCATCAGAGGCTGAGACAAGAAAATCTCTAGTCATGCCACAGCCCTGTGAACATTTGCATTTCCCAGCCAAAGGCACTGTGAAATTGGGAGCTTTCAGTTCAAACTTGTTCAGGGATGTTTTCCCCAGGGAAGGTTTTTGTTACCCTGTGGGGATTTCTGCAGAGATCTTTGCTCTCAGTGTGAGCAACTAGAGCTTCTCTTAAGAGAGAAGCTACATCTTCTACTCCTTGAAAAAAGGTGACAAATAAGAGCCTGGAAGAACTAGAGCACAAAATTGATGCCCTGGAGAATAGGGTTAAAAGGCTGTGTGGATCTGCAGTCAGGATGCTTGCAGTAAAGCAGATGGCACTAAAACCAAGTTCCTGGAGTTTGGAGATATTTTTCCCCTCAAAAAAAGAGCTCCCACACTTCAGGAGGGCAGCAACAGAACAGCAGGATGTTTGTTGAGGGAGTGTAAAAGTGCTAAAAGGATTCCAGCCCTTCACAGTTCTGGCCTGACACAGTAGATATAAGGGGAGACAGCCTCAATAAACCCATCAGGTGTAGTTCTAGAAGCCAACAGCCAGGCCTGCAAGGTCCTCACAACAAACCCCTTGATCCAAGAGAGGATCCCCTCTCCTCTTCCTGGGAACAAGGGCAGGTTGGCATAGGTCAGTCACCCAACTGCCATCCAATGTGCAAAGTGGGCATCAGGGGGGTTAAATCAACGGTGAGCTTGTTGCTAATTAGGCAAGGTTAACCTATGGAAATAGAATGCCAATCAGTCCAACCAAGTCAAGCTTTAGTTCAATGAATCCCCATCTCTAGTTGCAGCTCCTTTGCTGCATCACTCACTATGCACACAGGAACTTGGTTTCAGTCACCTTGCCAGCACCTGCCACTGGTGACAGACTATTCCCTGTTAAATAAGCTGGCAGGTACCAGGTAAGTGGCCACAGGAGCTCAGACAGAGCTCTTGGGCAGCTGCTGTCCCTATGCTGGGATGAAGCTGTGCACCCTTTCCTTCCTCAGTGCAAAAGCTCCTTATGCCACTGAGTCCATCTGAACTTTGGGCAGTTGGGATTGATGAAGCCTTGGGTTTCCAAAGGACCAGTCAGGTTTGTGCTACTGCCTAGTAAGGCTTTATTGCCAGTTATTAGTGCCATTTCCTGAGGGAGATTTAAAGCTACAGACCTGCAGCATATTCAGCCCCATTTCATCACAAACAGCAACGTTTCCTTATCACTGCTGCAGTCTGTGAGCATCACTGCAAAGGGCTCGATTGAGAACTGAGAAATCAGATTTCCCTCAATAGTGGCTTTGAAAGAGTCTGTGTGGAAATGCCTCTTTCTCTCCTTTTACAGGGATTCACCACCCGCTCTTCCTCCCAGGCCCGTGTCGCACAGTCTCGCTCTCCACCTCTGCCTTTCCTGCAGACATGTCAGAGAACTTAGGCCAGTGTCATCACCACTGTGCCCCACTGCAAATGGGAATTCATCCAGGCTCCTCAGAGATCCTGTCTGGGGGTCAAATTGGTGATGACAAAAGCCTCCCATAAAACAATCTCCAGCCCACCCAGCTCACTCAGAGACCGGGCTGGGTTGGAAGGGACCTCAGGACCCGTTTAGCTCCACCCCCTGCCAGGGGCAGGGACACCCTCAGCAGCTCAGGGTGGCCAAAGCCCCATCCGGCTTTGCCTTGAGCCCTGCCAGGGATCCAGGGGCAGCCCCAGCCCCTGTGCCAGGGCCTTGGGACAGCCGAAGTTCCGCGGGGTGAGAAACGAGCCCCAGCTGCGGTGTCTGGTGAGGCCAAACCGCGGCCTGTCCCGGAGCAGCAGAGGCCGCCTGCAGCGGGGCCGGGGGCGCCCCGGAGGCAGCCAGGGCATGAGCAGGCCCACAGGCAGCGGCCTTGGCGCTGGGCGGGCCGGAGGCCGCAGCCCTCCTGGGGAACCCCGCGTCTGCCCCGCCGCTCCCCGCCGGACGGCACTTGCGGACGGACCGACCGGGGCACAACACCCCCCCGGGTGACTTCCGGTGCGCGTCGTGGTGGAGCTGCCTGTCATTGGGCAGCCTGGCGGAACACCCGCCTCTCCGCAGGCGGCGGCTCCGGCGCATGCGCACGCCGCCCACACTTCCGGCGGTGGCCATGGTGACGGCGGTAGCCAGGTAGGGCCCGGCGGCCCCGCCGGCCGCCCTCTTCCCCTTCCCCTTCCCCTCGCTCCCTCGCCGGCGGGCGCAGCCCCTCGCTAGCGCCGGTCTCCTCGAGGCCCCTCTCAGCAGCGAGCGGGGCGGCCGGTGGCCACGGAGCCTGCCCAGCCCCGCCCCGCCCGCCGCTGGTCTCCCCGGGGAACGCGCGGGCCCCTGTCCCGGTCCCCTGAGGGGTGGAACTCTGGCAGGCGCGGGAGAGGGCGGGTGGACGCGGCCTCGATCCGCGGGTGCGGAAACCCTGGGCTCCGCGTACAGAGTTCATGGCCGCTGCCGCCGACACGGATCACTCGGGGCCGGGAGGGGCCTCAGGCCGACCGCCGCGCTGCACCCCCCCGAGCCGAACCCCACTCTCGGCCCGATACATCTCCGCAAAACACTGTCTCTGGCGCAAAACAATGTTCTCATTTGCTGACCTTGATTTACCTTCGTGTCCCAAGCACCGCCAGAGGATGCCGAGGGCTGGAGGTGAAGCTGGTAACAGAGTGCGAGCGGCAGGGGGGGTTCTGAGATGTTTGCTCACACCCAGCCTGGGGCTTGGGTGCTCGGAAGGTATTTCCCCTGCTGCGTGTACCATGGGGTGAGGTGGTGGTTTTGCCCACCAGCTGTGTGAACACATAAGCAGGATGCAGTTGCTGGACCCCAACAGATGGTTTTTCTAGACGTCACTTCAAGTAACACCTGGGAGGTGACAGCTTCAGATCCTGCTAGGAAACATTAATGCAGAATATTACAACTGATACTTACCCACCCCTCAGCAAACCTCAAACACTGACCCTGTTGCCAGCTACTTACAACGAGACCTACAAGCGGTGTGTAGCTCTCTGGTGGTACACTTCATAATCCCAGCTGCCAACATTTCTTTAGAGAATTCCAGCTGGGTTATTGTATTCCTTCTCCTGAAGCCCTTCTCTGCACTCCACTTGAAATGGTTGTGTTGTAGCAAGGGGCTCATTCCTTCTTAGGACTTGTGCTGTTTTCTGATGGCTTTGGTGGTATTTTAATGTTATTTTCTCCCCTATGAAGTTTGGAATGAAAGCTGATTGTGTAAGCATGAAAGTGCACACCAGAATTTCAGTAATTAATTTGTTTGAATGAAGGTAATTGTTGGTTTGGAGAAAAAAACAGGGGGGTTGGAATGCATTTTTTCAAGTTTAACTTAAGCATTGTGCATCAGAGAAATTGTCAGCAAATTCCCAACTGGCTTCTATTAGATCACTGATTTAACAAACTTATATATATATATATATATAAAAATTTATATAAATATATATATATATATATAAAATTGTCTGTTAAATCTGTGATATATATATATATATATGATTTTTCCCGGCTTAGATGACTGTAAGTTTGATTTCAGGGTTGGTCTGGGTCTACTGACCCAGTTCCAGTTCCAGTAGAACTTTTAGCTGATATAAAACACAAAATTAAGCTCACCTTTCTCCCTGTCAGACTTGGCTTAGAAGGGATTTAATGGATTTGGTCTGTTGGAGGGAAAGCCCACCAGGTTTTGCTGCAGAGCTCAAAATTCTCCAGCTTTTTAGAAGAAATTACAGTCCTTTTAAATTAGCATGATGCCCATCCTGGAGTGTGCACCATTAACATCAGCATATGCCCCAAAACTGACTCCCACTGCGCACAAGTTGCTCTTTATTCCCCATCTAGAGCGAGTCAGTACAAGTTGGTCTGTACAGATGCTCTGGAGTCAATGCTAGAAATTACTTGTTTAGTACTAGAAACCAGCAGGGGGTCATTCTAAATTTTGTATCATTTTGAACTCACCTCTACCTCTTTAATCTGGGGGTTAAATTACCCCCCACCCCTCCCCATTTCAAAGGTCACAGCCCGTACTGCTGGGGTTTGTTTTTAGAGGCAGCTCTGGGCTGTGCCAGCATTGGACAGGGTGCATTTGCTTGGACTGCTGCCACTTCCAAATTTAAGTCAGGGCTGTCCTGAGGTGTCAGAGGGAGACACCGTCCCACAGAGTCACTGGCAAGTGAGTTCTTTTCAAAGGTAGGATATTGGGCTTTCTTTAGGCTAAAGTGGGTAGCTAACCACAGAACTGCTGAGCTTCTGGCCAGGGGCTTCTTTAGGGAAAAGAAAAACTTTTGCCTTCCTTTGATCCCCCCACCTTTTAAATGACACCTTTTGGTTTCTGAGAACAGCCTCCCAGTTGCTGCCATTTGTCCTGTAAAGGACAATGTGATTCTAGGTGGCTGAAGCTAAAGAATAGGTGGTGTCTAGGGAAAGGATCACATTTTTACTTTCTTTTTGTAGTGGTGTCATCTTTGCTGCCTTTAGTGCACTCTTGACCTGATTAATTAAGATCCTTGTCCCTTTGGAAATCATTGCCCTGGCTTTCATGGGATAATGTGTAGTTTTAAGGGGAAAAGGGTTTTATTTTTAAATAGATTTGTGTGGTTTATTTTCTGGTAAGCCTTTCAAGAAGCTTCCACTCACCTGTATTTGCTTAACGTTACTGCTGCTCTCACTTCTGCTGTCTAATAACCTGCATATCCCAGCCCTGCCTCTTGGGATGGAGAATTGAGGATTACAGGACTTTATTTGATCCAATACTGAGCAGTGGCTCCTCTCCTGCTGATTACCTGGTGTCAGAAACAATATTATCTGTCAAGAATTAACAGATTTTTCAGCATTAATAGACAGGTTTTTGGCCAAAGGTGATAATGGGATGTCAGATCTTTTAGCAAGAGATCTGAGGATATCCAGTTCATCTCAAATTAGGTGTGAAACCCATGGGTTCCCCACCCTGCCCTCTGCTTTTAACATGACATGGCATTACATGTCCTGAGATGTCTTAAGCTACTTAAGAGAGTTACCTATCTAAGTTGGGGTTTATGCTTCTCACATTCTTTCCCAGCCTTTGTCTTCCAACTTAGTGTTTTTGTTGATGTGAATCAAGTCCTTTTTATCTGTGATCCATCTTATTCTCCTTCAGACTGCAGCAATTTGTTCCCCTGGCTTTTGCCATAGAAGTTCTATTCTGCTAATACTGAGCAGAATAGAACTTCTCCTTCAGGTTGCAGCTATTCTTTCCTTTAGCCTTTAAACCAAATAGTCCCAAAAACTGAACAGAAGTTGTGTCAGTAGCCTGGCCCTGGGGTCTGAGAGATGGGTATTGTTGAACATACTGCAGTGTGAGCTGATTTCCATGTTCTCTTGTTCCACTGATACTTATACAGTATTTTTGAAAGCATGTTCAGCATGACAAGCTAAAATAAGGGCTCGTGGGTTTGTGATGTGAGCTAGTCTGGGAAGTCAAACAAAACCATCTTAACCATCTTACTGCAGGTCTGAAGTGCTACAGGAATTCTGTCTTCTTTCCAAAATAATTTGGTTCACCTAAACTGTCCTGTCTCTCAAGCCTGACTGAATGGAGATTTTCTTTGTCAGGGGCTCTTCCTAAGGGCCCATTTAAGATCCTTCCTTGGAAGAGGGTACTGCAACTGTCTGCCCCAATAGAAGAGTGCCTACATCTCAAATCAGCTGGCTAGTCCTTCTCTCTCCTGCTCCCCTCCTTCATCCAGTCTTTCTCTTCCCCATCCCATATTTGCCTTTCCCATATATCAGAGGGAGTTACCTGTTGATTGACACTCTAGCCTGGAAGCTGGAAAAGTGGGTGGTGGTTGTTGCTGCTGGCTGGGTGCTGGGCTGGCTGCAGCCTGCAGGCAGAGACTGGGAAACCTGCCCAGTTCCTGTATGTAATGTGGGGTGGGGGAGACAGGGAGAGAAAGAACAATGAAAAGCTAGGAAATAGTTTTCAAATGGAAAAGGGTTAAAGGCAGAGCTTCTTTGTTTAGGAAATAGATAAGTAGTATGATTAAGTAATCATATCTGTATGATTAAGGAGTAAATTAAGGTGGTTTATATTGATGAGCAATGGATGCTACCTGGCCAAAACACACTTGGGTTTTAGTTGGTAGGTTTGGGAGCTCTTTTCCACCAGCCCCTGTGGCAGAGAGTTCAGTTCTTCCAAATGCAACCTTTATTTTTGTCAAAGAATGTGAAAGAGCTGTGCTGTAATCAAACATAGAGCCCTTCCTGTCTCTCACTGTGGTTTAGTTAGAAAAGGTGTCAGAAAAGCCCCATCTTCCCTTTCACCTTTTCATCTGCTTTACAGCCATCTGTGTTTTACTGAAATCAGAATCAGAGCTGGTCAGGGACAGATTTTTAAAATGCCTCAGCTTCAATATGGGCTCCTAAAGGAAGTGCCACTCCACCTGTCAGCTCCCACTTTGGAAATAACAAAAGGTCCTAAATGGGAGCCAAAGATTTTTGGTTCCCAAATGTCCTGTAAGCCATGCTGCTCAGTGTCAGCTCAGCACCTGTTGTCCCTGCCCACATTTCATCTTCTGACTCTCAAGAGACTGTTGAGGGAAAAAGGCAACATAAAGAGGGCAGCTGCTTTAAATGACTAGCTGAACATGAAGTGGTAAGGAGAACCTTCTTGTATAGCCTAGCAGTAAGGAATTGTTCATATATAGCCTAAAGAAGGCCAGTGGCCTTGTGTATAACCAGCTCTTTCCCAGGAATTATTTTAGGGACAATATGCAGTATTGTGTTACATCAACTCTACCAGTTTCAGCTGCAAAACAGCACAAAACACACCCTCTCTATGCACTCTCAGCACAAAGAGGTGGAAAAACAAGAGGCTGGTCTGAGCAGCTGGGTGTTGTGCTCCTGCACTGCTTTGCAAGGGAAGGAGTTTCCTCCTCCTTTTGGGTTGCTGATTTCCCACTTTGGGCACACTCCCTGTGCCTGGGGGGCTTGCAGCCTGGATGTCAGGCTGCATTATGCACAGCCTGTTACACAGTGAAGCACTTTGCAGATACATGAGTTAGCTCAGGAATGGGAAGCTCTGTAGTACCTGCAAAGAGTTGTGTACTAACTTGATGGGTTTATTTTTAGACCTTGCCAAGCTTATTTAGATCCAGCTCTGCTATCTCTATGTGCTCCTTTATTGAGTTCTAGCTATCACTCCAGAAATACTTACTTCATGCAGTTCATTACTAGTTCAGCAAGCTAGCTTGTTCACTGACCAGCTACTTAAGGAATTCTGTCCAAGGGAATCTGGAAGAGCCTGACATTTTCCACATTAGCTTTGTTCCACAGCACACAGGGCTCTGTCATCCCCTCAGCTCCATACAAGCTCAATCCTACTCCATTACACTGGCTTCTGGTTTAGTGTTATTAGTTACCTCTTGTTTTCTATTTCTCATGCTGCCCTTTTGTTTGAAGTAGTGTAGGAGTTGTGTGCCCAGACCTTTCCTGTATCTTCCTGGGAAAGCCCTACCTTGCAGTTCAGGCTGGAAAAGTTCAATCCACACGACAGGGAGGATACACCAATATTTGGATTTGACTTCACGTGGGACCTGTGAGTTGTACAGATTGCAGGAGGGGGTTGTAACTGACTTTACTGGGACATCAAGCATAAAACCCTGGGGACATACACAGTGGGAAAATCAGTGACCTTTCTTGCAGAAGTATCACTCGCTCTTTGGCCATGGAGTAAGCTGTAACATAAACTACTCCCTTGAAGGCAATGGCTTAGTGAGGAGATTAGGGCTATGCATTGGTATCAGAATCCAATTCCAGGATGAGCTGTGTCTCACAGATACCTTTAGCTTGGGTTTCATTCACAGGTTTAATTTCAGTATATTAGAACACAGGTTCATGCTGTTAAACTGCATAATTAATGTTGGCATAAAAGAGCATGAACATAGGCTTTAGCCTACTAGATTGGACATGTGGTTCATTTAAATCAGTTAACTTGTCTCTACTAACAGGTGGTGACAGACACCAGAGAAGGAAGCACAGATTTCAGTGCACTAAGCAAATAACATGCTTAGAGAGAAAACTTACTCTGAGTCTTCAGAAGGTAGACTGGCTTACATCCATCTGGGATAATATACAGTCACTGGTCTCTGGCTTGTAGATACTGTGGTACTGGCTGTTCTAGAGAAATCTAAGAGGTTTTATTACAATCAGAAGAATGCAGAGACATATCCCAGCCCTGAGGAGCTTTGACTCTAAATACACTTTGAACAAGAGAATGAATCTAGAGCAAAATGTGGGAACAGCATGCCTGAAGCCATTTGTTACATGACAGCTGACAAGATCCAACACCTGGGATGTTCAGATTAGCAGTTAAATGCTCAACATTGAGTACTGATCTGAGCCTCTGAAAGTCTAACTGAAGGCATAAGGGAATCTGTTGAAGGTGCCTCTGAATGGAATTTGGTTTATTGGTGGTCTAAGGCAGGGTTAAGTCAAAGTATTTCCCTAGTTTTCTATCCTGTGCTTATTTTTCCTGATGGTGAAATGACCTGTTTCCTTTCATCTTGTGGCTCTAGGAAGACTGTACAGAAAAGGAGACTCATGGATCTCACAAGCAGTGTCATCATCCCACTGCTTTTTGGCAGCGTGGGGATCTTCGCTGTGTTCCGGCTCCTGCAGTGGATGCGGATGCGAGCTTACCTCCAGGAGGCCGTGGTCGTCATCACAGGGGCTACCTCTGGCCTTGGAAAAGGTGGGTCCCCAAAGCAGGGCACCAAAGGCAGGACAGACAGAGGGTTGTGGAAGGGGAACTGAGGGAAATAAAGCAGAAAGTTCCCATTGTACTGAATTTTCAGGACTACACAACTTGCACAGCCGTATCAGGTGTAACTGGAGCCTCTGCAAGTTTAGATGCAAGAAAGTCTCAAGATTTATCAAGAGAAATTTTAATTGTGCTGTAAAAACTGGAGCTCATCAAAGGAAGGAATGAGTTACTGTGCTGTCAGGGGTGTTTAATTCCTGAAAAAGCCAGGAAGTCAAATTATTTCTCCAAAACTTGCCAGAACTGGTGTTGTGCATTCATGGTTGTTGCATTTCCAGATACCCTGCCATACTTTCTGCTCCTCCTCCCTGCTCTCAAGTTAAGGTACCTTTTCTCTTTTGGTACAAATCCATCCAAGCTCTTGACAACATTAACACCAGTGAGGTTTGGGGTTTTTTTTTCTAAATAAAAACACAGTATTTTTTTTTCCCCAAATAAAATTTATTCTTTGTGTGAGCACGTATTTTCTCTAATTCTGCTTTCTAGAATTGCTTTAAAGGCTTCTTGAAGAGAAAACAAGGTGCTCACTTATCAAGGCCTTTCATTAGGATGAGCACATTCACAGCACAAAGGAAACTTACGTTGATGTTGTTGTTGCATGTGAGTTTGTCCTTATGGGTAGGGCTGGTCAGTAATCCAGCGGCCAAAGGGGGTGAACTGGTCCTCTCTGCCTGTCAGAACTCAAGTGCTGGGGGTGGTAAAAGAATTTGTCTTTCACCATCAAGACTAGTTAGAGTTTATAGATATGTAAAGGGTGAGTGTCAGGAGGACAAAGCCAGGCTCTTCTCAGGGATGTCCAATGACAGGACAAGGGGCAGTGGGTGCAAGCTGGAAAAGAGGAGGTTCCATGTGAACATAAGGAAAAGCTTTTACCCCTGTGAGGGTGACGGAGCACTGGGACAGGCTGCCCAGAGAGGCTGGGGAGTCTCCTTCTCTGGAGACATTCAAACCCTCCTGGATGCATTCCTGTGTGACCTAATCTAGGTGATCCTGCTCTGGCAGGGGGGTTGGACTGGATGATCTTTCAAGGTCCCTTCCAACCCCTAACATCCTGTAATCTCAGGAGAGACCTACCTGCTGCGATAGGCTGGGCAGGGGCAGCGCTGTGTGTTGTTGGGTGTATGGATTTCCACCATCATTCAGTGAGGTCTCCTCCCATACTGACTCACTGGCAAGACTTCTACTGTTCCTCTCACTCATGGTGATTAATATACTAGACCACCTCTAATTACTCTGTGTTCCTAAACACCTTTTGTTCCCACCCACTGTCATCTCTTGCACAAATAAGCAGTTTGTCTCACTGGATCACACAGGGGTATGGCAGAAGAACATGTGATTGCCTTAGCAGCTGGTAGTTCCCGAAGGAGGACAAGAGCATGGTCTCCCTTGGCATCCCTTCTTCAGCCTTTCCTTGATGAAGAGGATCACCTTGATGAAGCCTTCAGCTCCAAGGCTTCCAAAGCCTTGGGAAGTGGTCACTAAAACTGACACTCCTAAGATCAGGCCCCACTGCATTAGATGACACAGACGAGGTAACTGTATTCGCTCTTAAGAAGGGCATAGAGTAAAAAATTAAGAGGCACAGACAAATTAAGCCAGCTAATGGGGGAGGATAGGTAAACAGCACAATAGCTGCATAACCAGCACAGTAACTGAACACACTGGCTGCTTCACCACTGTCACACATCTGTCAGAGTCACAGGAAAACGGCATCTCACAGCAGCTTCACTGGAAATCAGCCTCTCACTCCAGAGTAACAACACTACCTTAAACCCTTGCCAGCTAAAAGAGGACTTAGGCTGTTACCAGGTACGATGTGGGTCTGCTGTTTGCCATTCAAATGTCTTCTCTTCTCTTCTATTCTCTCTTCCTTGCATCCTCCAAAGAATGTGCAAAAGCCTTCCATGCAGCTGGCTCCAAGCTGGTGCTCTGTGGGAGAGACGGTGAGAAACTGAGAGACCTGGTGCAGCAGCTTTCTGCCATGACCAATCACCGGAAGAACGTAAGTGCAGAAGGGGAGGCTCGTTGTCTGGCATGGCTGGGGTTTCTGTTCACCTTACAGAAGCTACAGAGCTGCTCGTGGGCTGTTCTGGTGGGTAATAGGAAAGTGCAGCTCTCTGCTTAGGGTTAGGTACTGCTGTAGGAGCTCACTGAGCTGACATGTTGCTTCTTGTAAAAAAGATACAAAAATAAGCCAGCTGAGAGACTCCTTGCCTTGTAATGGAAGTGAAAGTGTATGAGAGTGCAGAGTGCCCAGATCCCTCTGCACATGTATTTCATTTATTGAATCTGGAAAAGTGGTTTTCCTTCTGTTGGTTTTTATTTTGCACATCTAGTTCTGCTGACAGTGGCTAAGAAAGGTGTGTCTGGCTCAGGAAGACGACACGTGTTAAGGCTTTTTATTATTTAAGATGCATTATCTTTAATAAGACAGCAGCAGACTTTACTACTTGAGGAAGATCTTACTTGCCCCTTTCCTAGGCTCTCCTATAAGGAACAGGCTACAGGAACAGAGAGCACAACCTGCTTCTGTCCTGTGTTCCTACCAAATGGAACTGCTGTGTCTAATGGCACCAAGTTTGGGTGGCCCTGCTTCTGTACTGCCAGAGCTGGGAAATCCCATCATGAGCGTGAACAGACATGACATTCAGCACACCCTGAACTGGTCTCTTGCCAACTTGTGTTTATTTGCAGACACACAAACCTCACACTGTAGTATTTGACCTCTCGGACACTAAAACTGTCCTAAATGCTGCTGAAGACATCCTGAAGTACTTGGGCCACGTGGACATACTGATCAACAATGCAGGCATTAGCTTCCGAGGCACAATTGTGGACACAGGACTGGATGTGGACAAGAAAGTGATGGAAACAAACTATTTTGGTCCTATAGCCCTCACCAAAGGTACCCAGGGGGACAATGGCCAGCACCTTCTGCAGGCCAGTGCAACCAAGCACAGCTTAACTTCTCTTTGTAGTTGTGTTTGGTATGGTGCAGGGTAAGAGGGGAGGAAAGTTGGGTTTTATGGGCAGGCCTGAAGCTGATGCTTGGGCTTGATGGTTTGGGAAATACCTGGTTAGAGACACCACCTTGGTAAAACACCTCGTGACTGTGGTCTGGCAGGAACTTGGGACGAGCAATATGGTTAGTCTGTCTGATAAAACCCTGGAGAACACAGTAGGGTTCTGGGGAAGCTGTAGCTTTCCTAGGAAGCCTCTTTGGTTACAGAAAGTTCAGCCTGGAGGGTGCTGGCTGCAGGAATGGGAAAGATGTACTGGTGGGGGGAAAGAGCAAATCCTGGTGACTTTTCCTGTGGGAGATCAGAGCAACTACAGCAGCCTGGGTGCAGCCTGGCAGGCACGAGGAGTGTCCCGACTGCAGCTTCAGTCAGAGGCACCCTGTCCTATCCTCTGTGCCTTGCCCAAGCCCCACACTGAACAAGGATCTTGTCATTCACTTAGGCGTCTTTGAAAGCTCTGAAAGCATCGATTCTTGCCAGCAGTGATGGCAGCACTGTTGTTCTCAATGGGTCTTTTCTGTCTTTTGGTAGCACTTCTCCCCTCCATGATCAAGAGGAGACAAGGCCACATTGTGGCCATCAGCAGCGTTCAAGGCAAAATAAGCATTCCTTTCAGATCAGCATGTAAGTACCTCCACAGAGCTGGGGGAGACATATTTGGGGCACCAGACTGAATGAATACTTGGCTACTGCTTCCACATCTAGCTCTCTGTAGAGCTGGCTGCGTGCAGGGGAGGCAGAGCTGTGCATCATTCTAGTGTGGTCACAAGTCACTGACAGCTGTTGGAGGCACTCTCAAATACAAAATCATAGCCCAGTCTCGAAGTTGTTAAGGGATGGGGAAGAGAATATGTTTTCAGTGTCTTGAAAACAGCTTGATGGTCCTTTCCTAACACTTGTGAGTCCCTATAAACTTTCTGATTAATTCTTTGATGTTATTGCATTTCATCCTTGCTCTTTGCCTGGTTAATCTCCCTTAGAAAAGTAGGA
This sequence comes from Gallinula chloropus, assembly GCF_964237585.1. Taxonomy (NCBI): domain Eukaryota; kingdom Metazoa; phylum Chordata; class Aves; order Gruiformes; family Rallidae; genus Gallinula; species Gallinula chloropus. Next base: position 5,959,097 of record NC_140100.1, read on the forward strand.
CTTTTTTTTTTTAGTAAGTTTTGAAGTGCCATAGTACAAACAATGCCAAAACAAAAGCCTAAGCAGTGACCTTGATCCAGCAAACTCTTCGTGCTCTATCAGTTATGAGAAGTGATACTGGTGAGATTACTGGGAAAAGCCCTCTAAAAGATGGAGGAGCTAAAAGGACAGTGTTTGGCACATGAGCATGTCTAACCCACTGAAAATAAACATCCAAAAGCACAGTGGGGATGGTGTAAGTGGTGGGGCAGGATGCTGAGTGAGGGAGAGTCTGGAACAGCTGGGCCAGCTGATCTGGCAGATGATGTGGGTACAACTGCACCCAGAACTGAGTTCTGAAGAGCTCCCAGACCACTTGCACAGTGACCAGAGCCACATGGGCCCGGCAGCACGGAGCAGATGGGGTACAGAGCCTGTGCTCAGCTCTGTGCTGCTGCTGTCAGCCCTGCAGCTGTGCTGACGTGACAGCAGTCACAGTGGTACTGACCAAGTGAAAAAGGGAGCAAGTGAAAGAAGTTGCTCAGCCATTTAAGAGGGGAAATCCTGCCCTAGGCCACACTTCTCTACTCCTCTCTGCTTGTGTGATCAGGTTTTGACTTGTGTGCTCTGAACCTGCTCTGCAGGTCTGTAAGGCTCAGTGCATGTAGGCCAGCAGCATGCTCAGCTCTGCCCTGCACTGGCACTGCATCCCCCAGCCCCAGCCCCCCTTATCAAGCGCTCCCCAAGCCAGGCTCTGTGTCTCCTTTATCACAAGTGGGAGGCAGCTTGGGTTCACTCCACAGTCCTTTGGCACGGCAGGGATATTAAGCTCAGGATCCCAGCCAGTTTCCAACTGGAGTATTTACATTTTGCCTTCCTAAATTGCCTCTCACTCCTACTACCTGTTGCTGCCATTCAGTAAAAAAAAAACAACCAACCCTAGAAGTTGGAGAACAGCTGCTGGGCTGTTGCTGAGAAGTGACTGCACTGCAGTGAAACACCCATTCAGGGGATGAACCTTGCTCCTTCTCCTTAGTGCCCAGTCCTTTTCCTGTTTTCCAGATGCTGCCTCTAAGCACGCTACCCAGGCCTTCTTTGATTGCCTACGAGCAGAGGTGGAGCAGTATGACATCGACGTGACGGTGATAAGCCCTGGATACATTCAGACAAACCTCTCCCTCAATGCTGTAACAGCAGATGGATCTCGCTATGGAGGTGAGAGAGGATTTTGTGCCGTGGCATCTAAAACATCTCCACCTCACTGAGTTACTCCAAAGTGTGCTTGTATCATGCAGGCTCTGGTGGGGACACAGGTTAGCCCTGGAGTATAGAAGACAACTTTGGATGCAGGGTGGGAACAGTAACACACAAAAATCAGCCTTCCTAGACAGCAGCTACTCCTAGCCCAAACTGCCTGTGCTCCCTGGTGTAAAAACCAAAACCACACCAGCAGCCACATGCAGTTAGAACAGTGTTGCTAGGAAAGGTACTTAAGTTGGGCTTACCTGTTGGTGCTTACTTGGTTTTCCTTTGGCAGTGATGGACAAGAACACCGCTGAGGGACAGACAGCCGCAGAGGTCGCTCAGGTGGTTCTCAGTGCAGTGGGACAGAAGAAGAAGGAGGTGCTTGTAGCCGGCCTGATGCCCTCCCTGGCCATCTACCTGCGAAACCTCTTCCCCAGGCTCTTCTTCACCTTAATGGCAACTAGAGCAAGAAAGGAGAGGAAAGCAAAGGACTCTTAGAGCTCAGCTCCTTCGGGAAGTAACTGCAGGGAGAGGCCACCCCACTGCAGTTCTGCTGGGACATCAACAGAGGTGCTCCTGAGAAAAAAACTTTCTCAAAAAGCTACAACGTACCATGGAGAATGGGTAACAGCTTCACCCACCCTGGGGCAGGCCCACATTTGGAAGACAACGCCTAAACCTCACCTGAGGAAGGGTGCTCAGACTGGGGGAGAGCTGAGGCTGCAGGGGAGGGTAACTCAAGGGAACACACTTTGCAGTAGGGGAGGCCCATGTGCTGGAAGCCAGGACCTCACTCCAGGCAGGCTCAGCTTTACCAGCCTGCTACAAACAAAACCCCTGGTTTGCCTTCACATGAGCCGATCTTCACTGTCCCCATCCCACAGCCTCTCTGAAATACAGTCCTCCATGATCAGTGTCTCCTTCACACCCCTTCCAGTCTGATCTAGAACATGTTGCTTGAAATGGAAAACCTCCCTGAGCCTCTGCTTGTTAACATGCCAAATCATCTGATACGTTAATAGGAAATAAAGTCCAGTGCCACTTTTAAAGAAATAACTGATGTAAAATACAGGTTTTATCTGGCAATTCCTTTGCTGCCTGACTCATCCCTTGCTGATGGACAGGGACATTTAACTCCATGCTGCCTGATGGGATGGTATCAACCCCAGCACCAGTTAATGCAGGGGAAGCACTGAGCAGGGAAGGCAGCGCAGACAGATGTGCTGCTGCGTGTACGTCCTGCAGCACAGAGTGGGTGCAACTCTCCAGGCACCAGGCACTGTCTCCTGGCAAGCAGAGATTCTGTGTGCATTGGGTGGGCAGTAAAGGAGACAGCCCCTCAGTTCTCATCTGTTTTAAAGCAATCACAGATGATAATTAGGATCCCATCCAGAGGGGGAACGATACTCGTTTGGTCAGATACTCCCAGGAGTCTGCCGGCATGCCGTATGCCATTCATCACCCCTTCTCACATGAGGAGTACTCACACTACCAGGCAAAAGGAGTGGCTGCACAGAGGTGATTCAGTAAGGACACAAATGATCTTTGGTAACTTAGACCTGAAACAAACCCTGCCAGCAGGAGCTGAGTTCCAGAGCCCTGCTGCCACCTCCACACACTTCCCAGCACTTCCCATTCATACTGCCTTGTATGTCCTGCCTGCACATGCACCTCTGATGAGAACTAAACTGCTATAAAAGGAATACTTTGTTCCCCTTCAGCTCACAGGTCATGCTAGAGGAAGGAAAAACAGGTGTAGTCTTCTGCTAGTTTACAGTAGATGGTGTAAGTCCCCACAGAGCACTCACCACACCAACCCTCCTGTTACAAGTGTGCAGGCTCAGCAGCACCTTCTTCAAAAAGCCTTTTCTTGATCACTACAGCTTTATAAATGATCTCTGAGAAGCCATCCCAGACAGTGACCCAGATGTGTTTAATGATGTTAAGGCTGCTGCTCAGCTCAGACATCCTCTGCCATTTCTACTGTGGCCAAGGTTGCAGGTAGGTTACATAAAACCTCAGGTTGAAACTCCCAAGTCGAAGCTTGCAGGTGTTTGTACCCTTTCTCCTGTTGAGACAGGAAACCAAGGCATTACCTTTGCTCCAGCTCCCCAAGAGGAGTCCCTGCAAGTGTTAGTTGTGCTTTTCCTTTTGTGTTTTGCCATGTTCAGGCCCTTCATTTCTTGGCAAAATAATCAGCCAGGCTCCTCCAGCTGCCCCCTCCTCTGGTGTTTCAGGTCACAGGGAAGGACTGAGAGGGCACCTTGGTTTCTGTGTTACCATCCAGAGGGGTGCAGCGCATCAGGCCTGAGGAAAAAAATGATGTGTGGGAGTTACTGTAGTGAGTTACTATTTGAAGTACAGCTCCAAGGCAAGAGGTTACTGAGAGCCTGCACACTCCCCTCTGAGAGCAAATTCCCTCTGTGACAGGAGGAATGTAGCACACTCCCTTTCAGAGCTCCTCCGGAACGGGGCTGTCGGAAGGGAGCTGGTCCCTGGCACGGGGGAGGCAGAGGCTGACCCCAAGGCCCCACAGACACCACCCAGCACGTGGGATGCAGCAAAACACGCAGCCCTCAAGATCCCTCCTTCTCCCCAGGGCCATTAGAGCACTGACTTAATAGCTTGGATATCACTAAGCATTTTAGCTAATCATCACCAATATTAATTGGAAAACCAGCTCCCCCCACCACCTATGTCCTCTCCTCATCAGAGCAGAGCAAAGGGTGTGTTTTAACACAGACCTACCTATCATCACCACTGACTTTTCACCTTTTCTCACAGTGAGACAACATAGGAGACTCTCATTTTAAACTCAAGCCTCCCATGCAAGCTGTGCATTCAGGGAGCCTATGGCAGGTCAGTCCTTCCACCACAGTGATCCTACCAGGCAAGGGAAAGCCTAACACAAAGCGCCTGGGACCTCCGAGGTGAAGAAAAGGAACAGCCTTGCAAATGATTCCACATTGTTTAAAAAAGGAGCAGCTGTGTCTTGTGTGTGGCTGGTGCCAGGGTGTCGCAGGGCTTTCTGCAGCAATGAAGTACGTGACAGCTACAGCAGATCTGCCACTAGGCTAAAATCCATCCAGTAAACGGGACTTTAAGGACAGCATCAGGACTGGGAAGGCAGCCTGCCCAGCAGTCCTGGCCCAACTGCAGCATGATGAAGTAGCTGCATTTCTCCCCTCCTCTCTGCCAAGGCAACTGTACATTGTTGCTATAAATAGAAACACTCTGGATCCCAGCTTCTTCTTCTTTTCACCTTGGAGGTAGACGACTCAGCAAAGAGCTGTTGTCACCTAGACATGTCTTGATGCCACTGGGGCTTCCTCCAGCCCATCTGCTTGCCCAGGTACAGCCGCCTGCATGGGTGGCAAACATACATGCTCCCAACTCCCTGCAAAGCCCGTCTGCCCAGCACACACACGACTGGGATGTGTGCCCTGTGAACACAAAAGCTGTGTCAGCAGAAAAGCACGAGCTGGAACCGCGGCCAGGAAAAGCCCACTGCAGTCTGGAAGGGAGGAGGAGCTCTTGGTGCTGTTGCAATTTATAAAGATAAAGATAGAACTACTGAATTCGGTTTCTGACCTCGTGAGACTCCCTGCCAAGGTCAGCGCTTGGGCTGTGGAGGTCAGACTGCAGCCACCACTGAAGCAAGCAGGGCACCTGTATGCATTTGCAGGCAGTTTTATTACAGGGCTTTGCTCTTGTATTCCAGTGGCAACAGTGGAAGCTGTGCCAAGCCACACCTATTTTCTGTCTGGTAGGAGGAGATTAAAGGCAGCAAGCTTGTCTCTGTGCCACTGTCCTGTGGCACATCTCGCAGCACAGTAAACGCTTCCCGTTCTACCAACAAGAGCTTGACAGTTTTGAACTAAAAGAGGAATTATTGCACAGGATGGAATTCCAGAACCCCAGGGAACACATTTACAGGACACCATCACGTGGATGCCTTGTGGCAGTAGCAGGCAGCTCCAGCAGTGTGTGTTCTGGGCAGGAGCAGGGGAGCTGCACAGCGAGGTCACAGCCACCCGTGTCTGCGGCGCTAACAAAGCACAAGGGTAGGACAGCTGGACTCCCCCTCCACAGCTGCTCTTGGCACGATGTGTTTCACTGGGGATGGGTCTACACAAGGAAGAACCTGTAGCAGAACGTGTTTGTACCTGAACACATAGTGTTAGCTCCATTGTTCAGAGAAGTACTACTTGGAGGCAGCAGAGTGTTTGGGCACCGTTAGTCCCAACCATCAGGGTTGAGGCAATTACCACAAAGATATAAACACTGGGTAACCAGTGAGCCCTCTCCCAGGAAGCAACACTAAACAAGCAAGAGGGAAACCAACACTCTACAGCTATTCCTGTGGAAGTAACGTCTGTGAGGTAACATGGACGCTGCTGCCATGTGCAGAGGACAAGAGGAGTATCAGGTCTGTGTGTGAGCGTGCGTGAGTAATTACCACCGCCGGAGCCCTCGGAGCAAAGTTCCCACCAGCTGGAAGCACACGGTAAAAGGGCACTATGATAACAGCAACAAGAGAGCAAAAGCATTTGAAATTCTCATCCTTTAATGGTCAATGATAACTTCTGGCTGGTTCTGTGTAATACAATTAAACAATATATTTAAATGTTTCCAAAAAAAAAAAAAAAAGGGAAAAAAAACCCCGAAAGAAGCTCCTGCACCCCCTCTTCCTACAGCCTAAAGCTTTCCTTCACCGACATCCCGCTGCTGGACTGGACTCCCATGGCCTAACATAACAGCTCTCAAGCCACCACACATCCACATCTTAAGTGTAACGAAGAACTGAAAAACCTTGGTGCACCAATGATGTGTTATTTTAAAAATAACAGCTCTATTAAACCAAATCCTTCCCAGTCTCCACTGCTTCTCAAAGAGGAAAAACAAAATGTTACTGTGGGAGTCTTAATACACTTGTCTTTGTGGGTTGCTCTCTTCCCTGCTGAAGTCATACAGCATAGAGTTCATAGATCTTCTTTACACAGTACACCAGGGCAGCGAGTGCTATCGTGTTGTGCAGTCTCTTTCTGTGCAGGTCGTCCTTCCTCACCAGCACCACGGGAGTGGAGGAGGTGAGCGTATGCAGGGGCAGGCGGGAAAGTTTATAGGCATCGTACTCTACTTGGTACTTGCAACAGGGATCAAATTGCCAAGAGATACCATAAAGGGTGCAGCAAGCCACGCTCAGCACACCAGCAGGCAGGGAGATGTAGTGAGAATAATCTACTGGAAGTGCCAGAGGGGTGAAGAGACAGGTGGTGCCCGCTAGCACGGCCGTCTTGTGCAGGCAGTTCCCGACAGTGATCCAGCGGGCCGTCTCATCCCCAATGCGAGTGGGCTCTATCACTATGTACTTGTACTGAGCTTCCAGGGCCTGCTCCAGCTCATACTCAAACTGGTCCTGAGCGTTCTCTCCGTTGTAGATCTCATGCACGATGTAACAGTCCGTGGAGGACAAGGTGACCCTGTTAAGAGGAAAAGCAGAATTAAAACTACAGCGCTTCAGGACAAGCTTGTCACCTACCTGGCTGTGAGAACGGGAGGGAGCAGCCCCCAAAGTGAGAGCAGCCCCTCGGTCTGTCACTGCCTCTGTTCAACAACAAGCAGCTCCTTTGACTCAAGATTCATTTCCCATCAGCTAATTATGCCTGTGGTACGTGAAGTGATGCCAAAATGAGGCAGCCTATTTGTCCTTACCTTTCCCTAACTTGGAGTAACCAGAACATTTAAAGAAATTAGCATCTTGTTAACAGCCCTGAAATGGTTCCTCAGGCTGATTCCCAAGCAGCTTCCCCAGAAATACTGGAAATACCAGTATAGACCCCAGGACCACACTGCATCAACCAACAAACCACGGAGATGTAAGGAGTTCCCATAGAACAGACAGACCAGCAACTCCTCTGTCAAGAGGGCACTGGAAGGGTTTCAGGAAAGGAAGCACCTTCAGATGAAAACGTTTGCTTTCTCCCCACAGTAACTACCTCTGCCACTGACACAGCTTGCTATTTAGTCCTCCAGAGTAAATACAAACTAGTAAATCCAGAGTAAATCCAGCAGGGATGGCCAGAGAACACTGCTGGAAGGGAAGGTGAAGAGCTCTTACAGACTGAGTCACTCCCTCTCTTGAAATGGGGCGCAGCACAGCAGGGGAAGCACACGTTCTTTGCTGGTAAAGCCTCTTGGAGCAGGCTCCCCACTTACAGGGGTATGGCAAAGGTTTGCACAGCCCCACTTGAGCAGCAGCTTTTAGCTACCTAAAAACCACATCACTTCCCATCTTGCCTCCACCCTCTTCACACACATCACCTTTAGGCGCAGCTACATTAACATAACAGACTGTTAAGAGATGGACTACGACTGTGTATCCGTACCAAGAGAGCATAAAACTGATCCATTAGAAGGCAAAATCCTCCTCCCAAGCAGCAGAAATAGCTATTTCTGACATACTTGCACTTAACCAGAACAAAACTGAGCACGTGGCCTCTCAAGGATAAAAATATCTAGCAGATTCCTTGGGCGGAAGGAGAACAAATCACACAGATATTTGACCTGATCACAGCAGACAAAACAACCTCATCCCAACAGCATTTAGACCCAACCCTCCCAATGCTGGGAGGAGAGGCACTGCTGAAATGGAGAATGAAGCCAGTGCTTTCCTACAGTGGTACTTGTGTGCACGGACTGGAAAATAAGGGGCAGAAAAACACACACACTCCCAAGCTGCTGCGTTACCAGACGGTGCCCTTAATGTGCAGCTCCATTCATGCTGCAAAGGGAGTCGTGCAGCAGCCATCTGTAATCAAGGATATTGTTAAATTACAAGCTGCTGCCCCAAGTAGCTGCTTTTTGTGAGCAGCAGCTAACAGCAAACAGCAGGACCCAAGATGCAGCAGCCTCTCTCAAAGCTGAGTAATAAGCAGTTTCATTAGAAGTCTGGCTGGAATTTATATAAACTACAAGAAAAAACTCGACTTACAAGTGAGTTATTGAGTCCTCTGCAGTGTGTTTTCCCCCTGGCCTGGTCAGGGGTAGAAAGAAAAACAAAAATCCACCTGGATGCTGTGCATGCCAGGAGCTGCTTCGCTATCTGGAGAAATATAATTAACTCCTTCAGCACAGGATGTGGTGGGCTCTGACATTCTGTAGTGAACTGGCAAGTACATAATGAAGAATTCTGAAGGACAGCACTTGTCTAAAAATTCAAGAGTACTCCATCTTTAATATCTAAGCTTATCAGCTACCACTAGAGTCCTTATCAAAGACTAAGTGAAGCAGGTGCTGCACTGATGGGTAAAGGACACAGCTGGTAACAGTTCCTGCCAAGGATTTTTTCCTTGATGACAACTGTTCCACAAACAGCTTCTTCCAAATCAGAAATTCCAGTTTCACTATAGGAGACATGCTGAGAATTAAGGTAACTCTCTAAAACACCAAAACCAGACTGTGTTAAACCACTTCAGGCATAACGACTTCAGGGGAAAACTATTGCCAAAAGATGTTTTCAAGCTGGAAGCTGACCCAAAACTAACATAGCCCTCCAGATAAAATTAGTGTTTCCAACCAAGGAGCATTTTCTAACACCCAGGAACATGAAGTGTGGGTCTGGAAAACAGAGAAACAGAATTCAAATGCAACTAAGAACTCTGCAGAGGCTTGGGAACAGCACAATAGCCTAGTCACCCTAGGATCTCCCTGCCATCACTGGGAAAACACAAGTGAAGCAAGCTTATTTCCTCTCTACCTGTGGAAGAGCCCCAAGAAACCGGGCTCCTAACTCTAGGAATTAAGTGAAGTAACTACATTACACAGGACTCTCCAGGCTCAGTGTCAGGACAGGTAGCATTAAACCATCAGCCTCATTTCTTCTTGCCCAGATCTTGCCTGTTCTTCCCTCTGAATGCCCCTTCTCTCCTTCCACCACGACCTACATGAGTAGAGCTGTACCACTAGCAACAGTCACCCATCAATGAGAGCAGGAATCCACCAGACTCTGGTGAGAGGCAGTACTGCCCATCTCTTCTGGGATCTTTTGGTTTGCCAGGCTCTGGGGCTTTAAAACAATAAAGTGAAGAAAAGCACAACCCTCCTGAGCCAAAACAAGCAGAACTTAGAGTATGTTCTGTTGAAAAGCAGCACTGAGACATAAACCACACAGCAGCTCCATCGCTGGTGGGGTCTGGCCCCCCAACTACGCTGCTTCTCCAAGTCAGTCCTGTAACATGGGAATAAGTCTCCAGCACAGCACAGAAGCTGCAAATGGCAAAATGGTGAACCCAAAAACAAAGGACAAAGTAAAAAAAAAAGTAGCTGCTTGAACAATGGGACACATCAGGAGTCAGCAAGGCACACACAAAGTCCCCATTTCTGTCACAGAGGAGCTGGGGCTTTATCACCAGTTATTTCCGCACAAGAACTGGGAGGCTGAGGACTGGTTTGTTTCCAGAGGATACAGAGAGAGACACAGAGATGAGATACGTGTGCTTGAGGAGGGGTTAGAACTTGCTGGAACGCAGAGTGGGATTGAGGATCTCAGTCCAGAGAGGGAAATCTCTCCTGACACAGCCTTTCAGTTCAACACAGCGGCTGCACACAAACAAACCCAGTCAAAGCAACTGGATTTGCTCAAACACTGGAGGTTATGGAGTTTGCCTTTTGGAGCTTGTTCCCCACCCCCCCAGAGATGACAAACAGAAATGCAGAGCTATGCAATCGACTCCAAGCTGGCACCCACCAGTTGGGAAGGGTGGTGATTCTGTATCAACTCCATTTTACTTACAAGACCAGTAAATAACCAGCATCAGAGAGGATGCAGTTCCAGAGGTTATAAAATGCTGCCACATGCCCAGGAGCCCAGCATGCTGTTTACTACACAGACCAAAGCCAGAAGCAGTTGTTAACATGATTCTCCCCACCCCAGAAGAGAGGGCTACACCAAGAACTTGTCCCCCTGTTCTATAAGAACAGTTCTGGGCCTTATGTGCACCTAGTTTGTTCTACCACAGCTCCACACATCCTATTCTTGGGAAGTTTTACGTGTCCCATTCCTGCTGCAAGCCCCATGGATAGATACAGGAATGTCACAGAACTCAGTTATTCAGCATAGAAAAATGAAAATAACTTTAAATCACTGGTGTAAAACGTTGGTATTGCCCAAGTTATAAACAAGGAATCAGTTGTTAACAGAGCTACAACCAGCAGGAGGGGCAGAAGTGTCTGCCTCAGCTATAGGGCAAGTTTCAAATTACCTCTGGATTATCTTCCTAACATGGGAATATCAGAGAGCACCAGGAGAGGGGTGCTGCAGCTGGCAGAACAATAGCAACTCCAGCTGTTTCCCAGTTGCAGCCCTCAAAGCAGCTCAGTCTCTTGGCCTCCAACTGGGAAGCAGTCTCCCAGCTGCCTCCTGAAACCAGCAGCCTGTCTGTGAAATGTCAGTTCTCACTGGAGAATCTTGATGGATGAAGAAATAAAGACCCTGCTAAGGAGGAGACACAGTGACCCTCAATGAGAAAAGACCCCAAGTTGTGCCAGCTGCCAACTGGCAAAAAGAACAAATGTCAAGAGTCCTGAAAATGGGGTAGATGCTGGAAGAAACCCCACATCCTCCTACCACTGTCCACTTGCAGGGGAGAATGGCCACACCTCACCAGTGTGCTGCCCTCAGCCTAAAGGTGTTCCTCCATCTGCCAGACTTTTGGCACAGGTTTCAAGTCATCCAGCTCTCTCATGTCTGCAAAATGCCCAGAATCACAGTTAGAACCACTCTCACTCTGCACAAAGTGCAGGTACAGTTCTCAGGTTAAAAACAAGTTCTTTTAAAACCCTTCCCATAACACACAGGTTAAGAATGTTTTTTTTTTTTTTAAAGGAAGCATGTTCCTGGACAGCAGCATTGCTCAGAGCACCAAACACACCTCAGATTAACTGTAAGTCAAGAGCAGTCTGATCAGCAGTAAAAAAGAAAGGAGAGGCTTGTGGCAGTGTGATAACACCTGTCACACAGCAGCACACACACCATCCAGTTCAGCAGCACCACTGAGGGAACTGATGCTGGCTGTGCAAGGGAGCTGGAGAAAAAGGACATTACTGATGGCCAAAGCACTGCCTGGGGTCATCATTAGCATCTCAGGCAAGCTCAGTCAATGCATGACAGATAAAAACCTTAAACTTCTCTTCCCCCACACAAATCCTTCTTGAAATTCAGTTTAATTTCAAGATTAAGGTACAAGCTGTGGTCTGGCTTTCGCTGTCAGTGGAAATACTCCACCTCAAAGTCATAGTCAGCAGTGTATTCTTCTACCCAGGAGAGCTCAAGGATATGGAGTACAGAAGGTGCCAACACATCTGAGCTTAAGCCTCTGAAGAACTGTTCTTCTGCTGAACATCTGCACAATGCCCTGGTCTCAGGCCACAGCTGTGAGGCCTGTGGCTTTAAGAAGGCCACTCTCAACATGCTGTCAGCACAGGCATCAAAGCAGAGGAAGGACAGCAAAAGCTCAGCAATAAAGCTGGACTTGTGGTCACAAGATGCACCTTCACTACAAAAAGCCAACAGGAGAACGTAGGTGAGAGATTCAGGCACTATTGGTAAGGGCAGACAATGCTGAAGACAACATCACCAGGCTGTAAGGGAAAGCTCCAGCCACCAGATGAAAAGGAGAGGTCAGTTTTAAGTTAACTAACAATTAGCCAGGCTAATGGAAATAGGTCAATCACAGCTGTGAGCAAACGGACTACCAGCGATCCGAGCGGTGCAGGGAGTGAAAGAAGAGACCTCTTTAAGGGTGCAGGGAAGCCAATGCAAGGAGCAGGGATGACATTAAAGCTGTTCTTTCTGGAGTTTGTTAGAACATCTCCCAGGGGAACAAAACACCATTCTGTCTCGTGTCCTGGCGGTCGCTGTGCTGAACCCTCTACAAAACACACTAAGCACAATCCAGTGCCTGTTCTGTACAGAAAAAAACTTGGGTTAGTCCACAGATTAACAATTCCCCATAGACAAGTCTCCATTAAAGAGTCTATCCAGAACGAAGGAAAACAAATATTTAGTTGGTTCTCTGCAATGTTTGGGGTTATTTTGTTTAACTGTATTATTTCACCACCAGAGCAGCAGCTGGAGCTCACAGCCAACATCCTCCACTATTTATGTCCTTACATTCAGTCTCATTGAGGAAAAGGCTTTTTTTACTAATTACAGACTTCCTTCTACCAGTAAAGTTGGTTATGAAGGGAGAAAGTCCAGCAACTCTGTGGAGGCTGTATTTTTTAATGAAAGCCGGTCTAGTCCCAGAGCAGACAGGATTTTATTCAGCACTGAGTCTCCTTGCACCACCTCCCAACACACAGATGCCTTTTAGACCAGCTGGCTGACAAGTATAAAAACTCCTTGAAGCAGCTCATTTATGAGGAAAACTGGATTAGTGTGTTCAGTTCAAAGGAACGTGTCTTTGGACGTGTCCTGCCCAGCGTAGAGAAAACTGTGAGTATTCACGGTGTAAGAAACACGTCATGGGGTGATGACATCAGGTCCCTCAGCCCTGCCCTGGACACAACTCATGTGCCAGCAGCCAAACTAGATCAGTGGGTGCGATTTAGGATGAGGCACAGCTCAGCAGCAGAGGCCCAGTCATGCGTATCTCCGGCTCCACAATGGCAAGGAAGAAGCTGTACCCAGCTGACATCACCACACACCTATGAGAAGTATGGCCCTTCCATCACGGCCACAGGAGATGATGACACCTAAAGGAACCACTGTGTGTTGAGAGGGATTGTGAAAGGCTGGTCAAGGGGTGTAGCTGTTGTTCTGCTACATCACTTCGGTGCTTCTTGCTTTCTTCAGCTGCACAGCTCCCATTGCCAAGGGAAAAAGAAGACCTGCTGCAGGTTCACAGAGTAACTCATGCTTATGAGTAAGTATTTCTGCTCCTAAGATCAAGAGCAATCACAGCTCAAAGAAACCCACTTCAAACTGCGATTGCCCTACAGCTCACAGATTACACTGCAAGGTAACAACTGGCTTGTAAGCCTGCATCAATTTTCATCCTGGCACAATAATTCTCACTGATACTAAGTACTCTTTTCCACCTATTTGTTTTTTTCTTCCCTTCTGCTGGGAGGACGGGTGTGCCACACAAAAGCTGCCTGCCTGGCGCTGCGGCAGGTGCCAGCACTGGGTGCAGACAGCTTGACCACTACACCGCTGAGCTCTTGTGGTATTCTTAGTTGTTTATATAAACTACACTGATGCAGTAATTCCATTGGCTCTTCCAGTTCAATTACTTCTAAATTCCCTGAACGCAGGCGGCGTTCCTGCATTTCACACCAGGGCCAGAATTTTAAGAGCTACTTGTGGCTCCCCTCAGCTGCATAAAGATTCAACACCATCATAAAAACACCCCCAAAACCCCAAATAAAATAAACCAAAACCAACCGAAAATCAACAAAACCGACTAAACACCAATTGCTGAGTTACAGCAAGGGAACAAAATGAAGCCAAAGCCACAGCAAAAGTTAAAAGAGGGTTGAGGGTCGGTAGGTAAGGCAGGAGGACAAAAGAAAACTCCCAACAGAAACGCACCAGCTTTCTGCAGCTGCCGGTTACATCAGTCAGCCCTGGGGCACAACAGGGGAAATGCCCACGTAAGGAAACACGGGGTTTACCTGGGCATTTCGAGCAGGGAGAGAACTGCCCGCACAGTATTTTCAAGCGGCTCAACGAGATTTTCCTCCGTCTCTTACCCCCAACCCCACCCCCGTTTTCAAGTTCTGACTCCCGAACTTCCCCACGGGCGGTCCCAGCCGCTCCTCGGAGCGCACAGAGCCCAGGGCAGCGTCACCCACCCAGCTCCCCGCCGGCACCCGCAGGGCAGCGGCCACCCGCGCCCGGCCCCCGCGGATCGGGGGAGCGCGGCGGCTCCTCGCCGACCCCCTGGAGCGGCCGGGACCGCAGCGGCCGCCCGCAGCAGGAGGTCACCCTGGAGGACTCGTCGCTGCCCTCCACCGCCTTTTAAAAATAGCCGTGGAAGGAGGTTCCCCAGGGCTGGCCCTCCTCCCCCCCGGCCCCGAGCGCCGCATCCCCGCGGCGGGAAAGGCGGCAGCCGCCGCCGCCACCACCCCGCGGGCCGCGCTGACCTTCCCCAGCCCCCTCCACAGCCCCGCGCCCGCCCAAGGCGGGGGAGCGCCGGCCCCGGCGAGTCCCGCTGCCCCGGCCGCACCTCAGCGGAGCCGCGTTCTCCCCCCCCACACACCCCGCCCTGCCCGGCCACGCTCCCCTCAGCGGGGTCCCCGCCCTTGCCCCGGGGTCGCGGCGAGCCCCGTGCGGGCGCAAAGCGGCCTCCTCCAGCTCCCTGCCCGCCCGAGGCGCCCCGGCAGCCCCGCACCCTCCTCCCCAGCCGCAGCTCACCTCTCCCGGCCGCCACCGCTGTTGGTGCCGCCGGGGCCAGCGCGCCTCCTTCCCCACGCCGCCATCTTGGAGACACTCGGCTCGCAAATGTCTCCGCCAAGGCACCCCGGGCCCGCCGCGCCGCCCGCCGGGAAGCGCAGTGCGCGGGGCCGCTGGGACCGCTCCGCCGGCCGGGCCGAGCCCATGCGCGGACTACAAGTCCCGCCGCGCCCCGCGCCGCCGCCTGGCCGCGGAGGCCCCTGGGACGCGTAGTCCCCTCGGCGGGCGCGGGGGTGGCGGGGCTGGATGGAGACTGGGCCGGGAGCCCGGGGTGCGGCCGCCCGACACCAGCCACCGGCTGCGGCGGGCAGAACGACCCCCAACTCGATCCCCGCTCCCGGCCTCTTCCGCCGGCGCGCCCCAAGAGGAACGGCCCGGCCGTGGGAGGAGCGCCGCGGCGAGTCCCGGCCTGCCCCGCGGCCCCCGCCGTGACGGGGTGGGTGGGGTGCGGCCGGGGATGCGGCCTCTGCCGCTGCGCCCTGGTTCGGGCCGCGGAAGCGGCGGTGGGCGGGCGCGGAGCCCGCTCCTGGTGAGGGGCAGGAGCCGTCTGGCGGCGTGAGCGCTGCCGTGTCTTCCTGCTCGCCAAGAAACACGCGAGTTCCGCTGGCAGGCGGAGCAGGAACGGAGACCTGAGAGCAGCAGCTCCCGGGGAAGGGCGATGGGCCTTTGGGGCGTCAGTTTAGCCCCCCTCGGCTCTGAAAATAGAGCAGAGAACGGAGAAGTGCCTCAAATGCTGCCCCTTCGAGGAGTGACAGTGTACAGCCAAGCACGTCGCCATCACATGAAATGTGGGTGTGCCCCCGTCACCGGCTCCCCTGCAGCAGCTGGTTTGGGGGGGTGGCCGGAGCCCCCTCAGTCTCTGGTCCAGGGACAGATCCCCAGCACTGCAAGGTCACCCAAGGGGAACCTGTGCTGGGTGCTTGGGCAGCATATTTTGGGGATGCTTGTGCAGCTCCAGGGCCCTCCCTAGCTCCGGGTTGTGTCTCCTCCCAGGAGAGGAGCCTTTTCCTCAGGAATTAGTTTTCCCTTGGCAAACAGCAGCTCCCTGCTCCACGGAACAAGCCCTCCTCCGGCCTGACAGTGCATTTCAGAGGGGAGCAGTGCTGCCTTTGCACCTCCCATTCCTAGAAAAAGGCCCCTTTTTGACAAGGTTACATCCAAGTGATGCACCCCGAGTACAGAGAACAAACCCATGGCTGCCTCCACCTTGCCAGGCATCACCAGGCTGCTCTTCCAGACCGCAGGGCCCTCCTTTGGGGGAGGTGGCTCTTTAATGGTGGGGAATGATGCATTTGCCTGAACAAGAGGTGTTTGGGAAGCATGCCCAGCCTGGCAGAACGTGCGGCTGAGCGGCAGCATCGCTGGGACAGGCCGGAGCATCGGACCGTCTGGAATGTGGAATGCAAACAGCGTGTTACCAGCAACAGCCCAGCTGCCTGCTACAACCCAAACCTACTGTGCTGGCTCATGGGAGGAGCAAAATTGCAGCCCAGGAGCCACTTGTCACGTTGGGTCACATCATAACTGTAAATAAGCCGGGCCCCTTCTCCCCCCCATGCAAACCCTGGCACTTCCAGCTATTGAAATTCCAGCCTCAGCCTCTGTAGCTCGCACCCAGCTTTGGGAAGCGACATAAACACGCTGTGCTGGGAACCCAAACACTCAGGCTGTGGTCCCAGAGCACTGGCCCCAGGAGGGAAATGCAAGTGCCTTGTGTTCCTGTGAGTCACCTGCCTGCCCTGCTCTTGCCCAGCACAGCAGGGAACAACTCCTCTGGCTGAGCTATTGAAATGTTTTCAAACACCTCACACTGATGAACGCAAAGGTTGAGTTCCTGCTCACCAGCGGCTGCAGTTGCAGGGTAACTCCCAAACTCCCAGGACCAGAGAGCATGAGCAGGGGCGGATCAGCCAGCTGAGGAGAGGAACTGGTTGTGAGCCCACTCACCTCAAGCTCCACACAGTCACCATGAGGTCAGCCAGCCCCATGACCCGAAATAGAATTCAACAGCTTCAGCCCGTGCCTCCCTGTTCATCTGCATGCCAGGCTGGCCTGGAACCTGGCTCTGAGTGGCTCTGTGAATGGAGAAGGGTGAGCAGGCAGCACTCATGTTAGGCCATGAAGACAGGAGTGGCTGGTCACAAGAAGCTGAGGCCAGCACCAGCACTGTGACCAGGGTGCCCTTATCCTGCACCTACCAAGCGCCCTAAGGACCTTCCATCCCCCTCCACCCCCTGAATAGGCTCCCTGCACAAGATCCTCTTCCTCATGAGAAGGCGGGGAGGCTCCCCTCCATCTTTCAGCAGGAAGGTTAGGTAATAGGAGAGTAGCTGCTGAGTACACCAACTTCTGCCTTCCCTCTCACTGAAACAAGGCAGTAAAAATCACACCCTGGACACGGGCTGGAGAGCAGAGTGTTTGCCAGGACCTGTGAAACAGGCTCTCTGCCAAAATGTCACAGGCCAGCAGTGACAGAGCTGGGGACACCTGAGGTCCCCTGGTCCCCAGGCACCTCCTCCTGCCACCCACCAAGTGTGGCACAAAGAACCACCCTGGGCCATTTAAGCCACACTTTTTATTGTATTCCATGCAATACGTTCATGTTTTATAGTATGACAGAGGGAGAGATAGAGATAAATGTTAGACATAAACAAAAGCAGAAAGGTCATTTGTAACAGGTCCTGAGAAGGAAAGGCACATTGTAACCACCGAATTCAACAGAATGGAAAGCTTAGACAGAGGAAGACAATGCTGGAAAGCTGATGAGGGAGGGAGGGGATGTTTCAAGTTGGGTGGTGTGGAAGCAGGTTTGACAGCAATCTGCATGTCCCCACCCACCAAGGTCTGTAGTTCTAATGGGATTTGGGGCCTCAATATTCAATCAAACCGCTTCCACACTCCCCTCGTTAGAGAGTCCAGGATCCCCAACTCCTCCAGGCTTAGTCAGCACCAAGGGGCAGCACAGGACTCTGAAAGCTCCATCCTGCAGTGAGGAGCTGGGAAAGGGTGGCTGGTGGTGAGGCAGGAGGAGGGGGCGGGCTGCCTGACACCGAGGAGCCCCGAGCCTTCTCCCACTCGGCAGTGCCAGATCACAGGAGCAACATGGACCGTGGCATCGCTGGCAACCTGTGGGTATTGCTATTCAGGGACATCAGAGCCCACGGGAAGGGAAGGCAGGAGCAGAGGATGGGTAGAGAAGTGAAACTGTTGGCACGGGCACTGGCACATGTCTCCATGGGGTCAGGCACCGGAGGGAGTGTAGCACCTCGAGAGGAAGCAGCAGTGAACCCGTGTGCTGTGCCTGATGTAAGGCACCAACCCCCGCCTGGGATCAGCACCGGGAAGCACCATGTTCCTGCCAGAGCAGCATGAAGGGCTCCAGGGCTGGGCTTGGACACGGGGACCCTGCCAGGGCAGTGACCGCAGCACACCCACCAGCAAGCTGCTCTCACACAGCTGACACCATGGGGATGAGCACAAATCCAAGGCAGAGGCTCGCAGCACTGAGCTCATGCTATTGCCCCCACACAGCAAGGAGAGACACATCTCTTCCAAGCACCCAGTCCTGCTGTGATAAAGACACAACAGTGTCTTATCTTGGCTTGCAGGAGGGGAGACGGTTCAGCTTCACCTTGAGATCAGGAGCAGGGAGGGTTCTGGCATCACTTGGCCGTAACAGACCCAGCCTTGCTCTGGGAACTAGATTTTGAAGTGTGTTTTGCATGTTAGAGAGTGAACTTTTGACAGACCAGAATTCTTTTTGAGCCCCTCTTTCTTCAGTTCATTACCCTCACCCCTTTCCCAGTCATTCCAAGCCATCCTGAAGGCTACAGCCAGGCTGAAATAGGCAGCAAGAGGGCAGAAACATGAGGCAGTGGCAGGGCCAAGCCCGGTGCCTTTCCTGAGCAGCACGAGATGGAGATGGGCCTACCACCAGGCACAGGTCCCTCCCCAGGCAGGTGACAGACATGGGCAGGGATGGAGCTTGGGAGGTTTCACTCAAGCCTGTGGGCAGAGGGCTGCACTGTGGGGATGGCAGGCAGCCCAAAGGCACAGGCAGGTGGCCAGGAGGAACAGCACAGGGCATCCCTGGCTGAGATCAGGCACAGGGTCTCCAACCAACCCACTTACACCTCTGCCTCTGTGGATTTTGCACTGGGCTCTGGGAGAATGTGGAGCTGCCTCTTGACCGGGGGCTTCACTCGGTCCGTGGCACAGATTGTAAACTTTAGTCCCTGCTAGAGATAAGCTAGGTCTGGATTTGGCCTCCAGGTGAAAGGTTCTTTAGTCTGTTCCCCCAGCAGTTGCTCAGGGCTGGTGTGCTCACAGCAACAGCTCCCCCACTGCAGCCCAGCACTGGGGCACCACAAAATCCCAAGAGCTTCAGGTGGGGGGAAGTGGGCTGGGGTCTAGCTCAGGCCCTGGAAAGCTTGGGAAAGGCAGGACAGGGAGCAAGCCAGAGCTGGGCAGTGCCCTGCTGTCACAGTGTTACCTCTACATCCGACTGTGGCAACACTGACCTGTGCTACGGGGTCATCATCCATGGAGGTACCAGCACAACGTGAGGGTGCTGCTCCCTGCTGCCAGCTGAGAACCCCATGACACTGCCACTGCCCAGGGCTCAGAGCTGCAAGGAGAGAGCTGAGCAGATGGACAATACCCTCAGCTGGGGCTTCCTTCCAGAGGCCCTAAGGAGAAGCGATCAGCATCCAGGTGGAGCCAGGAGGCTCTAGCATCAAGCCCTGAAGAAGGGCCAGGACCAGGTCCCAGAGAATTTACCCCCTTTGCTCTCAGGAGGACATGACAGCTCAGGCCTTACAACCTGGAGCGCAGACAGGGGTGCCATACCAGAGCCAAGGGAGATGGGGGACCCTTCCCCTTCAGCTGCAGGAAACCACCTTGGTGCTTGCAAAACATGGGATGTCTCCACGTTGTCAAAGCTGGTGCTCTTCTCCTGAGCAGGCTGTGTCCACACCAGCACAGACAACACCAAGGGCAGGGAGCAGAGTCAGGGACAATGGTGCACAACCCTGCAGAGCTGCCATGCCAAGGCTATGTACAGAAGGCTGGGCAGGAGCTGGGATCTCCAGGGAACAGTGTCTGTGATTCAGCTGCCTTTCTCTAGACCATCCCAGCACATCCACAGCTGGTGCTGCAAAGTCCCCAAGGCACCACCACGGCCCACATGTTCTCCTCTGTGCCCCAGGTGGGCTTGGGTAAGGCTTGATGCCCAGCAGATGCTGCAGTGGATGAACCTGCCACAGGGCCAGGGCTTCTCCAGCATGTCCCTCTGTCCCACAAGGCTTAATTGAACATCTCCCCCAGCTGCTGGGACGAAAGGAAGGCTGGTACCCCACAACCAGCCCTAACCAACACTGCCCAGCAAGTTCACAGATGTCACCAAGCAGAGGGGAGGCAGTGAGGTGCAGAGCGAGTCATCCCCTGGTCTTGTGATGGAGTTTGGTGGAACAATCATCCTCTTCCACCCCCTGGTTTGGGAAGAAGAGCACTGGAGGGGCCTCATGTGCCCAGAGCCAGCCCGGCCCAAGGGCACAGCCATGCTCACGCGTGGGCCGAGAGGAGGTCGTGCCCACACTCATGCACCACAAGGATGTGCTTTAAAAAAAACCAAAAAAAAGGGAATTTTGAGCATGGGAGGGGGTTTCCTGAGACCGCAGAGAAGTGAAGGCCGCGATGAACAGTCAGGGACAGGCGTGCTGGCATCAGAGCAGTCCTGCCTTAAGGCTGCAAGTGTTCCAGGTACTGCGGCAGCGGGTTCTCCTTGACGTACTTCTGGATGTACCAGCACGTCAGGTGAGCTTTCAGGTCCTCCTCCACCACGAAGTCCAGGGCTGCCTGTGACCAACCAGAGAGGACAGACAGGTTACAACAAGCACCCCCAGCCCACGCTCTCCTTGGAGACCTCCCAGAGATCTGGGATCCCAGAGCCCACAGGTTGCTGGGGAAGTGGACAATTAACCTCACATACCCCCTCCATGAGGCAGATGGAGGGAGAGGACTGGGAGGAGAGGACAGCCATCCTGCCACAAGGTCCCCAGTTTAACCAGTGGCATGGAGAACCCTCAGATAACCCTCAGCATGTGCAGCCTGCTGGGTGCTGCACTGCAGGTGACCCAGCCACATCACGCAAAGGCCACCTTTGTCACCCATTTGCCATGGCTTACAGGGCCAGGGAGCAGCTGTAACCCCAAAGCATCACCCTGTGCAGTCCCTCTACCACTGTGCTTGTGGCTCCTCAGCTGCCCCTGCACAGCTGCAGGCCTCAAAAGCAGGGCCCAAGGCAGCAAGAGGGCCCAGAGGACCTTGACATGAGGGGTCCAGCCCCCGTGAGAGGTGCCACATCAGCCCCTGTGAGGTGGACATGAGGGCTGCTCGCTGCGAGGAGGGAAGGCCCAAGCCCAGGCAAGCAGCTGGATGTGCTGGCACTCACCCAGCCCCCTCACCACCAGAAACAGGAAGATCTGACCATGGATTTCCATCTGCCCCCACCTCCCACTGGAGCGGGGACGGTTCCTGTAGGACACGCGTGCAACACCAGCGTAACGGGGCCTTGCTTCAGCCAGGGCCTCTGGCTGTGACTGGAACTGGGACAGTGACAGCTTCTGCCCTGGGCAGGAGGACACAGGGGCTGTACCTTTGCGAGGTGCTTGGCTATTCCTCTCCCTCGATAGGCGTCTGGTACTTCTGTGTGCTGCAAGTCCACGATCCGCTTCCCCACGTACTCGTAGAGCAGCACGGCCTTGTCATGGCAACCTGGGGGATGAGAAAGGGATGAGGCTTGGGATCTCACTGGGCAGCACCAGGCTCCCAGCCCACTGACCCCATTCACTGGGGGAGCCCACAGCACAGGATGGGCAGCTCTGGGGCTGCTACAACAGCCCTCACTTGCCCCCCCCACCACTGCCCCCCCTCCCAGGGAATGGCTGTGGCAGTGGGTGGGCTCACACAGTGGAAAGTCTGGGCAGAGATTTTGCTTTTGAGGACAGTTGAACGTCCCTGTTCATCTTCCCCCGCACTGAGGTGCGAGCAGAGGAAGATCCACTTGACTTTCCAAGCCCCTGGACCTCTTCTACCCAGCCCTGAACCAAGGGTGGACATGTTGACACAACACATTTAGGGTAGGAAGGCAGCTGGCAGGGGGGTGGGATGTGTCAATGGGGGGTGAGCAAAAAAAAGAGGGAAGAACAGGACAAAGCTGACCCAGGTAACAGCCAATTTCTCTCTCTACAGCACAGAGGGGTTTTGTTGTGTCATATAAACAAGGACAAGGACTTCCTGGCCAGGCATTGCAGCATTTGGACAGACACATATGGGGAGAGATGCTGAGAGAGATGAAGGCCACAAACCCCCAGGAAAGCGCACACTGACATGCAAGGGGGGTTGTGCACACACACTGGCACGCATACACACACAGAGGCTTCCTGTTGTGACACCCCAACTTGTCACAGCAGTTCAGTTACAGGAAAACAACAAGTTTCAGCACCAGTGTAAATCAGAGGAGAGCTCCTAACACCCCTCCAGCTTTGTCTGCAGAACTCAAGCTTCTGGCTTCAGCACAAGACACAAATATTTCATTTCTAGGGTGTTTCTATATTGAAAAGTGGATTTCAGAAGTGCATGCTTCCAATCAAAGAGAAAAGCTCAATTAAATAATTGAAACCTTTCCTTCCTCTCCAGTGGTTGTTGCAGGGTGAAGGGCATCAAGGTTCACCCACACAAAGCACACCCTTTAGCTCAGCTCAATACACTTTATTTCACTGCATTTCAGCTGACACCTCCAGCCCAGTTTACCTGATCCCTGTCTTTGAGGGATGCTAGAAATGATCCCACTTGAATTTTGTGTCTCAGGAGAAGCAGCTCACGTTTCTGCTCCAGCTCCTTCTCAGCAGACTCAACCCTCCTCCACTGGATGGAAACCTCTGCGTTTCCAGCCTGAGCTTATTCGTGCTGGTTTCTACCCGCTTGGTTTTGTGCCCACATTGTTCTTGGGTGGACATAAATAATTTCCCTCCCTGACACTACCTCAAGTACTTACAGACATAGGTCCTGCCCCTCTCAGCCCTGCTCTGCTTCCAGACAGAGGCTTTGGGGTGAACTGCTGGGTCAGGCAGAATAAATGAGGTGGGGAAGGGGCTGAGAGGTGCTCACTTCTTCCTCCTTACTGGGACCAGTGCAGATGAGATCCCACAGCTGCAAATCTTTGCAGGGAGAAAAGCAGAGAATGCAGCATCTCCTCACGTGGATCCAGGCACCCCAAAAAAAGCCAAGGGAGCAGCTGCAAGCCTGGCTTGCACAAACCCATCTCCCTTGAGAGAAAGCCCACCCAGGTCAGGGACAGGCAAAGCCACGTGCTCCCACCCTCACACTGGAAGCAACACGTTTGGCAGCAGCTCTTAGAGGAGGTATCAGCAGAGCTGACAGAACCCAAGGCTGTAAAACACCCTTGTTGCAGCAGCTCTCACATGCTCCAGCCCTACCACTGTGCTCTCCTCTCAGGCCAAGACTTTCCACATCCTCTGCCTGAAGCTCTGCTACATTTAAAACTAAATTCTTAAGTGATGACAGAACAAAAGTTCTTTTTTTGTTGTTTTTTAAATAGAGGGTTATATATATATATATATATATATATATATATATATGATCACACACATATATGGCAGTGCCAGAAAACCCCAGCCAGGACAGGAGCTGCAAGGTGCCACCAGCACACCAATGAACACACACAGAGCCCAAAGGATTTTACAACTGGCTCTGCAGAGAACACCAGTGCTGTCAATGCTGTGGGAAACTGGTCCCAGTTCAGAAAAAATCCTGGTTCAGGCAAATACATAAACCACATCTGCCAGGCTCACCTCTGTGATTGGACCCTGAGCCACCCAGCACAGAAAATCAGGGACACTGGTGCCATAGGGTTTGGCCTGGAATGTGATGCTGATGGTTCAGGAGGAGATTACTGCTTTGTCCCCACTCCTGCACAGCCCCGGGGCTGGGATGGGCTGCATCAAGCATCTCCCAGTCCCTCAGCCTCCAGCTCAGGGACGATTTGGGGATGCAGAGCCACAAACTGAGCACCCAAACTGGAAGAGGAGCTGATGCAGAGGGACAGCCAGAGGTGAGTGGCTATGTTTAAAGGTCACCACAAACATCTCCTGCAACCCTGCTGGGCAAGGACGTGCCAAGCCAAACCTGTAAGCTGGGCACAGCTGGACACATGGGGCTGCACCACCACAGGGGCTGGAGGTGGGAAAAAGCCCTGATCAACAACAGATGAACAAGCTGTGATGGGAAGAACTGCAG
This sequence comes from Gallinula chloropus, assembly GCF_964237585.1. Lineage (NCBI taxonomy): Eukaryota > Metazoa > Chordata > Aves > Gruiformes > Rallidae > Gallinula > Gallinula chloropus. The sequence goes on from NC_140100.1 coordinate 5,983,098, forward strand.
TCTTGTCAGACAGCATCCCACACGGATTCTCCACTTCTGCTGCTGGGCTGCATGCTCGTGGCAGCCCTGCCTCCACAGTGATGCCAGCTCATGGCACAGTCCTGCAGGAACAGCCTCTCCAGGAGACAGAGATCCCTCTCCCTCTGCTGAGCAAGGCTGAAGGTGGCCAACAGCTTGTGAAGGGACAGGAAGGACTGACCAGCGGAAAGCCCATTTCCTTCAAAAAACACCTGCTCTCAAAAACACATCCTCTCCACACTATCCTCCCTGGGGCTTAGAGCCTCAGGAAAAGCAAGCTGTACCCCCAAACCAGGGCTGTTCCTGGGCTCTGTATGAGCAGCTCCAAGCATAACCCTTGTTTTCCCACCAAAAGGCCTCACCGGGCCCAGAGGGATGAGAGAGCACAGAGGCACCTTGCTGCAACATGATGCTGGAGGAAACCTTGCTGTGACATGGTACCTTGGGCATGGAGTGGGGTGGGGGGCAGGCTGCTCCCACCAAAGAGAACACCACAAAACTGGGAGAGATGGAAGCAGTGTTGCCCTCTCACTGCAGTAACCCCACCCCAGCTCGTTGCAATGCCCTCAAAGAGAAGGGGAGCACACGCAGAAATTGGACCACAATATGAGAAGGACACCAAAGGCATCCCCCCCGCTTGCCTGCCTCATCCCCTCAGACTCCAGGGCAGGGATTTTATCAGCTTGCACAGGCTGAGCTTGGCAAAACAGATCCAGATCTCAGCCAGCCTGAGCAGTGCCCGTGAGCCTGATCATGATGTTCAGCCCACAGACACTCCCCCGTGCAGCACCTCAGCTTCAAGGCCACTGCAAGCAAGGAAATCTGAGTCAGGGCATGTCAGCCCAGCAAGAAAGAGGAGCAAGAGGAGGCTGCATGATGAAAATGGCAGCAATTGCAGCACAGCTGGTCCCCAGCCCTCCCTCCCTCAATTGCAGCATGCACAGGGAAGGGGAAGCTTTTCTAAGAGGTGTGAGAGGGACCAGGTCTGTACTTGCTCTCCACAGAGGCTTTCCACCAGGACCAGAGGTACAGAGCTTCCACCCAAGCAGGGAGGATAGCTTTGGGCTGCAGATGAGGGCCCTGCACTGCAGACTGTGCTGCGCCATCAGATCCAGATAGAAGTCCCCAGGCTGGGCAGCTCACGAGTCTCAAGCACAGAGCAAGCCCAGTCCCAGCCCCAAGCTGAGGAAGGGACTCCACAGGCATCTGGGAAGACACAAACACCCACCCAGCTCCAGCTCCTCCTTCACTGAGCCCCTTTCCCAGGGCGTGCACCGCACCTGCCTAGCGAGGGGACACTGCAGAGCTGGCAGCACAGCAGGACCCGTCCCCCCAGCCCGAGGACTCCCCATCCCTCTGTGCGGGCCCCAGCCCACAATACACCATTGTGTGTCTAAGACCAGAGCAGGGCAGGGGCCTGGTGAGCGCTGGCTGCTGCCTGCAGGCCAATTTCTGTGCTCGGTTGCTGGCCTTCGGAGGCAGCTCCCAAGCTCCAGCCTCCTTGGAGCACTGCTGCTAAGCTGATACCTGTGAGCAAGGAGGGGAAAAAGCAGGGCCCAGCCCCACTTCCCACTCTCAGACCCAGCAAAGCCCAGAGGCAGGCGGCAGCTCGTCCTTTCCGGCTGCTGAGCCAAAAGGTGGCTGCCCAAAGCTGCGCGTGGGGCCAGCCGGCAGGACAAGATGTCCAGAGGAGCTGGCGTATCCCAGGCCCGAGCTCACTCTGCACCACGGGCTGGCCTTGCTCCCCAGGGAGCCACTGGCATGTTACTACGGAGAGAAAACACAACAGAGCACAACAGACAGCGCAGAGCAGAGACGGCGCAACCGTCACGCAGGGGCCTCACTCGCAGGAGTGGCGGGGGGGTGGGGGGGGGTGGGGGGGGAGGGTGGGCACTTGGTTTGAAACAGTTTCCTGTTTAGGAGCTCTCTAAGATGATGGTAGCACAGAAGAAGAGCAGGGGGACATCTTGATGTAGTGTCTAGGGACCAAATTCCTTCACTGCCACAGCAAACTCAGCAGCTTTCTCCTCTGGGAGGGCATCTGCCCCAACAGGAAGGAAAGCACCAAGACACGACCTGCTCCAGCCTTCCTACTAAACCTGAGCCTGGCGTCCTGACGAGCAGCTCCCGAGACTCAGATGGGCAGCAGGCAAAGCAGGAGCTTCCAATCACTGGATCCTGCCCAAACCCAGCTGGGGAGGAATGGGAGATTTGGGAAGGGTGGCTTGCTGCACCCACACACTGAATGAACAGGAGCCCAAGCACCCCCAAGGAACTGGAGCTGTTCGGTGCATGCAGGGAGCCCATCTCCCAACCAGAGAGCCTGGTGGGTGTCAAGAAGTCAGAGGCCACTACTAGAAGTGCTGTTCCCCTGCCCCAGGCAGCTGTGCCAGCAGCTGGACTGACTGGCAGACTACCTTGGGGTGGGGGTCCTTGGGGTTTCTTGTTTTGGCCAGAAATTTTATCTTGGATCGAAAAAAAAAAAAACCCTCAAACTACTCCTGACAAAACCAGCCTGTGTGACTTCCATGGATGTTTTCAACTCTGACAAATTGATGTTTGCCAACAAAGTCACTGCGAGGGGAGGTTTCTATGTAGCTTGTGCTGTTAGTCACACCTCAACCGATTACAAATCCAGTTGGGCTTCTTTCTACCCTCCTCTGACGGGGATAACCTAGCTCAGTGATGTCTAGTTGTACTCAGCTTTACTTTTAGCTTCTCAATGCTTCTGCACTGGGGATGCGGGATAAAAAGGGAACGTGTTAAAGTGAAGCAGCTGCTTCTATCAGAATTTCAGGAGCCACTTGAGGCAATGAGGGCTCAGAGGAAGGGAAAGATGGAGCAACACAGGGAACACCAACCACAATCCATTTTTCTTGTCTATGAGGAGAGAGAGCTCCAACACAGGGTTACATGGGGGCACGAAGGCAAACACGATGCTGAAAACAAACACTTTCACAACTAGTTCACAGCTCTCAGGGTGTCTCAGGCCTCTTGCTACAGGGATTTCCATAACAGTATCACACTGCTGTAAGCCACCAAGCCATCAGCCCAGAGTGCTGCTATTACTGGAGACAAGCAAAGCCTGGCTCCTCAGTCCATGAGCCTGAAGCACTTGTGTTTTCCCAGAGCATCACACACACTCAGTTTCCAGCTGAAGTTTGGACTGAGGCACCAGAGACAAGCTGAGCCTGGAGCCCACCAGCGAGCCACAGGCTCCTCTCTACCACAGCACAGTAACATGGGACAGGAGCGCTCTCAGAGTGATACATGGGTCACACCAAAGCAAAGATCTGTGCCTGACCCATTTCTCAGGGAAATGCTGAGAACACCAGAGCATTCAGCACCACTGATGCTCATCGTGCAAGGAGTGGGAGCAACAGAGAGAGCAGCCCAGGAAATAAACACCCTGCCACGTACTCCCACGGAGATGGTTATCTTCTGACCACCTTCCAGGGCTTGGCTATTATCAGCAAATGCCTAACAAGAAGGAGAGATGGATCATCTGCCCCGCACGGATGTTAGTCAGCCCAGCAGCAGGAACACTGTCACACCAGGATACTGCTCAGCTCGGCTTCCTTAGGTGGCCAGCACTGAGCTCAGAGAGAAAAAGGAAAAAAAAAAAGGAAAAGAAAAAGGGGGGTGGGGGTGGGTGTTGTCCTCCCTAAACTCCCAGGAAAAATCACAAGCCCAAGCACTGAGATCCACCTACAGCCCTGAGGAAGGCCATGGCTCCCCTGGGCTGCAGCAGTGCCCTCCCGAAGCCAGAGCTTTCTGCCAACTCACACGTGGCCCCCACCACCATGGGTCCCCCAGTTGATTCCGCCGCTCTCAGCGCTCAACCTCTCCTGACCTGACCCATCCCTGCTCAACCACCAAACACTACTCAGCCCACAGCACGTCTGGCAGAGGTTTCACTCAGCGCACCGCGATAGAAAGATAACATTTCCCTAACAGCTCTTCCTCCTTCGCTCTCCTCTCTCTCTCCTGTGCAGGCAGGAACTTTGCCAGCAGCGCTACAGCTCTCGCGATGGCAGGGGGGGACCTGTCCCCTGGGACCTCGTTTGATCTCTCTCTCTCTCTCTCTCTGTTTGAAATAAGCAGTTGGTGAAATTGTTTTCTCCGCACCCAGCACACACGTCTCCTTCCTTGTTCCACCACTGCTGAGCCTCCAGCCTGCACTTTGTAATTAGTGGCTGAAATAAAAACGGGGTGGGGGGGATGAAGGGGGGGAAGATGAGTCTAAAATAAACCCCAGACTATTCCTGCTGTTTTATTGAGAATGCCTTCCACAGGGCTGTATAATTTAGGAACTATCCTTTTTTAGTTTTTTAAAGGCAAATACCCTGTGGGGCAGCGAGGCAGCCTGCTGACCCCAGGTTGTTTTGGGGTATGACAAACAAATAGGGCAAGATGCTGGGATTGTTGAGTGTTTGGGGTTAACCATTAGGAGGATGGAAAGGAATGGACTGGCACGCCATAAATCAGCTGCACCCACTTTTCTGTTCACCCTGCCTGATACATGACAGATCTGTTGGGGGGAGTGGGGTGTCACCGCATCACCCCATCTCTACAGCCCTGGCCCCACAGGCACCTGTGGCAGGTTTGGCTCTGTGCTGCGGGCCCTACCAAATCAGGGAGCATCCCACAGTGCTGGGGCCACCACAAACTGCTCATCCCCACAGGGACACCACCTGAAAAAGCCCCCCCAGCAGCTCATGTGCTGAGTTATGTCCCCCTACACCAACCTGGCACAGTGCCTGCTTGGGGGGGGGAGGTGGGGTGCAAGTAGACACCCCCCCCCCAAAAAAAAAACCCTGCCCTAAGCAGCATGAGGCTCCGCACCCGACACCAGCCAAGGGAACCCGAGGATCTTCCAGGCCAAGCTTTTAGTGGGGCAGAAAGGATGGGGCGAGGGGAGGGGGGGGTGTGTTCCAGCAGGAGCCAGAGGCGCTGGGGAAGGTACCGGAGGCACAGAGGCACCGCGGCGGGACGGGGCAGGGCGGCGCTATCAGAGAACGGGGCGGCGGGACGCGGGGAGGGGAGGCCGGGGGTGGGGGGGGGGAGGCAGGAGGCACTGGGGGGCTGCGACCCCTCTGGGAAAGAGACCCGGGGTGGGGGGGGGGGGTGGGGGGGAGCCGAGAGCGGGGAAGGCACCGTCGGGGCCCAGCCCCCCGCTCCTTACCGTTCAGCCGCACGGTGAACTGCCGCCGCTTCCGATCGTGCTCCACCTGGATGGGGCAGCCCTGCTCCAGGAGGCCGAGCGGCGGCGCCGAGTGCGCCATGGCCGGGCCGAGCTGAGCCGAGCCGAACCGGGCCGTACGCTACACGGAGGCCCAGTAGCGCCGGGTCCCCACCCCGGGATCCCGAGGGCGGCGGCGGGGCGGCGGCGGGGGCAGCAGCGGCAGCGGGGCCGGGCCGGGCCGTGGCGGCGGGCGCCGCGGGGCTGCCACCGGCGCGCGGCCGCAGGAAACCAGCTGTGCGCCACGTGCCCGGAGCCCAGCCAATGGCCGCGCCGCCGTTTTGTTTTGGTACGGCCGCCCGGCTCTTAAAGGGGCAGCGCCCCGCCCGCCCCGCCAGGCCCGAGGGGCGGGCCCTGGCGCCCCCGTGCGGGAGGGCGCGGGTCGTCCGGTGCGGTCTGAGTCCCTTGCGCCAGCCCTGCGCCGGTTCTGCAATAGCCCTGCACTGGCCATGAAATGGCCCTACACAGGCCCTGCATGAGCCCCGCGAAGCCCCTGAATTGGCCCTGAACTGCCGCTGCGTTGGCACCACTCCTGCATTGGCCCTGTATTGTCACTGAACTGGCCCTGCACCTGCCCTGCACTGGCCCTGCACTGGCCCCACTCCTGTACTGGCCCTGCACATGCCCTCCACTGGCCCTGCATTGGCCTCGCATTGCTCCTGCGCTGGCCCTTCCCGTGGGCCCTGCATTTGCCCTGTTCCTGCCTTGGCTCTGCAATGACCCTGCTCTGGCCCTGCATTGGCTCTGCAACGGCCCTGCATTGGACCTACACTGCTGCTTCAGCAGCCCTACAGTGGACATGCACTGGCCATGCATAAGCCCTAGTCCTGCATTTGCCCTGCATTGGCCACACACTGGCCCAGTATTTGGCCCCACAGTGGCACTGCCCACTGGCCCTGCATTGGCCCTACACTTGCATTGGCCCTGCAATGGCCCTCCATTAGATCTGCACTGGTTCTGCAGTGGCCCCGTGCGGGCCCTCTATTGCCCTTCCTCCTGCATTTGCCCTGCAATGCCTTAGCATTGGCCTGGCATTGCCCTGCACTGGCCCTGCATTCAGCCTGCATTGGACCTGTACAGACCCTGCATTGGCCCTACCCCTGCATTAGCCCTGCATTGGCCATGCACTGGTCCTGCACTGGCCCTGCGCTGGTCCTGTACCAGCCCTGGATTGGCTCTGAACTGGCACTTCATTGTCCCTACTCCTGCATTGGTGTTGCATTGGACCTGCACTGGTTCTGCACTGGCCATTCCTTGATCCTGCACTGGCCATTCCTTGGTCCTGCACTGGCCCTGCATTGGACCTACTCCTGCATTGGCCCTACGCTGGTCCTGCATTAGTGCTACATTGGCCCTGCCCTGGTTCTTCACTGGACCTTCATCGGTCATGCACTGACCCTGCATTGGCCCTACAGTGGCCCTGCACTGTCCCTGAACTGGCCCTGCATTGCCCTTACTCCTGAAATTGGCCCTGCATTGGCCCTATACTAGCACTTCATTGGCTCTAAACTGGCATTGCACTGACTGGGTTGGCCCTGCAATTGCCCTGAACTGTCACTTCATTTGCCCTACTCTTGCATTGACCTGACAGTGGCCCTGCTACTGCACTGACCCTGCATTGGCCCTTCATTGGCCCTGTATTGTCCCTGAACTGACCCCACATTGGCCCTACTTCTACACTGGCCCTGCATTGGCCCTGCAGTGGCCATGCAATTGCCCTGAACTGGCCCTACATTGACCCAACTCCTGCACTGGTCCTGCACTGGCCTGCATTTGTCCTACGTTGTCCCTGCATTGACCCTGTACTGGGCCTGCACTGGCTTCTGTACTGGCCTGTCGTGGTTTCACTCCGGCTGAGAGCTGAGATCCACGCAGCTGCCTGCTCCTTAAAGGAAAAGAGCAGGGAAAAGGGAAGGGGGTGGGGGTAAGAGGTAAGGGAAGGGAAAAGGAAAGAGGAAGGGGAAAATAACCCCAGAACCAAGAAATAAGAGGCCCGTGGGTCGGGATAAGGATAGTTTACTAAGATAACAGAAAGATACAATATAACAATGCTAACAGGACTTCAGAGCAGAAATATATGAAGCTGTTGATACACAAGGCAGTTTCTCACCAAACCACACAACTCAGGCCGTGCCACCCAGAGCCGTCCCAGAACCCGACCGTCCCCCAAGAACCGCGCGTCCCGGAGCCGCCCCAGGCCTTCCTCCCGTCAGCCCCCCGATATCCTGGGCAGGACGTAACTGGCGTGGAAAACTCTCTTTGGTCAGTTGGGTCACCTGTCCTGGCTTCGCCCCTCCTTTCTCATGAAGAGCTGAGAAAGTCCTTGACTGTCTGACAGCAATTAACAACATCAGGGGGTTATCAGCACTACTCCCATTTTACACTCAAACACAGCATTCCAGCCGCTGCTACAAATGAATTTAACTCCATCCTGACCAAAACCAGGAGCAAGGCAGCCTGTCTGCAAGGCAGCCCGTCAGGCGTGCGGCCGGCGTTCAGGGCAGCCGGTCAGCAAGGTGGCTGCACAGGTGGGCACCCAGTCGGTCAGGTGGCCTTGTCCTTCAACAAAGATAGAGGTAGGGTCCTGCACCATGGAAGGAATAACCCCATGCCCTGGTACAGGTTAGGGGTGGCCTGCTGGGAAGGAGTTCTGTGGAAAAAAGACCTGTCAGACCTGCTGGGAGCGCGCTCAAGCCTTCCCGAGGGCTGTTGCCCCATTCAGGCTGGATGGTATTTGGCTGGAAACCACAGACCCACAGCACCAGTGAGCAGAGGGTTGTGTGGTGTCCTTTGGGTTGTGCTTGGGACCACAGCCTGACTTGTCCTCGGGCTTTACTTCAAACTGTAGCCTGGCTTGAACCTGTGCCACTTTAGGGGCCTCAGAGCTTGTTCCTGCCTGTCCTGAGTGCTGTCAAGCAAGCCAGAGCAGTCCCCAGGTGCAGCCTAAGAGCTTCGGAGCCTGCAGCTCTTCCAGTTGCTGAAAGCAAGGCTTAGGATCCCTCCATGGAGTGTTACCTTCTTGCCCAGGTGCACCTCCAGGAGAGGTTGACTCCCCCTTGGAATTCAAGCCTCTCAGCTCAGAGCAGAAACATGCACACGGCGAGGAGGAATTAATGCCCTGAGCTTTGGATTTAATGCCCAAAATGCAGATCTCTCGTATCTTTAAGGGCCTGGACCATCTCCCCTAGGAGAAAAGGTTGAGTGACCTGGGAGACAGAGGGGAATGGCCCCTCTTTTCAGCGGCCTGTGGGGACAGGACAAGGGGCAATGGCCACAAGTTGGAGCTCAGGAAGTTCTGCATCAATGTGCGGAAGAAGTTCTTCCCGGTGAGGGTGACGGAGCCCTGGCACAGGCTGCCCAGGGGGTGTGGAGTCTCCTTCTCTGGAGATATTCAAGACCTGTCTGGACACCGACCTGTGCGACCTGTCCTAGAGAACCTGCTCTGGCAGGGGGGTTGGACACGGTGGTCTCTGGAGGTCCCTTCCAGAGTGAGGTGCCCACTCTGTTTCCCGCTTCCCACCCTCGCCCTCTGTTGGGAACTGTCTCTGGGAGCCCCGCCGAAGGGGAGATGCCCGGGCTCGGCGGTCGGGAAGGGAAAAAGACGCTGACGGTTTCTGTAAGCTCTTGTCTGCCGCATCTCTCGCCCTTAGAGGTTTTCCCGGCGTTTGAAATGCGGGGGGAGGCGCTCCAGCTCTCTGCGGCGACGCTGCCAGCCCCAGCCTTCCCCCGCTCCCACGTTTACAGGAGAAGGTAAAAATCTCGCCCCGCTTTTCGCTCCCTCCGGACAGACCCCCGGAACGAAGGCTGGGCCGGGCCGGGCCGGGCCGGGCCTCCCTGCGGGCGGTGTCCGGGTCCAGGCTGAAGGCGGGCAGGGCCCGGAGGCGGCCCGGGGCGGGGCGTCGCCTGGCAACGGAAGACGCTCCGCCAGGCCCCCGCTGTCATAACCCCGGGCCCGCGAGCAGCATTATCGGCCAATGGGCAGCGAGGGGACCGAGAGGGCGGCCAATGGGCAGCGAGGGGACCGAGAGGGTGGCCAATGGGAGATAAAGAGGCGGTCTCGCAGGGCACGAGGCAGGTTCGGTCGGTAGCGAACGGTTTAGCCCCGATCGGGCCAGGAGGTCCCGGACCGGCGCGGTTCAGAGGGATCAGGACTGGGGAGGGGGTCGGCTCGAAGGGGTGGGTAAGGGTCGTGTGTGAGAGGCCGGGCTGAGGCAGTGTGCTCTGCTGGGGTGGGTACGAATTTGATCGGAAGGACACGCGTTGGCAGGGATCGGGTCGGGAGCACCGGGACCGGCACGGATCGTCTCGGAACCGCACGGGTCAGGGACCTCGGGACGGGGGCTTCGGCTCGAAAAGGTGGGTCCGGGTCGCATGTGGGATTGCGGGCTGGGTGTGTGTGTTCTGTGGGGGCCCGCACAGGTTGGGTGGGTTGCGAAGGGTTTGGCACGGGTCGGGCCAGGAGGTCCCGGACCGGCACGGTTCGGCACAGCACGGTTCAGAGGCGTCGGGACGAGGGGGTCGGCTCGGTTTGCCTGGTCTCGGCACGGGTGTGCACGGGTTCGGGTCAGGGTTTGATCGGTCCGGGAGGGCTCGGCTCGGCTCGGATCGTGTCCTGGTTCTGGCCAGGCCGGAGTCAACATCCCCAGTCCGTCAGCACAGGGAAGCTGAGTTAGCCGGGGCTGTTTTCCACCCCACCTGAAATCCCGGCCCCATCCAAGGGGCTGGGTGGGGACGGGCGCTGCTGGTAATGATGTAAATGGATGGAATAAGGAGTGGGTAATGTCCTGGGCTGGGGAGGGGAGGAGCACACGGCTCCAGGACATGCAGTTTTTGGGGACGGTCCAGCTTTGGGATGTCTCTGAGCTGTACGGCCTGAGTTGTGCAGCTCAGTGAGAAACTGCATTGTGTATCACCAGTTTCATATCTGTTCTTTGATATAAAAGTGATATTATCGTTATTTCTCACTCTGCTCTCCTAGTAAAGTGTCTTTAACCCGACCCATGAGGTTCAAATTTGGTTTCTTTTCCCTTTTCCCCTTCCCCTCCCCGAACCAGTGGCTGCGTGGTGCTCAGCTCCCAGCAGAGGGCAGAAACGCAACATTCTGCTGCTCCGCACAGCAGCCTCTCACCTCCGATGCTTTCCCACAGCGCGACAGGACCCATCAGTGAGCAGGGCATATCGATTCTCAGTCTCCAGTAGTTTGTTGTATGGTGGGGCTTCTTCAGCACGTCTTACCTCCTCCTCCGGTGACATCCCAGAATCTTGGCCTTCTGGCCAGTCTGTGATCACTTCCAGGATTCCTGGTGACTGGGGTTTCCTATTTGTGCCTGCCATGTGATAAGGGCGACCCCCTTGCTCCACATAACATCAGTGGCATGGTGCAGAGAAGGGGCCTTCTCTTTGAACATCCTGCCCAGCACCTGCAGCTGGGGGGTCAGGAGGAGCTGGGCTTTGGTTCCAATCATTTCTGATGTGGCTCAAACCCCTTCCTACGCAGCCAGTGTTTCCTCTTCTGTGCCAGTGTAACTGGCCTCAGATACATTGGCCCTACTTCTGCATTGGCCCTTGCTGTCCCTGTATTGTCCCTGCACTGGCCCTGCATTGGCCCTACACTGGCCCTGCAATGGTCCTACACTGGCTCTGCATTGGCTCTACACTGGTCCTGCACTGGCCCTATTCCTTAGTTGCCATGCACTTCCCTGCACTGGCCCTGTGGTGGCCCTGCAGTGGCCTGGCATTTGCCCTGCATTGGCCCTACTCCTGCACTGGCCCCACACTGTCCCTGCAGTGGCCCTGCAATGGTCCTGCACTGTGTATTCCATACTGGCTTACTGGCACTGCCCAGCTGTGCAATTTGCTCTGCAGCAGCAGTACACAGAGTACCCAAACCATGTACTGGTTCTCTGTGCCAGTGCACTGGTCCTGCCCCATCATGGTGCTGCGCTGTTGCTGCCCTGTTGTGCCTGTACTGTGCCAACCAGTACCCACACACTGGTGCTGTACTGGCACCTTGCAGTCACACTGTGAGGTGTAGTGGAAGGCCTGGGTCATGGCCCCTGTGCAATGCTCTGCCTCCCCCCCCCCAGGAGCCCTTTCCCTGGACAGGGGGTTCTGGTGGTGCTGCACTGCAGGGCAATGCCACATCCCCCAACCCTGCAGCACAGGAAGCCCCTGGAAAGCACCAGGTTTGTCAGGTGGGCCACACCACCACATGGTGGAGCTTTGAGGTGCTCATCCTGGTGTTCACAAAAGCAATGGAAACCTTGTGGGTTGGCAGTCCCAGGACACCTCCAATGCCAGGGGGGATGGGGACGGATTTTCCCAATCACTGTTTGTAGGAGAGTTGCACTAAGTGGACCCTCAAAACCAGAAGCACTTGAGCTTCCACAGGCTACATCCTGTACATCAGGATCTGCTCAGTGACCCCAGGGTACCCTCCATGTGAGAAACTGTGGGAGGAAACAGGGGTGTTTGTGCCTGTGCAACCGTAGCAGCAACACCTTGATGTATTTGAACTGAAATCTCTAGGAGGCAGGAGCTGAGCCTGGCCAAGTGTCTGCAGGCTGGCTGCACAGTGGGGCAGGCTGGTGGCTGCCTGTACAACAGGAAAAGCAGCAACACCTAGAATTAATCTGGAACTTGTAATAGTTCACCGGCAGCTACTCTGCACCTAAATACCATCCCGTGTAGCTTGGCCTTTGTTTACTCATCCCTTTGTCTCCTGCTCCCTGAGTTAGAGCCCATCAGCTGATGAATTCATCAGGCCACTGCATTTGTTTGGTTTGTGCTGCTCCCTCTGCTGCAGGTGCCAGTGCTGGGTGCTGGCATTGTGCCTCTTGGGGTCACGTTCTCCCCCTCCCACAGGCACCCAGCAGCTCGCAGAAATGGGTGTCAGTGAGGAGAGAGGGCTTTGTTACCCTCCTCCTCCTCCTCCTCCATGAAAGGCTAGAAAACATCAGTGGTGAGATGTCCTCCTCATCCCCTCCCTCCGTGGCAGCCTTTGCTCTGCCTGGGCTCCCACACCACCATACGGTGTGGGAAGATAAAACTGGAGCAGGGGAACACAAACACGCTGCAAACAGCTGGGTTAGGCATGGCTGTGAGTTTGCAGGGAGGAAGGAGATGAGTGGCAAGGGGGAGCTGATGGCCCCCCAGCACACAGCGATGCTCCAGGCAAGGTCTATCGCTTTGCTGGGAAGCCTGAGGAGAAAGAGGAAAGGAGGAGCGAGTTTTACACAAAGGGGGCTCCTCACTGGATCTGTCAGCAATCCCCCCGATTGCTTTGCTGGGGACAATGGGGATACTCCATCCTGCTGTGGGTGCATTTCCAAACCAGGAGTAGTGCAGCTCCACAGTGAGGGGCCAGCACCAATGAGTTGAGCGTCAGGTGCCACCAGCAAAGGTACCAGTGAGTCTGGGGAGGTCTGGCCAAGGGACATACAGATCCATTCCTCTGTCACTCCCTCTGTCTGTCTCTCCATCCCTCCTTCTCCCTCTATCTGGCTTTTTTTCCAGAGCCTGCAAACCCACAGGTTTACCTGCAGCACCCTGAAATGTGGAGCAGCATTCCACGGGTGCCAGGATTCCAGCAATTTCTGGGAGCACTTCAGCTCCACCAGCATGCTTTACCTTGCCTTTGCCTGTGATGATTCCCTCTGCCCCAGGCCAGCAATTACAGCTGCCTCTGATCCTTGGGACGCTTCTCCTGCCTCTGGTCCCTTCCTTGCAGCAGTTGTTTGCTCCTGCGCCGGGAGGCCTCAGAGAAGACAACAAACCCCTGCTTGTGAAGTGCCTGGTGAACAGGAGCTGGGCAGCTGTTTCATCCCCCCCTGTAATTGCAGCTGGGGCCGGCAGCGATCTCCAGATGTGCCTGGGGACACAGGCAGAGGAATGGCAGAGCCTGCAACGTGCTTGGGGACAGCGGGGTTGTGCCCTGTGCTTGCAACGACACCCCCATGTGCCACCAGTGCCAACGCCGCGTGTCGAAGCTGGTCCCACTGGTCCCTACAGGCCAACATCCAGCTCCACGTTTGCAAAAGATGCTTTGCCCTCCAGCAGCACCCCCGGGGGATCTTGAGCCCAAACATTGGCCCAGCCCAAAGCCATTCAGATCGGCCGGGCTGGAGTTCAAACCCCGTTGCTGATTCAGAGACTTGTACTCCCAAAGCGCCAGAAAGGTCCACTCTGCTCCCACCTCCTGCTCGCCCAGCCCAGGCAGTGACACCCGCAGCTCTTGCATCACAGCTAATAACCCTGTGGCTGAACCAGAGAGCAGGGTTTGTTTTTTTTTTAAGAAAGACTCCTTGCCTGTGTTGAAAGACTTGCAAGGTGGTGGGTCTGTGACGTCTCTTAGGAAGGTAATTGCTCTGCCTATTAAAAACCCATCATTTGCTCCCCATTGGAACTTTTCTAGCCTCCATGTGCAGCTGTCAGATCTCATGCTGTTGCTGCCAGGTTACGGGTCCAGTTTGAGGCACCAGTCCTCACACAGACACCAGCACACCCAGCTCCTTCCTCCCATGGCAGCGATTCCCTTGAGCTGTCTGGTTTTGAGCTGGGTTTTCCAGCCCTCCAACCCATCCACAGTCCTCTGAGATCTGGTTGCAACAGCCCAGCTGGGATTTCACCAGGGCTGTCTGCTGCTGCCAGCCCTCCAACCCCTCCTGCATGGATCACCCTAGGACTTCCAGCCAGAAAATGACCCCTATAACCTCCTTTTTGCTTGTTCCACAACATCACTCATGTCCTGTTCCACTGCTACTTTCTGCAGGGGATTGGGCTCAGGCACTCCAGGGAGCACCCTCACCCCAGGATACACCATAGCACATTGTCCCTTACTCCTAGAGACCAGGGGAGCTGCTGGGGCAGGTGGGGCACTTTTGATCCTGGGCAGCCCAGAGCAGGGGCCTTGGAAGATGTGATGAGCTTGGCCGGTCTCAGCTGCACCACACCAGCCTCCCAGCACCCTCGCCCCCAGGCTCTGTGCCCCCGTGTCAGGTACGTGGGGTGAGGCGTGGTGAAGGACAGGGGCCCCCTGGGCCGCGATGCCGGCAAAGCTCCGCGCCCCAAGAGCCACCCGTACCCCGCGGGTACCGCGGCGGGGTCACGCTGGCCGCAGGGACAGGGGTGACACCTCGGTAGCGGGGGCTGCCCGCCCGCTTCACTTCATCCTCACAACTGTGCCCGAAGAACCGAGAAACAACGCCGGCGGAGGCAGTGGCCACGCCTCCTCAGCGCCGCTGACCAATCCTGTCGCGCGGGGGGCGGGGAACACGCCGCGCTGCCCCTCCCCTCAGCACTTCCCCGGCGGCCGCCGCGCTGGGCCGGACTCTGCCGGGCGCCGCGCTCAGCCCGGGCGCTGCGGGCCGCCGACAGCCATGTCCCTGCCCAGAGGTAGGGCCGCGGGCCGGGGCCGGGGGGCGGAGGAGGGAGAGGGGTGTCCGCGAATCTCCGGGACAGGGTTTGGGGGTGGACGGGGGGGAGCGGGAGCGGGGTTGCGGCCGGGCTTGAGCCGCGTCGTCGGGTCTGGCGTAACCCGCGGGGACGGGGCTGTTGCCCAACCCGCCGGGCGTGGGCTCCCCGCAGCCGCCGGGGCTTCCTCTGCGTGGGCTCCGAGCGCCTCTCCCTGCCCGCTCTCGGCTGAGGGCCGCGCTGCTCCCCGCCTGCGGCCCGGCACCGCTCGCTGCAGCGCCCGGGGCGTGTGTGGAGGGGAAAGGGAGCGAGGGCCGTGCCCGCGGGGAGGGAGGGAGGGAGGGAGGGAGGGAGGGAAGAGGGGATGCGTGTGCGTGAGGGTCCCGTCTGTGTAGTGCAGCCACTGAACCGCGCAAGCTCTGCCCTTGGCTGCTGGAGTCTCTCTCCCTGTTGCTGAAACTGCCCAGGGAGCTCAGCGAGCATCATGGCTGGCTTGGAGCGATGCATGCCGAGGATGAGCAGAGCCTTCATCCCGGCCTGAGGAGGCAGGGAGAGCAGGATGAGAGGAGCCTGGTCCCCGCGGTCAGTCACTTGAGGCACCGCTGGGATCCGGCTCGCTGCTGGGAACACCGCGGTGGAGTTTCCCACCGGCTCCCCAGTGCGTGGCTGGCGAGTGTGGCCCTGTGTCCCGGGTGTTATTTATAGACCCCTCGCCGTGCCCAAGGTGGCCTGGTCACTGTCCCAAGGTGAGTGCTGCTTGGCCTGGGGTGGCACTGCCGGTGTGCCGGGGCTGAGGGCGATGGGGAAATGGCTTTGCTGGTGTGGGTTGCAATGGGGAGCTGGTTACATCAGCGCTGCGAGCGCGGACCAGATGGAGGAGGGAGCACACACGGAGTAGGATTGCTGCTGCCTCTCTCTTATCACTGGAATAAAATTTGAGGGGTTTTCCTTCTTTGGGAGTGATGCACTGGAAACTTGAAGTCAGGAACCATGTGAGCAGATGAACGCACCTCGGCGTGACTTTTTTTTCCCCCCTTTTAAATGATCTGTGTCTTAACCGGAGGGAATGTGGACCTGAGTTTCCTGTTTGCTGTGTAAGCAGGGTGTGAATCAGCAGCGATTTACGGTGCTGCTGAGCGGAGCTGCTGACTCACAGGTAGGAGCACATGCCTCTGGCCACTGCCCCGTGCCGAAAGGGATCAGCTGGGCTTCTTAAAAAGGCTCTTGCTGGGACACCCCAGCCCAGACCTCTCACTCGGCTCGCAGGTGGATGTGTGGATGGAGGGAAGAGGTGAGCCTGACCGAGGGACTGATTCTACCCTGCGGGAGATGAGGATTCTGGGGGAAGCAAAAAGCAATGCCCATGGGAGCACCTGGGACCGTGGTGTTTTCCTCGAAGGAAGTCTGGAACCCTTCTGTGACTGCAGGTTTCTGGTTGCACGGGGCTGTCGGTTGTGCTGAACTGGTTCATTCATGCAGTTTCCTCTGATACCCTTTGCTGGAGGCATCATGTGTGTGCTGAGTGCCCCGGGTCTCTGCAGGCACCGGCAGCTCCAGGTCCCCATCTGACCCAAGCTCCTTTGCTTCCGTCAGGGTGATGCTCAGTGCAGGGACCCATCTCAGATGCGTGTAACCCAGCTGCCTCTTCCAAACCCTGTCATGCTACCAGCTGTCTGCCGTGCCTCTCCTTGGTTTTGCATCCGCCTCAGCAGTGCCAGCCCTCGGAGCAGGTTTGCAGGCTGCCTGCTGCTGTGTAAGGATGCTCAGAGGTCTGAGTACATGCATCTGCTGCCGGGACTGCAGACACTGCTGGCAGCACTCCTTGCAGCTCAATCTGCCTCCCCTTCTGGGCAGCCTGAATTTAAGCTGAATTTCCCTAACTTCCCTTAGGGAATCCCAGTGAGCGGTCTCAGGTTTCCATTTGCTGGTTGCTTTCCAGTCTTGGGCTTGTGTTGATGTTGGTAGTGGATGGAGGGTGCTGTGCTGAAGCTCTTGGGTTGGCTATTTCCATGACAGATGCGTACCAAAACTCACCTGCTGTCATTCTGGCTTAGTCACGGGGCTGTCTCCTGCCTCGGGAGTTTTTGGGGATGCGCGTGGCTGGCTGTGACACGCGTGATAGGAATGGTGTTGGGTGAGAGCTTTGCCTCGCTCTGTACTAAACATAGCTTGTGAGATAAACACCTTCTGGGGATTAGGAGAAGCTTAGGGAGGATTTGGGCTTTCTTCGTCTTCCCATTGCCCCTATCTGGTTGATGGAGACTCTCTCCCAGGATGAGGTGTAGGGGGGAAATGTCGCTTGCTGTTCAGGTGTTAATTTGTGCTGTGGGTGCTGATGTTGACTAAAACATGCAAAAGCTCCCTGTTGTCTCAAGCTCCCTTGAGTTGTGTTTCATTGGACGGGTGGCACTGGGGCAAGGAGCTGTGTGCAGTCTGGAGTTGTCCTGCGTCCTCCTTGCAGAGCTATGCAAGGGATGCAGCCTGTAGCTGTAAGTTGCAACATGTGGCTGGTCTTGGGGGTGGTTTTCCAACCAAGTCTGTGCCTTTTTCAGTGGAATGGATGCCTTGAAGGGAGGGGTGTTGTGTCTGAGGGGTTAAAGCAGAAGGGAGCAAAGCTGCACACAGTTTGCAGTCCCCAGGTATATGCAGAAGCAGGATTGGAGGGGAGTATTTGTGTGCAGGGTCGGCGTTAGACTCTGTGGGTATAAATCCAGGCTGCTGCCTTTCACCTGCGAGTCGAGGCATGGTTTCTGCCCTGTGTGAAGACCCATGCTCCTGTCACTGTGACTTGGGTGTCCCTGAACACCCAGGAAGCCTGGAGGGCTGGGCAGGAGGGTGCCAGCACAGAGGTGCTTGTCTCCCGAAACTGGGGAGCTTGCTGGAGGAAGCAGCTGTGCGGGGAGGGAAGATGTGTGGATGGGGTCTGGAGAGAGAAGATCAGCGTGGCCTCCCTGGGCTCGCTCAGAGTCAGTGCCCAAGTAATTCAACAGCAAGTCTTTCTCTGCAGTGGTGAGATCTTCCTGTGGGAGAACAGGGGCTCTTGGGGAGAGGGGTCAGGGTGCGGCTAAGCTGGGCCGTGTTTCTGGGGAGGCAGCTCTCCTTTGCCACCGAGGCTTGGGAATACCAGCCACGAGGAATGCCAGAACCGGGGATGAACTGGGACTTGTTCTGGTGGCGTGTCTATTCTGGGTAGGTAAATAAGCGGTGGGGACTCGTCCCTCCCGCACCGTGGCTGTGCCCGCTGCGGGCGCTGCCGCCGTTGCGCAATGCAGTCGGCTGTGAATCCTGTACTGTCTCATGCACCCTCTGTGCTTTTCCTGCTGCACCCCCGCAAAAAAAAAAGGTGGTTCTGCAGAAAATACACATGGGGCTTGTCCTGCAGAAGCAGGGGTTTGGCTTCGGGCTCTCACTGCCTCCGGGCAGAGCAGCCACCAGCCCGGTGTTCCCCAGGTGTGCGTGGGCAGGGGTGGCAGGGCTGGGAGCTCTGACCTCACAGAGTCAGGTTTTTATTGTAGTTGTAGTGGAAGCAGCATGGAGCTTGCATCCAATTAGTGAGAGCAATCGTAGAGAGAGCGTAACGCTTTGCTCCTGCCCTCCTTGTGCTGCTTTCTGCTCACATAACAGCGGGTGCCTGGGAAAGATCATGTTGGATGTGATAAATATTTAGCTGTGCTTCAGCAATCCATTTTCCTCCCTGGAGAGATGCTCCCCTGTTGTTTTTTTTGGGGGTGGATAATGTGTCTCCTTGAAGGCTGCTGGCTTTTATTTTCCAGCTCTGGGCTGCGGTCCAGGGCTGAGCCAGAATTTGCTTTGCCCCCGTTGTTTGTGAAGGTGGTCGTGGCTGGAGAAGGCTCATGTGTGCTTGCAGAGCTTCCCTTTGGGTCCTTGGGGATGGGGGTGAGTTCCTGGTCTCAGCAGTTTTGTGACTGGAGAGGACAGCGCTACAGATGTGGGGCTCTGTGGGTTTTGGGTTGGAACATGGTTTTCCCTGGCATTCATAAGGCATTGGCTGGGCAGGCTGTGTGCTGGGGAAGGAGCTGGAGAGGAACTCGTGTTGGCTGGGGAGGTGATTTGTACTCTACTTAGACAAAAAGTTTGGGCTTTTGCTGCCATGGTTTGGGGCTGCTTGTGGGTATGTGTGGCACTAGATCTACCTCCCCCCTTTTGCTGACAAGTAGTGCAGGTTGTGTGTTAGCCAGGGATTTTGAGTGGGGGAGAAGGCAGAGAGGATTTTTTTAATGGTGGAAAATGGAAGCTCCCATTCTTCATCCTGGGACGTATCTCCCCACAGCCCCTTATCTGTGTGGGGACAATACTGCACTGACACCACGGCAGCATTGTGAGTCTAAATGTTCATCACCCCAAGGAATGCTGTAATTGCTGGGTATGCCTGCAGCTATCTCAGGTGTCACCGTAGCGTTTTGCAGCACCAGCTGCCTTTTGGTTTGCAGTGGGTCCAAGTCTGTCTTCCCTCTCCTGGAGCTGGGATGGAGCTCCCTGCACCTTTCTTTTCCAGCCACTTCTCTGTCCAGCAAAAGGCTGGAGCAGAGGTGCTGCCTGTGCAACTTGGGTTATGGTGTGGCTGCAGGGAAGGAAGGGCAGGATTTGGGGGTCTGCTGGTCCCAGCGGGTAGGGAAGGGAGGGAATTGCTGCCTAATGCTTGGGAAAGTTCTGAACCTGCAGTGGGGATAAGGTGGAAGCAAGGCAGACCACCTCCAGCATCCATTCCCCAGGTAACCCCATGCTGTGTTATCCACATGCTTGATCCATGGGTGTAATAGCACAGGCTCCTTTGTGTGCTGTCTGCCCCATGGACCCGTTGCAGGAGAAGATGGGCAGCACTTTGGAAAAGCACATCCCTTTCAGGCCTGGAGGCAGGTGGGCTTTACTGTGCAGCGTGCTGCTGGATCTAATGTAGAGGGGGAATGGGGAAACACCTGAATCGTGGGCTGTGAGGTCTGGAGGGATGATGCCATGTGTGTTGTGCTCAGCTGGAGGTCGGGCTGTTGCTTCCAGGAATTAGTGCAGTTGATCCACCAGCTTTTAGGAGAATTAAGCTGTACTGTGTAAAAAAAACCCTAACCACCCACAAAACAACAACAAAAAAAGGACACCTGGTCTTGTTTTTAAAGATATGCAGTGCTGGAGCTTGGTTTCTCTGAAATGAGAGTGTTGGGACCTTGGGGAGCTGTTTGCACAGGGGTGTGGTAGAGCGGGATGTTGCTACCCTGACCCTGCTTTATAGCCCTGCTTGCCAGGATGCCAGGGAAGGAGGTGTGCAAAGGGGGGTGGTCTGGCTACTAGCTCCTCTTCTGGGTGCTGGCAGGGTGTGTGAGGAGCTGGGGAGGGTCTGGCACCCACTGAACTGCTGCAGCCCTCAGCCTCAGGCTGTGCTGTGCTCTGGGAGGTTGCTGCTGAACTAGGTCTGTCCTGGGCTTTCAGTGTTCATTTCATTGTTTGAGGTGAAATGCTTATTAGTATAGCTTTTTTAAAAGATAAATATCTGTTAAAAAATGTAACTTGAGTGGAAGGGGAGGAGACAAAAACGTACCAGTAGTAGTTGTTTGCAGAGCATCCTCCCTTCCTCCCCCCCAACACCGTCACCAAAAACAGAGAAAAATCTAGTTTTGGAAAGGAAGAAACCTCCAGGGTGCTCGATACAAGTCATTTCCCATCAGAGGCTGCTAACCTTAGCTGTGGTTTGGCACTGGCATCAGCCTGCCTGCTCGTATCCGATGAACCTCTCTGAGGATGTCGGTGGTGCTTGGAGCCCTCTCCTCCCCGGGTGCTGCCTGTTGGGACCAAGTCCTGCTTGTCACTGAGCCTTTGTACCCTGCTGCCTCATCTCCTGCTGTGATAGTGCCTGTCCTATCTTTTAGGAAACTTTAAAGCAGCCTTTAATGAGTCTGTTTCATTCCCATAAAGGGCTCTGAGATTTCCTGTAAGGAAGAGATAAAGCCCTGCAGCTGGGATGGGGTCCACCCAGCATCACTTCTGCAGCACTGAGAGCCATATCCTCCCTTACTGTCAGCTGGTGACGGGGGCAGCTGGCAGTGAGATGACCCGTGGTGCAGGACAGAGGGACAGGACAGGAGGAAGCCAGTCTGCAGGGCTTGGCAGGTGACTGTCATGTGTCAGACAGATCATAAACACGCAGGGCTGGTTACGGGGGACGGGCCAGGGGTGGTTTAGGGGAGGATGACGGGGTTATCTAGGGTGTGTCAGCTTGTCTGGGCTTGCAGGCCAGTTAGATATTACTTTGGTGTGTGGGTATAGAAATTCCCTCCTGGCCCAAATCTCACAGGGACGGCTGGTGCAGCCTGCCCGTGCTGCAGGAGTTGGCTATGCTGGCTAGAGGGCAATTGCTGGAGCAGATGTCCTCTCCTGCTGCATGAATCTCTCCCTGCCCTTTGTTGAAGGGTGAGCAGAACGGTGGTGGAGGTATTTTTTGGTTGTAGGATGGAGGTCTTGGTTTATTTGGTGTCGGAGTGACAAAGCTGAGGCTTGAGAGAGAGCAGCCCCTCTGAAGTGGGAACATGCGCCCCGTGGGGCAGGGGGTGTGCTGTCCTGAAGGATGTCTTTGCAGCTTGTCACTAAAAATGACATGGCTCTTCCTGAGAGCCAGATGTGCTCCCCATCGAGGCTTTTTAGGAAAGCTGTTCTGCATAGTTAAAAACCCCCAGCTGCTGCAGACCGCTGAGTTTCTCTCCTGACACGCTGCCAAGTTGCACCTCAGCCAAAGATGAAACGACGTTGTGCTGCTTACGTTGCTTTGGCTGTTTTGTCATCTTGCAATGTCATCTTTAAAAGGTGCTCAGGAGGGGTAGGTGGCAGACCCAGCCCCACGTGCCTGTTAGTAAAACCACGTGCTTGCACCCAAAAAAATCCCTGCCAGCACAGGGCAGGGCAGCGCGAGGCATTTCTGTGCGTGTGCACGTGTGCTCAGGTGGCCTCCAAGGCTTCCCAGAAATTAAAATCATCCACCTGTTGCTGCATCTGGACCCGACTCACCCCTGATGCTCCCTGCTGACTGCCGTCCTGTGTCGGTGAGAGCTCGGTGGTCAGAGCATGGTGCAGAAAGAGGATGTGGGTGGCAGTGCTGCCAGGGGACCGGTACAGACCTGTACCAGCCTCTGCTCTGTGCTCTGGCTTTCTCTCTTTGGCACCTCCTGTTTCCTTTAAGGTTGGAAGCAGCCTCAGGCTGCCAAAAAAGGGAGGGTGGCGGTGGGTGTTGTAGACCTGCTGCTTCTGCAGCCCCCTGTGTTAGCTCTTCATTAGCAGCTGCAGCCTGTTTCCCCCAGGTTTTTGGTTGATTCCTGCGGTTGCTGGGCTGTGAGCATCGCCAGCCTGCGGGGCTGTGCTGTGGCCCCGTGCCCCTTGTGCTCTGCAGATACTGTTCTCTTGCCCTAGAGAAGGTTTTTGCAGGTCTCAGTGACACCTGCCCTGCCTGCTTTGTCAAAGGGTGATGCGAGTAAAGGGGAGGCTGGAGGAGGAGGAGGAGGAGGCGCCTCTGGAAATGGACAGGCAGGAATTGTGGGGGAATATTAATTGAAACTCTTATTATCAGCCTTGCGTGTGCTTTGCTAAGGTGCTGGAACACGGCTCAGATTTCCTCTGGCAGCTCTCCTGTACGTGTGGTTTCCTCCTCTGTGCACGCTCCGGGTTGCTCCTAGAGTTTACCCTGCATTTTGGATCCACAAAGAACGTCTTGTTTGCCAAACTGTGGATTTCCCCATGGGATTGTACAGTCGCAGCTCAGCTAGGGAAATGGTGTGTAACTGTCACAGGGAAGGGAGCCAGTGCGTTTCCCTTCAACTCGAGCAGGTTTGATGTGTTGCATGTCCCCCTTCCAGCTCCTCTCCTTACACCACCCCCCCTGCACAGAGCACCCCTCCCTTCAGCCAAAACGCTGATGTGCGGCTTGCTCTTCGGGGCAAAGGGGATTTTTTTTTAAGAATTCATCATTTCTTATTGAAATGGAAACGGTTCTTGGAAGCCCTTAAGCGTGCCCGGTGAGAAGCTGCAGGCTGAGAGAGTCACTGAGTCACACACAGCCTGCCAGCCCTGCAGCCGGATGCGCTGGGACTGGCCCGCCTGCGGAGACCGCTGGCTTCCTGGGACCGACTGACAGCTCTTTAATCCGGCTTTACTAGGAAAAGCCCGCCGCGCTCGCTTCCCTCGAACGCTGGAAAAACTGCAGCGCAAGAGGTGGGTGTGAGAGAGGTGGGTGAGGAGTGGAAAAAGGGGGGGTGGCGGTGGGGGGGGGGGAATCAAGCCCACCCGGAGGGAGCAGCGGAGCGGGGCAGTGTGCCCTTCCTGCAGGTGGGTCGGGGTGGGGAAACGCTGCTTGAGCTGCGGTCAGGTTGCCCGTGGAGCCCCTGCGTTTCCCAGGCACGAATCAAAGCTGCCTTGTGGGCAACCGGGTACATCGGCCGCAGAATAGGTGTTTTCCCCACAGAATAGGTGGTTTTGGGGTAGCTGTTGCAGCCTCAGATAAGAGGCTGTGGGAGGGGACCGCAGAGGGAGATAGATGCTGGGCAGTGGGGCTGGCAGTGGCTTTCAGTGTGCTGGTGGTCCCCCCTTTAATTTGGGAGGGGTGGTATTTTGAGGCCTTGCAGTATGGAGTTCGGGGGAACAGAAGAATATTTGCAGATGACTTATGCAAATGTGGAACTTAGTATGTGGTGCTTGTCTTTATTTACTTATAACTAGATATGTCTGTATGTGCACGCACACAGAGCCTACGTTGTGAGACAGATGTGTCTCATCTTACTTTAACTTCATAGACCAGTGAGGACAGCAGCTGGTCTCGTGGAGCAGCGGGATGTGGGGCTTGTTCTGGGAATATGGATGCAGTCCATCCTCGGGGGCGGGACAGCAGCGATGGGAGAGCGAGAGGCACGTGGCCTGAGTCTGAGTGGTGCTGCTGGTGATGCCAGGAAAAGAGGCTGCAGGCCCAGCTGGCTGAGGCTGAGCCCTCCCAGGGGTTCAGGGCCAGCTCTCCCCTCCATACATCAACTCTTTCTCCAGGCCCCTGTTGCAAGCAGCTCATGGAGACCAAATGGGTCATTTGCTGCCTCTCTTGACTGGGAAGCATCCATAGTGGTTAGGACTGAGGCTTTTTGGTTGTCTCTGAGGTTTGAGCTCTGTAGCAGGCGGTAAGGATGAGCAGTGGCCTGAGGGGAATTGGGCAGTCTCCATATTCCCTGGCTGCTCTCAGCCTGTGGTTTTCCTTTTGTCTCATCCCAGCTTTCTGAAAGCCACCAGCTTGGCACCCTGCTCCAGAAGAAATAATCGAAGGTTTTCCTACCTGGCCAGGGAAGAACCTGGGTCATTCTCTTGTTTCTGCCCCTCTTCTGGAGCAGGCAGCCATGGACATTGAGACCTTCCTTGAGGTTTTTATCCCCATACAGAAAGTCTGTTTTCAGTGCTGGTCCCTGCTCCATCTTACATCATTTGCAGGATGAAATCACTCTGTCCCTGCCCAAAATAAATTGGAGAAAGAACAGTAGAAGGATAATATTTTTTACTTTTCTAATTATTTTTTTTTAAGAATTGCATTAGAAGCAGAGGAGGAGTACTTGGTCTGGTCCCAAGTTTGCGGTGTTTTGGGGACACCTGGAAGTACTTGAATTGCACTTGTTTGGATAGATAAGGGGTGTCTCTTGACTCTGGAGTTAACACTGACAGTTAAAAAGTCAAATGACTCTCTTTCTTTCCTAGAAAGAAAAAACCAAAACCTTACCAGTGTGCCCCTTGCCAGGCTGATCTATTCCAAAACCAGTTTGAGTTCTCTTTCTCGTCAGGAAACCATCCCCAGCTGGTCACAGCAATTCCAAATGCGTTGTATTTTATCATGGCTCTGTCTGTGGGCTGAGAAATCAATCAGAGAAGAGCTCTGCTCTGGGCATGGCTGGGTACCGGCTGGCAGGGAGGTGGCTGCAGGTGATGGTGGTCCTACTTCTGCCTTCTCTGTTCCTTTTATTTTAGTGTGCTCTTTGCTTCTCTCTAAGCACTGTCTCCTTTGCCTTCTCCTGACAACTAAGCCATTGGGGCTGGGATTGCTTCCAGACCTTTGTCTCATGGAAGCTTGCCAGCATCTGCAGCTGAGCTGGTGCAGCCCGTGCTGGGCCCACGAGATGGCTCGTGGCTGTGGGTTTCGGGCTGGCTGTGCACCCTGAAGGTGCCCAGCTCCCTGGCTCCTGACAAGCTGTGAGGTGGGTTAATTACCCATCCCAAGCACTTGCCTCCTGTCCCCAGCCAGTCCTCAGTGGGTCCATTGCACTGCAGCTGAATTTTGAGGGGTACAGCCTGTGACATTCTCTTTTTTTGGAGAAAACCTGGTCAGAGCAATGGATGCAGAGGAAGCACTCTGCAGCCCCACGGAGGGTGCTTTGCCCACACCCTGGCTCCGTGCCTGCCCCAAAGAGATGCCCCTGTGACTGTCCCCACCTTTGTGCTGAGGTTTTGCACAAGCTGTGGTGCAAAGCAGTACGACTCTCAGCATGTGCACAGTGTGTCCTGTAACAGTATAGTGCAAATCCCAGCTAGCTGGTGCTTCTCAGCTTCCTGAAGGCACTCTGGTCTCTGCTCCCGTGGGATTCTCTCAGAGGGGAGCCTGTGCTGCGTTGTCACCGGGTTGCAGGACAGCAAGCTGCCACTCGGGAGCAAAACACAAAACCAAACATTTTTTCCAGCCCTTGGGGTTGTGCAGGTAACCTAAAAACACAGCTGGAATGTAGCTGGGCGGTGACATCCTCCCGGAGCTGCCGGCAGAGCCCTGCGGCTCATGGCGGTGTTATCTGGCCGGTGCACAGAGGCCGGGTGTGGCTCCGAGCCCGGAGGTGGCTGTGCCAGTGCCTTTGCCTTTCAGTGGTGTCAGCTAGCGTGCCTGTCCCCAAATCCCTTGCGGGGTACCCGTCTCTTCCCCCTCACCCAGCCCTGGTGGCACCGTGGGTGTGACATCCCGCTCTGCCAGAGGGCACGACGAGCCCTGTGTGGTGTCTGTGGTGGATCATCCCCAAGCACTGTCCCAGGGGCTGTGGGGTGACCCTCTTCCCTTTCCGACTGGATTCGGTTCAAAGGCTTTGCTTAAAAATAGAGTTGCTGCAGAGTTTCCAGGCTGCTGGTCCCATGCATGGCTCCGGCACGTGGGGCTTTCCCATGGGATGTGCACCTTGTTATGTGGAAAGGCAAATGCATCCCGGGCTTGGGGCAGTGGCTGTGTTAGGGTCTTGGGCAGGGAAGCTGCCACGGTTCCTGATCGGATGCAAGGTGCACTGGGCATCAGGTAGTGCAGCACTTGCGCTAGGTGGGACAGGGACTTTGGTCAGAGGGAAAGGGGTATCCTGTGAAAATCGCCCCCTCCCCTAGTTAGGCAGCGACTCTCCTTTCTGGGCAGGTGAAACTCTTCTCCTCAACCCCAAGCACACACCTATAAAAAGCTCCTTGATGACCCTTTTTCTGCTTGCAGCAAAGTGGCTCTTCCTGGTCCCTGGCTGCGATGGTGACCTGGCCTGAACCAAACCAGCCCTGGAGATGCTGCCTCTCCGCAGGGGAAGGGTGGGGAGAAGTGCCCAGTGTTGGCAGGGTGCTGTTTGAGCTCATTGCTGTTTTTAAGGGTGTGCTCTTCCACTTATCCGAGCCAGCCCACTGCCAGGAGGCTGCTGGGAGCGATGGGAGCACAATTGCCATCCTGCCAGACCCCCACCTTGTCCCTGGTTCTTCCCTGGTATACTGGAACCTTGACTTCTCCCTGCTGCAGGATTTGCTTCCTCACTTCCCTCACCACTTAGAGGGTGATGTCGCAGCCCAGAGGGGTGGGCAGGTGAAACACCCAGTGCCTCTAGTTCCTCTGGGATTACCTGGAGTGCATAAAGAGCTGGATGATTAATGTGGAATGGCGTGTGCCTTTCAAGGCTGGCAGTCCCTACCGCATCGGCAGACTTCTGAGAGAGCTGCCAGTGGTGAGAACTGAAATGCTGCTTGGGTTTGGTTTTGTTTTGTTTTTAAAGATGACTCTGAGATGCTGGAAAGCTTTGCTTTACACCACCCTGCTCCTTGGGCACTGAAACCCAGCGGGATTAATTCAAAGGAAATCCTGTTTCCCATCCCACCTGTAGGGTTTGGGACTTTCCACTCCAAAGCAGTGCTGACTTTGTGGGTGTCTGTAGAGATCCTTGTAGCGTCTAATGTCTGGGTCAGGGAATTAGCTGTCAAGGCAGCGAGTTAAAGATGGGAGCACAGTGCAGCATCGTTCTCCTCGGGGTGCCAGGGATGAGTGCGGGCAGCTGTCGGTGCTGCCTGCGACAGCAGCTCCTGCCTCAGCATCCTTTATGTGCTGATGATCTGTGCCTGAAAATATACCCTGGGAGTGGAAATGTGCCTGAGAAAATATTTTCTATGGTGTTTCTGGGGCTTATATAAACACTATTTTAAAATTAGAGTAACTCATTATGTTGGTATGTGCATTTACCTTGACCTTTGACTTTTCTGCCTGCAAATGTGCATGGCCTGGCGTAGCCTGTGAGTTAGGAATAGCTCAGGAGCGAAGCAGAGGCGTATTTTCTGTAATTAGTTTAAGGTAAAGAAGCTGGTACAGTATCTCCCCTCCAGGCTGACAAGGAAATCGAAAACAAAACTGCAGCCTGTCAGAGCCAAGAGTCTGGCTTTGATCAGGGACGTCAGCGCTGGCTTCTGCTAGGCTGGTTTTGAGGGAAAGAGCTGTGATACTGTGCCACAGCTTTTCTTGCACGTGTTTGCAAAGACTTGAATGATTTATTTTTTTTTTCCATGCCTCCATCTCTTTCCCTTGCTATTTACCAGCCGGATCCGTGCAACAATTTATATTTTGCCCCCAGAGATGCCTTCTCAGTTGTCACCCTGGAATAGCTGCTAAAGCCTTGTGTTGGTATTGTCATGGAACAATATTTCTACTATTTGTTGTGGTAATAGTTGTTAGTGACAAAGCAATTAGCGCGTCACCTGCAGCACAGAGAAATGTGACCTCTTTTTCTCCCAGCACCACCTCAGCACCCTCAGCACCGAACGTGGGGCTTCCCTCTGCTCTGCTGACCGGCTGGTGCAGGGTGGCAGCAGGGGTGTCCTCAAGCAAGGGTCGCTCAGGTGGGATGCTTGGGGACAGGCAATGAAGGAGGCTCTGGAATGCTTGGATTTGTGGGAAGAAAGCGTGTGGGGCTGGGATGCAGTGGAGTGATCCAGCGCTTCGGCGGCTCCGGGAGCTGGAGCTGGCTCCCCCGCAGTTTCCTGTTGACGTCATGTGCTATTCCGCTGCTGCAGTTTTTACAACTGTTGAGCTTTCAAGGGTAATCGGAGCCGAGACCGGCCAACCTCGGCAGCTGCCGATGAGGGAACGCTGTGCTACCTTCCCCGTCTGTCCCCGCTCGCCTTGGCTGCTGCTCACAGCCTCACGCACCCCCAGGAGCTGGGGACCCCCGGTGAGGAGAGCTCTGTGAGGCTGGGGAGCGCTTTGGGCCATGCATTTCCACCCCAAATAATCATCGGTGCTTGCAAGAAGGGCAGCGTGCTGGATCTTGAGGGACTTTATTTTTCTCCCCTCCCTCCTTCAGCCCGCCCCCATCCCTCTCTTCTGCCAGGCGTGCCGGCGCTGTTCTTCATTTCTGGGAAACCATGGACAAGAAGCAAGGTAGATGTTGCAATTTCCAAAACACGTGGTGGGGGAGAGCAAAGGGCTGATACTGGTGCTAAAAGGGGACCTGTAACTTCTTGGGGTCAGTCCATGTGGTTTTTACATCTTTCTTCTTGCTTGGGCAGGGGGGGGGTCTGTGTTTGCAGCAGGGGATCTAGTTTTAAAGTGCTGGAAACTTGTGTGTTTTGGGGAGGGGGGCTTGAAGCACTGGCATCTTAATTGTTTAAAAAAAAAAATAATTAAATAAGAAAATCTAGCATGGCTAAAGGAAAATATTTGAGCATGAAGCTAGCTGCTGGCTGCAGTTCGGGTCGCATTCCTGGGACACTGCTGGGTTTTCCAGCAGCTCTTGCACAGTTCTCCCCTGCTAAAAAAGCCTGTTGCATTGGAGAAGAGGGTGCCCACGGCAGTGGGGAGCTCTGATTCCGTGCAGGCTGACAGGCTGGTTGGGGGCTGCAAGGGGCTTTTTTCTGAAGCGTGCTGCATTTTTGTTTGTTTTTTGTTTTGCTTTGGTTTTGGGGTGGGTTTTTTTTCCTTCCTCCTCGCTTGGCTCTGTTTGCAGAAGTGGCGAGCGCGGGGAGCGGTGACCCGCAGGACCCCTCTCTGCAGCGGGACCTCAGCGGCCCGATGAGTGACAGCTTTCGGCAGGTTGAGAGCCCTTTTTCCATTTCCACAGATAGCTTTTTCCACTCTGGACAGTGGAAAAATAGCACGAAGTGTGCCTGTGAGGAGGTGGCTCTCATGACCAAGGCGACCAAATTCCCCTCTGCTTTCCACCCTGCCTCTTCATTTCTTTCTTTTTTACTTTTGATCCTTTTTAAGCTTCCAGCTCTTTCTTTGCAGCAGGGCTGGGATTCACCCTCCAGCCTTCTGCCCCATCCATGGCATTTAACTCTCCTCCTTAGATTGAGGAGAACCAGGATGCACCCAAAACATTTCCCCCAGCACTAAGAGTGGTGCAGCTCTGCAAGAGCCGCGGCTGTCCCCAGGACTTCACCTGAGGCTGGGACCAGAGCCCTGGGGAGGCTTGTGGAGAGGTTTCATTTCAAAGGTCGGCTCAGGCAAATAGTTTTATTTGCAGTTCTTTAGACTGTCCTGTTCATTTCTCCCCGCCCACGCCAACGGAGTGGGAAGGATATACCTCCCGGGGAGAGATGCAACTTAATAGGACTGAAGTTGGTGGTGGGGAAGATGAGGATTCAGATACTGAATGAAGCCGTTCCAGGAAATGTCTCTGTCAGTTCTTAGCTGGTGGAGGTTACAGCATGAGAAAAAAATCGTTTGGTTTTTTTTTTTCTTTAGGAGGAAATGGTTCCTTTCTTAGCATAAAGGATGCAGTTACGTGCCTGTGCCATCACGTGGGTTACAATCTTGTCCGCACCAGGAACTTCTGTCAGCTCATTTTCCCGTGCCTGGGTGCCTGGCACTGTGCTGTGTGCCCTGCAGCCAGCAGCCCCTTTTGCATCCCTGAGCACCATGCTGGCAGCACTGTGCCATCCTGTGCACCCCGGGGGCTCACAGGGGTAACCGGGACGTGTCCCCAGATTGCCTCGTCCTGCTGCTCCCTTCTTCACGTGGAGGGATCTGGAGAGGGAAACTTGCTCTGTGCTTGCAGCCGCCCCTCTTGCCCTGGGAAACGAATGGTTTCCAGGATGTCAGGGTGACACAAACCGTTCTCTGGGTTATAGCAGTTCCTCCTATACTGGCGGGTGCACGAGGAGAGTGCTGAGGCCTCACTGGTGAGAAGGGGCTGACAGCAGCTGCATGCGGGGGCCAAAAGCAAACGCTGCCCTGGGATGTACTTGGGACAGGAGGGTTTGAATTGCAAGGTCTTGTCATGCCCATCCCACTGCCTTTTTGTTCATCCAATTTTATTTTCTTCCCCCTTGGTCCCCAGTTCTTCCTGCACTCTCATTTGCCCTGAGACAGCACATGGGCTTTATCTGGGGGGGCTGCAGAGGTTCAGGAATGAGGTGATCTCCTGAGGGTTGATCCATCCAGCTCCCAGGATTGCAGCAGGGAGCCCGGCACCTCCTGGCTGTGCAGCAGCAGGGAGACTGTGCCATACCCCCCAGCCCCATGCAGGCTGTGCAGGGCTTCAGGGCAGGGCTGCTCAGCTCTCATTATTATATTTTTTTTCTTTTTTTTTTTTCCCTTTTCCGGGCTGTGCTCGAGGGGAAGTGGTGCCTGCCCACCCAATCCCAGTCCAGCCAGCCCCACGCTGCTGTCGCTTGCAGTGAGAAGAGTTCAGAGCAGGCTGCTGGAAAGCTCATGGCAAATTTTGGGAGAGCTGGGTTAGGTGAATCCAGTCTGTGCTTCAGCTCCCCCCCGGCAGCATCGTGGCTGGCTCTGTTTCTGCAGGCATGGGCTGAGCTGGGTTTTCCACCCGCGTAGGTGGCCCAGCCGGAGCCAGGGAGTGGTGGCAGAATACCTCCGGTTTAATCGGTGCTTTTTCAGGTTACAGCTGGGAAATGCACTTTGGGGCTAGGCGTGACAGGGTGGAGAGGGGCTTGTCACTGACCCTGGCAGCACGATGCCGGGGAGTGAAAGGTGGCAGATTGCAGATACAGGGGAGCGGGCTGATGTGCAGGACCCCCGTTTGAGCAGAGTTCACAGGGCATGACCAATGCACAGGGATATTAAAGGATTCTCCTGTGTGGTACCAGGGAACCTCCCCACCCCTTGGTGCCCCTCTAACCCATGCTTGCAAATCCTCCTGCCTGCCTGCAAGCTCGGGTTGTGCTAACAACGTGTCCCATTGATTCCTGACCCTGGGCTGGGTGCTCCCAGCTCCCTCTGGCCTGGCTCTGGCAGCCAGGGCGAAGGAAAGGCTGACGCCGCAGCCTGCGGGACGCCTGGCCCGGGGAGCCTGTGGACCCTGCTCCTGCCGTGTGAGTCACCGCGCTGCGGTCGATGCTGCCAGGGCAGCCGGCGGCACAGAAGGAGCTTTGTGCTGGCTACTGGATCGCTGTGGCGACTGGGGAGAGGGGAGACCGAAGGGATCAGGGAAAATACCAGCCAGGATGGGGGTCGTTTCAGGGCTTGGTGTAGAGGTCTGGCCGGTGGCTGCCTGGGGTGTGCGTGCAGACTGCTGTCTGAGTTTCAGAGACGGGTCATGGGGAAGAAACACTTAGTGGAAGGCTCCCAGGGAGCTAAATCCACCCCCCTGGACAGTGTGTGTCGCAGTGAGCTCCCTTTCTGCATGCAGAAGGACTCTGGGGACCCCAGTTTTTAGGTTCTGTGGTCAGCCCCCCGTGCTGGGCAGTGTGAGGATGGATGTGGGAAGGGGAGGCATTTCTGAACCCGCAGACGGCATCTTCCCTTTGGCTCCTTTTTGTGTTTGCTCCCATCATTGCTCCACCAGGTATTTTTGCAAAGCACTGTCAGTGGGCATGCTTAGGCTCTTGGGAGTCCCCCTTCCAGCCCTGCTGGGTGGGGGAGGGGAAGCCTTACAGGATTGTGAATTAGAAGCTGTGATTGGTGTGGCATGGTCAGGTCTCCAGAGATGGTGTCCAGCCAAGTGGGACTGGTTCTGTGTGGGGTGGCTTGCTGGCAGGTTTCATTGAGCTGGAAGTTCATGTTCCTCAGGGGAACCATGTTGGTCCCAGAACTTATGGGTTGGCTCTGATGCAGGAAAGGTGGCAGATAAGATGGGGATATGGACTGATCTGTGCTTATCTCCTCATCAGGGAGGGATGCCGCTCAGAGTTGGGACCTTTACAATGTCTTGCAGACTGGTTTTCTCCTGCAGCCTCAGCGGGGTTTGTGTTTGGGGAAAGTGGGTTTCAGGTACCCCTCTTAGCTGAGGCATCTGGAGCTGGTGGGGTGTGAGGGCTGTGCAGGGCATGCATTGTCCTTCAGTCCTGCTGCTGCAGGACCTCTCATGCAGTGCTGCGTCTCCTGCTGAAATCCCAGTTCCTTGCCTCTCCCCTCCCTTCCCTGGCAGCCTTTGGAGTGCTGGACTTTGTCCACACACCTGCTCTGGAGAGCCAGGCAGGTAGGAGCTGATATGAAGGACTGTGCAAGCCTGTGCCAAGCTGCCTGCTCCCAGCCCGGTGCCTGGAGCACACTTTGCTGTTTGTGCTTTTTAATGCATCTTCTAGGTCAGTGCTGCCAGAAGCACCTTTAGCTGCAAAGTGCAGCTGCCCCTTGGTCTCTCTTGGGGGAATCAAGATTTTGACGCTCTCAACTCTATCACTTCAGCCCCTGTCCCAGCCCCTCATGGTCTGTTTGTTTTCCCAGTGAGCTGGAGTGGGTGCGTGGGCTGTTTGCTGATGGAGGGGTGGCTGGGGCTTCAGTGAGCAGCCTGGGGTCCATGGCATCCCAGAGGACTGAGGTTCTTGGTCCTGTGCAGGTCTCCTCTGCCCATTGCTGCCTGCTGGCTCCCCGTGCTGGTTCTCTCGTCTCTGTAGTTTCACCTGCAGGTGTTTGGCCTTCCCTGGACCCGCCTGAACCCTCTTTTCCTCTGCAGCCACGGGTTATGTTACCTCAGTGCTGTTCTGAGTCGGGGAGGAGCAGGAAGAGAGCATCCTCTCACCAGTCACCCCTGATGTGATGGGGTCGTGCCCTGTCTGGTGGGGTCTCAGCCTCTGCAAGCCTGGGTTTGTGCCCAGTTTACTGCTGACTGGAGTCAGCTCATCTCTGTTTTACCCCTGGTTTCCCTTCGTCGGGTGTGGGGTGTCCCATCTCCTGCTGGGAGTAACTCCTTGGTTTTGCTTCAGGTCTGAGCCGGATGCGACCCACGGTGCAGAACGGGTCTGGCTCTTCCCAGGAAGGTCTGGGCGCAGGGGAGGGGGGACTGGGGGGCCGGGGAAAGGAGGAGCTGGACAGGGAGCATTTTCGGAGCATCGCTGATGGCGTGGGGACCTCTTGTGGCTGGAGAAACGGGGCTCGGGCCGGGCTGGGCTCTGGCAGCCCTTCTGCCTCCCCCGTGCCGGGGTTGTTTGCCCTGAGCTACACATCCCCCATCCGTGAGGGATGCAGGGTTGGTACCCAGCTCGCCGGGTGTATGAAGGCTGAGCCCGTGTCTCCCTTCTGTCTTTCAGATTCCAAAGGATCTGTGGAGCCACACAAACCAGGTAAGCACCCAGCAGAAATCGTGGCTTTAACCCTCCTCCTGAGCACCAGCAATTAAAATCACAAAAGAGAGGGTACTGTTAATGGCCAGGAAGGGTGAAGAGCACTTTTGGGGTGTCTGAGGAGCACTGCAAGGTGGTCCTTGGTTCCAAGACTTGGAAAAATGGTATCTGTCAGCACACCCCTGGGTATTTCCACAGGGAAGTGCTCAACAGGGACACCAAGACCCACTTGAACGCTGTGACCTTGTTGTCATCTTGCAGTAGCTGCACAGTGGGTGGTGGTGGTGGTGGTGGGGGTCTATGCTCTGCCTCCCCTACCTGGTAGCTGCAGGCAGGAGGATGTCAGGAAGAAGAAAAGTCAAAATGCTGGTTGCTCATGTGTGTCTCTTTCTTCTCTTCCCCAGTGAAAAGCAAGAAGAAACGGGAGCTGCGGATAACATGTGTCCCTGTCAAACAGCCCGTTGCCAACACAGCGTAAGTGTTTCTGTTGCTTAAAGCCAGACAGCAGCTCCCGAGCTGGATTCAATGCCGAGTCAAGGGGAATGGCCCGTGCAGGCTTTGCAGCATCAGCATAGTTAACTGCTTTCTCTTCAGCTCTGGCTTGCAGGCAGTGAGAAGGAATTACATGCACGTCTGCACGTGTGGATGCACACGCGTACGCGGCGTGTGTCTGTCTGGGAGGTGCCGGTTGGACTTGAAGTGGCTGAAAGGCAAAGGCTGGGAGACTCTTCAGTCCTCCTGCTGTGGCTGTGCAGAGGGCAAAGGGCAAATCTGCCTGAGGGAAGGAGAGGGGAAGGCTTTTAGTGCAAGGGAAGGGAGGGGTGGTGACAGTTGGACCGCAGCAGGAGCAGGGGGTTGAGGGTTGGGAGGTGCTCTGCATGGTTTGACCCCATCAGGGCTAGTCTGAGTTGTTTGCAGCTCCCCGCCTTGGTGCAGGGAGGACATGGGTGGCTTGTGTTGTGCTGCTCAGTGCCAGGGGCCAGTGCCCAGCAGTATCTCAGGGCCCTGGAATTTCTCTCTGCCCTGTTTGTTTCGTGTGTCTGATGCTTGTTATGTTGTGGGGGAGAGCCCAGGGTAGCAGTGCCTGGTTTGACAAAGAGCAGACAGCTTAAATTCCTCTTCCATGGTGCTCCTCCAAAGCACTTGGGGCTGCGTCTCCACCACTGAGCCTCACTTGCTCCAGAGACCCTTCTAGAGACCTTCTTGGCTCCAGGAGAGATGTGGTATCTCCCTTCAAGGGAGGTAAACCCCCAGCTGGAGAAGGCAGATCTGTCGGTGGGGGAGCCAGGGGCATTCCCACATTAATGCTGTGCAGCCCTGCATGCACACGCCAAGCCCTGCGTGCAACAGCCACCTCCTTCCCCCACGGGTGCATCCCTCCCCACTCTTATCCATATTTCAGTTTCCCCTGGAGATGGTGTCGTGCCAGATGTTTGGGGGTGCTTGCATTCCCAGAGGGCTCCTGTAAAAGCTGGTGTGAGCCACCCCCAGCCCCTTTTCCCCGCGCTTCTCAAGCTGCAGTGCAAATATTTGCCCAGTGCAAAGCCTTTGCCGTGAGCCCTGAAGTACTTCCTTGAACCCAGAGGTTGCTGTATTGCTCTGATGGGAATAGGGAGGCCAAACCAGTTGGGCAATCTCTACTCTTTAGAAGGTTGCAGGGGATGGGGAGAGCAGAGAAGTGAGGCATGAGGGACGTGTCGCCTGTAAAAGTACCTTGCTGCCCGTAATGGGAAGTGGGCAGTGACAAGGGCGGGGGGGTGTGGGGAGGGAAAAGCCATAGAGGAAGACTTTCGCCTGCCTGGTGTTGTGCAAAGCGTGATGCTGAAGTGCTGCCTGCTCTGCCTGCCACGCTGCCTGAAACAGGCCTGTGAGTGTACACAGAGTGTACACAAGTGACTCACGGGTGAGGAATTACCTGTTGTTCCCTCGGCGTGCGTTTCGGGCTACGTGGCTGGTGTTACAACACCTGCCTGTCAAAACACGACAGCTGAGCTGCGCTGCCGCAGAGACGTCTCATCCCGTCGGTCTCGGTTCCTCGGGCTCCTGAGCGGGGATGGTTTCGTAGCCTGTTGGTTGGATGCATGTCTCACCTCACTGACTCTCTGGGGTTCTCGTGGGCTGCACGCCGCAGGTGCCTCCTGGGTGTGGGCTGAGGTGTTACCGGCACGATTAAAGCATCTGTGAGAGTTTGGAGGGGATTCATTTGGCACCGTGACAAGAAGGCACAGTGGAAAGTGGTGGCTGGGAGTGCTGGAAGGACTGCAAAACCTGGCTCTGCTCAAGAGGGCTTACAAAGCTGGGCTTTCTCCTGACACTCTCTCTTTTCTTGCAGGCCCCCCAGGAACTTGGATTCCAGAGCGTTCATTACCATCGGAGATAAAGTACGTCTCAATGTGGTTTATTTTCTCCTGGCTTCCAATGTTATTTGCCCCTTGTATAGGAGGTTTTATGGCTCATGCCTGACAGCCCATCAGATGAGACCTCGAGGTTTCAGAGAGTCCCATGAGAAGGACTGTGCCATCCTGGTGCAGCCTCATGGGATGCATCTGTGCAGGGATGAGACACCCACAGTGGGACCTTTTCCCTGTGGAATGATGGGATGTCTGTGTGTATTTAGAGCAGGGAGCTGAACATGTCACCCTGCCTGCAAGACTGTGTGTCTCTAAGCCTGGTCTCCTGCCTGGGGACAGTCCCTGCAAGGTGGGTTGGAATTAAAGGCTGGGTGTGTGGTAGATCACCATGGTCCCTTGACAGCCCCACCACCCACCTCAGTCTGAATACACACACCCAGTGTGCGTGCCCTAAATCAGCGTGGCCTCACCACGCTCTCTGGCTGCCCCAAACAAAGTCCCCTTTGTCCTGATGACCCACAGGGCTGTGTTACTGCCTGTGGCCTGGGAGAGGCTGGGCACAAAGCTGCTCCCCAGCTCTCCAAAGCCTTTCCTTAGTGACCTGATGAAAAACACTGCTAGAAATAGCCACGCTCTCTCTTTTATTTCATTCTCTTGTTACGGGCTCTCCTGGGGCTGCAGGAGGCTGTTGCAAATGAGCTAAAAATACCATGCATTGGATCAGCCCTATATCTAGCTGCTTACCTTCCAGGCTGGGAGGTGGCTTGGCTGATGGGACCTGGGGTCCTCAGCCTTGGTGTGAGGTTTTAGGGTTAGGGGACTGATAGGGGAGGGGAGAAAAGAGGAAACTTTGGTAGGATCCAGGGAACAACCCTGCTGCCTGTGTAATTTTCTGGCCATTGTGTCATGGGTATTAATAGCTGGGGAGAGATGCTTTCTGACAGCCTGCATATGGAGTGTGCAACAGGAGAGCGCTGTAGCTTGGAGAGAGCTCCCTAGACTTCCTTCCTTGCTCTGCCTGCCCTGCATTTGCAGGAGTGGTCTGGTCCAGGTAGCTTTGGAGTGATGCAACGTGGGATGGAGGAAAAGGGTCTGGACAGAAGGTCAGCTTTGTGCTGTGGGTGTGGATGATGACCTTAGGTCCATCAGACCTGTACAGGAGATGCCCTGCATCCCCACTACTGACTCAGCACCCCCTGGGGCTTAGGGATGAGCAGTGCCAGGGAAGTGAGCTCCTCTGTTGCTGGGCAGGGTGATGCTGATTCCAGGCACCACCAGTTTCTGGGGAAGCCTCAGGGTACATGCCAGAAAAAAAAAAACCCACCAAACAATAAGCTGGAACAACTGCAGCACACGTGTCCCAAAAAGCACCACCAGATCCTTCCTGAGGGCCCTGCAGGAGCTGCAGGCCTACAGTGCTCCTTTCCCAACTGCTCAGGGCGACAGGGCAGGGGGGTGGATGCAGCCCCATCAGTCCCACACTCCTCCTCTCTGGATACACTGTCCTGCCCAGGAAAAGGCCGGCACCTTCCTGTGCTGGGCAGCACATAGCTCGGTGCTGAGCTCAAGCAGAGGCCTCTCGCTCCCTCCTCGGCTGCCTGCCAGGCACATCTGGCTCACATAAACAGACCCAGGGCTGGCAGGAAGGTCTGGTGGCCCTGTTTGCTGCTGGCCACGCCGTGGCCAGCGCTGAGGGGAGCTTGCTGGCCTGGAGCCTGGCAGCCACCTCTCCCAGCTTGGCTCCTTAATGCCAGAGGCTGTTTCCTCTGGGCGTAGCTCGCAGGCACAGTATCCGGCGCTGTGCTGGGGATGTTTCCCACCCTTGCTGCCTTTGTGGCTACTGGGGCAATTTGGCATCCTGGTATTATGTCTTTCTTCCCTGAGACCGGAGGAAAACTGGAGGCTGGATAAAGCCTGGCTAAAAGAAGGCTTGTGACTTATTAGGAGCGATGAACACAGCATCCAAAAATAGCCCATGTCTCACTCAAAGAGTTTGTGCCCTGCCCAGCAGAGCAGGCAATTACAGGGTAACACAGCTTTAGGGAAACTTGCTTGTGGGTTGTGCAGGAGCTTGCTGGCTCCCTGCTGCGTGGGGCACTCACTTGTCTGAGTGTTGGCAGTGGGGTTTTTACACCTTCAAGTGAGGCTTACCTAGCTCTAATCACCTGAGCTCCTTTGTTGGTGCTAACTCAGGTTTTACTTTGCTGCTTTCTGATGGCAGGAGAAAGTATGGAAAGCAGGTAAACCCCATTTGAACTCCCCATTAATTAGGAATTCATGTGCTGGGTTGCTGGGTGCACTATCCCATCTAAAGCTTTGCACAGTCAGAGGGGTTGTTATGCATGTGGGTGTGTTAGTGACTGATGATCTCTTGGGATACGGGGTGAGGTGAGGGATCCCCGGCTGCACACAATGATTTGGAGCTGGGCAGAGGCTCCTGACTGCTGCCCATGTTGGCACAGGAGCTGTTAAAATCCTGCAAGTAGTTCAGCACCCACAGAACTGCCCTGGTGTGGGTAATCCTGGGCAGGCAGCGAGGCACCAACCTTTGGTGCCCTTTTCAGTGGCAGTGTGCCCTGGCTTGAAGCACGCAAGTCCTGATCTCTAGCTGCAGAAGGGGAATTAAATGAGCCCTGCTAAGTACAGGGTGAGAGGGTTTGGGCCCTGGTTCAACACAGCAAAAACCCAAACCCACCCTGTTTTCTTGAATACCTGCTGGGGTCCCGTAGGTCCCGTTGTTTAGAGGTGCTGTGCATGGATGAGCTACGAGCATTGGACCTTTGCTGATGTCCTTGGTGATAAGCATGCCTGTGTCTGATCTCTGTCTCTCTTCTTTAAGAACTTTGAGGTGGAAGCTGATGACCTGGTGGCGATTTCAGAGCTGGGCCGCGGAGC
Organism: Gallinula chloropus; assembly: GCF_964237585.1. Taxonomy (NCBI): domain Eukaryota; kingdom Metazoa; phylum Chordata; class Aves; order Gruiformes; family Rallidae; genus Gallinula; species Gallinula chloropus. Next base: position 6,021,762 of record NC_140100.1, read on the forward strand.
CTATGGCGTGGTGGAGAAAGTCCGACATGCGCAAAGCGGGACCATCATGGCAGTGAAGGTGAGGACAGCTGGACTCTGGGCTTGCTAAGCCAGGCTTGGTGCCTGCAGCTAGACAGTGCAATGCTGGGACGTCAGAGTGTCTGACATTGGGCTGCTGGCCTGATCCTGCATCTGCTAAAGAGCTTGCCAGGGATTTGTCATTCACTAAGGTGCTCCCTGGAGGAGGCGGTGTGGGCATCTCCTGGGGTGCTACTGGCTGTAAAATAAGCCCAAAATGCTTGCCCTGGCCTAAGAACTGTGGTTATTGAGTCAACCTGGGGGATGATGGTGTTATCCCACCTACATCCAACCCTTCTTCTTTCATACTTGTTTCAGAGGATTCGAGCGACTGTGAACACTCAGGAGCAGAAGAGGTTATTGATGGACTTGGACATCTCCATGAGGACAGTTGATTGCTTCTATACTGTCACCTTCTACGGAGCCCTCTTCCGCGAGGTACGGAGCTGGGGGATTGGTGGTGGGCTGCGTGGCACCTGCTGCCCCTGCAGTTGCACTGGAGGGATGAAACTCACCCAAACTGCCTCTGCTTTCATCGGCCCAGCTGGGCTCTTTGAGATGCTCCCATGACTTAAAGTCAAAGGCTTGCCTCTCTCAGGCAGCATTGAGCAGGTTCTGTTCCCCACTTCCATGGCAAGTGCCCAACCAATCTTGTCCGTGACCTGGACCAGCTTTGGGGTAGATCTTCAGAGGGAGCCACTGCAGGTGGTTTTGGTGGTACCTAGACATCTGTGCCCATCACTCTCTAGTGTGGGGCTTGTGTGCTGGTGGTGTGGCCAACAGGAGCTGTGTGGCAGGGACCTTGACTTGCCCCCATGTGGAAGGGGCAACATCTGTTTGTCCATCTGTCCCCACTTCTCCCTTCAGCTCTCAGGGATTTCCAGGGGATTCCCTCTCAACTGCTTTCTCTCTGTCTGCAGGGTGATGTGTGGATCTGCATGGAGCTCATGGACACCTCCCTAGATAAATTCTACAAGAAAGTCCTGGAAAAGAAGAAAACCATCCCTGAAGACATTTTGGGGAAAATGGCTGTGTCTGTGAGTGCCTCTTGGGTTCTTGGCCAGTTTTATACATCCCCTGAGCCTATTGAAGGTCTCTGCTCAAGCCTACAGCATGTGGAAACGGGTGGTGTGTTTGCAGTGTAAGGCTGGTACTGTGTGTGGGTAACGGATGCTCTTTCTCTGTGTTTGTTCCCAGATTGTACGAGCTCTGGAGCATCTGCACAGTAAACTGTCCGTAATCCATAGAGGTAGGTGCCTCCCCCAAAGATGCATGGTGGGTTCCTCTGGGATGCCTGCAGTGGGCTTTGGTACTTGGGATCTGTCCACCATGTCCATATCTAGTGGACAGAGATGCCTGAGGCCTATTCCTAAGGTGTATCCTTCATGCATCTGTTCGCATGATGATGTTCTCATCCTTTCCAGATTAAGGGTTGTATGTAACTGAATTCCTTGCTACCTCTGGTTTTTTATGGGCATCTCTCACTCTCTGTGAGTACAGAGCTGCATGGGGCCCCCCTTGGGGCCAAAATCCCCTTGCCTTCCTGGCTGGGTAGCTCTATCAAGCTGAGGGCTGAAGGACACCTTGTAAATAGCAGATGGGAATTGCAACACTTGGGTCCTGTTCTTCATCCTGGTATAGATCCTTGTGTAATTGTGAACGGATCATGATGGGCATGAGACAAGCTGTCCTGAGAGCTTGGTGAAGTTGAGCTTTTAGGGCTGTGTTGTGTGCACAAACCTCTTCCTAAGGAGCTGGGCATTAGCTCATCGATGTTTTATTTCAACCTTTTGACCTGCCTCATTAGAGAGGAGGCCTGTTCTGCCTGGAGGGGCAGAGTTAGTTTTACTTGTGAACAACTCTTACTGAAATAAGATGGGTGGGGTTTTGTCTCCCTTCCCTTGTGTTAGGGCCTGCCCGCTCCCCTCCCAGTTTCTCATCTTGTCTCAGACTCTGCAGTGCCTCTGCAAAGGCCCAGTCTGCCCTCTCATGTTCTCTCTCTTAGACGTGAAACCTTCCAACGTGCTGATCAACAAGGAGGGACATGTGAAAATGTGTGATTTCGGGATCAGCGGCTACCTGGTGGACTCAGTGGCAAAGACCATGGACGCCGGCTGCAAACCCTACATGGCTGTAAGTGCTTGTGTGGGGCTGGAGCTGCCTGAAGAGGCTGCTGCTCTAGAAATCAGTCTTGGTTTCACCTCTGCCCTGAGACAGAAACCACTTCAGAGTGCTCTGGGCTTCCTGACTCGGCAGAGTTCTCCAAGGACGGGATTACTCCCTGTGTAAACCCTGCTGCCTGTGTTAATCCTGCAGCAGGCTCTTCCTCTGCCCTTTTCCAATTGCAGAAGGATGAAAGACTGCCTGGTGCTGGTGGTGATGGTTGGAAGGGCTGCTCCTTGTTAGCTAGAAAATGCTGAGGCTTTTCTTGGCAGGATTATTTCATTTCATCCTTTCAAATCAATGTGAATTTCCCTTTGCCATCTGTGTGCTCCTGGGGCAGGGATCGTGCTGCAGGGATAGTACAGGTTTCACTCAGGAGCTGGAGGGGAGAGTTTATGGGGGTTGTGTGGAGCAATCAGTGCTAGATACAACCTCAGACCCTGCCTCCATGAGCCAGGGGAATCCACCCAACCTGCCTTTTGAGCCAGAGATCTGCTCTGTGGGGTTCGCACTGGGAAAACAAGATAGAGTTGTGATATCTTCCCTTTTGCTGTTACAGCCAGAAAGAATAAACCCTGAGCTGAACCAGAAGGGCTACAACGTGAAGTCGGATGTCTGGAGTCTGGGAATCACAATGGTAACATCAAGGGCTTGGACCTGCAGCCCTGGGACTGGGGAGGGGTCTGTACTGGTGGGGCTTTAAACCTGCTGTGAGTGGTGGGATCTGGTGGCTTCAGCTCTGCATGGATGCCCACCAAATGGGGCTAAATGCTGAGTGTTGATTGCTCGGGGCAGGAGGTGGGTTGCCCAGGGTGCAGGGTGGTGGAAACCTCACCCAGGTGCCTGTGAGTCGGGGCGTGCAGCCAGCAGTGCCACCACTGCTGCGGCTGCTGCCCAGTTGGCTGGCAAGCTCATCAGGAGCTAATCCATCTCCTGCCCTTTCTCTTTCCTCCTCTCCTTTCTTGTGTGTTCCTGGGGGACCCATAAAGTCCTCTTATCCCCACATGGTTCCCTTGTGCTCCTCCACTTGGTTTCACAGTGCTGCTAGTGTACAATGCCGGCTCCAAATAGCTCCAGCTAGCTCAGGGCGGTGCTGGTGTGGCTGGCAGGCTCCCAGGGGCCGTATCTGGATGACAGTGAGCTTAGCTGGGCATTTGAGAGTCTGGGTTTTAATTGCTCTGCAGCTCCCCATGCGCTGTCTGGAGAGGCAGCAAGTGGAGCCTGCGGTAGCTGGGTCACAGCCTTCTGCATGCACACCCCCTCCTTCCCCCCCAACACCCCGTGTTAGCAAAGCCTTGCAGGAGGATGGGGGTGAGTTACCCCCACCCTGCTGCAGCGAGGGGGGCCGTGCATGGTTTGCAGCAAGGCCTGTCTGCAGGGTAGCTCTGAGCACCCAACAGGAAGGGGAAATACTTTCGGTTCCAACATCACAGCTGCTCTGGATGGTTTATCTGCCTCCTGCAAGAAACAGATCGTGCAGAAAGCAGCTGAAATCCTCTGGCGCCAGAGGACAAAGGAAACCCCAGCTGCTGGCTCGAGGGGGATGCCTCCTGGGGATGTGTGTCTGGCTCTCCAGGAGACTCTCTGCCTGTGGGTAGATTATTTTCAGGGATTTTTAAACCTGCTCCTTGTTTGCAGTGCCCAAACCAAGCCACAGCTTCCTTGAGTGTGTGTGTGCTGCACAGATCTCTTGGCAAACATCCCTTTGTCTGCAGTGCCAAACCCAGGCACCTCTCCCTGGTGTCCTCATGCCAGTGCAGAGCAGAGCTGGGCTGGCTGGAAATGCAATCTGCTCTGGCTTTTCTTCCGAGGGGCAGGAAACTGTGGGGTGGGAGGTTGTGTGAATGACAAAATCTCTTCACCTTTCCAAAGCTGAATGGGAGAGGGGACCTTGCTGAAAGCCTGCCCGTGGCAGCTGGATGGAGCCCCAATGTGTCTGACTCCCTCTAATGCCTTCTTCCCTGGGCATGCATCCTGTTTTGTTATTTTTTATTTCTGAGGGGGGTTGGTTGATTTCAGACCAGCTGGTTTTAGGGCTAATCCAGGCCTTTCTGGGCTGGTGGCTTCATTCTATTGTCCAGCAGCAGGAGCTGAGTTTCCCAAGTCTGAGCCAGCGACGGGGTGGGGGGGTCCCTGCATCCTGTCAAGGTTCTCATTCCTCCAATCCCACTCTGCCAGGCAGGTTTGGAGATGGGAGACAGCCTTTGGCATGAGGTGACTGCCCAAAAGCTGTGACAGGCTTTTTCCTGCTCACATGAATGACAGAGCAGAGGTGACTTGTAGGAAGGACCCAGTAATGGAGGTGGTTTGGCAAAGATCTCCCTGAGTGATGTTCTACCACTTAGTTTTTCTTGGGTTTGTGGATTTTTCTCTTTGTGTGTCTAGCCCATAAGAGTGCTAGTCTGAAGCCCAGAGGCTGCCTTGTGGGAGAGCAAAGCACTTTGGAAGCGGGCGCAGCAGTGGTGTGCTGTTATCTTTTTAAATAATCCCATTTTACATATCTTTGGTGGCTTCCTGTAAATGCATTAATATGCTGAGCCGGCCTCAAAAGGAAGTATTTTTGGCCTCTGGGTCTTTGTATTTTTAAAAAAAAAAAAGAAAAAAGAAAAGTGGTATGACCCAAATTGAAAATGGTTTGTAAGGAAAGGGGGTTTTCAGTTTGAATCCGAGCTGGTGTCCTGGTGTCTCATGCCAGCCTGTCTCTGTCCTCAGATCGAGCTGGCCATTCTGCGTTTCCCCTACGAGTCATGGGGCACCCCCTTCCAACAGCTCAAGCAAGTGGTGGAGGAGCCTTCACCCCAGCTTCCCACCGATCGCTTCTCCAAGGAGTTTGTGGACTTCACGGCGCAGTGGTGAGTCTCCAGCAGGGACTGGGGGCTTCTCCCAGCCTGAGGAGCCCTGGGGGTTGGAGCAAAGCGTGGGGCTGGGTTTGTCATCCTTTTGGAGCCTGTTACTCCCCGCCTCACTGTACAGATGCTGCTGCTCAGCCATGGCAGGAAGCTCTGCCCAGACTGGTTTTTCGCTCTGCCTGACTCACCCAGGCTGGTTGGAAGGTGCAGGGGTTTCTCTTCCCTTTTCACCGTAGTCGCTGCTGAAATTTTGGTGGTTTCTGGCAAAGCAGCAATGAAACAAGAACAAACCCCTGGCAGTGTCTGGGTGCTGCTGGGTGAAAGCTGATTTGTGGTTTTGTGGGCACTATGTAGAGTAGCTGCTCCCCTCAGGGTGTCTTGTCTTGTCTTGTCTGCTCCCTGTGTGCTGCTTGCAGCTGCCAGGCAGGGGGTGAGCCCACCAAGGCTCAAATGACCCTTGAGATGATCTCTCCACCCTGTAGATGGTGAGAAACCATCTCCTCGTTGCTCTGTTCTGTGTGGACAAGGCTGTGTGGGGCAGACTGCAGTGAGCTCCTTGGCTTTTTGTGGTGAAGCACCATGAGTTGGCCTTTCCCAGTTACCTGCCTGGCTGCTTTGCTGGGGGTTCAAACCTGCCTGGCCAAGGAGGGTGAGGAGTGGGTGCTGCCCACAAGAAGGGTGTCACATTGCTCAGAAAGGGGAGATCCTTTGTGATAGACCACATACAGCAAATAAAAATAAAAGAAATCCCACAGCCTCTCCCAATTTTTTTGTCTTCCAGCTTGAGGAAGAACCCTGCGGAGCGAATGAACTATTTAGAACTCATGGTAAGTCCAGAGCTGCTTCTGCTGGTCTGTATCATGACACATTTCAGAGGTCAAATGAATGGCCCAGCAGGTCCAAGGGAAATGGGGTGTAGGGATTGTGGGTGATTTTTCAGGCATGGAGCGGGATGGGTGTAGTGTTGATTTCATGGGTGTTAAGGTTGGGTTTTATACATGTTTTCTCCCTCTGGCCTATTTGCTCTTGACAAGTGTACACCTCAAATGATGGTAGTGGAGCTGCCAAGGTGTGGGGTCCATGGGAAGGAAGTTCATAGGTTCAAACTGCTGGGGTTGAACCTAGAGACACTGTACCCCAAAGTGTTAGTTAATCTTCAAACTAAAGGCTGGTGTCCCATGGGAAGGAGCTTGGTGTCCACCTCTCCCCCAGCACCTCTCCAGCTTCGTGACATCCCCTGGGGACTGCTCTTGGGTTTGTCTGTCCTTGGGTGTCAGCTGATGATGTCTTGTGTCTTGTTGGCAGGAACACCCTTTCTTTACCTTGCACGACACCAAAGAGACTGACATGGCCTCCTTTGTGACAGAGATCCTCGGGGAAGACTCTTAACTCACACCTCAGGGCCTCGTGCGGTGCCCCCATCCTGGCGTCCCCGCAGAAGAGCGAACGAGGACTCGAGTTAACAGTGGTTTGCACAAATCCGACTTCCCCAACCCATGGGCATCTCTGGCTCCATCCGGCCTCACAATTTCTTTTCTCTGTCAATGAAATCCCCCAGGATGAGCCTTCTGAAGCCAGCACCTTCCCAACTAAGCCGCGGGGACCGAAGGCTCAGGAGTTCCCCGCTGACACCAGTGTATCCCTCCTGGGGAGAGGACCGTGCCCATGGCACCTGAGTTGGGGCCAGGGCAGAGGGTGCTAGAGGGCATCTCCCCTCCCCAGCAGCCTGGTGCACAGCGCAGGAAGGTGTGTTTCTTCACTGCCTGAGGAAGGCAGAGAGAAAAAAATGCTGCTGCACTTGTCCCACTCTTCTCCCCTGCCTTCCCACAGCCCCTTCCCCAGAGCCTGGTCTCGCTCGCCTTCCCTTTGTGCCTGGCTCTCTGCCCCCAGGAGCTGTCCGAGGGGCTGTGGGGCTCCCTGGGCACACCACTGTTCACACCAGAGGCTGTTTAATGCCTGGCCTGTCATCTTAATGACCTTTTGAGGCAGCACAAGACCAGGCATCCACCTCCCTCAATTGATACGCCGTTCCCTTGGGGGAAACAGGGAGAGGAAAGCGTTTTTTGATGACCCCACCTTGATGCAAGCTGAGACCCCTGCACTCCCCACGCCCGCCCACAGGACTTCAGCTCGGTGCTCCCTTCCCCACGCAAGCACAAGGGGACACAGGGAGACAAGCAGGTCCCTGGGTGCCACCCCTCTCCCCTCCAGCCTTGGGCTGGCTGAGAGGACACATCCCTCCTCCGGGCATCTAATGCCACTCGCAGCCCCTGCTTCCACCTTCCCTGGCTCCTGGAGATGATGTTGCTCCCACTCCCAACCTGGAGCTCACGTAAGACCTCGCACTGTGACACCTGCTCGTTTCGGAGGCCGTACTTGTACCCCTCACATCCCAAACTGCCTTCGAACCCTCCAGCTGCCTGCCGAGGTGTCAGCTGAGATCAACCCCACAGTGACTCCCAGGGGGGCTGCTGACAGTTGTACATTTTATGTCTATATATAATGGACTTTGTAACAATTTTCCTAGTTTTAATCTAACTTGCTATAAATTAAAGCCCTTCTGCGTGGGAGGAGCAATTCCTTCCCCACTAACAAATCCACTGTGAAAACCTGATGTGTTTCCCCACTCTCCTGGGCTGAACACCCTGCAAGGAGCTACAGGAGCGAAAGGGATTTCTGTCTTCTACTGTACATGGTCACGGGATAAACGCACCGGCTGTGGATTTGGTTGTTGGTTTTTTTTAATAGATTGACTTTTCAGAGGGATTTGGGTTTGGTTTTTTTCCCTTTTCTAATATATATTTGTGTGTGGATGTGTGTGCGCAATATATATATATTATATATTTTTAAATCAGTGACGAATGTGTGAGTGTCTGGGGCCAGATTTGCTGAAATGGCTGGCGTTTTTCTGGCTGAATTTGGGGTGGTGGGGAAGGGGCTGCTAGAAAACACTCTGGCCTAAGTTTTTTTTTAAAAAAAAGAAATATATCTATTTTTTAACTGAATCTTTTAAAAGTTTTTTTGTTTTTCCCCTGAAATTCAGTCCTTTGGCTCTGGATTACAGGGTCCATTTTCAGTGTTCAGGGTCCCCCATCCACTGAAGAACGATGTCCCTGTAAGTGTGCTGCTTCCCCCGCTCTGGGGTTTGAAGTGGTGCTGGGGATGGGGCTGCTCCTGGGGGAAGATGCTTCAGGGCCTGTGGTTTTCAGTGCTGCATCCCCCTGTGCTGGGGCATCACGCAGCCACACTCCCACCCCACCAGTGCTCTGATCCCTGTGTCACAAACCCCGGGAGAGCCAGCCCAGGCTGAGCCACACAACCCCTGTTCAGCTTTTGGTTTGACCCTGACCCTGCATCCCACCTCTCTGTGCAAAATAAGGGAGTGATTGATGTTCTCCAGCTCTGCCTCCTCAGCCCTGCTCTGCCAACCACCCCAGTGCTCTCCAGGAGCACCTGCACCCTTTACCTGCTTAGTCTGACAGCTTCACAGTGCAGATGTACAGTTGCTTGGGGTTTTTTTTTCCATAGTTGGTTGCTTTGGATTTTTGTTCTGATGTTAAGCTTTCTTTTTTTTCTCCCTCTCTCTCCTTATTTCAGCCCCTTTCCCCTTCCTTTACCTCTCCCCCTTTATTTTTGGTGCTTTGGGGAACGGTGATTTAATTTTTTTATTAAGTTTTCTTTTTGTGTGTGTGCACTTCTCCTGGAGAAAGTCCCCATTCCCCTGTCTTTTGGGGAAAGGGAACATTTCACACACCAGGGAGGTGCCTCTGGGCTGGGCTTGGGATCCTGCGGATGGAGCAGGGCTTTGCTGAAGAGGCAAACACACACCTTCGTGTGCCATCTGCTCAGCTTCATTCCTCACGGCTCTTACCTGTCCCTCTGTGCCCGACACTTTCCTGTCCCGTGTCCCCTCTGCCGTGGTGGGGGGAGAGAATGGCAGCCCTGGGGGGGGGTGGAACCAGCATGGCTTTAAGGTGGGCATGGTTTCTGGAGCCCCTCTAGCCTTGTGTTTTTGAGAACGGTCTGTACCCACTGAACCCCGTCAATGTTTTCAATAAAATTCACCCTCCAGCCGCTGCTTGTTGCCTCTTTTGTTGCCGTTTGAGCATCTGGGGGGCTGCTGAGATGGGACCCCCGGGATGATGAGGGGGGGTATCGTGGGAGGGGGCTTCTCCTTGCCGTGGGGTAACGCTGATCCCGAGCTGGGGGCTGAACGAGCCGGGACCCCGGTACCGCTGCCAGGGGCCGGGCAGGAGGGGGGGGTGCTGCTTGGAGGGGTGGGGGTGGGAGACACGCACAGAGGTCCGGCCGCGGGGGTCGGGGCGCTGTCTGGGGGGTCCCGGGGGCGCAGGCGCTGCCCACGGCCGCGAGGGGGAGGCAGCGCCCGGCTCCGGCCCCGCGGGGACGCGCCTGAGGCGGCGGCGGGACCCGGCGGGTTCGGCCTCTCCCCGCGCCCCCCCAACCTGCTGTGCCTCCCCCCTACTCCCACCACCCTCCAGCCACGCTTCGGGGTGGGGACACACGACGTGGCCGGGGTTAGGGCCGAGGGATCCGCCTGGGCATCGCCCCCACGGGCGGTGGAGCTGCCGGTTGAGGTGGGGGGGGGGCGGAGGAGGGGAGGGGGGCGTGTTATTTCACATCCCCCCCCGCAGTGGGACAGGGAGCAAGGGGATGGCTCCCTCCCTAAACGCTTCAACACCCGTCAGGCAGGGTCAGGCCGGGCCAGCGGGTCCCTCAAGCACCGGGAGCTCGGTGGCGATGGGTGCCCCCGGGAACGGTCTCCATGCTGGGACCCCCCGTCCCACCCGCGCGGCGTGGGGAGGGGGTCCGACCTGCCGCGGGGCCCGGGGGGGGATGGGGGGGACTGTGTGGGGTGTGCTGGCGGGCTCTCTGCTTCAATTACTGACTTAATAGCTGCACCGAGACCCATTAAAAATGCATCAGCGCCTCCGAGGAAAGAACTTCAGGAGAGGCGGAAAATTCATCACTCGGCGTTCTCTTATTAGGAGAAATGATGTTTTTTTTTCCCCTCATTTGTCTCAAATACAGGCAAAAAGAGGTTACTGCTGCCTGTTGACTTCCCCGTGGGTCTCCCACGAGGTGTACGAGGGCAGCGCACAGACCTGGGCGAGGAGGATGTGGCTCTTGCTGCAGAGAACGGAAAACTCAGCACATCCAATGCAGGGGCCAGGGCATCCCCCCTGGATTTAAGAGCCAGCGGCTTTCTCTGCCCTCAGCTGAGCGGCGTGTGGGGAGCACGGTCCCTCTAAGAGAGCAGCCCCCCTCCCTCATGTGCTCAACCAGTACAGCGTGGGTGTTTGTACTGGTCACCCTGGCCCTTTACAGGGCTGGTGGGTCTCTCCAGGAGCTGCTGAGCTGGAGCTCACACCGTTCCTGAAGAGTGGCTTGTGGAGGAGGGCTGGCTAATGGCATTAGCAGGGGGCGTGATGATGCAGCCAGTTTTCTGGGGTTGTGGGTTATTTATTTTGCTTAATTTTCCTTCTTTTTTCTGAAGGTGGCTGAGGCTGTATCTAGGGCGGGTTGTTTCTGTTTGTTCAGGTGGCCTGTGGGCACCTTCTAGATCGATAGTGTGAATTAAAGAGTTCAGGCAGGCCATTGGTTTGTAGGAGATGTGTTCAATCCTCCCCTAATAGGCATCTCACCCAGAAACTTCCAACACTCCCGCTCTTGTAGCACCTAAGTGCTAATAAGCTGAAGCTGCAGAATACCAATGAGACCTCAGGGATACGGATCAGCCTTCCCAGGCCCAGCCAGAGGCTTTAAAATAGTTTCAGCTGGTACCTGGAGAGACTAGTGCAGCCCATCAAAGAGAGAAGGGGGTTAAGTGAGGTGTGCTTGGGTGAAGAAGGTCTTTGCTGCCCGTGGTGAGCTGCTGTGGATGTCTGCCAGCGCTTCTCTTCAAGCAGTGGGGTAGGTGGCTTGTTTTGGGGTGAGGAGAGCTCAAGCTCTGGTTTAGCCAGAGGTGTCTGGGTGCTTTGGTGCCCTCCTTTCTTTATCAGGTAATTGCTCATCCCTGGATATGACTTTCTAAGCTTTGCTCTCCTCTCAATGCTGACTCAGTAAAACATCTCCAAGACTTTTTGGCCCATCTCAGCAGCTTGGTTTGCAAATCCAGCCCCAGCACGTGTGTGTGTGTGTTTATGGAGGAGTGAGCCATGGGACTTGTCCACATGCAGCTGCTTTTCTATCGTGTCCCCCTGGGCTTTGCAGCAGGGCCTACCTGGATGCCGTGCTGGAAAACTGGGATGACTTTCTGCTGCCTTCAGCAGGAGTCCCAAAGCAGGGGGAGAACTCCCAGCTTGCCCAGCGAACACAGACCTCTCAGCTTCCCTCTCAGCTTGAAATCCCTGTTGATTTTTCAGAGGTGGGAATGCTGGTGGGGAAACGTGGGAGTGGGAGAAGGGATCCTTAGCAGGGCAAAGCCCCAAAATACCACAGGTTGCAGCCAGTGCTTCTGGGGGGTTGAGGAGGTCACCTCCTACCCAGGCAGCCCTGGTCCTCTAGCAGGTTTGCCTGGATGCTTTCCAGCCCCCGTGAGGGGTGGCTCTGGCCCCTCACATGCTGTGTTAACCTTCTTGAAATACCAAGTGGTGCAGGAACAGGCTGTTTATTTCCAGACGCTGGAAGCGACGGCAAGTGCTGCAGGCACGTGGGCAGAGGGCTGTGGGGAAGGCTGGCAAGCCAGGGGAGCGTTTGCACTTCATTTACATCCCAGAGTGGAGGAGACAGGAACCTCAATGAACCAAAGCAGTTACCTCGATGGCAGCTGTGTTTTGCTCAGTGTCATTCCCTGCTCAGGGCCACTTTTGTCTCTTCTAGGGCGAAATGCTCTCCTCTTCTCACAGAAGCTGAGATCTCACAAACACCAAGGTTCACACAGTGGCTTCAGCTTGGCTCTGAAGCTGCCCTGAGTGTGTGTTGTGTGCGTGGCCTCTCCAAGCATCACCTCTCTGGCTCAGTGAGGCAATTAGTGGAGTATTTCCTAGGCTGTCCCAACCCTCTGCAAAGGCCCTGCAGAGCATCCCCACCCACAGCAGGTGCCATTTGGCATCAGCAACAAGAAGCTGTTGAAAGAGCCCGAGCATAGCCCAGGGTGCAACCTCACAATGGAAACCGTGCCCAGAGAGCCCTTGCTGGTGGCAGGAGGTGTTGAGCTGGTGTGCAGCTGCCCCCACCAACATCTCCAGCCCTGGGAACTGCAGCCCCAGCGATGCTCTTTGCCTCCCTCCTCCTCAGGGCTGGTAACACTGTGTACACAGGCAGCAGCTGCCGTGTGACTCTGGTCCTGCCTCACCCGGACTGATACAGGCTGGTGCAGCGCTGGGGACAGGGAGTGACTTGGCACAGCTGGGCCAGGGTGATGGGCCGCCTTGGTTGCAATTTTGGGAGCCTGGGGCAGGATGCAGAGGTGTTGGTGGCTCCTGGAGTTCTGCCAGCATCACAGAACCACAGTGGGGGTCTCCGGTCCCCATGCACTGCCCCTCCCAACTGAGCCCATGGGCAGCAGGATGTGTCCTTTCTTGTCATCCTGCCTCACCCTGAGTTCCTTTAATTACAGCTTTGGGAAGGATCTTCCCCTTTATTCCCCCAAATCTTCTCCTTAATTAAAATCCTGATCTGGGCCAGCAGGAAGCAGCTGTTGCCTCTTTGCTGGATGCTTGGGTGTGTTGCAAGCTGCCAACCTGATTGCTGACCTCACAGGGATGGGGTGGGGACAGGAGTTATACAGAGATGGGGGACACTGGCATTGCCACCGCCCCACCTGACTTCTCCAGGTATCCCAAGGTGATGCTGAGTGGAGCTGGCTGTGATGACCACCCTCTCCTTGTCCATGGGATGGCTGAAATCATCGGAGGTGTGAGTGGGATCAGAGCACCCAGTCCCTTTGCACTGTGCAGCCCCTTCCTGTGGAGGTGCAAACAGCTGCATCACCAGCACCCTGGGGAGAAGGCACTGGACCCCAAACCACTCCCTTTGGCTTTGCCCAGCTTGTGGCCTGGAGAAGGGCTGAAAGATGCAGGTGGATGAAGGTCATCAGGGAAACAGGGGCTGGGATTGTCCCTTGAGCTCAGTTTGTCCTCGAGAACCATGACGTGTCTGGCCAGGGTCAGCTATTTCTCATCCCTCCAGCACCAGCACCTCCCAGTGCCCCTGGGACACCCCTGCTACCCCCATGTCTCCAGCCTTGCCACAGCTTGGGACTATTCCCTGGCACAATCTCTGCAGCTTCATTACGGTTTTCTTCCAGAAACAGCCCAAAGAGGTGACTTTATTCCTCCCTGCCTGCCTGGGGCTGGTGTTTCTGCAGCAATCCATCATCAAAGCAACAGGGAAGTGTCAGGAACAATTAGTGAACTGGTGGTGTTAACTTTATCAGAGAGGATACGTCTCTTTTTAATGAAACTCGTGGAGGATAAAAAAAAAAAGAGAGAGAGAGCTGACAACAGATGTATTATTTCACCTCCAATTTACCAGCACATGCATTTTTCATTCATGGAAGCAGCAGATATGCAGATTTATTCAGAGCAGAGCAGGTTCAGCCCTCGATGGATCAATTCTTGCAGCACGCTTAGGAGAAAGGGAGCTGGCTGAGTGGGGCTGTGCAAGGCAGTTCTCAAAGCCAGTCCCCAAAGTTTGTGCCCAAGATGGGCCAAAAGGCCATTTTTGGGGGGTGTGATTCTTTTTTTCCCTGTTTTTTTTTTCCTGAATCCTTGCTCTTTAGCCCCAGTTCTGTCCCTGTTTTGGACCAGGAGAGGTTTCCTTTGTGGCTTGTGTCTCCCATGACTTTCATATGGGTTGACTTTTGCTCACCTTCCAGCCCTGCTTTGCCAGGGAAGCCAGTGCTTGGTGATGCCCAGGAGGGCTTCACCTCCACCCCGTTTTGGAGGAACACATCCACCCACAGACACTGGAGACTGGATTAATATGCTGGCCATACTGAGGTGCCTTCTTCAGGAAACCCTTCTTTCTTTTGTCAGATGGATTCTGGCTACTTGGTTCTCATCTTTATCCCTCAAGCCTCAATGCCAAAGCCAGGTGTCTCTCACTAGTGATCTGAGCTTGGCCTCCAGGTGTGTCTGAAGCTCTTCTCCCTCCATACACAGCGTGTGGTGGTTCCCTGCTGTGTTTTGGGGGAGTCAGCTCCCCTGCAGTGGTGGGGGAGGACACCCTTTTGAAGCCAAGGGCAGTTTCAGCTCCTTGCACTGATGAAACTGAATCCAAGAGAAATATAGGAGGTCTTTTTCTTTCTCATTAGGAATGGAAGACAGGAGTATCTTCTGGGTACTATATAACCAGCATGAATTATTTAGGACAAAGCATCTCTCCAATAAATAATTTTATGTGGGGAGATTAAGTCTGATTTTTTTTTTTTAAATATAATAACAAAAGCAATTTCTCTCTCATAAGCCCTCATATTTCACACAGAAAAGAGATTCCAGGCATCCATTTCTGTATTGATCAGCAAATAGGTCCTTGTATAGATTTAGTTCACCCAACCTTGTTTAATTTTGGATTCATTGATTCAATGCAAAGATCTAGATGAAAAGCAAGTGGGCTGTTTCCAGTGCTGGTGATGCTATTTTTAAATAAATCTAGTGCACGCTAAAATAAATATGCAAAGCATTTTGTAAGGCCCTACATGGGTGGGGAAGAGGAGACCAGATGTACTAAAATATTTAACAAACTTTTTCTTGATTTCTGGAAAGGCATGTTTTTATTTAGTAAACACTAGTGAAACTTAATCCCACCCAATATTTGCTCCAAGGGGCCGTCCCTGTGCCAGTGGGTACGTGGGACCTTGGAGGAGCAGCCAGCACGGTGACATTGGGGCCACATTTAAATGCAAAGCTCATTAACCGTGTCTGGGATTTTTTGTTTGTTTCTTTCTCTTCTTATTTTCACGTTCGTTACAAGAGCAAGAGATGAAATACCCATCTAGAATTCCCTTTCATCTCCCAGCGTGTGGGTTTGGTATCTTTTCCCCCCTCCCCTCCTCCCCTTTCCCTTCCCTCCGTTGCTCAGATGACAAAGTTTCTCCTTCAGGATTTTATTTGATTTCAAAAGATGAGAAGGAATTAAAAGCATCTCTGGGAGTCTGGGCTCACCTTACTCTATCTGGGAAGAATCTCCCAGAGGTGGATGCACCAACTGGCAAAGGCTCTTTGGCCCCAAGGGATGGAGTTCATCCTGGGGCTGGAGCTGCATCCCTGCTTTTCCTTCATCACCCTGCTGATCCCAGCCCGCTCTCCTGGGGAACGGTGCTCCCTCTCTGGGTGTACGTGCCTGTCTCCTCGAAAACCCTCAGCTTTCAATCCAATCAAATTTAATTGAATTGTGGTTTTGATCACATCTGACAGGGATCTTGCTGATAATCAGGTTCCCGTGGGTGACACGGAGATGGGGCTGGTGGAGGAGGGAGGTGAGAAGGGGGTTTGTGTGCCGGCGCTGATGCTGCTCGGTCATTACGAGACACCAGAGAAGCTACACAGGAGCAAAGCCCTACCCATTCCAGAATCAGATTGTCTGTTGGGGCTCAATGGATTTACTGCATGGGGTCTGAGCTGGGCAGGTCGTGTTGCTTCTGGTCAAAAAAAGAAGCCAGTTTTCTTGGCATAACCCCTGAGGTGGCTCCATCTTCCTGCAACCAGGGGCAACATGTTGGAGAGCAGCTCCAGCATCCCCCCCAGCTGCTACTCCAGCACATGTGGTACCCAGCTTGGCTTCATCTTGACCTGGCTGGTGTGAGGATGTGGCTCAGCTCTCTGCCTCCCCTGTGGGCATGCCCTGCCTGCTGTCTCTGTGCTGGTGTGCAGCTGAGCACAGCAGTGATTCATTGTGGAAATTCATGCGTGATTCACCTGGACCCACCTGGAAGCACAACCCCTGGGGTAGGGGGAACATCCCTCCTAGAGCCTGCTGCCCCCTGTGCCACCTGCTTTTTAGCAGGTGTTTAACTGGGCATTGATTGTGTGTGTGTAATTTTGGAGGTAATGAAGCAGGTGGGGATGGGTGAGCTGGCAGCCTGTCCTCCATCCCTGGTCCTCAGCAGCAGTTTGGATGCAGCAGGGAACCCATCAGAGATCCCAAGTGGAGTTGTGGTCCCTTCCCTGGGACACTGGGCATTTATCCCCCAGGTTGGGGGCAAAACAACAATCCTCCCCCTGACCTCAGCCATCAAGGGATGCATCTGTGCCCTACCCCAGGGTGCCAGCACTGCTTCCCCCAGGGCATCTGGAGGTGAGAAGATGGGGCTCTGCAAACCAGCCCAAATGCCTGTAGCCCTGTGACACAGTGTCCCCATTGCCTGGGACCATAAACCCTGCACTGAATTTGCACAGCCTCTGGTCCAAGGCTTGGAGGACCTGCTCTGTATGAACTTTTCTTGACCTTCCACAGCTTTTTTTTTTTCTTTTTTAAACTTATTTGTTTTCTTCTAATTGAGCCAGTAGCTGCAGCTAATTTATTTTACTTCTGTTTGTATGGTGCAGCCCCAGTTTCATGCAGATAACAGCAGCAATCAGTTATTCTTTGTGGAATGAGATACTTTCTACTCTAATATAATGATGTGGGATAGCAAAATACAGGCCTGGTACAAAGGGAGAGAAATGAGCAGGGGAGACATGGGATGTGGCAGAAGAGTGTGGACATGGATGGTGGGAGCTGGGGTCCCAGGATTAGCAGGGGAGACCCCATGGCTACAAACAACTAGGATGTGAGTACTAGGGGACAGGGATGTGTCCCCTCCTGGCTCCTGCTCCCACCTCTGCCCTGGCTGGTGGGCAGCTGTGGAGGTGGGAGGGGAGAGCGGTGCCTGTGCTGGGGTGGAGGGTGCACCCCTGGTGAGGAGGAGAGGATGGGAGGGGTTTGTTGTACTTGGGAGCTGGGGTTGTGCAAGAAAGTGTCACAAACTGAGGATGCAATGGGTGGGCATCGTCTGTCCCTACAACAGGTTCCCTCCCATCTGGTGAATCCGAAGCCACAAGAATCAGGGTAACTTTTCTTGCCTTTGATGAAATCAACACTCAGGTCACTTGTTTCCACTGGCTCATCCTTGTCAACAATTTATACAGGGGCTCAGGAGAAACGATCAGCACAACCAACTCTACCAGAAGTCTCAGGAAAGGATTTTACCTGAAGCCCTCAGGTCCTGAGCACTGAGGTTGCCCCAGAGGACACCTGCTTATATTATTCTTGGAAGCAGGTTGCTGATCATCCCGCTGGAGGGAGAGGTGAAGGCACAGCAGCTTTGCATGGCTGCCAGGGAGGGCTGGAGACACAGCTCTCTGGAGCGAGGAATATTCCGCTCTTCTCTAAGTGAATGATCCAGACTCCCAGGAATGCTGGGATGGAAAAAGGCAAAGGGAACAGGAGAAGGAAACTTCGGGTTTCTGTAGGGCTTCGAGTTCCTGAGGCACTCGATTCCCTCCAGGAGCTCAGCATGGACCTGTGGTGTCTAGAAGTGGATCTGTCCATCCAAAAGGCTAGGAAAAAAGGGAGGCTGGGCAAATCCACTGTTCTCCCATGAATGCTCCTGACTTCTTAGGAGTTTTTTTGTTCTCATTTTGTATTTAAGGCCCCAGACTAAGACCCAAGACTGCTCATTTCAAAGACTCTCAGTTGCTTGCCTTTCATTGCTGATTGTTTCCCCCAAGGCCCTCACCTTATTTCCATAGCTCACTCCTTGAGAGGTGCCAAAATACTCAAATCATGGGAAACAAACCCAAGAAGACCTGGTCTGTGTTTCCCTGTGGCTGCAAGTCAGCAGGTTTCTGGGGATTTTCAGCTGATTTCTACTCCAGTGAAAGAAAACCAGACTTGATCTCTGTTTTGCAAAGTTTCTGACACTAATTGAAGGTAGCATCTCCTCTCTGTGGGCATGCAACTGTGGTTTAATGCATCTAATCTCCTTGGATGCACTTGTTTGGGTTAATTACACCACCACTTGTCAACAGCAATTCTGGCAGGTTGGGTTCCCCCCCCCCCCAGTGTTTTTTTTTTCCTGGTCAGTTTTTAACACCTGATTGCTCTGTCATCTCCTGTCACTGCTGAGCTGGGGCAGGACAGGCAGCACCTGAGCACTTCAGCCACCCAGCCTGGCTTCAGCTGCTCAGCCTGAACCCTGCCGAGCCGGCAGTATGCGGGGTGTGGACGTGCCCGTTGGCGTCAGAGGAGGATCGTGTTGTGCTCAGGGTGTCTTGAAATCGATATGGGGAGATCTGATGCATCCTCATAGCCCTGCACCTGCAAAGCTGCTTCCCATCTGCATGCAAGGGGAGGCCCATAAACCTGACACTCATAGCATGTGTCAGTTCTTGTGCTTGAGTCTTAAGATGATGATGTTTTCTAACTCGTCCCATTGCTGCATCCCCCGTGGATGTTTCTTTACTTCCATATCTATGTCTACAGCTGGGCTTTGGCTGCCTTTAACAAACACCAAGTCTGGTTTATGCAATTCATTTTGTTCATCCTTTAACAGCGGTTCCTGAAAAATAATCCACTCTTTCCTCTCGGCCTCCTCTGCCAAAAGTTCACACAATTGATTGTGTCTTTTGATTCTGGCATCCTGGACCGCCGGACAATATCCAATTATATGGGAGCTGGTTTCATTCTCTGCTTGACAATGCCAACAGGATTTAATTTGTGTCCCTTGTCTACCCCTTGCCAGAAATTCTCCTCTTGGGTAGATGTTAGCTCTTAGTTGTAATGCAGTGATGAGCTCTCTGTGAGGTATTTCCTTGGCCATGATGGTGACAACAGCATCCATTGCTACTTTAAACAAGGTGGTGGTGGTGGGCTTCTTCAGATCTAAGTAACTGGCATTGGTTTGGCCAAGTAGGGTTGAGCAATGGCTTCCCCCCAGGGCTTAGACTGGTGGGACCTGGGTGGAAGTGGCTGAACAATCCTCCAGCATGGTTTGGAGATGGAAGAGACCCATGACAGTAAACTGCCAGGGGAGGATGGAGGGTTGTAGTTGTGGAGGGTAAGTGAGGAAAAACAAGAGGCTCCTGCCAAATTCCCTGTGTTAACTCAGTGCAGAAGACAGCAACAAGACAAGAGACCCGAATGACAGACCGTTGCCAAGTCATGCAGCTGTCAAACTGACCAGTGCTGAGCCTGGAGGAGTCTGGAAAGGAAACAGCGAGGTCAAGAAACTGAAGTGTAAGGTGACAGCTAGAAATAGAAGGGACCAAGTGATATTTGTATCAGGGGTATCACGGGGAAGGAATGAAGAAATCCAACCCTCACATACCCAACTCCTCATGCTCAAGCCTTTCCCCTTAAACCCAGCACAAACTATCTTAATGGCTCTTCCCAGCTAACCTCAAGAGGGGACAGAGTGGTCATAGTAGCTGGGAACTTACACCAGTCCACTGGTTTGGTTCAGATCACTAATGAGCTAATTAGTTGCTATGGAAATGCAATGTGGGAGAACTTTGGGGAGGAGAAATTATAGGTAATTTTTATTTGTTTGGGCCCTGTTCCTATAGCAACAGGAGAACTTGTCACCGAGTACCAGTTGGTTTCCATGGAGTTGGCTGCTAGTTCTGGGTTATTAATGCCTCCAAGCATAAAACAGGGCGACTTACCTAGTAGGACTTGTGGGTCGTCCTCTGTCACATCTAAGGGAACTTTGCATTTGGCCAAACTCCCTGCCTTGCTTTTGCAATGAAGTGAGCATGCTTCTAGAAGTTGGGTAGGAGCGTTCATCATCAACAGATACAGTGCTGGAAGGATCCATTAGATTCCCTTTCCTTTGAATTCAAGACATTCTGGAATGAATAATCCATCACTTCATAGCTTGCTCTTCTCTCAGCATTGCCTGATTTTTAATTGGATTTTCTCTGTGTTCAGCTTCCAGATGCTTGGCGTTGATCTGCCTTTCTCTGCTAAATTAAAAAGTCTTTTAGCACCTGGCAGTTTTGCTGTAAAAGGACTTACTGTAATTAAGTCACTTCTCATCTCACCACAACTGGGTCTCCTGCACGAGGCTATTTTTTTCCCTTCGGCTTCTCCCTCTGAGGCATCACTGGTTTGGGAACAAAAGGGATGTGGTCTCTGCTTTGCAGCAGTGCTGGAGGTCTGTCAAGGGACCTCTCCAAACTCCTTCAGAAGCTGAGCCTTGGAACCAGACCAAACGCTCCTGAACACTAAAGGGATTGGATTTGGGAGAGAGATTGGTTTTATGCTAGGTTATAATTTCCCTCCCACCAGCTAACTCCTCAGCCTTCCGGAGGTGATAATTACCCAGTAGGAGCTAAAATCTCTCTCTCCTCTCCCCATTTATCAAACCATGATCCCCTTTGAAGCCATCATCCACTCCTTTCCAAAGCATCCTAACCAATTCCTGCAGCCGTGTGAAGCTCGGAGCAACATCGTGCAGCCTCCGTTGGCTTAGAAGGTGGTGCAACAGTGACCACTTCTCCCTGGGGAGAGACCTCACTCCAGCTTTGAAGGCAAATAAGGTGATCAGCACGAGGATGAACCTTAAATGATATTTGGCTGAGTGTACCACGCAGTCGGAAGGGAGGCATGAAGCAACCAGCTAGCAAAGGGCAGCTACTCATAACCAGCCCTTCTTCAGATCTCTTGGCAAGCTTTGCTTCTGGCCTCGTAGCTCCTCATGCTGTGCTCACAGCTGCTCCTTCACCATTGGTGAGGCACAGCCCAAATGCCTCAAAATGAGGGTGCTGGGGAGGGTGGAGGATGAGTTGGAGATGAGGGCTGGCTGGAGAGTTGGGATGGGAGTCCAAAGCCACTGATGTGGGGTCTGGCTGGAAAACCTGGAGGAGCCAAACCTTCAAGGTGGAAGAAAGGCTTAATGCAAGCATACTTGGATCCCCTTAGTGCCTCTTGCATTACAGATAGATGATGTTAGAAATCCCACTGCAAAATCTGTGTGTGTTCTTTCACATGTTTCTTCCCAACGGTGACCCCACGGGACAGAGCCCTGGGAAATGCTGTACTTGGGCAGCCAGAGACATTGGCTTCAGCATCGAGACTGGTTGTTGGATGGGGAGTGTCATCTGGATGAAGGGGGCACATCCAGCATACCAGGAACCCATCTCCAGGCTGGGAATTCAGGAAGGGGATGTGGAAGATGAGAGCAGCAGGTGCCCAGGACACGGTGTGCTGGCAAGGCCCCTGCCCCAGGACAGACCTCCAGGGTCTTTCTGCCCATATCAGTGTCTTGGCCATAAATAACAGCGATGCTCTTAGTGGTCATCTCCAACCCAGCTGCAGCCCATGACTCATGGGCTTCCTGTCCACAGCAACGCTACAGGCTGACTCAAAGCTATGGAGGAGTGTTTCATCCAGACCCCACAGGTTTCTGGTTTCACCAAACACCATCATGAATTTGCAAATAAGAGGTCTCTGCTTCAGGGCTCTGGGATCTGGCTGGCATCCTGTGAAGACACATGGCAGGTGGTGTTTTGTCCCTAGCTTCACCTGCTTCTCCTCCTCTCCTTCCTTTGCTTATGGCTGGCAAGAAATGCTTCCTTGCTTGGTTTGACCTGCAGCTCTCCCAAGCATAGCTTTGCTTCTCCTGTGCTACTGGAGTCCCCACTTAACGTTCCAGCCTTCCTGAGCCTGGAGCAGCCATGGCTCTGCCCTAGAACTGGCACATGGCCTCAGTGAGGGCTGGATAGGCAGCTGATGTGGAACTTATTCAGCCAGCCAGGAGCTGCTTGAAGTAGCATCTATGAGGAGTGAGACCAGCCTTTGGGAGATGGCAATGGCACCGAGGACAGCAGATCTAGGCTGCTTTGCTCTGAGCATCTATCCTCATCCTGGCAGAGGAGGGAAAGGATGACATGTCCCATGTCATGAGGTAATAAGGCTGGGTGCCAGCTGAGGCAGCCTTGCTGGACTCCTTGGGGATGTGATTGTTCCTGTCGTGTCCACGCAGGTCTCCCCTTCTTCACCCCACACCCATGTTCTGAGGGGGACATGGTGGAGCCACCTTGGAGGGGTGTGACAGCAAAGGTGCTCTTGGCCAGTGAGGCCACCAGCCATGTGGCTGGAGTGCTGTGGTGAGCACTGGAGATACCGCCCAGCTCTGTGGTGAGAGTGGTGGGAGGAGGAAGCAGTGTCTGGTTTTATGACACACAAGCACATGCTTTAAATTTGAGTAACCTTCTCCTGAGAGAGCAAGGAGCCTTCTGGTGCACCCTGTGCTCCTGGGGAAGTCTGTGGCAGAGCCACAGGGGCCATGAGTGTTGTGTCCCAAAGCATGGCAGCTACATCATCTCATCTGTGAGAGCTGGCAGCAGGAGGGTGGCCAGGAAGGAGTTATGTGGTGGGATAAGCCTGGGTGGCTTCTCTTTGCCACTTAACAGCTCTGCCATGACTGGGACCAGGCAGGTTTGTGTTGTTGTCCACAAAGTAGGCAAGACCTGTTTGGGTATGATGTTCCAATCTCCTGCTCCAGATTTCTGCTCTCCCCAGCCCTTTGGGATGCTTTCAGACAGCCCTGCTGGGGACAGGTTGGATCAGTCCCAGATGAGAAAGCCCTTTATCCTCTAGGAACGGCCAGGGCAGACACCAATGCTGCAGAGCAGAGAGCAAAAGCATCTTGAGAGCTGAAGGACTTGCTGTCAGCCTCTTCTCTGCCACTGGCTGTGGCAAAGAGGAGGTTGAATCTGCAAAGGGGTGTAGCTCCAGCAGTCTCCCATCCACTCCCTGTCCGCTGGTGGCCTTGGCTTGCAGGGAACATGTCTTTCCAGGTGAGCATGGGAAGGTGTTTCCTGTGGAGCCACTAACCAGCAGTTGAGCAAGCATTGCTGCCTTCAATGCAGGTTTTCCTACTTCCCCAGCCCTTTCCCTACTCTTGATCTCTCCTTGGGGAAACAACTTCTCTGAGCTGCTGATGCTCCCCAGCTCCTCAGCCTCACCTATGGGAGGAGTGGACACATGGTGGTCAGCTCTGGGCTCCGGTAGCAGAAGAGGGTGGCTCTGAAGAGGTGAGATCTTTCTCCACCAGTGCTTTGGAGGTAGGAGCAAGAGGAGAGCTGCAGAAGCCATCTTCAGGGTGTTGAGAAGGAAGGAGCTGAGTGAGTGTGAGTCCATGTGGGTGAGTTGGGATGGGACAGGTAAGTGTGTAGCTGCTACAGCCACGCTTCACCTCCTGCCAGGAGGCTCCTTGCCTGCCAGGAAGGTGGAGGTTCAAAGGGATGATTTCCATGAGCGCTGAAGGTGTCCTGGAGGTTTGGGGAACAAACCAGCCATCTCCCACGGGACCAGGAAGGGTTGGGAGGAAACCAGGTGTTTTTCTCCAGGGTTGGTCTCCTTGACTGCTTCCAATGGTGAAGGGAAGAATGGATGTGGTGGCCTGGAGATTAACTAAGTGCTCGAAGGGACGTGGGGTGGTTTTCTGGTCTACCTTGGGGTGCAGCAATGTGCTCCAGCCCCTGAGCAGAGCTTTTCTTTCCCAGCTGCACAACAAGGCAAGAGCAGCCTTCTACTTATGCAGGAACTGTTTCTGCAAAGGGTTCCCCTTGCTCTGCCCAGCCCCAGCTTGCCAGCAGCTTTGCTGTGCTCGTTGCTGGGGGCTGTTCATGGATGTAGGGACGTGATGAGACTCACTGGACTTTTGGTCACCTACAGGGATTTTTTTTTACCCTGTGTAAAGACAAGTCATTTTGTTTCTCCTATAACTGGCAGGGCAGGTTGTCTTGGGGCTGGTGGCTCTCTGTGTCTGTGCCAATGAGGTGCTCACAGTGTCCGGGGTCAAGAGGTGCTGCTGTGTGGATCTGACTCCAGGAAGGACCCGTGTCCCATCTCTAGGACACCCTGCTTGGTTCTCCCTTCTCCATCCTGTTTAAACTTTCATCACCAAATCACCTTCTGCAACAGAACAAACATCCTCTGCAAATAATCTGCCCAGATGGGGTTTGTTTGAGCAAGCGGATGTGCACCGGCTGCAGAAGATGGTGTGGCAGGGTGCTGGGGTGGGGGAACCTCACACTGCCCTGCCCTGGGCTTTTCCCCATGGCCAGGAGATGCCTCAGATACCCAGATCTACTGACCGGTGCTTAGAGCTAGAGAGGTCCAGGGACTTTGGTTTTGCTGTGGGGGAGACATGAGAAAATAGGTTTTGTGGTGGCAGAAACCCTGATGGACCTGGGGAAGGAGGGAGAGAGGAGGCTCCTGATCCTCTCTGGGGTGCTTTTTGCCTCTTCTTGAGCTGCTCTGTCCTCTGTGATCACAGCAGCTGGGGTTGAAAATGGAAAATATTGAGGTGCTGTCAAGGGCTTCACCTGGAAAACCTCAAAGCAAATGGACATCTATGTTTCCCAAGAAAAAATGCTCCTTTTGGAAGCCCTGAAGTGCTTTGATGCCCTTGAACTTTTTTTGCTCTCCTGTAATTATTGCCTCACTTTGTGCTGAATTGGTAAAGAGCTCCTGTTGCCACAGAGCCTCATTTTTTCAGGTGAATCACCATTATCTGATGTTTTTTGCTGCTCTGACTTCAGCAGTGGGCCATGGGAGCTCACAGCAGCCAGGGCCATGACCAAGGGAAGAGAAGATGACTTCCTGACCTCATTAGTGCTGGGTCCTATTCATTAAGAGCAAACACCAGGAGGAGGAGGAGGTGTGCTATCCTTGCATGCCCTGTGCTTTGCCATCAGCCAGACCAGGGAGCCAGGCTGCCCACAGTGCTGAGCTCTGGTCTGGGGATTGGGGTTGGGGGGTGTCCCTTGCCCACCTCCAGCTGCCTGGGAGACAGGAGCCCTTTTGCTCACTGCAGGCAGGAAGGTCCCAGGAGCTGCTTCCTTGTTTGGGGAGCATGATTTTGAGGACAAACTGCAAACATGTTTGAGGGTCTGTCCTGAGCCCTTTCCTGACTGACTGGCCAAGCTGAGCAGGGCCAGCCAGGATGGAGGGAGATATCTCCCCTCAGCTATGTCTGCTGGCTGTGGGTGATGGATGTCACTGAGCTGGGCTCTTTGTATTTATAAATCGTAGCAGAGCAGTGCAGCACTTACCAGCCTCTGAGCCTTCCACCTACCTGGCAACCAGACCCGAACCTGAGCTGCCCTCTGCCCTGGCCTTGATTCTGCTTCACTACCGGCACACGGGGCTGCTCTTATTTTTACTAGAGCATTTCTAGATTACAGCAAGTGGCAGGAGAGTGATTTGTGATGGATTGGGTTTCCTGCCCTTTCTCTTATAGCCCTGGCTTATAAAAATATACTCCCTTTGGGATTGCTTCAGTTCCATCTATGTTGGCCAGTTCAAATCCCTCTTTATTATTTGTATTGAGGAGGGAAAGGAACACTCACTGCCTCATGGTACCCATGCTCAGCAAACACCAGGCCCTGCTGTGGCTCCAGGGTGAGGAAGGCTGATTCCCATCCCTGGGGAGAGAAGGGAGGTGCCCTGGGACACACAGACACCCCGACACCGCTGGAGGTGAAACCCTGGCCATCAGTCAGTCAGTCCTGTTTTGCAGACGCTGTTATGCCCTGTGTGCACTTGCCTTCACTTTGAGGTCTCAATCTCACTGCCTTTTTAAATATCTTCTGCTCAGCATGGAAGCTGTTGGCTTTGGTGTGTGGCAGGAAGCTGTTTTCCATGGGGAATGTGCCTTGTGCACTGATTGTGGTGGGCATGGGGCTTGCTGGAGCCAGGAACTGCTGCAGACCTCACTGCCTCCGTGTGGTGTGGGTCTGGGGCTGATCTGCAGCGCCAGGATGCTGGTGACATCAAATGAGCAATTACCTGAGGCTGATGAAAGCATCTGAGGGTAGAGTTTTCTTGCAGAAAGGAGCACAGGTCATATTGGCTGATCCCCACCACCCCAGCACACTGTGATCTGCCTCTCTATGGCTTCTTCTCTCTACACAGCATCTCAAAGGGCTTCACATCTATCAGCAAATTAAGCTTTTACTGGGGAATCAAGATTTCTTTTTTTCACCAGTTAGGAAGAAAGGAATCTGCTTCCCAGGCAGGGAAACAGGAGGACAGGGTGGGATGAATTGGTTCACCCAAGCCTGTGTGATACCTCATTGGCAGATCTGAGTCCCAGCCTGCAGTGAGGCTGCAATCTTCCTGCTAATCTTTGCTTTATTGTAGAGGACCAGGGGATTTTTAGTGGTCCTGTTTAGATTACTCATTCATTTTCTTCTCCACCTTGGCAGAATCAGTTTCCTTTATTAGCTCTAGACTTCCACCGCAGTGACAAAGCTACCAGAGGATCCCTTCCCTTTGCAGGTCCCCCTCCTAAAAAATAGAGTGAAGCATCCTTAGCTTGTGTGAGTGGATGCAACTGTATTTCCTAGTGCTAAAGGTGCCGCTTCTCCCCTTCAAGAGCACTTCAAGCACTTACACTCCAGCTTTTGAGAGTCGTAGCACAGATCTCGTGGAGAGCCAAACGTTTCCAGGACCTTGGGGAAGAAAGAAGCAAGGGAGGACAGGCAGAGGATGCCATCAACCCCCTGGGGCATGCAAGGAGAGGAGAAGGTGTGTTGGAGGATGAGAGAGCTGGGCTGAGCCAGTGCTAAAGACAGTCCTGAGCAGGTTGGGTCTGCTGGTGGCTGGCTGTAGCCCTGTGCCATGCTGGGGCCCGGACCACTGAGCTGGAAGGAGCCCAGAGAGAGAAAATTGGCTGGCAGAGGATTCGGCAAGAAGTAAACTGCTTGTTGCTCGGGCAGGAAATTGCTGTGTCTCCCAGAGCTTGTGGCTCTGCTAGAGGTCCCCTTGGCCAGGGATGGCACAGGCAGTGCTGTGTTACCCATCCCGAGCGCTGCCCCTCACCAACCACATCTCAAAACCACCTGGGAAATGCAAGTCCTGGCTGTGGTCACCTGCAAGGGGACAATGCTGCAGTGTCCCAGCATGGCACAGCTCTGAGTTCAGCTCCTGGTGCCACGGTCCCTGCACACACAGGCTCTCAGCACAGGGCAGCATCTTCTCTTCTTGGCTGGCAGCTGGTGTGACCAGGCGGCAGCGCTTGGGGTGGCTGAGACGCTTCTGCAATGGAAGGACCTGGCTTTGGGTCTGATCCTGGCCTGGCACGGCTCTGCTAATGCAGCTCCTCTGGATGAGAGCCAGCGAAGCCAGGGGTGGAATTTCACCTTTCCCCATGGAGGGAGATGCTCAGAGGCTTGGATGTGTGCAGGCATCAGCTCTCTTCTGCTCAGCCGCTGCCGGGAGGCTCCAAGCCAAGTGGCAACGGGAGCTGCTTGCCCAGCAGAAGTGGTTGGGTTAGGACCAGTGTCTGGCACAAACACGGTGCTCAGCCTCCCAACAAACACTTGGGAATAAAAACCCCTGCATGCTGCAGGCACGGCACAGACAAATACAGTGGGTTGTTGGTTGGGATCAAGGAGATACATATAGAAGCCATGGCAGGGTGGGTGGGCAGAGGACAAAGTACAGCTCGCAGCTGGGAGCAGCCTGCATCCATCCACTCTACCCTGAGCTGTTTCCTGTGAGCGCCTGCTGCTCCAGCCAAAGGTCAAAACCAGGCAGGGAGGGGAAAACCTCGCCTGCATTTAGTGGTTTCTATAGAGAAGCAGGGAAACTGAGGCACTGTGAATGTAGAAACATAGATGGTTTGGGTTAAAGAGGACCTCAAAGCCCATCTAGTCCCAACCCCTGCCATGGGCAGGGTTACTTTCCTCTAGCCCAGGGTGCCCAAAGCCCTATCCAACCTGGCCTTGAACCTTGTCAGGGATCCAGGGGCAGCCACAGCTGCTCTGGAGCCACCAAGAGGAGGGCAACCATTCCAGATGTGCTGACAGTCATGGCAGGAGTTTCTCTGAAGTGCTTGGATTGCCTTGGCTTACATTGCCCTTTTTCTTCTCCCTCCTCTTGACTAAGGGGGTCAGGGACAAGGTGCAGCCCCTTCTTCCTAAAAAAACCTGATAACTTCATGTTCATAACCCAAGAATGCGGCAAAAATGTTCGCAAGATGGAAAGGGCCTGGGGAGGCTGGTTTCCATGTGAGGTTCTTGGATGCTGAAGGACCCAGACATGCCAAAAAATCCAATGGCTGTAGTAAACCCAGAGATCCAGCAGGTTTGGAGCCACAGAGGTGGGTGCTTTTCCAAAGGGGTGGAAAGGGGATTTGTTGGGGGGGTGGGGTGGTGGAGTGGATTTCCCTGGCAGTTATACCATCCCTTTAAGAAATGGGGTGCCAGTCTGAAGGAAGGGGCTCCAATCCAGCTTTCACCCCCCTGACTAAGCAGGAAGAGAAAAGCACAATGTCCCATCAAATTTAATTAACAGGGAAAAAAAGTAAAAAAAAAGATTTTTCAGAGTTTGGGTCCTCAGAAAGGATGTTTTATTCATGGCCCAGCAGGGAAGTGCTGGTGGTGCCATTAATTATGGGAGCTGCCGGGTGCTACTCCTGCTCCAGGCGAGCTCGGCTCAGCTTTGTCATCCTGACACCCTGCGCGGGAAATTGGGGCGGCGTGGGGAGCCCGTGGGATCAAGATGCCAGTTTTGGGCTGTTGTGAGCCCCTCTTCTCCACCCTGCAACCATCCATGATGCTGGATCTCCTCAGCTGTCCAGCGGGTCCTGCTGCCCCGCACCATGGTCAGGGGATGAGCTTTGCCTTGCCAAAAATCCCGGGGGCAGCGTGGAGGGTGGACACCCGCCAGCTGAGCAGCCGCAGCGCATCACCGCCCCGCCGCCGGCAGACGCTGAGATCTTGGCAGCTGCTGGTGAAGTAACACAAGTTCATGGCTTGGTCAGCAGCCCCAAATGAAAAGGGATGGTTTTTAAAAGAAAAAAGGCACGTTTAAAGCACAACTAATGTGCTCAGAGGGACCAGGGCAAGTTGGCAAGGCTGGGGCTGGCTTCTGCCCAGCTCCTGTGTGTGGGTGAGGGTGGTTGCGGTCACCCCTGGGCTTGGTGCACACCCGGGAGCTGCTCGTGGGGCTGAGTATTTCCTCTTCTAGGAAATCTCACTGGTAACTTTCCAGGGTGGTAATAAAACATTTGGTGTAAGTAAACTAAAGCAGGTGTGAGAACAACACAAACGGGGGAAAGGAGGAACCAGGGAATGGTCCCTGAGAGAGGGGGGTCACGGCTTCCAGGGATGGGGAGGAGAGGGTCCAGCCCAAACAGGACCAGCCTTGGGAGACAGGACTGATTGTGGCAGGACAGTCCTGTGCCTGGGCAGCTCTGAGACCGCTTGAGAAGCAGCCTTCAAAACACAAAGCATCTCATTCATAATATTGTCATGAAAGAAACATCTTTAAAAAAAAAAATCTCTTTGAAAGGCAAAAGTGGTGAAAGGCAGCTGGGAGCTGGGACAATGACCTGGGGGCAGAAGAGGGCACCCAGGGGCATCATTAGCTGTGCTCCAGGGGCGCACCCAGGGGTGCTGGTGCACGCCCAGGCCCGGCACCCAGCTGCTGGCATTGCACAGAGAACGGGGTCTTTTGTGTCTGCAAAGGCAGGAGACAAAGCAGAAGACGATTTGAAAGCGCAGGAGCATCCTCAGAGGAGCCAGTGCTGGATTAATGAAGGAAACAACCTCTGGCTGCCTGGCAAGGAGGGACAGGTCCCTGGGAGTCTAAGGCAGCAGGTGGCCCACGGTGCTGAGTGGTGTCCTGGGGACCTGCCCGGCTCCCCGCTGTCACCTGCAATTGGGGGAGCGGGACTCGGTGACGGGGGACAGTCCTGTCTTGCTCTGCTGAGAGGCTGCTGGGACCAAGCGCTGCATTAACCCATCTCTGTTAATCAAGGTAATGCTCACTTGCGCCCGGGCCCAGGCGGTGTCACGGGGGAGGATTAATTGCCGAGCTGCAGTCCTGGCACACCAACACCCGACGCCAGCTACAGCCCCGGCTCGGGTGGCCCTGCTTGTCTGTGCCTCCTCATGCAAACAGCACTTTGTGGAGGAGGTGCAGTGAGCAAAGGGAAGTCAAAGGGGCTGGATGAGCACCTCTGGACCCCCTTTCTCAGCACCAAACCACTCCTGGACCCCCTACTATGCTGCTCTACAGAGGGACAGGCTCTGCTCCTGCCCTGGTTGCTGCTCTAAGAGTGATTAATATTTCTAACGAGTTTTATCTGGTGGATTCTATCCCATATCCAAGGGGCTCATTATCCCCCAAAGCACAGGGGACCCAGAATCTCTGCCCTGGGGCAGCCCAGACTGTGTGACCAGGGAGCCAGAATCAGCTACCCAGGGGGATGCAATTAGCCTAATTGCTGGGAGCATTAGAGGGAAGATAGTGTACCCTGCCCAGCTGAGCCTACTAAGGGGAGAGGCGGCTTCCTCCCCAGCCTGCTGGGTTATATATAGGAGAGAACAAGGTGGGGGTGAGTTGGGTGCTGGAGGAGGGTGCTGAGGAGGAGAAAAATCATGGTAAGGGCTGCTTGGTGTGGAATTTGGTGGTGGGATGAGTTTCATCTGTGCTCAGCCCTTTGGATGCCCTTCCCCCATTGTGCATGGGGGTCTCAGCACAGCATCTTCGGGGGAGGCAGCGTGGGACAGTCTGTCACTGCAGCAGGGCTGGGCTGGCTCCCAGGCATGTCGGCTCCATCTGCTCCTGCAGAAGAGCTCTCCTGTTCAGCCTCCGCAGCCAGCCAAAGGTAACTCGTAACCCTTGCTCAGAGCTGGCTCTCTGCACAGCCCCCAGCTCTGTAAAGCACCATGCCCTGTGAGAAGATCCCCCTCCCTCTCTTAGGGCTTTTTGGTGGCAGTGGATGTTGAGCAAACCTCCCCTGTACTGTGGGGTGATGCTTTTGGACAGTGGATGTGGGGAGGCAGGATTCACAGAGAGGAAAGCCAGGCTGGGAGAGGTGGCTGGATGCAGCTGCTCACCACATGTGGCTGCCATGCACCGGTAAAGTCCTGTGTCTGGGGCATGTGGGAGGCTGCAGAGTGACTCTGAGCATCCCAGGGCTGCTGTGCCACTTAATACAGCTCAGACAATGCCTCTGCCCTCCCCAGACTGCTTTGTTTCCATCCTCAGCACGTTCCTGCTCTGCAGGGGCCATAGAGATTCCTGGTGTCTCTTACTGTCTGTCTGTGGTGTGTTTTTTGTGTTAAATTTGCCAGAGAGATTCAATGTTCTTGAGGGGCTGATGGAGGAGGTGTCTGTGAACCCTCTGGACTAACATCTGTGACCTGGCTGCCTCTAACCTGAGGGGGATCTGTGAGCTGTGTGGTTGTTTCCAGGGTCTCTTCCCCACAGTGCAGATAGTGTTGGATAGAGGCAGAGGGGAATGAGCTCAGAGCTGAGATAGGACTTGTCTGTGGTGGGCATCAGGGCTGGGGGGTGTTGGGGAAGGGCCTCCCTCTAGCTACAGAACGGCACCATGTTTGCCAAAAAATGTAAAACTCTTGTGCTAACAGGGTAATTAATTAATTACAGCTCATTAGAGGAATTACAGTCCCATTAGTATTTTTGGATGGTGGCTGATCCTCTGATGTGAGCTCAGGCACTGCAGGCTGCTGGCACTGGGGGAACAAGGGGTGCTTTGTGGCTGATTTGTGGGGATAGGGTCATGCTGGGTTATCCCCTCAGGATCCCTAATTGACGACCCTTTGCTTCCAGGGAAGCGTGTGTGGAAGTTGCCACCATCTTCCCCAAAGAGAAGTGCCAGCAGCGGTGTTTCCCATCCTGTTGGGTAGCTTGTGCCGGGTGTCACACCAAGCTCCATCCTGCTGTACTCTGCCTACATCCATTTTATGGAGATGTCCACTTAAACTCTGCCATGGGTGGGGATGACTCAGGAGGGCTGAGCCTGTGTGGGGCATCCTGGCTCTTCCCTCTCCCCAGGAGTGAAGCCTCCCTCCTGCCCTGCTTCTCCCCTGGAAATCCCATTAGCACTTCCTTTCTTCTTCGTTTCGCGGTGCTGTCACTCGCTGGTCTCTCATTTCTTTGATGCCTCTAATTTATTATTTTTATTTCAAATAACTTTTTTTTTATAAAAAAAACCCAAGGCTCCATCAGCAAGATGAGGTGAACATGGACCTTGCTGATTAAATATAGCAACGAGACGTGCTGATCAAAGCACGCCAGCCTCGGGGTGCAGCAGTTGTCCTCTGTGCACTTGGGCCATTTCCCACCTCCTCCTTCTCTCTGCTGGGGCATAGAGGAGTACTAGGGCCTGCCACGGCTCCAGATGAATTGCTCCAGACCTTAAGCCCTGGCTGGAACAAACACCATGTTTCCCCAGTTTCTGTTCCCCAGGCCTGATGCTCAGGATCTGGGCGTTTCTGTCATGTAGCAACACACCTCATGAATAAAGATTAAGTTGATTAAAAAGGAAAACCCAGAGCAAGGCAGAATAAAAGTGATTTGCAGAGATTAGATGCTCTGGCACATCAGGAGTTCCCTAAAGGGCTGAGCTAACATGTTCAAGCATAAGAGCTTTAAGCCCTCTTCCCTGTTTTGTAACTAATGGCTTTGGGTAGGGATGACTAACTCTGCCATTTGATAATTGTCCCTGTGGGACACCGGTGAGATTTCATGCACTGAAGGACCAGTGTGATCCAGAGGCCAGCATCCTCTGTTGTACCCTGTTCCCTGCTCTCCATGGGATGGGCTTTGGGCAGTTACACCAGCTGCTCCCTGGGCAGCAGCCAGATGTGGGGGAGAATGGATTAAAGGAGATGTATGAGTCTTGTACCCCAGCAGGCACAGCCTCTCCCATCCTCCTGCATCTCGGAGCCAGGGCATCCCTTGCTGCTGGGTGCCCCCAAACCAAATCTGCACGAGTGAGCAGAAGGAGGAAAAAAAAATTAAGTTTTCTGTTATTTGCAAGAGTGAGACTGAAAATGTATCATCTCCCCAGGATGGCCCAGCAGAGAACATTGTGTCCTAGGTCTCTGGTGCAGCCAAGACAAATTGCCTGACTCTTCTTGCTGTGCATCAAACCTTGTGAGCTGCTGGTGTCGTAACCTGAGCTTTCCATCCACTGTGCAAAAGCAAAGGGACATCCTCCCTGGGAACTGGGAGGGGAAACCCACTCTCTTTTGCCTAGGATATCTTCTTCCCTGGTTAGCCCCAGGATCCAAAGCACTGTCTGTCCCTGAGGGCTGCCCACTTGTTGCACGTCTGGGGCAAGTTCCCCAGCACACGCCGGGAACAGGCACGGCGTGTTACTTAATGAAGCAGCAGGGAAGGAATGTGCATATGTAATCTAGAAAATCCTTTGTCTGGGATTTACAGGGGTAGATATAAGGGCAGAATCCAGCCTGCTCCACTTTAATGACGCAACTTGTCTTCATCAGAATTTATTATTTAGGCTCAGGTCTGCAGCAGCGTGTCTATTCTGGGCCAGGACCTTGTCTTGTTAAGCCCTGTTCCAATGAGCGAGACCATTCCTGTACCCGAGTGATTACAAAGTAATTGGCCTTTTAATTCTGGACTGCAAATGCGATGCTTTCTGCACCACGTTTCCTCCCACCTCTCTTTCTAATCTCTCTGTTACCGAGCTAAGGCTGGCTGTGCCCAGCTGAGAAGCCAGCCCTGGGGTGATACGTGCCCACGTGGGACCTCTGCGTGCCTGGACATGTGGGGAAGCCCACCCCAAGGTGGGCACGCCTGGAGCAGAGCATCCTCAGTGCTCTCCGGAGGTAGCTACAGAGCAGGATGTCAGCAGCAGTGGGGGGTGTGTGAAGAAAATCGAGCTAATTTTAAGATTTCCATGATAGATTTCCGAATTGGATTATGTGACAGAGTTGCCAGAGATGGCAGGGTCTGGAGCTGATGATTCAGGGCCCTCTTCCCCCGGCTGTCCCTGCCTGACCTGGGAGTCTTGACTCCTGCTGTTATGTTTTTTCATGTGCAAGACAAATTCCATCATGGGTAATTACACTCCCATCTCTTCAAATTCTTTGGGGATCATCAATACAATTTGCTAGTCCTCTTCCTGGCAAAGGAATCTTGGGTTGCAGCAAGTGCTGTAGCCCAAAGGTCGCTGCGCTGCAGGTGTGCGATCCCCTGAGCCTGCGAGATGCTCACAGAAGCTTGTGCTAGTGGGGTGGTTGCCTATCAAAATAAACCAACTGTTTTTCTGGGACTTTCTGGATGCTGATGGGAGAGAGGAGATTTAAAGGGTGCATTTGGGGTGTACATGTTGCCTGTATCAGTTGGGACAGTTGTGCTCGGACACTGGAGGATGCAGCCGCTGTTCCAGGAAGGCAGCGAAAAGCTTTGAACCCAACCAGAAATGCAGCTGGTGGAGCAGCAACTCCCCCCTGCTCCACTCACTTCTCCCTGCAGTCACAACCATTCATCCTGAGCAGTTGTATCCAGCTCTGTATTTTGGCAGAAATTACTAGCCCATCAATCCAGGCAGCTATTTCTTTCCCCCTGCGGCTTCAGGAGGCAGTAAGTCCGCAGCAAGACAAATATTGAAATGCTGCGCCTGGGGATTAGTGACTTGGCAATTAAAATATTTGACCTACATCTAGTTGAGTACCAGCAAGGTCAGATGGAGCCTTGCTTCTTCCCCAAACTTTTGCCCAAAGGAATTTTATTATTGTGGTTGCTTCTGTTTGAAGAGGCTGTTTGTTTCCTACTGAGTGTAAAGGGAAGGGCTGGGGGTCTGGACCTGTGGGGCAATGTGAGGGTTGGACCCCTCAGCAGTGATTTTGGGGGGGTGTGTGTGCTGTGAGTGGTTTCCAGAGGCAGGCAGGTGATCTCCACAGAACAAACACCCCTGAATATTTACACGACTCTTCCCACAAACACAGCAGAGAACAAGCATCTTCTTTTGTTGCTGTGGTGGTACGTGCCGAGAATCCTCGTCCAAACAAACGAGTAGGTTTTTTTCTTGCAGCAAACATCACAGATCTTCTTTTTTTTTCCCCTCTCCCTTTCTCCTTTTCACATGTTGTTCACTCTGTTCTACAAACAATGTTCTTTTTAAGTCCGGGCAGAAAACTCTATCTGTCTTCAGAGTGTGATGTGACGGCAGAAACCAATGATGTCCGCTTGGCAATGAGATTAAGCGGAAGTCATTTATAAAGGTCCTCTCATCGCAGAGCAAGGGGAGGGGGGGGAACAGAAACAAAACTCTTCAGCACTGCTCTGTTTGAATGGCTGGGCACACAGCTGGGTTACAGGGACGGTAGTCAGAGGGCTCATGGGCACCTCCCAGCCGGAGGTCTGGCACAAACCCTCCTTGGTTTTGAACAGCAGTGAGCAGCTGACAGGGCTGGAGGATAACTGAATTTGCTCCCTTGGACCGTGGGTTGCTGGTTGTTCCTCCCAAAACCTGCTTGTGTGGCTTGCAGCCCCCTGGGGAAGGGGGCTCGGTGTAATATGGACAGTAGTTTGTGCTGTGGCTGTGTACAGCAGCTCTGCCTGTGGCTCCTGCTGCTGGGCAAATGTCTCCTCTGAGCTTATTTGCTCCAGGCAGGGCTGCTGGAAGGCCAAGCTGCAGCAGCCTGATGGGGGAAGCGTGATCTCAGTGGGTTTGGAGTCTCTCCCTTCCAGAGGAGAGCAAAGGATGCTGTTGGCATTTGCTAAATAAGCACAGAGTTGGCTGCAGGTCCCCTGTGGGCTGCAATCCTGGGGCAGGGCTGTGCAGAATCTATGTGGCTGGTCTGGGGGTTGCTGCTGGTTCCAACACCCTAAGACCCCTGTGCTCCTTCCCCTACCTGGAAATTGGGCAGGTGCTCAAGGGTGCTATCTCAGAGAGGTCCTGGCCATCATCGCTCCCCACTGGTGCTGAAACAGGAGCCCAAGAACCCAGCAGGCGTGTGACCTGAGCAGAGATCCTCACCTCCTGATGAAAATCTGACCTTGACATTTTACCTGTCAGCTCTGGGAGCACAAGTGTTTACCAGGAGACTCAAGTTACAGCTTTATCCCACAGGAGTGAGGTTGTATTTTGGCAGAGGGAAGTGGAAACCAGTGGGTGTGCAGAACCCACCAGGCTTTGTCATCCAGGGTGGAAATCAAGTTACTCATCTACCTTCTCCATGCTGAGGGGCTCCCCATCCCTTCTGCTGCTTTCCAGTGGGATGATGCTCCCCAAGGGTGTGGGCTTGGGGCGAGAAATTCCCAGTTGCTGCTGTGGACTCACCTTAGTGAAGGTCATTCCTGCTCTGTTTGCAATTATGCTGCCTGCCAGGTCCTGCTGGGCTTTCCTTGCCTCCCCAGGCTCCCTCCAGGTGGGTTCTGATAGTGTGTCTTTATCAAGTCGTGCTGGCCTCGGAGTCCAACAACAAGCATCTCTTGCAGAGCCATAAATGTCTTCAGGGCTACCAGCTTGTGAGCCAGCAGGGAGCGCGGAATTGCTGAGTTTGGGTAAATTTGTCATTAGAGAGAAAATAGTTGTTCAGGTTCCTCCCAGAGTAATCTGTGACTTGAAAAAAAAAGAGAAACAAAACTTCCTGACAACACACACACCGGAATGGCTCAGAGGAAAAGCACTTCTAGCTTTTTTTTCTCTAGTCAACATATTTTCCTGCGCTCGCTCCCTGGTTTTCTTTAGAAAATGAACTTCTGGCTAAACCTATTCAATCTCACAAAGCATTTCAGTTTTGACAGGAGTGCATATTCTGGAGGAACGTGGTTCCATCAGAGTTTCTCCAGCCAACTCTAATCCCAAATGCCTTGCTGTGACTAAACCTCATTTCTATGTTAAGTACTTCAGCTTGCCTGTAAGGGCCAGGTAAAAACTCAATCAGTCAAGTAGCCTCCCTGCAGCTGTCTTGTTAAACATTGGGGCTTTTAAAATTTCCTTCTTTTTTTTCCTTTAATGGAACTGAGGTGGAAGATCCCCTGGGGAGAGGCATAGTTTGATTCCCTGATAAACCAACCTAAAAATTTACACTGGGAATCTCTGTTATATCAAGGGGGATGAAGGGGAATAAGGCTCCTGGTCCCAAGGGGCTGGGCCCTTGAAGATCTTTGCTGCTCTGTCTTTTGTTATCCAGCATCCAGAATGGAGGGAAGGAGAGGAAAAAGGCAAGGAGTATCTTTGAAAGGTGGGGAGGACCTGGTGTGGTAGGCAGCCCCGGCCTACTGGCTGCAGTCCATAGGGGAGAACGTATATCCATTTCTCCCATCATGGTGACAGCCAAAGTCCCACCCAGCAGTGCTCAAATGGGCTGCTGTAGTAGAGAGAAGACTTTCCTCTTCTCCCAGGGACCTGGATCACACCTTCCCTGGGTACCAGACCTTTCCTAGGTGATGCTCTTGTCTTCATACGCTTGCTGCCCCTGTGTGAGGTGCACATGCAACTTGTGTGTGGCAGGAGGGTGAAGGTTCCCTCTGAAAAAGGGGGTGTAGGAAGATCCCTAACAGCTCCATTTGGGAATTGCATCTCCCTGGGCTTTGCAACTCACAGCACTGAAGCATCCCTTAGCAGAAGGTATCACCCAGTGCAATCTGTTGTGCAAAACCCATATCCCGTGGGGGACTCCCTAATTCACCCTGGAGGGATGAGCACCCCAGGAGAGGAGAAAGAGCCTTTTCTCACCCCTTCACGAGCTCCCTGCCCTCGGCTTTGCTGGGATGCTCTGCTCTTATGGCCACAACTGCAGCTTCGACCCAGCTGTGTGTGCTCAGCCCCAGCGCTGCAGAGGCTGGCGCCGATCCCGGGCTCATCCACTGGTTGGGAAATACGTGTGTTTGCCCAGGATGGGGAAGGGAAACATGGGAGACGGTCGTGGTGTTCCACCTTGGCTTTCAGAAACGTGAGGCTTTTGTTTTGAGACTAGTCAGAATGTGGTGTTTGGAGATTAATTCCTGGTTTAAAATGGGGCTTTGCCTTTTCTGGTCTGGAAAATGCCTTTTAACTAACCGAGAGGAGAGCTGTGATTTCACAAATGGGGGCAATAGCCCGCTGAGTTCATTTTGCATTGAGCAAACTGGTGAGCCTCGTGGAGCAAACCTTTGTAATTTTGCCTTTCACTTAATTTGTTTCTATCAGAATGTACACTTCTTTTTTTTTTTTTTTTCTCAGCAAGCCAAAGGATAGCTCAACCCTTTAATCTCCCAGCTCTGAACACCACCAAACTCCCCTTTTCCAAGCCCCCACCCTTTGAATACTTGTCACAGGCAACTGATCCCTTTAACTTCTTAAAACCCAGCTACTTCCCTCTTGCCATCCCAGCTTCCCTGACACAGCCCAGGTGCCTGCTGCAGGTCTTGCCCATGGCTTTGAGCAGAGGATGAAAACTGGGATTTTTATGCTGGTTTTCCAACTCTGTTTGCACAGTTTGAGCGCTGGTGTCTAGAGCCAGCAGCTGCCCAGTGTCACTTAATGCTGTGGGTTTGGAGATGGGTCTTGAGCAATTTGTTAAGGTTTTATGTTTATTGGTGTACCCTGGGGCTGTGGCTGCCCTGGGGAAATGCCAGATGAACCCATTTGCTCCCTCCCAAACCCTGAGAGCTGCCCATGAGAGGGCAGTGATGGGGCAAAGAGGTTTAGCTAGTAACAGGGGAGCACAAATATTTACTGATGCTTTCCTCTCTGCCAGCTGCAGTGACAGAGACCCAAATTCTCTGTCCAACTCTGTTTTCTGCCCGAGCTTGGGCTGACTGGGGGTGATGGTGCTGATGGAGAAGCTGCTGGTGCCGTTTCTGCAGGGAGAAGTTTAACCTTGCTCCTCATCCAGGGCCAGCCTGTGTGTGCAAGTAGCATTGAGGCTGCTTTATTCGGCAATGAGGGTCGGTGTGAAATGCCTCCTGTGAAAGATGGGGATGAGTTGTCAGTGCCTGCAGCGCTTCAGTGACCCATCAAAGAGCAGCAGAGAGGCTGGGGCAGGCAGAGGGCAGGTCGTGTCCTGGCTGCTCCCTTGGCCTCTTGCTGTCTGTGCCTTTGAGCATCCTCCTGCTGACGTCTGAACCCGCCGTGCTTGTGTGTGAACTGGTTTGGTTGGAAAGAGGTGTCCCATGGATGAGCAAGTCCCCTAACCCTGTGCAGACAGACAGGTGGGTACATCCCCTGGAGATGTCAGCCCCGAGGGAGGACACTGAAGGAGGAATCAGCATCTGTCAGCACAACTCCTGCCTCAGTTTCCACCTCACTGAGCAGCCTGGAGGGAAAGCCAGCACTGACAGCTACAGTACTGTAGATGCTCACAGGTTGTCCTTTGCAGCCTGCTCGTGCCCCAGCCTGGCTGCTTTACCCCTACCTGTGTCTGTCCATGAGCTGTCTCCAGCCTTACAACCTCAGTGGTCTTTGCTGTTGTGGATGGGTGGCTCTTCTCCATACACCAGGATTTCTCCTGGAACTTTCTCTGGTAAAGCTGTGGAGGTAGGTCACCAGGGTGTCCCACAACCTTATAACAGGTCTGCAGTCTGGGAAAACCCCTCAGGCCACCTCTTGTGCCTCTAACCAGGAGGATGTCGCTGTGTGTCGATGCTGAGCTGCATCCAACCCCAGGTCAGAGGTACTTATGTAAGATATTTACTGTGTGCCCCAAGACCATCTTGGGAAGGAGCCAAGGGGATGATTAGGTGACGTCTGCTCAGGATGGGGTGGATTTTGCCTCAGAGCATCTGCTGCCTGGTCTGGTGGTCTTGGTGGCGCTGTCCTGAGGTCGTTTATGTAAGAAGCCGGCTGGGCTCTCCTGCTGCAGCCAGCCCTTTGGGGAAGCCTCCGGGTTATATGAGGTGCCTGGCTGACCCTGGGGATGTCCAGCCTGCCTGGGCTCTGCTATGAGCAGCCATTGGTCAGATGGTTGCTGCTGTTCTTTCCTACTCCCTGTCCTAGAATAATCTACCCTGTGAGTGAGGGAAAAGGGAGCTGAATGTTGATGGTGGAGTGAGGGGAGCAGAGAGGGGATCCATGGCTTCTCCTAGGTGCTGTGAGCACTGGGAGCAGCCTGGGGGAGCTGCTATTCACTGTTCTTTTTGGAGTATCCCATGGTAAAAAGCCAAAGCTGTGCTAGTCCCAGCTGGCCTGGGACATGTACCTAACACGAGGGCTAGGAAATCCCATCTGCTGCCCCAAATCCTGGGGGCAGGTCACAGCAGCAGCACATAAGCTTCTTGCCTCCTGCCCTGCCCTATATTTTCCGGTCAGGATCCCAGTGTGACAAAGTCTCTGCCCTGATCTCGGGGTGGTGTCATGCTGACTATATAGTTTTCCCAAACCATCTCTTTTTTCCACTCTTCAGCCGCAAATAAGGAGCAGGGTCCCACTTCTGGCCATGGTACAATTCACTGGCCATGGTCTCCTCAAGTGTTTGTCCTACAGATGTGGCTTTGTCTTCCCTGTGTGCAGTGAAGGGAGGGTAAGGCACCTCTGAAGTCCTAAGAAGAGTCTCACGACCGTGTGGAAAATGAACATACCATCAAGTGGGGTGATGTGGGGTCATGTTTCCTGGAGGATGCGGTTGTTTGGAGCAGTGCTGCACATGGTGGAGCAAGGATCAGCTTCCCTGAGATGACTGGTGTGTGCATGAAGGAGGAGAAAAGCGGAGGAAGAGTCAGAGGAGGATGCTGGGGAGTCACATCCCCTCGGGACCCTGCTGAAAGGAGCTCTAATGGGTGGAATTAAGCTGAATAGAAAGGAAAATTTCCTGAGATGTTCGAGTTCCCCGAGGGACGTGGCGCAATCCCAGCAGCACGGTCCCCACGGCGAAGGTAGGGATGCCAAGGGTGGGAGCAAACCTCAGCCTGGGAGCTGCCTCCCTGCCACGTGGCAGCACCTGAGTTTGCTGTGAGCCCCCAACCTGCGGCGTGGCACGGGGCCGGGACACCAGTATCCGGGACGCCAGCGCTGGGATGCGACGGCTGATGCTGCCAGTGTCCGTGTCATGGCTGGGGCTGGAATCCAGCTGGAAGCTGGATGGAGCAATCCTTTATTAGCAAAATCTGCAGAGTTTCACTGGCTACAAGTGGTGTCTCATTTTGTTGTCTGGCAGAAATACAAATGTCTCTTTTTTTCCCACCCCCTGTCCTAGCTGTTTTGGGGGAGAAATGGCTCACCTGCTCCATGGCTTTTCATGGGATGCAGGCTGTTGCTCCTGGCTGATGGTTCCTCAGGCCCAGTCCTGCCTTCGCTTTTCTTTCCTGGGCGAACGGATACAGAGGTGCTGAGCCTGGGGAGCAGGGCCTGTTGGGTCTGGTGCTGCTTGTGCCCAGCCTGCAGAGAGCTGCTTGGCACAACGCTGGCTGATTCTTACCCCCACCAGCACTCTCTGGTCCCTGGGACCTTACCTCTGGGCTCATAAAAGCACCGCAAGCGCTGACCTCGGCTGCTGTGCTCCTCCTGCCGGCAGTCTGGCTCCTTCCCTGCCCTCCCTCCCTCCTGGTCACTCTGAAGCGCAGCCAGCAGACAGA
The DNA here is from genome assembly GCF_964237585.1 of Gallinula chloropus. Taxonomy (NCBI): domain Eukaryota; kingdom Metazoa; phylum Chordata; class Aves; order Gruiformes; family Rallidae; genus Gallinula; species Gallinula chloropus. The sequence goes on from NC_140100.1 coordinate 6,063,077, forward strand.
AGTGCACAGGGATGTGCACTTTATCTTTTTCCAGATAAATCCACAGCAGTGCTACGGTTAGTTCATCACTCCTTGTGCCCAGAGTCCGGCTTCCCTGAGCTGTTTCAGTTGTGGCCTCTGCAAACCAGATGCTGGGATAGCCCTGGAGATGCTCTGAACATAGAGACTAGGTCTGAGCATCCATCTCTCCATCATCCAACTGCTGCTTGATGTTCTCAACTGCTCTCCCAAGCTGAAGCCCCCCTGGTAACCCCCATCCTTATTGCACAAGTCTATTTTCTTCTGCACTGGGCCAGCACCCCTGTTTTCTTCCTTGCTGGGTGACCGTGCAGCCTCCAGGAGTGCACTGGGGGTGTCAGTGATGCCCACAAACTCACGCCATCCTCCCATCCGTCTGCTGCATCCCCTAGTCCATTGTCTTCCCGAAACCTGCCGGGACTTGGCCCTCCACACTGCCATGCCAGCCAACAGTGTGGCCTGGCAGAGCTGGCATCCCGCACAGACAGAGATGCCAGTGCCTGGAGCAGATGGCAGCAGCCGGCCGGTCCCTTCCCCGCAGCCGATTTTTCAGCCGGGGAGCACAACGGCCTCAGTGCACGGGCAGGCAGTGAGATGGGAGCCAGCTCAGCCAGGGAGTCAGGGGCAAGGCGTGTTTGTGGCACAGATAATGGCTATTTTTAATTTTGATAGATGAGAGCTTATTTCCTGAGTCAGCTTGTGTGGCACGGTGGCATGTGTGTCTCCCACCGCCTGTGCCCAGTAGATGGGGACAGGGGGACGTGGCTGTTTTGGGTCATTGATAGCAACCCAGAGTCCAAAAATGGTGGGGAAGGAGTGGGGATGTTGGAAGAACCAGATTGGACCCTACAGGGATGTCCCAGAGCCCTGGGATGGGCTGACATGACTTCGGTTTGGGGTATCTCAGCTGGGCTCTGGGGTGGTTGCTGCATCCTTCAGCCTCGGGGCTTTCTCAGCTTGTACTTTTGAGCCCCACGTATTGCCCTGTAATCTACTGGGGGACTTCAAGCTGCTTTTCCCCAGAACCCTGTCTCTGTCCTCCTGCAGAACCCCTTGGAATGAAGAAGGGAGATTCCCGTGGGATCAAAACTCTGCCTTGGTGTGGGGAGTTTGGGGGAAACCTTTTTGGGGTTTGGCAAAAGCAGGTTGCTTGACATCCCTCCATCTCCAGCAGATGGACTTTTTGACAGGCTGGAGCATGGTCTGCATCCCCAGGGCCAGCCTGCTCACCGAGGATGGGCAGCAGGGTCCGAGTAGTCCCACCCCATCATGAGGACCGGTGACTTAGCATGTTTCCCCATCCCTGCTCCCCCCTCGCCTCCCCCTCGGCCTCTTCCTCCAGGAGCCCTGACACTAAGGCAGCGCGAGCGTGGGATTTATGGGCGGCAGCCCTCCAATTGGGCCATCCGTCTTGATTAAATTAGCCCTAATGGCTCTGTGCTGACTTGCTCACGGCCTCGCGCAGCCGCGCTGCAGGCATCGGGAAGGGGCCTGCTGGAGACCCCGCCGGGGTCTTCACCCTCTCGCCCTCCTTTCCTCGCTTCGATGCTCCTAAGGGAAGGGTCAGAGCTGGCCTGGCTGCGGGGTGAGGCTGGATCCTGGCCCCAGCTGTTCCCCAGCATGAGAGCCTGTGGGGCTGTGGGGGTCCTTGGGGCTGTGGTCCTGCACCCACAGACAGACGTGCCTGCGGGGTGATGGGCTCCCACACAGCTCTCCCCAGCCTCGAGACCGCGGTGCCCGGAGCTGACAGTGAAAATGCAGGGAGTGTCCCTGCTCCCCAGTGGGTTGGGTGAATCCTGGGGCTTGCCAGGATGGAATTCCCAGACTTCTGTTTTACATTCCTATAGCAAACTGAGGAGTGAGGGGGAAGCCACCAGCACAGCAGGGTGATGGGAACCCCAGCCTTGCCAGTTCTAGCTGCCCAACTCCATCCTCCCCTCCCAGCTGGCCCCAAGGGCTGCAGCCCCCCCGGGTGCCCATGTTTGTGTACAAGCCCCAAATATCTCCCTCTTGCTGCTTTGCTGGAGAAACACCCAGATCCTGCAGCTCGGAATTGCCATCTGCACCCCTGGCAGAGCACCGTGCTGGGGAGCGGCAGGTGAGAGGGGACCGTGGCTGGGGACCCTGCAGCTGCTCCCCCTGCTCTGGATGGTGCCTCCCTGCCCGGCCCCGGCCCTGGCCTGTGGCCAGCTGCCCGCCCCAACCCTGCAGCCAATTTCCGGGCTGCCCAGCATGTTAATTATATTTATTGCTGGAGGGAGTGGAGGGAGCCAGGGGGGCCGGCATGGGGGACCTGGGGCTGGCATGGTCGGCTGGGCGCTGGGTTTGGAAAGGTTTCTGTGAGTGATGGGCATGGTGGGTGGCAGGAGAGGAGGGAGCCAGGGTGCGAGGGGCTGCCTGATGAGCAGAAGGGAGGATCTGGGGTCAGGACACTGACAGTCACCCCTTGGTTGTCTGGGTGGTCGTGTTCATGATCACCACGCCCGGCGTGCAGGCTGGTGTGCTCTCCAACCTGCTGTTAGCTGAGCATCTGGGGGGTGCAGGGGGTGGGGGGAGTAGGCGTACAGCTGCCAGAACAAGCCCCTGCAGCATTTTTCATCTGGGGCTTTTGAAGTGTTGCTTAAAATTCAGTATTTGTGGGGCTGGTGCAACAGGGTGAGATGGGGCAAACTAGTGTGGAGAGGGGAGAGGAGGCAGCACTGCAAGCATTGGCCTGAGATGCTGTGGATTTTGGGGGTGTTTGGGAGCAGCAAGGGGAAGCACGATGCTCCATTGTCGTGCTGGGGAGAGGAGGAGAGCTGTGAACGGGTGAGGAGAGTCTCTACTCTGCACGATGCCAAAGGGATGAGGAAAGGGAGGGATTGCTGGTCCCAACCCTATGGTGGGAGGCGAAGAAGGTGGCTAGGAAGGGTAGGAGGCAATCTGCAAGGGAGATGGGGCGAGTGGGGAGGCAACCTCTTCACGTGCTGGGGGACTTCATGGTTGTTATGTGACTTCCAGCTGTGTGGCAGCCAGGCTGAGCAGAGCAGAGCATCACTGTCAAGGCTGGAGGTCTCTGGCCTCTGACTTTTTTTTTTTTTGAGCAAAGCCCACGAATCCCCAAAAAAGGAGCAGGCAGCAGCCCTGGGATCTCACAGGCGACCGAGTGTGGAGGAAGTCTAGCAAAAATTACAGACGGTGGCTGGTTTGCATCTCCTCCTGGCTGGGAGCCAGCTGGGGTTGCGAGGCCACTGCAGCATCCCTCTGCCGCCCGCTCCCCTCCGCAGGCTGTCGAAGCAGGGTTTCACTTTGACCCTCTCCAAAAAGGCCTCGCTGTTATAAGGACAGAGTGACCTGGAGACACCCCAAGCCTCCGAAACGGCTTGAAATAATGCTCACCACCACGGAATAAACTTGGGCTCCAATCAATCTGAACCAAAGTAAAATCAAAAATAAACCCCCGCCTGCAATAAAAAGAAAGTGGCTTCGATTCCCAGCCCTCCCTCTGCCCCTGACTCCTCTCTGCACATGCAGACCCTGCCCCTTAAACCAGCCCAAAAGCAGAGCGAAGCCTCCGGGGACGCGGTACCCGCCATCGATTTTTCATGGAAGGTGCCCAGAAAGGACGGTGATGGACTGTGGGGCCGCAACCCCCCGACCACAGCAGCCGGCGCGGGGGAGCTGAGATGGATCCATCGGGAAGGGGTTGTTGCTTCATCCTGGCTGTGGCTGTCGGAGCTGGGGCCGGGCTAGAAAAAGCAAGCGGAAGCCATCAAGGTGGAGGAGAGGAAGAGAGGAAGAAGAAGAAGAAGAAGGGCCGGAGGACTCAGGAGAAGCAGCCATTAGGAAAGTGCTGATGCAGAGGTTCACTTGTGTCTACGGGCAGAGTTGGAGTAGTTGCTGTTCACGGACAAAGGCGGTAGGAGGGAGTGGAGCTTTGTAGAAGCCGGAGCCTGTCTCACTGGGTGTCTGTGTTTCATTCCCTGTCAAAAGGCTGGGAGCTGGTGGGGGGGGGGGGTGGTGGTGAGGGGGGGGGAAGAAAAAAGCAGGGAAGCGGCTGAGCTGAGCTGAGCTGCGGCGCTCGCTCAGGATCAGGATCAGATAGCGAGGAAACCAATAGCAGCCAGAAAAAAAAAAAACAGAAAAAAGAAAACCAACCCACACCAACCAACCAACTCACCCACCCTCCACGCTGAGCCGGGAACAGGCAGGTCCCTGCCAACTCCACAGCACGCAGCGAGCAGGGAAGAAGTCCACCCTCCCCGGGCAGGAGCGGAGTTGAGCCCGAAGGATATTTGATGACAATTTGGCGACGATGGGTCCCCCAGCATCTTCCAGAGCCCATTTGAGGGTGAAGGCTCTGAAAGCGCAGAGGGAGTTTGAAGCTAAATTCACCTGAGTCTGGATCTCTTGGTCGCTGGGATTTATCTATCTTTTTTTTCTCCAAGGGGGTGGCAGGGGGAAACCGAACCAAGAAAAAAAGTGTTGCTTTTTTTTTTTTAAATCTCCCTCTTTTTTTTTTTTTCCCCTTCATTTTTCTCTTTTCTTTTGGAAGAAGATCTATTTTTTTTTCCCTGTGGTTGGAATGGAGGGGTTGGGTCTGTGCCTAAGAAGCAGCAGCCGAACGTCGGTCCTGGGAGAAACCCGAGTGGATGTGGGGTCCCCCACCAGCTAACTCTTCAGGACCCGCAGCCCCCACGGCCCGGAGGGGGGGGCTGGATGCAGTGAGAGGTAAGTGACGGCTCCAGAGCCTGCCTGCCAGAGAGCCAGGGGCGACGGCTCCTCCGCTCCTCCAGCTCCGTCTTAATCCTAAGTCAGAGGCAAAAACAGCAGTCTCATAGTGAGTCAATCACTTCCACCTATTGCAGCCCTAATGGAGAAATAAGAGGGTGAAGTTTTGCAGCAGCAGCCTCACGGGTGAAGTTCCCCCCCCCCCCCCAAATGCCAGGTTTAGGGAAGGGGGGGGGGGGGGGGTGTAGGGATTTTGCAAAGCTGACCGTGGCCACTGTGCCAATGCCACGGGCCCCCTCCCTCCATGGCCAACGGCGAGGGCTTTGCCGCTGCCTTTCGGGGAGCGTCGGTACCTCACTGGGCTCCCGCTCGCTTTCCCCCCCCTGGGCCAGCTCTCTTTCTCTGCCAAAACTTTTGCACACTGGCTGTTTTTGGAAACACCCGTGCGGGGTCATGTCCCTGTGCATGTGCACACGTGTGGGTGCACGCGCGTGTGCCATGCACGCTCGCCTGTCCCTCCGATTCCCAGCCGCCTCTCCGTGCTGGGGCCACACTTGGGCTGAGCCTGGGAGCTGGGGAGGGTGTGTGTGTGTGTGTGTATGTATATGGGATGTGTGTGTGTATGGGGGGGTGTGTATGTCTATGTGTGTGTGTGCTTCGAAGGCAAACTGCAAAGCGCAGGGGGAAAAAAGCAAAGCAAGCCGCCGACAGCAGCAGCAGCAGCAGCATAATTGCATCACTGTAATAGTATCGGCGCTGAGAGAGAGCCAGGCTAGTAAAATTGTCCAGAAAATGAGCTGTACTAAAGTGCCTCCAGTTAGCAGCACCTGCACGCCTTCTCTGGGTGCTTCAGGCTATTTGTATTTTTAGAAGTCTCTCTTAATTATAGAGCAAAGAGTGTTAGAGAGAAAATGGTGTGTATTTAGCAGCATTCGTTCCAGGACAGTTTTGCAGCGAATGTGAGTGCAAAAAATCACCAAATAGGGGTTTCTTGCCCCCCCTCCCATTCTCCCCCCCCATCCTGTGTGGTTCTGAACCACCTGTTTTGCAGCGGTGTCGGCGAACGGGGGCTGGATTCTTTTTTCTTTCCCATTCTTAGAAAGCGTGGCGATGACTTTGCTGGTGTGCAACAAGGATGGGAAGCGATCCTGTTGCCTTCCCAGAGCTCGCTCTGCTCCCCGAATTGACCCCAATCTCATCAGGGCTTCAAGACCTCCCTGTGCCCAGCTTGGGGGTGACACCGGTGGGGCCAGGGGACTCGCGTGCTGGTGTCGGCTCTCCTGCAGGCACCAGAGAGCTGGGGATGTTTGACAGCTTGCTGTGACAAAAAATAGATGCCCAAACCCTGCAACAACTCGTTTGGTTTCTATGAAGCTCCTTCTCCTCATCCCCTTCTTCTGGCTGGCAAAACTTTCCGGGGCCTTTTGTTCTGAACAGCAGGTGAAATTCCCTTTGTGTGAGCACAAAGCAATGGAGACACCAGGAAAAAATAATGAAAACAAGACTATAAAAAAAAAATAGTGTAAAAAAAAAATCCCTGTCTGCTCCTTTCAGGCCTGGAATAGCAGTGAGTGTTCCCAGCCATGCCGGCTGGGCTTAATAAAACATCGGCTTTGCTGGGGAAGGCACCTTAAAGGCCACTTTATTTCTTGCCTCTGATCTGTGAGGCACTTTGATATCCTCTGTTGCCTCTGCTGTTCTTTACCTGAAAGAGTTGCTTTACCTACAAAGTCCAGGTGGATTTTTTCCTGAGCCCTGAAATGACCCCGGGGGATACGGTGGGTTCCCCAGGACCAGCTGGGGTGGGATGGTGGTGTTACCCCCCCCGGCTGTGCGGCACGGTGCTGTGGTGCTTGGTGATGCTCTGGGTGTGACCACGGCTTGCCGTGGGTTCCCCCTCTCCCCATTGCTGACCGAGGCTGCAGGGGTGGCTTTGCCAGCACAGTGGGAACCATTGGGTGCTGCAGGTGAACTTTGGAGGAGGTGTTGGGGGAATGGCACGGTGAGCTTGAATCGGGCATTTTTCTCCCCAGTTAACATCAGCTTTTAGGGTGTAAGAGCACTTGAGAGGCACAGGAGCCTCACCCAACCTCTGTGCAGGTAGAAAAGAGGATGGGTTGGCAGTTTTGAGGATGCTGTCTCTAGAAAGAGCGGGAGCACTGTCACTGAGAGGGATTGCTGGAGGGACGGATCCGTCCCCCTCTCCCCTCGCCGCTCAGGCACGTGGCACACGGAGCGGGCACCTTATGTAAGCAGTGATGGCAGAGCTGTGTCCTGGCCATGCCCTGCTGTCCTGCTCCGACACTGCTGGGCCCTGCATGGCCTTGACCACTTCCCTTAGCCCCATTTCAGAGGTTCCCTCTGGGTGCAGGCACTGTTGCATCGCTATGGCTGGAGGGTAATCCCCCCCCCAACAACAGCTGGGGTCCCAGGGTGGCAAATGGCTGCAAGCCAAGGGTTTTGTCAGTGGTTTCTGCAGAGTTTATGGTTGTATCTTTCCTGGTGCTAGCTCTGGGGTCCCTAGCCTTGGGGAGGTGGCATCTGGGCTGAAGTCCCTTTCTAGACACTTCTGTGCCTCTTGGCTAAAGTCCAGCCTGGTTTGGGATCCACAGTGCAGGGTAAGGGCTGGTTCTTGGGGATGACAAGGGAGAAACCAGCCCAGCTTGCACCCATTTCTCACGCTGCCGACTCGCTGCAGGAGCTGGGAATTGTCCTACAAGTGTGGGGACACTGGCTGGCTAAGGATCTGTATCCCTGTCCCAGGTCATGAGCCTGTCCCTCCATCCTTCCTGTAGGCTCCTGTGTGTCCAATCGCCCACTTTTCCGTCTGCCCTGCGCCCAGGGTGCCTGAAAGGGGGGAAAGGAGGAAAAAAATCCTGAGTGTTAAGGGACTCAGTGAGCCCCTGAGTCCTGGGGAGCAGACCACGGTGGGTGCCTCACTGCCCCAGACCCACTTCAGCTTCTGAGTTGGAGTGAGAAGGAGAAAGAAGGGAGTGACGTGGCAGGTGGCTGGGGGGGTGCGGGGTCCCGGCGCTGCCCCCACAGCTCTGGGTGAGCGTGGGTCTGTGAACTCGCTGGGGTGTGCTCCTCTCCTGCCGTTCCTGGCTGGTTGCTAGCTTGTTCCCTTGTTCTAGCTCGGACCTTTGGTCCCAGCTCCATCCCTGGTTCACAGTTTACTCCCTGTTCCCAGCTTGCAGCGAGGCAGGACTGACGGTGGGCGATGGGTTTTTTTTTTGCAAAGCTCTTTCAAATTCCCCTGTTGGACTTTCGAAGCATCTGGTATCACTATCTCAGCGTCATTATGAATTAATTAACATTAATTCCCTGTTCTGGTATCTCCTATCGCTGGGAGCCTTAGCCTGGGGGTTTTTCCCCTCCCTTTCCCCAAACAGAAGTGGTCAGATCCAGACTACGTCTGGCAGAAAGCGTGAGACAAGCCACGTGGTTGGGGGGGCCATGGGCTCCAACAGTCCCGCACTGTGATGGGGGATGCTTCTAGACCCCTGCCAGTGTGTTAGCCAAGGGAGGGCTTGGTCCTGGGGGAACCCTGGTGCTGCCAGTGCTGCCTGCCTGCTCGCCGTGCCACCGGCACCGGGCACGGGGTGCTTTGGGGATGGGTGATGGCAGCTGCGCTGTTACTCACCTCTGCTCTCCCGCAGGGCTGTGGGGCAGGTGATGCTGGGGCTGTGTCACAGGGAAAGGATCTTCCTTGTAGCTCTGGGAAGCCTGGATCCTGGCTCCCTGTGCTGGAGGGATCAGTGATGCTCTCCTCAGGGATGCTGACCCAGAGACGCTGATGTCAGGGATGCTGCTCCCGAGGAGGTTAACTGCAGTGATGCTGTCCCAGGGATGCTAATGCTGAGGATGCTGACCCCAGGAAGTCTGTCCCCGGGAATGCCGACCCTCTAGAGATGTGGGCATGGGGATGTAGCTGGGAAAGGGACCAGGATCCTTTGCCCTGGCTGTGTTCATCTTGCTCTGTGAGTCACCTGACGGAGGCACAAGCCAGGAGTCACAACCTGACCACCCGGCTCCATCCCTGTGCTCTTGCTTGCACAGTAAAGCTGTGGTGAGGGCTGCAGGAGGACTCAGTGGGATGTGTGTACAGCACCTACTGCCTCCAAGCCCAATCCCACCCTACTGCCTGCTTCACTCCCTGCCCCACAGCAACACAACCACCCTGCACACATCTGTCCCCCTGCTTCTGCCCCCTGCCACCACCGTGTGTCCCACACTAGGGCCACAGCAACCCCCAAGCCCCCCTGCACCCCTTGCAGTGAGGGCTGAGGCAGTGGGGCATCCCCTGTCCCCCCTATGCTCTGCAAGCCCTGAGGCTGAGGTAGGGTGGGGGTGGCACCCCCGGGCAGGCTGGGGGATAACCCTGGTGTCCTACATCCCCGGAGCCCAGCTTGGGCTTACGTAACGGCCGTGCTGCAGTCTGCTCTGCTCAGCCGCCAGTGCCACCGGCAGAGCTGCAGCGCGGAGCCCATCTCCCTGGATATTTGCTTTTTGGGGAGAGGGGGAGGGAAGGGGACTCTTGCAGGGGGCAAGTGAGCCCTAGGGGGTGGCCAGGACCTGGAGAGGGTGGTTGGTAGGGTTAGATAGGGTGTCTGCCCCCTGCCCCAGCTGTCCGGTGACCTTGGAAGTCAAAATCCTCCCTGGGTGGCAGCACCCTGTGGAAGGAGGGGGTGGGGAGGGGGAGAGCAGAGAGAGCCCTGTCTCAGTTTGTAGCAAGGGGTCAGGTTAGAGACCCTGCTGGCATCTTGTGCCCACCATGCTCCCACCTCTACCCTCCTCAGAAAGCATAGCCTCACTGTGCAGATGGGGAAACTGAGGCACAAGGCTGTGACCTTCCATCGGGACCATGTGCCAGTGTCCCTCTGGATGGCGAGGAGGACATGGGACATTCCCAGCTCCTCAGAGATCCCCAGGCTGGAGATACCCTGGTCCAGCCTAAGGTCTGCCCCCAGAGCCAGTGTCCCTGCCTGGGGTTGGCAGGCAGGTGCAGGGACCTGCTGGCACCTGGTGCAGGGAGGAGCAGCTCCAGAACTTGCTGCATGAGCCAAGACCCTGTGACATGGGACAGGAGGGGAACAGCAGGCTGGCCACAGCACCCAGTGACATGGGCAGGAGGGGGGGGGTGTGCCTGGAGGCACGCAGGGCCCTGTCTCTGTCCCAGAGGTCACCCAGTGCTGTGGGGACCTGGGGACTCTCTGTCCAACCCCAAGGGTGCAGGGTCACCAGTGCACCTCATGGCCAGCGCAGAGATGGCCTCAGTGGGGCCAGATGCCACCACCCATGGGTGCCACCCGCCCGCAGGGCTGAGGGCAGGGCAGTGCTGACCTCGCTGCAGCACTGCAGGAAAACCAGTGTGATCCCAGCACCAAGTAAATGTGGTGTCACCCACCAGAGCAAGAACCAGCTCTCCCTGCAGGGACGAGTCCCTGAGGCCTCCCCCTTCTCTCCCCCTTCGCCCCTCATTCCCAGGCTCAGCTGGCATCGCTCCTGGGGCTTGGTGGGACGGATCCCAGCCGCCCCCGGCACACTGCCAAGCCTGCTGCCCTCCCTGGGTGTCCCAGCCAGCCCTGGCACCCGCAGTGCATGGCAGAGGGACCCTGCACCCCGAAGCCAGGGAGAACCAAGGACGCCAGTGAGCTCATCCCTCCTTCCCAGGCTGGGAAAATCATCGCATTGTGCTTGCTGCAAGAGGCTCAAAGGCCTTTGGTTCCCTTTTAGGACGCTTCTGGAAAGGAGCCACCACAGCAAATGCCAGGAAAAATAAGCCTTCAGAGCAGGCACTTTCTTTGTAGGTTTGGAGGGAACCAAATGTGGATCATTTGCTTTGGGGAGCCCTTTGGGGACACTGTCCCCCCCTCCCAGTGCTCGGGCTGCAGGGATAAACCTCCTCCGGTGCTGGCAGGTCAGTGTTCTGACATTCCAAGCCCAGCCAGAGGTTCAGACACTGGGGAATGGGCAGTCAGGTGCCACTCTGGATCCTGGGGAACCCTGGCTCTGCCAATCCCCCCGGGGGGTCCAGGCCACCCTACATAGTGGGGTCCTGTTCCCCAGCCGGGGGTGTCCCAGGGCCAGATCTAGCAGCGTGGTCCTCAGCTGGGCTGAGAACGCCCTCCAACTCGTTACACAGGGACCAGCTAATCTCCATCTGACAGCGAGTCATCCTCCCTACCGCGCTGAAGGCTGTAATGACAACATACTTAAAGGGGCTGATGAATTAAGTGCATCTTATAAATACATCAGATATTAAAATTCCCTTATAATTACAGTGCAATGGATTATGTGTGGTGCTGAAGGGGAAGCGCTTCAGCGAAGCAAAGGAATTACAGTCACAGAGCAGAGCCAGTGAGGTGTAATTACACACAGCTCAGCTCCAATGGTGCTCCAAAGCCAGGGGCTGGTTTGGAGGTGCAGCAGGAGTGATGCTGAGTGGCACCGGGGCTCTGCAAGGGTTAAAGAACCTGAGTGTGGGACCTGAAGGGCTTTGTGGTGTGGACAGGGAGAGAGAACTTTGCTCTGCTTTACCCCTGCTTCTCCCAGGGAGGAAAGCAGCCTGCTCCCCATGGGCTGGCTTCGGCCACCCAGGTCTGGGGGCTTTGTCCCTCACTCTGTCCATCACCAGCACGCTGCTGCTCTCAGCACTCCTGTGTGCACACGTGTGCATGTGTGTGTCATACAGCAGGCAGCGCTTGAGTGGATGAAAGAGGGAGAACCTGATCTCTTCCCTCTCCTCTCCTCTCCTCTCCTCTCCTCTCCTCTCCTCTCCTCTCCTCTCCTCTCCTCTCCTCTCCTCTCCTCTCCTCTCCTCTCCTCTCCTCTCCTCTCCTCTCCTCTCCTCTCCTCTCCTCTCCTCTCCTCTCCTCTCCTCTCCTCTCCTCTCCTCTCCTCTCCTCTCCTCTCCTCTCCTCTCCTCTCCTCTCCTCTCCTCTCCTCTCCTCTCCTCTCCTCTCCTCTCCTCTCCTCTCCTCTCCTCTCCTCTCCTCTCCTCTCCTCTCCTCTCCTCTCTCCTCTCTCCTCTCCTCTCTCCTCTCCTCTTTTTCTTTTTTCTTCTCCTCCTTCTCCTCATTTCCCTCCTCCCCTTTCCCTCCCTCTCACTGTTCCCTGGGTGGCTGCAGGTGCATGAGGTCCAGGCAGTGACTGCCACATCACCCCACACCCCAAGTGTCACCGAGCAGCCCAGCCAGTAGCTCACATCCTCATGCTGTATTTTCTGGTGCTGGTGGTGCAGCGGGGTGTCCCCGGTGCTTTCAGCACCCCACACCCCGGTGAGGAGGTGCCACGGGGGGCAGCACGTCCCCAGCACAGTTCAGCAGTGTGGCTGCTGGAGCAAAGGCTCTTCTCTAACGAGCTGGGGCCGGTTTTCCTGTTAATTATATGGAGCGGTGCCACCATCAGACAATTAAGTAGTGTTGTCCCAGGCTCTAACAAGGGAGCAGAGAAAGCAGGGCATGGGATGCTGTGTGACAGCATGTGTGCGGGCACGGAGCAGGGGGCTGCATCCAGGCACATGCACATGGGCACCAGCTGAAACCCTGTGAGCACCTAACCCATCCCCACCACCACCTGCAGCGAGCACCGCTGCCTCCTCCTCCTCCTCCTCCTCCTCCTTCTTCCCCTTCCCAAAAGGAGCTGGAATCCTGTGGGACCACCATCCCCATTGCATCTGTGGCCACAGCCTGCCCTTGGTGGGGAGAGGGGGGTCGTGTGTCGCCTGCCTTCCCTTGTGCAGTGGCGCTTGTTCGCTAATTAACGAAATCTGGCAATCCTCACCCTTCTCCCAGTCATTAATTATTATTAATTATTTGTTATGCAAATAAAGTTGAAGAGCAGAGCGCTGTAGGCAACACAAATGAAAACAGTCCTGGCTCCAGGCAGTTTATGTAACTGTGGGTGGGTGGGCATTGCAGGAGCCCCCAGGGCCACACAGTGTCCATGTGCTGTCCCCTGCACAGGAGTCGCTGCACATCGGCATCCCCTGGGATCCAGGGACACGTTGATGGCATCAGCTGGGATGGGCGCTGCAGGGCTGGGTCTGGAGGGGACGGTGGGAGCCAAGGATACAGGATGTAATGGGAAAAATGGTACTTTTTAGGGTCCTGGGGGATGAGGGTGATGGGCAGGACCCAAGGGTGGAGGGGGAGTATGTTGGTGCTGATGTCTGAGGCGGGTGCTGTTGGTGGAGGCAGGAAAGGCAATTGCTGGGTGGGTTTTGTGGGTGCTGAGGGGGTCCTGTCCCACCCCTGTCCCTGGGGAAGGTGTCTGGGGAGAAGCTCAGATGTTTCAGTAAGTGGCAGCCTCCTGCCTCCATCCTCCCAGCTGGAGGGTGGCTGGAGCCAGGACCCTCCCGTGCATCCCCTCTACCCCACTGCCTGGCCAGGAACAGCCCTGGGTTGTTGTTAGAGTGCTCCCCTCCCTCCCCTTCCCCTCCTCCCAGGGGTCTCTGCCCCATCCAGGGCTCCCTTCCCCTGGAGCACCTCCGAGCTCACCATCCACCCCAAATGCAGCATCCCCACGTCTCAGAGCGATTACGCCGGAGGCACCATGCTGCAGGGACGCAGGGTGGCGGTGGTGGGGCTCTGACCCACCCCCTACCTGAGCAGCTGGAAAGGGAACCAAGAAAAAATGGAAATTAAAGAGAGGAAGGAATTAATAAGGATCCTGCCTCGACCACAATGGCTTTGTTTCAGGAGAGCTGATACCACACGCTCGCTAATGCTGTTTCTCAGAGGCCTTTGGAAAGTGGTGGGGTTTTGGAGATGCTCAGGTGTATTTTCGGTGCCCTGTAGATGTGAGTGTGGGTTAAGAGCTGTGCTTGGTTCCTGCCCAGCCAGGGATGAGCCCTGGCACCTGGCTGCTGTGCCCAGCCAGGCTCTGCAGCGTGAGGCAGCCGTCATCACACTGCCACGACCCGGCAGGACGGAGACTTGGGGTGAAAAATGTTTTCCCAAAAATGTGTTTTCCCAAAAGCGCCGCCTGTTCTGCCGGGTGCTGCTGTGGGGCCATGCCCTGAATTTCCAGAGTGCCTGGCTGGAGGGCTGCAGGCTGCTGATGGGGAAGAGATCCTCCTCTGGAAGCTATACAGTGCACCCCAAACATGCTGAGCACGAGCCAACCTCCGTGCTTACAGCATCCTCTCCCGCCATACCCCAAGCTCCATGTGGGTTGCTGTGTGTCCCTCCCCAACCCCTGCTGTGTTTTGCTGGGTTGTTTTTTTTTTTGCAGTTATGAGATTCTCCTGGTAATCACCTCTCTCAGTGAAGCCCCTTATTTCCTCCATCCCACGATACTCGCCCTTTGACGGAACATAGCTTGGGGGAATTCAGAGCAGGGATGGGAGAGGAGCAGGGCTCTGCACAAGCTGTGCTCAGAGCTGTGGCCAGCATCCCGCAGAACTCTTCCATTATCCTTCTGCCTGATGTCCGTGGGGAGCTCGGCCTCTTTTCTTCCTTCTCTGCTGCAGGAATCAGCTCTAGTCGCTGCAAGGGTTATCTCCATCCTCCAGCTTGCTGTGCGCTCTGCTGCTTCTCTGTCCCCCTGAGGGCTGGGGCTCGACCCCAGCCAGGCAGCACCTGCCCCTGCAGAGGAGAATGATGTCTTTATTTTCTTCTGACCAATAAAGGATTTGGAGATAAGTTTGGAAGGAAATGGGGGGGCTCATGGAAGTTCTCTGCCTGCTACCGCAGCGGCCTGGACACTTGTGCAGGCTCCTGGCCCCATCCTGAGCCTGAGCCCAGGCTGGTGGCCGTGTCAGGGGGAGGCTTGAGCCAGATCCCTGTTCCTAATACAGCTCAGCTCCTGCCGTGAGCCACACTCATCTTACCTGCTCCAGATGATGACGGCAGCGATGCTGCCGCTGCACGGACCTCATAGTAAACGCGGCACGTGGCTGAGGGTGAAAGGCCTGAGCCCTGCATCCCTGCTTTGCCGAAAGGAGGATGCTCTGAGGGGGCAAAAAGAATCTCCTGCCCGAGTCATGCCCCCCGTGGGGGTGATGTGGGGGCTGTGGGGGGCTGGAGGCGGCAGGCAGCAGGGCCGGGGCACTGCGTGGAGCGCAGCAGGAAGGAAGCACTCGGCGAGGACACAGCCAGCACTGCGTGCACGTCCTTACATATGTGCTATTTTCAGCTTGACGGGGAGCAGGCCAAGTTCTCCAACAGATTGAGTTTGGAGATTAAATCCTCCTCTCCTCCTCTCCCTGCCCAACACCCACTGCCTGCAGGCACGGGGAGTCCGAGTGTGCCCCGGGCACCTCGCTCTGCCCCGGTCAGTCTGTATCCTCACTGGGGAGATGCATACACGCTGCACATGTGGTCCCGGAGCTGCCACTGCTGATCCCCTCCCTCCACGTGTCCCCAGGATCTGACCCTGCTTGGGTGGGGGGGAGCAGCAACTCCAGCTTCTCTTCTTCACACTTTGGGCTGGTCCAGGCTCTGACATGGCATCCTCCCGACTGGTCCCCACTCCATCATGGACCTGGAGCATCACCTGAGGCTTTGCACACTCATGAACACTCCTACCCGCTCTCCTGGCTTTTTTTCCAAGCAGAAAATATCCTTCCTTCCCTCTCTCCCCAAATGCCCCTCCTGCCACCTCTCTTCTCCTCCATCACTGCGACCCCTCCAGAAGTGCAGCTGCTTTTGCAGCCGTGTCCTCACCCTGCTTGAAATGCAGGAAAGAAATCCATGTGCAACTTACTGTCTCGGCACCCTGTAATCATTTTGTCAGCCAAAAAGCACTTTTGTCAAACCCCCACAGGCAAACTGGGAAGGGATGGATTGGGGAGAGGCACCTGACACCACTCTGTGCTTTTTTATCCCTCCCCCCCCCCCCCCTTTTTCATTCTGGGTTTTGCTTTATGGGTGGGACGAGCATTGGGTTTGTCTCTCCTTTCCCTCTCCGGGTGCTTCAGAGACTGTCCGGGGAGAGTGAAAGGAAGAAGGAAAACACCACGGGAGAGCAGTGAGACTGGAGAAAATGCATTGCCAGCGGCTGGGTTTGCTCAACAAAGTGCCATTATGCAATGGGAGGAGAAAGTCACCCGGCTGGAGAGGGGCTTCACTAATGGAGCCCCAGGCTGGGTCACCTGGGATGGCCCCAAGAGTGGCCACCGCCCCTTCTGGTGCTGGGGGAGGTGTGATAACTGTATCCTTTCTGTCCCGTGTGTGAGCTGCTGTGGGGGGTTTTTATGGTGGGAGGTTAACGTCACTGGGTGGCAGTGGCCCGAACCAGGGAGCTGTTCCTTTCTCCCAGGCCAGGCTGAGAGTCCCCAAATGGGATGTGGTTTCCTTCTGTGCTGGCGCTAATGCTCCACCCCGGGGATAGAGGATCCCTGCAGCACCCCCGATGAGTGTCTGGGATCACAGCAGAGGGTGACACCAGCCCTGATCCTCCCGCAAAGGGGTTGAGGGCATCTCATAGAGCAGGGA
Organism: Gallinula chloropus; assembly: GCF_964237585.1. Classification (NCBI taxonomy): domain Eukaryota; kingdom Metazoa; phylum Chordata; class Aves; order Gruiformes; family Rallidae; genus Gallinula; species Gallinula chloropus. The sequence goes on from NC_140100.1 coordinate 6,079,246, forward strand.
GTTCGTATGGCCTCCAGGACCTGCTTTACCCCAGCGTGGGATTCCCAGGGACAGGTGGATGGGCTGGATGGAACAGGCTTTTACTCCAGGACCTGTGATTCGGGCACTACAAGCCTACACCGTGGCTCTCCCCTCTCTGCTTTTTTTGTGTTTGGCTGGTGTTTGCCGGAGCATGGGGGGGAGCTGCCTTTGCCAGGCTGCGTCATGCGAGCACCACGGGGAGTTTGCACAGAGCCCATCCGTGCTCCTAACCTTTCCACTAATGAGGAAGCAAATGCCTGGGATGGCTGCAGTGCTGGAAGGTCAGAGCTCTCGCAGCCTGACAGCTCTGTCACGGCTCTGCCCGTGCTCCCACCCTCCTCACGCCTTTCCCAGGTTCATAGTGATGCTTTGGGGTGAAAAGAGGGGCTGGGAGCAAGGTGCTCCATGGAAATCTTGCATTCAGGCTGCTTCCATAGGCTGGGAAAATGATGAGCTATAAAGCAAGGCTCTCATCAAGCCTTGCCTAACGAGCGGATGGTCGTTAACCCTGCATGAAGCGTTCGCAGGTCTCAAAACTGAGAGAAACGCTCAAAAACTCACTTGCCGGCGCCACTTGTCTAATTAGGGTACCAGGCAAGGCTCATCCATCCTTATGTGTCCAGCGTGTCCTCATCTGTGCACGTGAAACTCAGGCCATCAAGCACTCGCAGCCGCCGTCGCAGCAAGGCGCTCCCGTCCGGAGACAGGTCCTTAAATCATCCCCGAGCGCTGGGGAAATTGCAGACAGCTCAGGACTGGGAAAATGAAACGGCAAAATGTTGTTCCTGGAGCTTCTGCCCTGAATTATTTGCTCAGCTTTGACAATAAGTCGCCTACAAGGAAAACGGAAGCGGCTTGGATGATTTTCTAAGGGAAAAAACTAGTCTGGTAGGTGCTGTGGAGCAGCGGCTGCTTCCCCAGCTCCTCCAGCAGCCTTTGGGGACAGGGACCAATGTGCTCCAGGAAGATGGGCTGGGACAAGAGTTTAAAATATAACCCTCTCTCTGATGGGTTTCAGTGTCTCATCCACTTGTTTAATGCGTTTTGCTGGAGGGGGTGGGGAAAGCAGAGGTGGGGATGCTCCCACTCTGTCCCCTCTCTGCTGTCCCCAATGCATCCAGGGGCTGATACCTCACAGGCATCAGCAGGGCAAACTCTGGGCTGTTTTCCCTGCTAGTTTGACTAAATCTATCTTGTTTAGGATGAATCACTCCAGCACTGCTGGTTGTGACCTGCTGGCCACCGTGCTTGCTGAGCCTCTGTAATTCCCCTTTTATTGGTTAAAAATGAGAAGTTGCCTTTTTTCCCAGCCTTTTTCTCCGGGATCACAGGTTGCAAATAACGATTGCCTTAAGCACAGGCTATTTCACAGCTTGCTGGTGCTTCTGGGGATGGGATCGCTGGGTGTTCGGTGTCGGTGACACCATGAGCCAGGACGGTGCTGTGTCGGCATGGTCCAACGGGCACCTTAATTTAACTCTCCTTAATTTAACTCTCCTCAATTTAACTCTCCTTAATTTAACTCACCTCTTTTTCTTCTTTATCCCTTTTAATGAAGGAGAGGGGACAAGGTCTTGCTGCGAGCTGTGTGCTGCACACCCCACTCACTGCCCGGGGCTCTGGGTTGGTTTGATGTGCTGCAGCTCATAGAAGGGTGATGGTCGGGCTGCGTCCTGCTCTGTTGAGCTGCAGTGGATCCCATTTTCTCTTGTGCCTGATTGTACAGGGTCACGTGGAGCATGAGGACCTGTTTGCACAGTGCACCCATAGCCAAACCCTTATCCCTGGGTTTATTGGTTTCTATTTGCTGGTTTTTTCCTCCCGTTTCCTTTTCTGGGGTTATTTATAGCTGGGCCAACTCTGCTCCCCGTCCTCCCCTCCTTCATACCTCCCCAGGTGCTGCCTTGGGGATGCAGGTAGCTCTTGCTCAGCGAAGGATGCTGTCAGGGCTTTGCCCAAGGGCACAGGTATAAAACTTCCCACAGGGACAATTTGCTGCAGAATTTATGCTGAGCCAGCCAAACTGGGTGGCTTCAGGGGAGCAACCAGGAGCACACTGAAATGATCTTCTCTACTTGCTTCCCAACCAAAAATGTCTTGAGAGAAAAATACTGAAGTGTTGATCCTTTATCCTCTGGACTAGCTAGAACCTAGTTTGGGTATTTCTGCACATAGCAAAGTATCTATTCCTCCCCCCCCCCCCCCAGTTTCTTCCCATAAGAGCTCTAAGGAATTTACCAATGCCAAACTGCATCCCCTGAGATCATAGAGGGTTTGGAAGTGGGGTGTGGGGTGTGGGAAGGCAGGGTTTGGAAGTGGGGTGTGGGAAGGCAGGGAGGTCTCCAGGAGCCCAGAGAGTAGCTCCACCTCTGCCTGGCTGCTAGAGGGACCCAGCAGCCTTTCCCCCAAACTGAAAGCATGCTTTTTGGGGGGGAAAAAACAGAACACAAAAAAACCCAACCCACAACAAAAAAAGTCAGTTGCTGTGATGCCATCTGTGTCTGCAGCTTTGCACAGCAGGGACAAGCCGCCCGAGCAGGCTGCCATGCACGGAGCCTCCTGAGCACCTCTGCTGGGTAGCTGAAAGGGGTGGTACAAGCCTTCCTCCTCCCTTCCTCCCCCTTGGAGAGGAATGTCCTGTTTCTCTTGGGAACAACATATCTCCTTGGCATCTCTCTCTTTGGAAGCTTTGATTTCTTTTCCAACTGTGGCTCTCCAGCCTCAGCAGCATGTTGTGGATATTTCTTTCCTCCCTGCGGTCCCCCTCCTGTTGATCCCAGGGGGAAGCCTGGTTGGAAATCTCACCAGCAGCCCTGGCTGGAGGGGATAGAGGACTGGGGGGGTGAGGGGGGGTGGTGTGTGCAGCGCGTTGCCACTTCATTTGCTTTCCTCAATGGGCCTTCAAAAAGTGATGGGCTGATGGGTTTGGAGTCTCAGGGGGGCAATTTCCCTTGGCAGCATCCAAGTTGTGTCACCTCTCTGCTTGGCTCTGTGACGACAGTGTTGATTTGAATTCTTCCAACTTAAGACTGATTTAAATGATGGTGAAGTTGGGGGGTGGCGTGTGGGAGTAGAGCACTGAGCGCTATTCTTTTTCGGTTGTCATATGCCTCCATAAAGACTTCTGCCTTGGGGATTTGCATAGATCCGTGGTCCAGATTGTGCTACAAAACCCACCGGTGGTCTGCAAAGCTATGGCAACAGCTCCAGCGCTGGCTCCTGAAGCAGATGAAGCTGGAAAGTTTAGATGCATCTGCAAGTCTTGTGCTGTGGCCATTCTGCTTCGGTTTAGGGGCTGCAGCCAGGGCTCAGAGGGCAGCCAGGAACCCCCTCTCTACTCCTGACCCACAGCGTTCCCTGTCCTCTGTAGTCCCATACCCTGGGAGGTACCTGACTTCAATTCCTATTCCTATTCCTATTCCTATTCCTATTCCTATTCCTATTCCTATTCCTATTCCATCCTATCCTATCCTAACCTATCCTCTGCCACAGTATGCCACTTTGCTGAGTGCTCCCAGCCTTGAGAACATTAAATTGATGGTGAGGTCAGGGAAAAAAAAACAAACAACCCTGTTCTCCATGCTTTTGTGAAAAATAGGTGTTTGGGTAATGACCTCATGGGGAGGGAGGCTGCAGAGCAAGCCCATCTCCTACCAGCAAAACCACAGGAGGTGAAGGAGGGGGATTGTGCAAATGTCCCAGCCACAGGGAAAGCTTAATTCAGCCAAGGACACGCACATCTGTAGGAGAGCAGGCTCCCTTCCTTGCACTGCTCCTAGAAGGGCTTGTTTGTTTCATTTCATCTTGCAGAGAAGATTATAAAAGGGGAAAAATAAAACCCAAACCCCAAACCATCACCCTGTGGTTTTGCTCAGCTGCAGCACAAAAACGCCCCAGAGGAGCCTGGAGAGCACCAGAGACCAAATCCCTCACCTCATCCCAGGTATTTCCATCCGGGAGAGGGGCAGCCAAGGGGCTGTGCAGCAGCCGGCAGCGCTGGTGTCCTGCCAGGGCTCTGCTGCCTGCCCGTGCGGGGCTGGGAAGGATGGAGCTGGCTGGAGGAGTCGCCGGATCTGGAGAAATCCAGACTATGCACTCGCCACCCTGTTCTCCCCGCTGATCAAGCCCCCGTTGTGAAGAGCAGCTGTGTACATGAAAGGGAGATGTTTGCTCTTTGGGAGACTGGGAGAGGATGGGGTCTTGCTGGGGACCCCAGCACAGCAGCCCCGCTTGCCCAGGTACTGGCAATGCACTTTCTGACTGAGCAGAATGGGCAAGGGTGCATTTGGGGGCAAAAAGTCAAGACCTTTTGTAATGGCTGGTGCTTTGCAAGCTGCCCTCTAAGCCCTACCATGGTCCTGGCTGGTCGGGGCTGGTGTGGCTGGATAACATGGGAGCGCTTGTGCTCTGGCTTCAGCTAATTTTCTTTGCTGTCATTAGTTTAAATTTCTGAGGGAGTCTGGGCTTGGCATCAGCTGCTGACATCCTTTAATTTAGAAAATGTAAAAATGGGACCTTCTCCAACTGGAGCGATTAGAAACGTCCCGCTCTGTTCCCCTGCGGTGGTGTCGGGCACTGGCCGGGCTGTCGCCCCGCGCTGTCAGCCGCTCTGCTCCCCACCGCCGGCACGACTGTGGCTGAGACCTCCCACACTTGTCACACGGGTATGATGGCCCGTCATCGCCAGCCCTGCTGGCTGCTCAGCCCAGCCGGGAGCTGCCAATGGTCCTGGCTGGCAAAGAACAACATGGGGCGGGTGGGGGGGGGCGGGGAGAGGGCTGGATGCAGGAGGGGAACTTGCAGGAGAGGAACTTCCCTGAGGGGAGGGATGGGGATGGAGCTCTGCCCCCTGTGGCACCCCCTGCAGCACCCACTGAAATCCCATCCCCATCGGTAACACCCCTTTGCCCTGACAAGGGCCTTCTCCACCTCCGGGTTTGCGTATTATGGCGCGTGTCCCCCCTAAGCTGCTTAATGAGGGTTAAGAGGCTAACAGGCTTATTACCAGCAATTATTTCCACAGCCCCGCAGGTGTCCCTGAAACAGCCAGGCCCGCGCTCGCTGGGAGCATCCTGCCGGTATTGTTACCAGCCAGCCTGGGGTGCCACGAGGTTGTCAGTGCTCAGCTGGCTTCCTAAGTCAAGCTGGTGGCTGTTTTCAGGCTGGTTTTACACTGTTACAGTGATGTAGGCTGTGGTTTGTTAGGGTATTCTGAGGAGGGGGCTGGCATTCCTATGGATACCTCCTCGCCCTGCTCTGGTCCCTCTTGCTTTGCCTCCAGAGCGGCTCTGCAGCATCCCTGCGCCCGCACAGGCTCGGGCGGTCGCCTGGAGACAGCCTCGGCGGGTTGCCACAGCGACAGAGCCTTCGCTCAGCATCCCTCTAACTCTGCTGCCTTGGCTAAAGTTGGGAGAGAGAAAAATATCCCAGGGAGGGGACACCTCACTCTGGGAGGCAAGCACAGGCTGGGTAAACTGAGGCACAGCTGGTGGAGTTGGAGGCAGCTGTGAGGTGATGGAGGAGGTTTTGGAAGTTGCCTGTGGGTGTAATGGAGCCAGAAGTGATGGAAATGGGGGTGGTGGGGGGCAGGGGTACCCGTAGTCACTGGGGGGGGGTGTCAGTGCTTTGGGGAGGCAGGTACTGGTGCAGCATTTCCGCAGAGTCCCAGCAGCAGCAGCGTTTGATAGTCACCATGGCGATGTCAGCCACGTTCAGGCTGTCATCCGCTTTGACATCCAGCACGTGCCAGGATGGGCTGGAGGGGTGTGTGCACCCCAGGGGGATCAGTCACCCAGAGCCCAGCCAAACCCCTGGGCACCCACACACAGGGTGGGGGAACCGTCCGCAATACCACCCCAGGGAGGGTGTCCCATGGGCCACATGGAGACATGGGCTGGGTGCCTGGTCCTGGGGACATGCCGTGGTGAGGAAGAGAAGGGTGAAGCCCCTTGGGGTGACACTGGCAGTGGTGCTCCCTGCCAGCCCCGCCACAGAAAGCTTCTCCCCCCCAAGCCTGTGATTACAGCCGGTGTCCGTGGAGGGCGGGGGGAGGTTATGTAACTTCGGCGTTTGGAAAATTCTTTCTGCTCCCTTATCGGCTTTATAAATACCTCCAGCTCGGGCTGGGCCAGGCTGGGGGGGAGGCGATGACATGGGCTGCAGCCAATCCCCATCCTCAGGCCTAGCCAGCTGCCGTGCCTCAGTTTCCCTCGCTCTGTGGGTGAGAGCACCCCTGCTGCACCCTGCCACTGCACTACGGGGAGGGCGTCTTGCTGGGTAAACTGAGTCATGGCTGGTGGAGTTGGAGGCAGCTGTGAGGTGATGGAGGGGGATTTTGGAAGCTGCCTGTGGGTGTAATGGAGCCAAAAGTGATGGAAGCACCGGTGGGACTAGCAATGTTTTTCATCTCCAACAGAAAAGGAGGGAAATTTTTCTTCCTCCCTTGGGAAAGACTTGAAAGTGCTTTTAGGGTCACAGTGGTCATTAAATGGCAAGTTCAAAGAACCAACGTCCTGCCTGTGGCCACCGACTGCCTTCCACTAATCTGGTGTCACATCCCCCAGGTTTTTATTTGTTACATCCCTCTGGCTGGTGCTTCACATCCTAAAAATCCCCAGGTCGGGACGATGTGGTGCTTTAGCTGCTGTGATGGCTCAGTGGGTGCTCACCTTGTTCCCCCTGCCCTGCACATCCCCGTCACAGCCCTCCCAACCATCAGCATGGCCGAGCCAGGGGACAGTGAGATGCTGTTGAGTCCCAAGCATCACTGGCAACCACTGCAGGAGGTCTGGGGCTGAGGCAGGGGGGCTGGAGCAGGGCCCCCCTGCTCACGTGCACTCACATTTATGCCACTTGCAAAGTTATGTCCCTGGGGGGATGTTGGAGGGCAGCCGGGGCCGTGTCGATAGGAGCGAACACGGTGCACACAGCCAAGGGCGGCCAGGGCGTTGTTGTGTAACTCTCCGTGCGGCTCTTCACCGGGGGCATGTCGCCATGTCCCACCCTCCCCAGTGCCACCAGACCTGGCCACTGCTCCAGCCATAGGGCACCTTCACCCTATGCCCACCCGTTGCCACCCGGCCATGCTGGGATGCTGCACGGCGTCTGGCTTGGTACTTCTGAGGGATGCTGGCAGACAGGACTGGGACCCCGGGGGTTAGGTCAGCTGTGGGGGCTGGTAGCAGTGTGTGGCACTTTCCCCACCCCCGAATTCTTCCCTTGCTGGTGTTTCAGTTTTGCTGGCTGGTGAAACGGTGCCCTGCTCCTTGTCAACCTGCGTGTGCAGCCACAGCAGTGCCCGGGCTCTCCAGCACCAGGCTTTGCACTCACCTTGTTTATTGTAGGGTTGCCCAGGGGCACACATGGGGATCGGATTTTAGGACTGGTAAAAAAAAAAACTAAACAAAAAATTAGGGATTCCTGGCTTCTACTTTATTGCTTTTGGGATCCTTTTGGATGCCCGGGTCTCTGCACGAGCCCGCAGCTGCCTGGCCCCTTAGAGAAGTGATGCACAACAGCGCCCGAGGCTGGGGCACAGAAATAGCCAGGGAGGTATTTTAGGGACTTCTATGTCTGCCCGGTGGGATCCTTCACAGCCACCCCTGTTTGAACAGGGCTTCCCAAATGAGGTGGGGAACCCTGAGTGGTGGTGGTGGGGTAGGACCCCATGTCCTCACCCCCAGCATGTGGGGAACCAGCCTTCGTGGATGCTGACGTGGGGCAGAGATTTGACTTCTTGCTGGTGGGGCTGGGCTGAGAGGGCTGGTACCCGTGGGCAAGGAATGAGGGAGGATTAATTGAGCTGCTGATCCCTGATGGCGAAAGGGGACGGGGAGCGGTGAGCCCCCCCCCGCCCCCCCCGGAGTTATGCAATGCCTGTGCTAAATCTTTGCTGCGGCAGATAAAGATGGTCCCCAAAACACCCTGCCCTGCCTTTGCTGCCCTTGCAGCCCTTGGGTTTGGGGTGATGTTTGTGATCTGGGGGTGTCCAGCTCCCCAGTGACATCAGGGCAGGGTGGAAAGGGCAGAAACCCAGGGCCAGAAACATGGTACCACCCTGTGAAGGAGATCTCCAAGCAGACTCAGCTCAAGGAATGCCAGTGTTAAGGGGTACCTTAGGAGGATTTAAAAGCCACTGAAACTCTTGAACTGGTGTGTGCAGAGCCACGAGCTGGAGGAAAACTAGTAGCAGGAAAGAGGCGCAAAGGCCTCGGTCATCTTGAAGATGATAGGCAGCATCGTGTGTGTGCCAGGGGAATTTGTCACCCCTAACAGAAAAGGAGAGGGATTTTCCTTCCTCCCTTGGGAAACATGTGAAGATAAGGATTGGGCCATGGCCATCATTAAATGGCAAAATCAAAGAACTTAGGTCTTGCCTTGGACCCCCAACTGCCTTATCCCTGTCCAGTGTCTGATTCTTCAGCTTTAAATTTGCTGCATCCTTACAGCTGGTCCTTCGCATCCCCAAAGTCCCTGAAATCCCCTTTGAGCAGCTTCTCTTCCAGTCCCCCAAGATTAAGACACTTTGGGCTTCCTACACTGCTGCAGCTGCAGTGTCACTACCCCTTAGAACTACCACCAAAGGTGGATGTCCCCCTCTCTGGCGGTGGCTCCCCACTGCTGCAGCTGAGGTGCCAGCTCCTGTACATTTAGGGAAGAGGAGAGGCTGTAATCTGAGCTCGGGAGCAATTAGCCAGGACAGCGGCGTGCTGCCCGGCAAAGTCCCCGCCACTCGCTCGCTTGCTCGGCCACCGGCATCGGGCTCGGCATCCGCGGCTCTCGCTGCCATCGCAGGGTAAGTAGGGCCAGGAGGGTGGTTCTGCCTGAGCGTGGCATGTCCTTCCTCCCCATCTCCTTCCTCCTGGGATTCAAAGTCAAGTTTAGGGCTTTGCCAACACCTTAACCCACGGCAATGCCGAAGGGCGCTGGAAGCGCAGTCGTTTCTGGGTTGGAAATGGCGACTTTATCCTGGCGTGGCCAAGGAGCCAGGAAAATCAGCCAGGATAGTGGGACACAGGTTGTGTTTGTCCCCAAGAGTTGAGCAATTGCTCATGCTTGGATGGAGCAGGAATAGCCATGGGTTTAAAGCCCATAAAAGACTGGAGGATGACGATGAGTGGTTGATGGCTCAACCTCGCTCACGTCCCATGGGTGGGGAAGGGACCCGTTCATCCCAACCTGGCTCTCGTTCTCATCCCACTCCTCTCTGTGCCCGTTCCCAGCTGAAAGGCTACCGCTGCCCAGCAGCCAGTGCCGAGGCAGTCAGCACCGCTCTCCCCGCGGCTCACGGCTCCACCAGCCCCATCGCTCCCAGCCTGCGGCACGCCGCGCCTTCAGGATAAACATCTCCCAGACGTGGGCTCTGCCCACACATGCCGTTTTCCTCAAGCAGGAGACATGGCTCCTGGAGGGGGTTTGCACTGGGTGAGAGCAGAGCACCGTGGCCAAAACCCACCTTGGGAGTAGTGGGATTTGGGAAAGGGACATCGATGGGAACTAGGAAAGTGGGAGGCGTAGGATTAGTCCTGCCGCAGGCAAGCTGGGGCTGAGCAGGGTCCAGGTCCATCACCTTCTGCCTCTAACCCTTAGGCATAGGCTGCAATTGCTCTGTGAGGGGTCTCTTAAAATAATTCCTGCCTGTGATACCCCAGGGATGCTGCTGAGCACTGTCCCTGTGCTGTCTGTGGCACAAGAGTCCCTTGGTGTTGCAGCACTCAGCTCATTTCTATCTGGTTGGTGATAAAACCCACTTGAAGACATTTGCCCTTTCAGTGCCCTTTTCCCTTTCTTCCCATGGTGCTTTTTGGCAGCTGAGTGATCCCCCCGTGCTGGGTCTGGAGTGGGGTTGTTGCCTTCCTCCCCTTCAAGCCTCTTGGCATGTGCTGGATGGGAACCCACCATCCCTAATGGGAACAAGATTCCCTGCAGAGGCCCCAGCAATGGCACAATGGGGGTGCAGGGAAGGCAGGAGGGTAGCTGGATGATTTTGGCACTGCCATCGTCTGCTCGCGGCCCCGCTGCTGGCGTTCGTCCCTGGGATGGTTTGGGGCTGGGGCTGGGGCTGGAGCGCAGCATGTATCCAGATTTGGGAGCATGCAGGAGGCACCAGGGCCATGTGATGGAGGAGAGGGCACGTGGTGGGTGCAGAGACACCCCAAGGTCACTGTCTGTCCCATGCGGTCCAGGGATGGGGCTTTTCATTGGAGGAGGCACTCACTGCAACCCAGGCATGGAGGGGGACTTGCTTGGTGTCTTGTACATCCCACTGGCACCCTGGGCACAGCCAGGCTAGGTGACACATCAGTTCGAAGACCCAGACACCTCCCAGCCATGACTCCTACCCAGGGGGGACTCATCTTCACCCCAAAAACATCCCATAGCCAGCTCCCTCCACCCAGTACCAGGCATCTCCATCAAGCATGTCCCAGCCCTGCCCTCTCCAGGAGGTTCTCAGACACCCCTGGTCTCTGTGGCAGGGTGTGGGGAGAGGGGACAGGGCCTTGCCAGTGCAGAGCCTTAATTCCTGGGAGCGTGGGGCTGCCAGGAGCAGATCTCTGACGTCCTGTGGGACAAATCCTGCGAGGCGCAGGGTCCAGGACATCAGCAGGCTGGGAAACATCCCCTCCCCCTTGCTAAATCCCTTCCCCTGCACAGGACAGTAGGTTACGGGACTCGACCAGAGGTTGGATTTAAGGAGATTACAACTTCTCCCCCAGGATAATCTAGAAATTCAATTAAAACTCTCTGTCTCTTGCCCGGGCTGCAGCAGGGCCACGGGGCACCCTGCACCCCACAGCCATGGCCGGGGAGCGCTGGGGAGACCCTCCCAGGCACATGCCAGGTAAGGACTGACCCCTTCCTCCCAGGGTCTGGCTGGTGCCCCCCTGATCATGGGGGCAACCAGGACTCTGCCCCTTCCCAGGGCGATTTGCTGGGGTATTAACACCCGTCCTCTGAGCTGGGGCAGCCGGGACTGGCTGCGGGGGGGCTGCAGGGGGGGTTGTGGTGAAAGGGGTGTGGGGAAGGGGCTGCGGGTACCCCAGAGGTCTGGGTAAGGGTATTGCAGGGAAAGGGCAGTCTGGATGCATCCCCTGGGGTTTTGGGGCATCCTTCAGCAGCCCCTAGTTTGGTGTGACCCTGTGGAAACCTTCCCCTACCCTTGACCTCATTGTCACCCCCAGCCATGTCCTGCTGTCCGGCCATACAGACTCAAGCAGACAAACAGCCAGAGTTTTCCAGGTGAGGGAGATGGGATTTCAGACCTAGTGGGGCAGCAGGGCTGGCTGTGGGCTGGGGGGACAGGGGATGTTGTGGTGTTTCCTGACCCTCCTGTCCTGTGCTACAGCTGAGCCGGGGGTGGGGGGACATCGCCCAGTGTGGGGGGCAGGGGGGGCAGCCGTACAACCATGGGGTCCCATCACAGTGGTGTGTGAGTACTGGAGCAGGGCTGGGTACTGGTGCTGTTGGGGCTGGAATGGGCACAGAGGGGGACGTTTGGTCCCCCTGTCCCAGCACAGGGTTGGGGACTAACCGTGTGCTCAGTGCAGCCTCCAAAGGGATCTTTCCCAGGATCTCCTCTGATTTAGCAGGACTTTTGGGGTGCTTAAGCAGCAGCCACCTGGTCCCAGCACTGCCGAGTGCCGCACGTGGCCCCTGTTCTGCTCCCATGCCCACTGTGGCATCCGCATGTGGCTGGGGGGAACAGGGCTATGCCAGCACCTCTCCAGGCACCCTGTCACCTCTGGTCTCCTCACCAAGGGCCTTTCTTGCAATGTCTCAGCTGCTTGCTGGAACTGGTGGGGTGCTTGGGGGTCCGGGGAAGGGTGTCAGCCCCTGGCTGTTTGCTACCCATGTCCCTGCAAAACCAGTATTTCCTCATTAACAATGCGCTGTGGTGGGAGTCTCTCTCCTGTCATCCCTGGAAGCAGAGGGGAAGCAGGGGGGTCATTTATCCTCCAGATTTGTCAGGGTCTGGCCCGCCCTATGTCAACCATTAATTTATTAGAAGAGCCCAAAGACAGGGTGTCAGAGGAGGGAATTATCTGGGCAGGAGTGCTCCCCAGCATGGGGGGGGCTGCACATGGTCAGGGTCTGCCTGCAGGCTCCCTGCTTTGCACTTCAGCTGGGGGAGCTGCCCCCTCCACTGCCCAATCTCCCCCCCCCCCCCGTTTTGAGGGTGCTCAGTGCTGGGTCTCTCTGTCGGGATGGGGTGAGCAGGAGCAGTCAGGGCTCCCTCTTCCCCGCTGACATTGCCGTCCTGCTGCTGGGGCATGAAGGGCATCGCTGCAGGAGATGATAGCAGCCATATCACCCAGCCCAGGGCCGGCAGCGGCACGTGGGGGTGACCTCCTTGTGCCATCCCCTCTCAGACCGCCACCTCTCCTGCCAGGGGCCCCATGTGTCCCAGCTCGGCTCCTCCAAGCCAGCACCCATGTTGATCCCACTCCAACACAGCCCCTCTCCATAAACCAGGAGGAAATCCAGAGCTGGGAAGTGCAGGGGAGAGGGGGTGAGCAGCAGCTGGTTGCTGGTCCCAAAAAGCATCCCCTCCAGAGGAAGAGGGAAAGGTGTGGTGATAAATCTCACTGATGTGTTCAGCCAGCTCGAACTAACGACCTCCCCGGTGCTCGACACACTGTCCCGGTGCGCTGGCTGTTGGGAATATCACTGGAACATCTAACTCCCTTAAAAAATAGATATATAAATAAATAGAATTAGCCATGGAGTTGGCAGATTGCTGGAGACACTTGGATTCTCTGCGGGAAACCTCTCTGCGGTGGGAGTTTGGTTGCTGCAGCTCAGTGGCAGGAGCTGTCGCCTCTCATGTCAGCTCATTAGCCAGGGCAGTCTGAGGCGTCGCGGCGTTCCGGGCCGGTGGGGAGCTGTGGGCCCTGCCTTCCTGCTATTAATATTATGGGCTTGTTTTGTTCCCTGTGTGTTAACGCTGTTAGTGCTGCACAGAGCACGTGGCACAAGCAGCAGGGGATGGTCGTGGTCCTGCCCGACACCCACGTGGGTTTGTGGGGCCAGTCCTGGGATTAAAGGGCTCCAGGTATTAGGGGAAGTTTGGGGTTTGTTCCCAGGGGAATGATTGTGACGGTCAGGGCTGCAGAACTCCGGGGAATGGGTGGCAAGAGGGGTTTATGACATCCCTAACTCCTCTTCCAGCACCCTGGGGCAGCGCCGGTTGTGGGGTGATGCTGGAGGAGATCACTCACGACCCAGGGAACTGCTGGCTGACCGTGGGGCCGGTGTCCCCAGCCGGTGCCAGCAGCAGAGCCTGCCCAGCCCTGCGTTTCCACTCGTTCACACGAGCCCTCTCCCAGCCTGAGCCTCCCGTGGCGGCAGCGTGGGGCTCCGGCATTCAAATGAAAACCAAAGCAGAAATTCAGCTTTCCACAAACTCCAGGAAGAAGCGTATTTCCAAAGAGAACTGTGCTAAATAAAGTAGGAGCCACAGGCAGCCGCCTGCTCCGGCACAGCCACTTTGCTGGCCTTTATTTAGCTGCCGTCTCCCCAGGCTGCCACTGCCGGCCTGGGGCTGGGGGCTGCACCCCAAGAGCTTCGGTGCCTCAGGGAGGGCTTGGTGCCATGGCCAAATGGATGTAGGGTCCCACGTGGAATGCGGGGTGTGTCATGGGAGCTGCCCTGCCCCCAGTGTGGTGTCAGCCCCTTGGGTCTGTCCTGGTATCCCCCCAGGGCAGAGGTTGTGCTTGGACAGGGGGAAACCCTGAGTGATAGGGAGGAAAAGGAGGAAAGGGAGGAAAAAGAGGAAAAGGAGGAAAAGGAGGAAAAATAAGGAAGGAAGGGAAGAAGGAGGGAAGGGAAGGGAAGGGAAGGGAAGGGAAGGGAAGGGAAGGGAAGGGAAGGGAAGGGAAGGGAAGGGAAGGGAAGGGAAGGGAAGGGAAGGGAAGGGAAGGGAAGGGAAGGGAAGGGAAGGGAAGGGAAGGGAAGGGAAGGGAAGGGAAGGGAAGGGAAGAAGGAAGGGAAGGGAAGAAGGAAGGGAAGGGAAGAAGGAAGGGAAGGGAAGAAGGAAGGGAAGGGAAGAAGGAAGGGAAGGGAAGAAGGAAGGGAAGGGAAGAAGGAAGGGAAGGGAAGAAGGAAGGGAAGGGAAGAAGGAAGGGAAGGGAAGAAGGAAGGGAAGGGAAGAAGGAAGGGAAGGGAAGAAGGAAGGGAAGGGAAGAAGGAAGGGAAGGGAAGAAGGAAGGGAAGGGAAGAAGGAAGGGAAGGGAAGAAGGAAGGGAAGGGAAGAAGGAAGGGAAGGGAAGAAGGAAGGGAAGGGAAGAAGGAAGGGAAGGGAAGGGAAGAAGGAAGGCAGGAAGGCAGGAAGAGATGAAGAGAGAAAGGAGGGAACAGGAAAAGGGAGAATGTGGAGGGGATGGTTATGGTGACTGGGGAGCTTGAGGGTTCCCAGGAGCATGGGCAGTGCCACTGCCTCTGCCGTCACCCGGGTACACCTCCCCTCGCAGCACAGATAATCCAGACCCCTCCTAATCCTCTCGCAGGTCACTGGGAGCTCATTGCGTTTTGTTCACTTCTCAAATGCATCTAGAATTAATTAAAAAAAACCCAAACAACAAACCCAATGGTAAGTTCATCCTGTGGCACAAGCATTTGGCATATTCCCCTGGGCACACCGGTGGGGAGAGCTGGAGGGGTGATGGGAAAGCAGCCTTTTTTGTCTCCAAGTGCTTAGCTCTCATTAAAAAGGGAAAGAAAGCCTTCATGGATGTAGCTGGTGTGGTCAGGAGGAAAACTTGGGAGGGGTGACCAGGCTAGGGCTTGGCAGCGTGAGCCTGCAGCCAGCCTGACACATCATCTCCACAAGGCCAGTTTGGTCCCATTTGCTTTCCAGTGAGTACAGGGCTGTAAGTATCAACCCTCTGAGCCTGTTTTACCCTTCCCCATGGCTGTAAGGAGGGAGAGGACCTTGTGCTGGCTGCCCCAGCCAGATGTGAGCGATCGCCTGCTCTGCGGACGCACCAACAAATAACCCCCATGCTTGAAAAGAACCCCCCAGCTTTTGGGGTTAAAAAGTGGTTGTGCCTGGATTACAGCAGGTGGAAACACATTGTTTGGAGTATCGGATGATGGCACATGTGGGCCTGTTAACAGCACCAGGGAGGTCCAGGCAGGTTGTTAGTGCTCCAGCTTGTGGCGCTGGGATGCTGCGGGGACCCTCAAGTCCCAGCCAGGATGTGGGGTGAATAAGAGGCAGCCCAGTGTATCAATGCTGGCTGGGCTGATGCAGCCCCAGGCAGGCTGTGTCTGGCAATGCTTCCTGGCGCTGGGCTGGCCCTGGCCACTGTGTAATGGAAAGGGTGTGCTCGTCCCAGCGTGTCCCCAGGCGCTGGGGCTGATTGCAGGAATCGACTGTATTGATGGGGCCAGCGGATCCGACACGGCACGTACAGCCTGATGGGTTCGCCTGTGCCCCCAGGCACGAGCCAGGCACCTCTGTGCTGGGGAGACGGGGTGTTGCGTGGGGCTCTGCGCCCGCTCCCCCACGTCATTGCTGCCCCATGCGGGTCTCATCGCCAGAAGGTGGTTTCATCCCCAGTGACGCATCCCATGTCCCTAAAGAACAGAACAAGCTGCTACAGGGGGTGGCTCGGGGAGCGTTCCCGCAGTGCCATCTCTCTAGGGTGCTTGGGACATGCCATGTGGCTTCTCCTCAATCCTGTCCCCTGCCTGGTGCAGCTCTACATGCCATTGCAGAGGGGTCGGGGGGCAAGCAGAAGCCTGGCAGGTGCTGCTGAGTTCCTTCACCGTGAGCTCACCTGCACCAAGGATCCCACCTGGCTTGGGCCACCTCTCCCATGTCCATGCCACCTCTCTCCCAGGCAAAGCTGAGCACAGGTCCCTGACCGTGCAGCTGAGCCTTCCAGAAGAGATCAAAACAGCTCCCCATTCCCCAGTGGCAGTTGTCCCTTCGTAAGACTTGGCCAGGAAAACCCATCTGTGACCGTAGATGGCTCCATGTCCCAGTGGATGCATTTGGAATGTTGGTCCTCAGAACATCTGTCCTCAGTGAGTGCCTTCCTGGGGCCTTCTTCAGCTGGCTGCATGTTGGCTGCGTCCTCTCCCATCCCTGGGCGGGGGGGCAGAGGTTAAATCCACATCTCCCTCTGGTTTCCCTCAACCCCAGAAGAGCTGGTGCTTGGGAGGTCAGGCAAGCGCTGCTGCGATGTGCTGGGCAGAGGTCCATCTGGCACGGGCAATGTGAACTGATGGAGCTGCTTTCAGACATACCTTTATTAATATCTCTGTGTTAAGGAGAGCAGCTTGGCCTCACTGCTTTCCTCTCCAGCCACCTAACCCCACTCCAACAGCAGGACTCATGAGAAAAGTGAGACTCCAGTGCTACCCAAGGTTTCTTACTCACTGGTGTCGCTGAGGGACCCACAAATGCTGCATTGACCCAGTAAGATGCTCACATGCCTTGTTGTACAAGAGAACTTTAAGAGCACCTCCCTTCCTCATGTGTGGTTTTTGAGAACAGCCTAATCATAGGAAGGAGACTAGGGGCAGTTGGTGGGGGTCCTCGCTCAACATGCAGCCACCCATCCCATCAGAGCCATCACTAAACACCCCCTTTGGTCCCTTTGCCATAGGAGGTAACA
Source organism: Gallinula chloropus (assembly GCF_964237585.1). Classification (NCBI taxonomy): domain Eukaryota; kingdom Metazoa; phylum Chordata; class Aves; order Gruiformes; family Rallidae; genus Gallinula; species Gallinula chloropus. The sequence goes on from NC_140100.1 coordinate 6,095,889, forward strand.
GATGTGTCTTTGTTTTCTCTTTGCAGAGCCTCTCACAGCATCAGCGTGGTGACGTGGCAGCCAAGACGTGGAAGCTTGGGACTTCTCTTCCACTGCAACAGAATTTGGGGGGTGGGCAGGGGTGGGCCAGGGGGACGTTGGGCTTTGCAAGACCCTTCACCTTCACTGTGGGCTTGGCTCAGGGATGACTGCAGGCAGAGTCAACCCTTACAGCATCGTGTCCTCCGAGGAAGACGGGCTGAGGTTGACCACCATGCCAGGTATCAACGGCTTCGGCAACGGGAAAATCCACACCAGGAGGAAATGCAGGAACAGGTTTGTAAAGAAGAACGGTCAGTGCAACGTGGAGTTCACCAACATGGATGACAAGCCACAGAGGTACATTGCAGACATGTTCACCACGTGTGTTGACATCCGTTGGAGGTATATGCTCTTGCTCTTTTCCCTGGCATTTCTGGTGTCCTGGTTATTGTTTGGGCTGATTTTCTGGCTAATTGCACTCATTCATGGAGATCTAGAAAACCCAGGTGGAGATGATACCTTCAAGCCTTGTGTTCTGCAGGTCAATGGCTTTGTGGCTGCTTTCCTGTTCTCCATCGAGACCCAAACAACTATTGGCTACGGCTTCCGCTGCGTGACAGAGGAGTGCCCGCTGGCGGTCTTCATGGTGGTGGTTCAGTCCATCGTGGGCTGTATAATCGACTCTTTCATGATTGGTGCAATAATGGCAAAGATGGCCAGGCCCAAAAAACGGGCACAGACTTTACTTTTCAGCCATAATGCAGTAGTGGCAATGAGAGATGGAAAACTCTGCCTGATGTGGAGAGTTGGGAACCTCCGGAAAAGCCACATAGTAGAAGCCCACGTACGAGCTCAGCTAATTAAGCCCAGGATCACAGAAGAAGGGGAGTATATACCCCTTGACCAAATAGACATTGATGTGGGCTTTGATAAAGGCTTGGACCGTATCTTCTTGGTGTCTCCCATCACCATCCTCCACGAAATCAACGAAGACAGCCCCTTGTTTGGGATCAGTCGCCAGGACTTGGAGACGGATGACTTTGAGATCGTGGTCATCCTGGAAGGCATGGTGGAAGCCACCGCTATGACAACGCAAGCTCGGAGCTCCTACCTGGCCAGCGAGATCCTCTGGGGCCACCGCTTCGAGCCCGTTTTGTTCGAGGAGAAAAACCAGTACAAAGTAGACTATTCCCACTTCCATAAAACCTACGAGGTCCCATCCACCCCCCGTTGCAGCGCCAAGGACTTGGTGGAGAACAAATTCCTGCTGCCCAGCACCAATTCCTTCTGCTACGAGAATGAGCTGGCCTTCATGAGCCGCGACGAGGAAGAGGAAGATGACGACAGCCGGGGTTTGGAGGACCTGAGCCCAGACAACAGGCACGAGTTCGACAGGCTTCAAGCCACGATAGCGCTGGATCAGCGGTCGTACAGGAGGGAGTCGGAAATATGACTCTTGGCCCTTCCGTTGACTTTTCCGAGGGTATTTTTTTTCCTCCTCTAATCTCTTCCCCTACAACCCGCTCAAATTATGCAGAACAATGCAAGTGCCATAGGAATGCTTGAGAAATTAGTATCGTTCATAGTTTTCAGTTTCATCGCAATAACCACTGAGCGGTCTGCAGGAAGGGGCGGCAGCGGGCCGACGGCGCGGCTCCCGTGCCCGGTGCCTGCGGCGGGGCCAACGGCTCCAGGGGGACGGACGGACAGATGGAGAGATGGAGAGAGAAGGGTCTGTGGGGCGCAGGCGGGCGCTCGCCCCACGCGGCCCCGCGGGGCTTTGCTCTCCCCGTGGGGAAAATGCCAGCGTTTTCTTGGAGCCAAGCACTGCGAGATCCAAAAAAGAGGAAATATCAGGAAATAATAAGTCTTTCTTTCTTTTATTTTTTTTTTTTCTGGTTGGGTTTTGGGTTTTTCCTTTTCTTTTTTAACTGAGCGGCAACAACAAAAACAAATTGCTCCTTCCAGCAGGTGGTCTGATTCAGTTGCACAAGAACAACACTTGAAGTAACATGCAACATTAACGTACTTCTTTTTAATTTGGGGGGGGGGGGGAAATGTTGGGGAAGGGGAGGGGAGGGAGGTGAGAGGTTTTTAAATTTTTTCACCGTTCCGTTTGGGAGACTGTTTACCAAAATAATAATAATAATAATAACAATAATATTATTAATAATAATAATAATATTAAAGCTGAAAGAAGTGATTCAGTATTTTTTAAAACTGATCAAGGGAATGAATAAGCCACTGGAGTCCTTTGAGAGGGTGACTTGCTGGGCAGATGCAAGAGCTAGGAGTCAAGAGCGCATACGACTTTGGGGTGGTGTTTTTTTCCCACTGGCACGGCTTTGTAGGCAGAGAAGAGACATAAGTGGCTGGAGGTCTGTGGCAGAGAGAGAGTAGTGTAATTACTGGCAAAGTAGCTAATAAGGAAAAGGCAGGCTGTGCTAGAAAGGATCATTGTAAACAACAGTGATTAGCCAATTTCTGGAAATATTGATCTTCAGGCTGGAAATTGGGTCTGGGGCATCAGCTGCTGAAGTGAAGTGCTGGGTCTCCCCCAACATCTCTGATGAGGAATTCATAAGTTTCACCGTAACTGGGATAAAATAGTGAGAAGCACAAAAAGGAGAGCTGAAAGCTCTCAGCTGTGGGTATTTTCCCACTTTTCCGACCAATTCGGTATTTTCTCCCTTGAAAAAAGTCATTTCAAGCGTGGCAATCAATGTGAGTGGAAGTGGTCTCGTTGGGTTGCACTTCCTCTAGCACAGGAGCCATCTCCGTGCCAGACTGGGATTTATGAGTTCCCCATTCACCGGAGAGTCCTGCTTCAGAGGCAGCTGCTTTTCCCAAAACAACAGATGCCAGTTGAGAAAACTACCCTGTCTTGTGCTTCAACCCATCCCCGCATCCCAGCCTCAAGGTGGATTGTGCCTTAGAGATGCAAACTCATCCCGTGCCCCAGCCCTCCTCCCTGGCACCCTGCTTGCACACACTCCCCCTCCCTCCCCCCCCCCTCAACCCTGGGGCAATGTCTCCTTTGCTCTGCCCTCATGGCATCACCTGCATCCCACCACCCGCTGCGTTTTAGGCTGGCCTCGATGGCACCCTGGTTTAGCTTTTGCTACAGCTCAAGGCAAACCACCCAGTGCAGGGGAAACCTTGGCTCCTGCCCTGCTCCCTGCCTTTGTGCAGAGGGAAGGAGCCAGCAAGATGCAGGCTGGGGGTCCCTTCATCTCGGGTGTGCTGCTCTTTGGTGCTCTGGGAGCCAAAACCTGGGTCCCTGCTCCTTCTGGCAGTGGGAAAGGCTTTGGTACCCACAGGTTACCGACCCTGGGTGCAGAGTCCCAGCAGCACCTGGCCTCAGGGAGCAGGGGTCAGGAGTGGGGTCCCTGGCAGTGTTTCTGGCTGTGATGGGCTCCCGGTATTTTCTCCCCACTGCCCACACCAGGAAAACTGTATCCCAGGATTACAGGCTGCTGTGGCATGTCCAAACATCGGTGGCAGAGGCAGGATTTGTCCTGTGTCCCCATTCCCATCTTCTTGCAAAGGGCTCTGGGCAGCAGTTGCCCTGGTGCCCTCCCTGCCCCATGGTGCCCTGTGCCCTCAAGCATCACATCTCGCCAGCCGGCTGCAGGATGGGGACCGGGACTTAGTCCCACAGAGTCTCTTCCCACCCTGTTCCCACCAGCGTCCATCACCACCACCTCACACTGCCCACCAAGGGGCTGCTCTATTTTTGGCTTCCCCTAAAAAAACCCAGCCACTGGGAGAAAACATCCCCAGGGGCAGCAACGGGGGGGGGGGGGGGGGAGACAGATGTTTTGGCACCAACCCCCCCCCCAAACAGGCTGTACCCAAAAGCAGGGACACTTAGGGACACGTCACTGAGCTTTGGCCACAACATTTGTGTTTCTAAGGCAGCAAACGCAGATGCCATCCCATCACCAGTCCCTTTGCTCCCCGGGGGGGGGGGGGGAGGAATGGTTTTGCCACCCACTTTTTGTCTCATAGCATCTGGGGGTGGGGAGGATGGAGGGGAGGGCAGAGAGGTTTTGTGTGCGCACTACTTATTTATTATTTTTATTTTTAAAATAATGCTTTTCTGTGGTTTTAGGTTCTTTTGAATAAATAATAATTATAAAAAAGGTGCACATCTTGCTGCTGTAGGGTTCTCAGAGGGTTAATTTCTTTATAAATATATATATATATCTATCTCACAGTAAATATTTGTATAAAAATGAAAGAGAAATAGAGATGTCTTTAAGTAAATTATTGCTTTTAAAGAAACTTCTATGACTGTACAGTGTTACCTGGGAGAATAGAATAATATATACAGATGTATTTTTAAATTGCTGTGTAGGAGGATGTGAACTGGGCTGGGGAGTGCCCATGGCTAGCATGGCAAAGGGGGGATGTCGGACCCTCCCTGGCCCCCGTTCACGCACCCCCTTCCCCAAACCCCACTAGTGAGGATCTAGCTCCGGCGAGTCATCGTATATATACTGTATATTCCTTGTCCTGGCCATGGACCACGCTGGTACATAGTGTATAAATATTATTTTTGCCTACCTGTGAGTGCTCTCAGCTACTGGGTTTTTTTCCTACCATCAGGGAGCATTGGGAAGGCTGCCCAGCGGTACCGTTCAGCACGGGAATTGTTAAGGAAAGTTGGGGGGGGGGGGAAAGAAAAAAGGATGAAAAAACCACACACAAAAAAAGCAAAGTGGTTTTTGTCATGTTCCCTGGAGGGAAGGCACAGGGAGGCTCTCGGGGTGCGGGTGTTGGTGTTGGCTGTGGCAGGGATGGAGTGGGTTGCTGGCGGGAAGGGCGCTCTGAGTGAGTGAGGGGACAGGTTTCCCTGGCCTCCGAAACCAGGCGCCGGCCATTTCCTCTGAGCTGGGGCCGCTCCGTCCGTGGGGTTAACTCCAGCGTTACACTTGATCCCTGGAAGATGGCGGGAGCCCGGGAAAGGAAAGAGCTGCTAATCCTCTTGGCCAGCATCCCATAGGGATTGCCCTCGGCCGGGGTTCAGGGCAGCCTCCGGCAGCGACAGCAGCCCTGGCCAGGGACTGGGGGCCATACCTGCTGCTGTTCCCGCTTGGCTTCACCCCAAAAAAGGTGCATCAGTGAGAGCAGAAAGCGTTTGCACCCCTGCATCCCAAAACCACCTCTAGAAAGAGCATCCTCTCCCCGCTGAGAGGTGTGACGTGTCCCTGCTCGGCTGGGCGGTGGGTCCCCGGGGCCGGGAGCCGTCCGGGACAAGCCTTAGCTTCTCATAACCGAATTTAGTGCACTTAGTCTTTTAGGGCTGGGACAATCACTTAGCGCTTAACCTTTCGTGATTCGGTGCCTGCTTGACCTTCAAACCTTTTGTAGGAGATGAATTCAGAGCCACCTTTTCTATCTTTAATAAGGCAGAACAAATACGTTTATTTTTAAACCCTCCTGCTCTTTCCTTTCCTCTCATGCTGACAACCAAAAGAGTCCCCCGTGTGTCCCCCCACCCCCACCCCCCCCATTTCTTGCACGCCGAAACAAGTGTGTGGCAGCTGGGTCTGGCTGGAGTGCTGGACCCTGCTCTCCCACCCCCCCCCCTCAAATTCAGGGATGCTGCCACGGGGAGGGGGGTTGGCTCAGGGAAGGATCCGGCCGCGTTATGAGTGGGGAGGGGGTGTGGGATGGTCCCTGACCCATCACCTCACTGAGCCCCAGCTGTTCACATCTGTCCCACTGCCCCGCTCCTGGGGGCACTGTCTCTCCTCCATCCCCCCCAAAACACACCCCGGGTGCTCCCCCATGCATGTCCCACACAATTTTGGGGACCGAGACCTGGCACCAGTTCACATGGGCGGGTTGGCAACTGGGAGCACTGGTTTCCCAGGAGTAAAAGGCCGAGTCCATTTGCTGGGGACCGATGGCGATGCGCAGCGATAGAGCAGCTGATGGATGCAATGAAAGGATCTGTACCTTTCCCACCTCCGGTGTTTCTCTGTCTCATTGCACATATATTTGAGATATATGTGACAATGTATATATATTTGTAAAATGTATTTCAGATGACAAAACTGGCCAATTTTATGTTATTTTAAATATATTATATATATTATATATAAGAGTCTCCAAAAGATATAAATAGACTAGAGAAAATAATATAAATATGTAATAAATGTATTTTGATCTATTTAAAATATCTCGCGTCGTGCTGTATATTTTAAAGATCATAGTGAAGTGTCTGCCTGCAGCAAACCTCAGACTTGGGTTTTGAGGCTGTCAGCTGTCAAATATACAGTATTTATGTCCAGCAAACTTTGAGCAGGACTGGGGGCCAGCAGGGCAAATATGGCATATTATTTAGGAGCCATTTAGCAAATGTCCATCCTGCTGCCCTGAGGTAGGAGTGGAAACCCCAAATCTGAGTTGTCCTCGTTATCCTGCAGGAGAGGGTATTTTTTCCTCTCTGCCAGGAGAGGGGCTGCAGGGATGCTCGGTGGGACGAGGGGGCTGCTGGATCTGTCCCCCCTGCACAGCCCCACATGTGGGTACTGCTGGTTTTGCTGGGGGACTCAGCCATGCAGGGAGCCTGGAGATTGGAAAATGTGTCTGGAGCCCAGGCAGAAAGAGCCCAGCCATCCGAGACTGACCCAACAAATCTCACAGCGACTTTGGTCGCCCTTGGGGCTCCGTGAGGATCTATTTCCTATGGGCATCGGCTCCTCCGGGGACCTCAGGGGACACCACGCCACGGCCAAGTGACAGTTTAAATGTCTTTAACGGTACGTCACGGCCGAAGGAAAGCAGAGCAAGTCCGTGGGATGCTATTAATGGAGAGGTTAATGGCCTGGTGGACACAGAGCCCCTGGATTTTCCTCCTGGCTCTTGCACCTGGCTGCAGCAGGGAATGGGGCTCGTGTACCAAGATAACCTGGAGAAATTACTCACCATCATTCCTCAGGCTGATCACGGGTCTGAATGCAGGTCAGTCGACCAGCAATCAATAGCTGCCACCCACCCACCCACCATGGTCAGTTGGGTCCCATCAGCTCCATCCCTGCCCCCATAAGGGAGTTATTTTTTTACTCGTTAAAAAAATCTCTGCCAGCCACTCACTCTAATCACCAAAGATAGGGCCAGGCTAAGCTCGGTTTAAGCATGCAGCCTGTTTAATTTATCAAAGGGGGAGACTGAGGGGTAACTTGATTGGAGCATTTGTCACAGGGAAAGTACACTGGTACCAAGACATAACTTAATCTACCAGGGAAAGGTATAATAACCACCTCTTCCTGGAAGCTGAAGCCAGACAAATCTGTCTTGGAAATAAGGAGCGATCTTTTAATAATGATTAGCTATTAGAACAAGCTACCCATCTCTGTCTCTTAATGCCTTTAAATCTGGACCAGATGCTTTTCTGGAAGCTTTTCTCTTGCTGAGGAGAGGAGCGTGGGGTTTATTGAGGAAGGTAATGGCCTGTTACAGGCAGGCAGGAGGTGAGACGGGATAAACCTCCCTGCTCTCCTCCAAAACGTGGGCTGGATCTTGGAAAGGAAAACACCATGGAGGGTGCAGGTTGGAGGGGGGGTGGGGTGTGGGAAGGGATGCTTCTCTCCTGGGGACAAGCACCAGCCTGTGCAGCAGCTTCCCAAAGCTCTTGTGCCTCCGCTCTCAGGGTTTGCTTTGCGTGCGGCAGTGACTCCTCGTGCAGCAGTTTGCACTACGAAACCCATCGCTTCATTTGTGGAAGCATTTAATGATTCAGGAGCCAGCAGCTCCCCAGGGACGGTTTCTACTGCCTCCAGAATTCCTCCCTCGGTGGCTGCTTGTAGCAGAAATCCCTGGGGAGCCAAGCTGGCTGCTGGCACCACGGGAAATGTGCTACCGGGACGTTCGGTCCTTGCTTTGCTTCCACTCCAACCACTCTCATCTTCAGGGCTTAGAGCTAAATCAAAGGATGGTGGCCAGGAGCAGGGGGGATGGGGAAGGTAGTGGCTGCCTCTGGGGGGAAGGACCCCCTCACAGGCATGGCTGGGGTGGTTTTGGGGGGGATGCTAGTCGAGGGACTGAGTTTCTTAGCTGGTAACCCCCACTTTTAGTACTCAAGGTGTCTTTAAATGCTAAAACCCTCTCTAAACTCTAATGGTGGGCATTACACCAGCCCCTGCTGACCACCCTCCCACCTCTTTCCCTTTGTGGGCACCTCTCAGTGCCCTCCAGAGGTTCCTAGCCTCCCCAAAAGCAGGGTGTCTTTTCATCAGCTTGGATGGGCTTGGCTCGAACACACCAACACCAAAACCTGGGTGCACTAACACCCTCCCCACTGGGCAGAGGGACCTCTGCTAGCTCTGCATTCCCATTAGGATGGAGCCAGCACGGGTCTGCACGCTGTGCTGCCTGGCCTGGCTGCACGAGCTTGTGCAGGGCTTGCTGTGTCTCACCAGACGAAACCACGGTGCCACACAGGGAAGGCACCACATTGGTCCGACTCCCAACAAATCCTCCCTAGCTGGGCTAAGGTGATGCACCATGTTTCAGAGGGATGGAGGCAGGAATTCTGCTCTGGCCCTGCTGGAGATGCTGCTCCTCCATCCAGCCTGAATGCATCCTCCCTCCTGGCTGCTTTGTGAAGCTCAGACCCTACATACCCCTCCAAATCTGTTCCCTCCCCACCCGAACTGCCTCAGTGCCATCCCTGGGTGGCCGGGAGCAGCTCAGGGTATGCAGGGCGATACCCAGGGATGCTGGGTTGTCTCTGGGGGTAACCATAGTAACAGAGCAGCATCTCTGCTCTCCTGCTGGCAATTTGCTTTTTCATCCTGCATTAAGGTGGACCCTCTCTGACTTGTTTCTCTCCCTCCACTTGCCCTGAACAGCAATGTCAAGAGCCCTCTCTCAGTGTCAAGAGCTCTCCCACTGAGATACCAGCTTTCTGTCTCCTTGTGCCACATCCCACCCCATTCCACTCCGGGGTTTCATCCTGCTGTATAACAGGATACTGCCTGGGAACCAGCATCCTACAGGGAAAACAGGGAGGGCAGCGACTGGAGTTTCTCCTTAACACAGATTCATGAGTGGGACAAAATGAGGGGTTTCCTTACACCTGTTGTTAAAAGGTCACTGCCAAGGTTAAGAACTTGCAACACTTTCCTTTCATTTATTTTTTTTTTAATTGTAGAAGGCTTCCATTAGTAATAACACGCTGGGGATGTTAACATGGAGTGAATTTTTCAGCACTGAATGTAATTAGCGCTCGTTAAGTACTTTGTTCACCTTTCACATTTCTCCCTGCTGGGGGAAGGCAAACACATGAGTCAGCGTCCCTTTGCCTGGCGGTTTTAGGCAGCTGCAGTGACAAGCCCGGCGTGAATCAGCACAACCCTGCAAAGTTCAGGTCGCAAACACTCGCCCTGACAGTGCTCTGGGAGAAGAACAGTGATTTAAAGGAGGTGATGGAGACCCACCCTGCCCTGACCTTGAGGTTTTGGGGGAAAACCCCCAGGAGTCGAGCTGGGCATGGTGGTGCTGGTTTGAGGGTAGATGTGCAGATGGGTTTCTGATGGGCTGCCAGGGTTGTGGATGGAGAGGGAAGAGGAGACCTGTTGGAGCTGGTAGACCCTTCCCCAGCCAGTCAATGCTTCCCCTCCTCTTCTCCTGCAGCTGGCACATTTGTTTTGGCAATACCTCATTAGCATGTAATTAAGCCTTCCCCTCTGTGCCAGCACTGAGTGATGACCTCCCCCACCTCGAGCATCACGCCTGTCCCCCAGGCTGGGACACTTCTCCCTCTCCCCTTCCAGTCTCCTTGCTCACCAGGCTGCAACACCCATGCAGGGTCTGGGGGGGGGGGTGGGTGTGCCGGGCACTCAGGGATAGCACTGGGGATGGGGGTGACCCCAAAAGCCTGTTTATCTGGGGGTTGGCATCCCTGCCTCGTGGGCTTCGCTGTCCGTTTGGGTTCGTGGCTGACTCAGCCCCAGATGGTTGCTGCGAGCGCTTATATAACGGCATGTTGTGGTGGGGGCCGGGGACGCGGTGCGCGGCGAGGAGGTGGGCGCGGGGGCGAGGGAGGGAACAGAGCTAAAGATAAGCCTGGCAGCTCTGGCAGCGCTTTGCCAGGCCCCGCGGGAGCTGGCAGGGGAAAGGCTGCTGGGGATCAGGCACCGAGCTCACAGCCATTGTGGTCTCAGGGGCACGGCCACCCTCACCATCCTGGCTGTCCGGTGTGTGGCCCTGGGGAAACAGCTCTGCATCCCCCTTGCCAGCAGCTGTCTTCTCCTCCCTGGTACCTATGGGGCACTGCTGGTGCTCAGCCACAGCTCACCCTTTCCAGGTTCTTCCCCTTGCTGCAGTTTCTGCGCTGCCATTTGCAAACAGACCCACAACTATCCCTGTTCCTTAAAAGAGGGTGGGTTATTTCCTTTCCTGGTGTTTCATGGCCTGGCTACAGGACTGAAGTGAACTCCAGAGAGACCCCCTTGCATCCTTCAGCACAACGCCTCCCTCCCTCCTGTACCCTCAGCCTCACTGGCCACTGCTGCCCAGCACCAAAGCTCACGATCAGAACAGAAAACTGATGCTTATTTCTCTTAAAGGGATGTTTTGGGTGACCTTTGACCTCTGTAGAAGTCTTCCTCTCTTGCCCAGTTTACGAATTCAATGTAAACACAAAGATGACCTTTGTTTTATGGGAGTTTTATTTTAATGCTCTGGAGATTTGCTAAATAAACCCAATTCTAACACAAAGGATGCGCTGGGTGTGATGATGGCTTTTCTCAGGCAGGGCAGCCAGCAGGTTAGGCCAGGTAATTGATAACTTGAGACCCTGCTCTGTGCCTGGGGGGGGGTCCTGCATGTCCCTCAGTGCTAGGGTTAACCACCAGTGCCCAGGGATGGCTTTCACAGGTATGGTGGCAACCCCAAAAAGCCTTAGATGCTGCCTACAAGCCCCAGAGCAAGGCAGATCTCTGTGCCTCCAGGGAAAGTGCTGGATGGCTGAGGGTCCCTTCTGCAGGAGGGATGGGGAAGGTCCCCTGCCATGCCAAGCCAAGCCAAGCCGTCGCCCGCTGAGTACTCCATACGGCAGCGCCATAATGACGCCGGGTGTGGGGGCGACGGCAAGAACAGGAGCTCGGTGTCGACAGGAGGAGCTGGTAACAGCGCTCAGATGGTGGGGGGAAGTCCATAGCTCCTGATAATTAGGAGAAAGCCTAAATAAATCCCTTTGAAAAAGACAATGTGGTGGTGGTGGTGGGGGGGGAGAAGCTCAGACCTGGGCCTCTGCCAGCGATGGATTTGCAGAGCGCTGCCGCCCACGCGGGACGGAAGCAGAGAGGGGCATTGTCCCCTCAAGGTCAGGGTGGCACGGCTGCGGTGGCAGCAGTGACACCTGGCATGTTGAGGGCTAACAGTGGCCATGGCAGTGGCCAGTGGTCGCCAACCCAGGTAGTGAACATCTAGGTGCCCATCCCCATGCAGGTGTCCACATGCCCCCCCTTTCCCCACCCAGGGCAGGTCTCCATCCCACAGCTCCCAGGGCAGAGAGAACTGGATTTATGGGGAGCAGGAATCTGGGGATTATGCCACCGGAATCTGACCAGCCAAAAATTGTTAAAAATCAGAATATCCGTAGCTCAAATCCAGCTTAAAAGTCAAACCAATCATCCAAACCATCTGCCTCACCACTGAAGATAATACTACTTTTATTGTTTCCATAAGCTGCTAAGCAGCTTTTCAGCAAGAAAAACCCTCTCTGCTGGGACATTGGCTGCAGTGGGACAGCACAGTGGCCTGCCCAGTGGCAGCCAGGTCCTGCTGGGACATGGAAGCAGGACGTGATGCAGTGACATGGAGGATACAGTGCCAGGATGGGAGAGCAGGGACTGGTGCTGGGGTTCACTGCATTGCCCCACACCATGATGGGGATAACTGCTCATGGCCAGCTGCCATCACCTTCCCTGGAAACCCACTGCTGGAGGAGGGGGTGCGGTAGCCCTCCAAGGGGGTGCAGCTCCTCTCCGAGACACCCCAAAAGTTTTCTGGAGGCTCTGGCAGGTGAGGGCGACAGCCCATATTGGGAACTGCTCCTGCTGCTGCCCACCTCACCCCTCCAGAGGTACCACCACCCTGCCAAGAGCAGCCAGCCTCAGCCACAAGCTTTCTGCCAGCAAACCCTTCCCAGCTGCGGGCCAGGGAGAGGAGCTGTGTGCGACCCTCCCCATCTCCCCAGGGAGATGCACCACATGGAAGCCTTCAAGCCACTCTCCCAAGTCTGCTCAGCAGTACCTGGAAGATGTCCATGCCCAGCAGAGACCAGCTTGTCCTGCCTCTTCCAGCCCCTCCCTGTGCTGTCACACCAAAGTAGCTGCCATGCAAGTCACCCTCTCCCAAATCATCATCCCTCTCCTAAGGTCACACAACAACCTCTGAGGCAACACAAGCTGATGTCTCTATTCCCATCTCCAGCTTCTTCTCAGGTGACAAGAGCATCATCTATCAAGCTGTGAACTGACATCCCTCCTGACATATAACTGTCACACCCTTGGCCCGTGGATTTCAAAACAGGACGTTTATGGGTATGGAAAGGTCTAAGTCACACTATTTGCTGCAGCCTGAGAGAGCAGAACACGTGCTCGGGTTGAAGATGTGTCCAGGGTGAAGATGTACTGCTGTCTGTGAGCTTGTACCATGCAGTAAGAGCAGCAGCACCCCTTAATGAAATCACCCCCAAGCCACTTACGTTACAGATTTGTGCCAGCATCTGGCTGCTCCCCCTGGCTCCACTCAAGATGAGGTTGCTTGGACAGATTATCATCCCGTGATGTGGTGGTTCAGCCCCAGACAGCGGTTGAGCAGCACATGCCGGTCACTCACTCCCACAGGACAGACAGACAGAGCCTCCCTGGGTTGGGATAAGGACACTTTACTGACAAAAATCACCATGAGTGTAGAACAATAATGGCCAGTTACACTCATACCCAGTGCTAACACAGAGCACCTTATTGACCTGATGATTACAGAGTGCTGCCCAACACCAAGGACCAACACCCACCGACCAACTGACCTGACACCCCAGCCACACTCAGACTGTCCTGGAGGCAACAAACCCCTACCCCTCCCCAACCAGCTGCTTTTATGGGGAAGTGGTGTCAGGTGGTGTGGAAAACAGCCTGGCTAACTCAGCTCACCTGGGCTTGCTGCTTGGGGAGGTTAACTGTGGCCTGGCCAGAGCCAAGACACGTGAGAAGACACACCTGAACCAAATCTGAGTTGTCCTCACATGGAAATAAGGAAGGAGAAAGCTGTTAGATAAGTGTTCAACAACCCAACAGGAAAATACCCTTCTAAGATCGTCCGGCTTTCACTTACTCTCAGTGCCTGGCAGCGAGCTGGCCCTTCCCTTCCCCTGGGACAGGCAGAGTGTTGCTGGCTCATGTGTCTGTAGTGGGATTCCCTACCTCTGCTGCAGAGCCCTGGCTCCCAGAGCAGCGTGGTTATGTGGTTATGTGGTTAGCAGACACTCACCATTGCCACCTGCAAGGCGACTTCACAGCTGGCACAGGGCGCTTTTCTGATCAGCTCAGTGCAATGCCTCAGGGGCCGGGCACATCCTGGATGCTTCACATCTCCAGCAAGGTTGCCTCCAACTTTGTTCCTCGTTTTGAAGGCTCTTCTGGGTGCTTGGCTCCCCTGTGGTGCCTGACTGTGGCTGGGCAGGGAGCATGCCAGGCTCCAGGGATGACCCCATCCTTCTCCAGCACCCAGGCTCTGCCTGGGGTTTGCCTGCAGGACCCGGTGTGCAGCCACCCAAAGCCACATCACTGACTTTTAATCAGGAAGAGTTGTAATTAGCAGCACAGCAGCAGAGTGAGAGGAGAGGCCCTGGCCTGTAGGCTGTGGCTGCTCTATGGTGTTAGGCTGCAAGATCCCCGACACCTTCCCTAACACACCTGGAAAGACACATTGCCTCAATCACCACAGTCCAGAATCTGGGGTGCACATCACCCCCTGGTACAAATCCCACCAGGGTGCACCTTGTGTGTAATGCAGGCAGCTCCCATGGGCTGGATCAACATTAAATACCTGCAGATCTCACCCAGCAGAGCAGCCCAGTGACCTTCCCCATGGGACCAGCACTGGCTGATACCCTCAGTTTTACTTTCCTCATGTGTTGCTGCCTTTTCTCCACACAGCAATGTGAGAGTTATGCTGAGTGCAGGAGGGGACTTTCTGCCTGCATTCCTTCCACTGGGTGTTTCAAGTCCTGTGGAAGAGTTTGATCACATCATCAGCGATACCCACGTGATACACGGTGACCCAGGGAGATGCAGCCGGGAGGCACCAGCAGGGTCAGTCCCTCAGAGCTCTGTTAGACCCAACACAACTGCTGCCAGAGGGGTCCATAGCTTCCCATATGCCACAAGCCATAAAGCATCCCCCAGAGACCCCACGTCAACATAAATCATCTGCTGTACACATGACAACAAGCCACAGAAACTACAGGCAGCAGCAGGCAAGGCCATGATCGTCACCGTCACAACTTCCTGACGTGGGAGCGGTCTGCTGCTTGGCAAGGACAGTGCCAGGCTGGCAGAGGGACCTGCTCCCTTTCCATCCATCCTCATCCTCCTGCCGCTCCAAGCTGCAGAGAGCAGGTCCTCAACTGACAGTGCTGTGCCTGGGCTGCAGGTCCCATTGGTGCCACTTCCAAGATGCTGGCAGCATCCCCTCAAGAGGAAAGAAGTTCAGCCAAGCCTGCAATGACCTGTTGAGGCAGGGTAGGCTCCTTCCACTCTCACATCCTCTGCTGGGATTTATATACAAGGGGACCCTTTGCCTGACACACGGAGGGTGGTGTTTGCAATGTGCCACTCACAGACTGCAGCTTGAATACCCCCAGGATGAAGGTGAGCCCCAGGCTCTGCCACAGAGCACTTGGCTGCCTTTGTGGTCAGGATGGACTCATGCATGGAGTCACAGGACAGAGCCTTGGGCCAACTGTGCCCATCAAGTGATGCTACACATGCCTCTAGCACTGCCTGGGTCCCCAGCTGCGACACAGCACTATGGTCCTTCTTGTCCCATGCCTGTCCCACACCCATGCCCCAGTGCTTTCTGGGGGTACCAAGAAGCTCAGGTTTCCTTGACGTGCCTCAGGATTTATTGCTGTCTCCAAGACTGCTGAGATTTGGCTACCTTGCCAAAGCAGCCAACTCAAGGGTTATGTCAGCCACATCTGCCAGGCTGACTGCTCGTCTGGGACAGCATGGGGGAGAACTGGGTTCCCAGTCACTGCTCAAAGATGACCCAGAGTGGGAACCATGTGGAAAGGAGTCAAGCTCGGAGAGGGAGATGTTGCATTGGTCCTTGGGAAGCTGGGCTTCCCTGGCTCTGCTACAGTCTCCTTGGTCTTCTCCCTTAACACCCATGTCACGATTCCATCAGAAACTGGTTTCCAGGCCCTAATCCCAGTGCCACAGTCCCTGCTTTTGATTCCCCATGCTGTGAGCAAGCAGGAACACCAGTGGTCCCCATGCTGTGAGAGAACATCCCTTCTCCCACGAGCCGGTCACCAGAGCAGGCTCAGTCAGGAGAAGAGGAGCCCGTAAGGAGAGCGCAGCCACCCCGCCTGCCGAGACCCGCTCCACCCTCCCTGCCTCCTCATTGCTCCGGCGGATGTGTGCACACAGGGCGGCAGGACAGGCGCTGCCAAGCGCTCCTCGGGCATCATCACCTGATCTCCACCACCCGCTCCAAGCCCGGACAAAAATAAACCTGGGAGCAGCGCAGCGGAGCGGCGCTGGCAAGGCGGGCCTGGGCTCAGCCCATTGTTCCAGCCATAATGCTGGTTCCAGTGACTGATCCCAGAGAAATGCAGATATTCCCCCCGCGCCTCCGCAGCCTCCCGCTGCAGAGACACCCTGGCTCAGCAGCCTGGAGTGGATGGAAGCGTTTCTGCTGAGCAGAAAAGGACGCGGGTTTTTCCCTACCGTGTGAATCTTCTCGCTGATGGAAGGTTCCTTCCTTCTGGGAGAGGCTAAAGTTTCTGCAGGGATTCTTTTTTTTTTTCTTTTTCCTTGGAAGTTTTTATTTGTTTGAGCGGAAGGGCAAAACCACCCTCACCTTGTATCCTGAAAACTGAGAGTTTGAAGTCCCAGCTCCCCCAGTTCTGGCAGGGGACATTGCCCCTGCTGTGCAGCATCTTTTTGCTTCATAAAATGGGCATCTCCTTGCAGCTACCATGTAATTTCCAAGCATGCAAAGCAATACCCATGGAAGGGTGTGCTGAGGTCTGCCAAGCTCATTTCAGTCATGGGCTAAGCCAGTGCTTGGTTACAGGGGCACAAAGTCAATGCACTAGCTGTGGCTTTGGCAGGAGCAGAGATAAAGCTGCATGGTGACTGAGGGGAGACTATAGAGTCCCAAGGCAATGAGGGCTGGGGAGGACCAGCAATTTGGGGTCATCTTCAGCACTCACCCTCAACACACCTGATACAAGGCAGCCCTGCAGCAGGGATTCACCTTGCCCCTGGTACAAGCTGGGCTCTTTCTTACATTCCCTTGGGGAGGATGCGGAGTTCCCCTGCATCCATGAGTCCTCCAGTGACACAAAGACAGCGCTGAGACTCTGCTGCAGAGGGTCCTCACTGGCAGACAGCCTGGCTGAGCTGAGGACTGTCTGACCCTACACGAGGTCCCCATGAAGGCTTTGCCACAGGAGCCTCCCACCAGCAGGACTGGCATGGAGACATCAGCTGCACCTTTGCATGCTCCAGGTGGCCAAGTGGCTTCCAGGGCCCCTGCCCTGAGCAAAAGACATCAAAGTCCCTCACATGTGCACCCCTTCCAACCAGCCCAGCACGCTCATGGCCTGGCACGGGGATAAAACAGGAGAAAAGAAGCCAGATCTGAGCAGAAACCTCCGAGAAGAGGCTGCAGCAAGTTGGTCCTGGAGAAAACAGAAGCACAATGCCTTGGCTCCCCTTCCTTGCCACTACCCCCGCTTTCCAGTGTGCCTCAAGCTCTGAGCATCTCAGCTCTGCAAAGAGCTGATCTCCTGGTGTTTGCTGGGCCACAGTCCCATCACGTGAACGACAGCTTGGACTCCGGTGCACGCACCAAAGAGCTTCCTGCCTCTCCCAGCAACATGCCGGGGAAATCACAAGGCACAGGGATAAGCAGTTCTGATCCCAGCATGGTCCTGGGACACAAACCCTGACTGCCCCCCATCGTGATGGGTTTTTGTCCCTCTCCCCCAGCCCTGACTCCCCTTACCCCTCTCTTCCCAGGCCATACCTGGTGGTGCTTCCGAAGGCGTCATGACTTCACTGCCTATTTTTATCCAGCCCACTGCTAAGTGAAAGCAGAGTTGACACTGGCTTTTGTAAAAAAAAAAAAACAAAACCAAAAAAAGGAAAAAAAAAGAGAAAAAAAAAAGAAAAAAGGCATTTTTCTTATTGTGTGGGAAAAGATCCACGGGTTGGGTTTTCTTTTTCTTCCCCCTTAACTTGGAGATCTCCCAAAGCAAACAAGTGCGGTTGACTGGAAAATAGGATGATTCACCAGTCCCCTGGGCAGATGGTACCCGGGTCCTCTATTCTCCAGCTCCTGGCAAGGGAAAATGCCCCCTATGAAACTTAAAATAAATAGATGACCCTGTATTCATCACGGGATCTGGTTTGCAAAGCTGGCACATCTTCAATGACCTCCTACATATGCCCAGATCACTTGGTTCATTCCATCTTGGTGTCCTGCACAGAGGAACCCTTTGGGGTGTGCAGGCACAGCTTGGGGGTACAGGAAGTTTCCAGAGGTTGCAGCCTGCCCATGGGTGCTGGAAGCTGAGAAACACACTGGGTTACCCCAGAGCAAAGGGATGGAGCAGAGCTGTTGCTGCATGACAAGGTGCCTCCTTCTCTGTGGAGCATCTGCTTCACGATGCCCTTGCTCTGGGGCAGCAAGAAGATGCTGACACACAGAAAAGCTGGCCAGAAGATCCCTGTGGGTGAATGAACAGTGGGGAGAGAGCAATGAAGCAACATTTATCTTTCCTGCAGCCTCTGATGTGTGCCACGGGAAGACCGTTTTCTTCATGGTGTGACTCAAATCCCATCTGGGTAGTGCAGGAATCAGTTGTCCTTTCCAGAGACAGGCAAGGTCTGTTTTTAACTGTCCCCAACTCCTTCCTCCCATAGGCACCCATTAAGTTTATTCATCCATATTACACTCCCCTTAAAGACACCCAAATTCTGGCCTCAGCAGCAGCAGGGCCTCATCTCAGGGGTGACCTGAACCAGTGATGCAGCAAAGTGAAGGATGTTGGATCTTGGGGGACATTGGTACATCACATCCCCTGAGGCACATCCCACAGGAAAAGTCCTGTCTGTCACCAGTGTCTTTTCAAGGCACTGGAAAAGACTGGGGTGACAATAGAGGCTGGAGAGAGGGTCTTGGAGTGACCCAGGAGCAGCCGGTTCCCTGCTGAGATGCCGGTTCCTGGATATCAGGAGCAGGGCTGCGGTCAGGCTCTGCCTATCCCTGGCTGGGACATTACGACCGCAGAGCCTGAAGAACAGGCTGAGAGGCCAAATTCCCAGCACTTTAAAATTCCCCCTTGGAAGCTTTTTGGCTGCTGGGAACCTGGGTTATTTCTGTCTGTGCTCGGCAGGAGTGTTTCTCTCACTCTGCAGCAGCACAGGGAAGAACAAAGCACTCAGCTCCCCACTTCCCTGGGCACGGAGCCCTGTGCCCTCTCCCTGCTCTCCAGGCCAGGGATGAGCCCTGAGAGGAAGGGGATCGGCTCACTGCATGAGCTGGAAATGCATGAAAGGTTCTTCCTTCCTCTCGCCCTCAAATCAGCTCTTTCCATCCCAAAAAGGCCAGCAGCCCCCCCTCGCTCCTCACAACAGGTCCTGTCCTTTTCTCTGCATCACTGCTGGGGCCAGACCAGAGGCATTCGAGTTGCAGAAACGCTTCAGCTCCTTAGAGGGCTCTTGGGACACAAAGAACAAGGTTTCTTGAGCAAGCCAGAGATCATAAACCTCAAAATAAGCAACAGCCAATTGCGGTGTCACCTCATCGCCACAGCTGCTCTGGGCATTTTTATCAGCTCTGCCTTCCTCCTGTTGCCTTAGTATTTTATTCAGAAGCACCCACTCACCCCCCACCTCGCACCCTGGGGTGGGCAGCAACCTGCTGTCTTGGTACCCACTCCTCCTCCTCTGCCCAAATCTGAGGCTGTGACAGCCATCAGGTCACCCCTGGGCACGCCTGGAGAGGGATTAAAGGAGGAATCACTTTTTTTTTAATGCCAAATCTCTCAAATTGTGCTGTTACAGGTTTGGAAGGCAAATACAGCCAGCAGCCTGGAGCTCTGATTTGACAGCAAAGTGAGTGCCCTGGGGACAGGTGGTGTTTGGGTGTGGGGGGTGAGGAGTGGTTTCAGGGCTCCTCTGGATTCCCCTCACCCGGCTCCCAGTGAGGGGTCAGGAAGCACCAGCTCTGCACAAGGCTCTGATTTCCCAGAGAGGTTCAACAGAGCCAGGCTTGTCCTTGCAGAGATAAACCCACCCAGTTCCCCAGCAAACCCACCCCACTCCCCACCAGCACCCAACAGCACAGTGTTTAGCTGCAGTGGCAGCAAGGGGACCGTAGCCCCCACTCCACACCACCCAGCCAGCTCAACAGGCACCCAGCACCCAGGATCGTGTGTTTTGTGGTCCCCAGGGCAGAGCAGTGAGGGAGGCAGCTGTGACCTCACCCCTGGCACCCAGAGCGGGGTGGGTGGTCTCCAGACCACACTGCTGGAAAGGGCAGAGGGTCCACTCCAAGTCCCCCTGCATGGGGAGCTGGCAGAAGCGCAAACATCCCCAGGTTGGGATTTGGGATTGCTGGGATTCACTCTTGCCACAAACTTTGTCTGGCCTGGCTGCAGCTCAGAGCACAGCAGAACCCCAAACTGCCCCACAGCTCCCCCAAACTGAGCCCCAGGGACTCTGCACTTGGGTCCAGTCCCCACCTGAGCTGACATTAGGTAACATCTTTCCTCAAGGCAGCTAGAGGACCCCTTGTGCCACACCCCAGCCAGCCCAGGGTGGCAGTTCTCATGGGCAGTGGGGACAGGAGCCTCTGTGATGGCAGCTGCTGTGTTTCCTGCACAGAGGAGTCAGTATGACATCAGGCAGCCCTGGGCACCCACATGCTGCTGTGATCACCCCATGGGGGATGCTCCTCTGACCCTTCCTCTCCCAGACCTTGCTCAGAGAGAAGGTGAATGGGTGGAGGAGCCCAAGCTTCTAGAGCAGCCCCAGCTGGAGGGGATCTGCCATAGCTTCTCATGGACATGGACCTTTTCTCCTGCAACAGCCCTGCAAGTCTAAAACGGGGTCCAGCACCAAGTCCCACAAGGTGCCAAGAGACACAAGCACTCTCCTCGTGTCCTCACTCCATCACACCTCCTGCTCTTCCCATCAGCTGCTGCTCTGCATGGAAATTTGCTATTTTTCCCCTGATAACAAACCCATCACTGGGTCTCACTGGAGTCCCCTGCAGCGCTCCAGCCTCCCAGCATCAATCCATCTCCCGGACTTGGTGTCACAAGCGCATCATGGAAAACAGTATTGATCCAGCAAGGTGGTGACTTAATTTGGGGGCTCTAATGAGGCAGAGATTTAACCTTATTACACAAAGGTAGGTAGAGCTGTTGGGTGCCTTTTGCTGAGGGGGGGAGGAGGGGAGGTGGTTCTGCTGTTGCCCAACTCCTCATGTGGGAAGGTGCCTCCAAGGACACGTCAGTGTTAGGGAAGGGCTGAGGTGGTGGTGTCCAGAGCTGAGGCACCACCTCACACCCTGTGGCTGGAGTGTCATGCTCAAAGTCACAGGGGAGCTCAGACCCAGCATGAGGCTCAAGAGTAGCATCTCCCAGCATTGTGCTCTCTAGTGTTTCCTTCTATCTCCTGGCTTCTTCCTTCCCACCCATCTCTCTTAGTGCTGAGTTCATGTACTGTCTGAAAACAGCACATCCTGGCTTCACAGGAGGGTAGAGAACCCAGGGGGAGCACCCATTAGGAGACTCTCAGCCTCCCATCAATTCGCTGTGCATCCCTGAAAGTCCTTTAACTCGATTTCCCCATTAACACCATCTCCTCTTAACCCAGCTGTAATTGCCCTCCCTTCCCTCAGGCCATGCAGCTTCGCTGTCTGGACATCTCCTTTGGCTTCCCACAACTTTTGGGACACAACCAAGGCAGATCTGGGGGCCCTCAGGACTAAAGCACTGCTGCAGGACAGAGCCAAAAGCCCCAACTCTGCCCAACAGCAGCCGGGAGGGTGATGGGGGCAGCTGGGTTGCCCCTCACTTGTGAGCAGCAGGCACTGCAAGGAGGGAAGCTACAGCCTTTGCTGACCTGTGGGCTGGGGGGCATGTTCTCTGAGCCCTGGGGCAGCTCACACTTACACCGGCAGCTCAGCTCTACAAATCATGAGGGTGATGACTTTAACTCTGAGTCCTCTCCTGCTGACAGCAATGATTTTTCCAACCACCCTGACTACAGCCTCACAGTATCAGTCTCTACCATGCCAAGTCCGACAGAGCCCTGAACTTTCCCGGACTCCTGAGACACCACCATCATCCTCTGCCCCTTCCAGAAGCATTTCCTCTCCTCAGCTGGAAGCAGGTGCAGGCTCCTGATAACTCTCCTCTCTGTCCACAGAGGAAACGGGGCGTGAGAACAACCCTGTGCAAGTGCAGGGTGACGGCCCTGCTCCCGCAGACCTGAACTCAGACTTGCTGGTGACTTTCCCCTGCTCTCTGCCAGGCCTGGGAGAGCAAGACACCAAACCAAAAACAAATGCTTTGATACGATCCCATCGATGTCTCAGCACAGCCTAACAACAAGGATCTCCTCCTCCTCACTGGTGGAGGCAGGCCACGAGCACACGTTGGTATGACTGTCCCTGCCTCCAGGAGTGTTGCTTCCAGCTCACAGAGCCTCAGTGCATGGAGAGCAGGCTGTTGCTTTTGCTAGTTGTGGAAGGCACAGGTGTACCTGGGACATTAGAGATGTGCTGTCTGATGAGCTCTTGCTGTAACCAGCATCATATGAAGGTACTGTCTTAATGGTCTCAGAGGCAGGCAGCTGGAAGCAACATCCTGAGGTTTGTGTACTTCCCATCTGTGTAGGAGCCTCGTCCAGATCTGGGCAGTGAATGTGGATCCCCATGGAGAAGTGCAGCACAGACCTGGCAGCCACATGTGGGGAAAAAACACCCAAACAGATAAAAACCAAACCAAAACCCCCAAACTAGAAACACTCCTGGAAGCTGGGAAAGAGTCACAGCACAAAGGGGAAGGGGGGTAAATGCTCTGTGCCTTCTAGTACTTCAGGCATGTGTCACCTAAAGTGGACACAGATCTGCTACACCACCTGAGCAACTTCACCCCTTCTCACACGTGTACACAGGAAAAGCAGACCACCAAGGAGAGGGTCATGGAGAGATTGCCTCCTCCCTGCTTCCTCCCACCCATCCCCAGCTGTGGCTGGCAAGGACAAGGAGCAGGGTTAGTGGGCTTTCTCGAAAAGGAGGGCCTGGAGACACCATGCTCTCGCCTGGTTAACCACCAAACCCAATCCACTTGTCTCTGCACGTTCAGCACACAGTCACTGCTTGAGAGACACGTTCTCCCAAACAGCCTCCCCTCACCACCTCCCGCGTGCAGAGACTCGTACGTCATCGCCTGTGGAGGAGAACCGGTGGGCTGGGGACCGAACTTTGCTCTGCGTGGGAAGCTCCCCGCACGCAGCAGTAAGGGCGAAGTTTAACGAGGATGTTCAACAGGATCCAAGAGTTTAAGAAACCCCAAGATCTCTCCCGTGGCGACTGGACGCTGGAACGCAGCAGTAACTCTTTAGCAGCACAGGAATACCAACAGGAAAGCTTTGGGGATGTGGGGAGAGGGGGAGAGACTAGAGGAAGACAAAGAGGCTGGAGAACTGCCGACCCCTGTCCTCTCTCACTCTTTGACATGCAAATCGCATTTCCATTTCAGGGAGAAAAGAAAAAACCCTCTCCATCTTGGCAGGGCACGGAAAGACCAGGCTAAGTCAGATCCATGGAGTAGCTGCCCCCCCTTCCAGCCAGCCTAAAAACCGTACCACATACCCCCACCACATCCCCAGCAACCCCTGCTTTAAACCCGGTCAGCACTGGGACCATAGGACGTGCACGTAGGATGCCAGGAGAGGCGGATGCCAAGGGAGAAAGGTTAAACAGGCGTTGTGCTCTGAGGGGAAAAGAGAAGGATCCAATTCAGCTTTGCAGTTTCTAAAACAGTCTCATTAGATCCCGAGTGAAGTGCACACAAGCAGTTTTGGCAAGGAGAAACAAAAGACCTGAGAGGAGCGGGAGAAAGGAGGAATGAACAAAGGACAGGAAAGCTGCACACGTTTTCAGTCCCCAAAGTTCCCTGGTCTCTCTTTTAATGCCCAAGCACTTTTCTTCAAGAGGCACCTTTGGGAAAGGTAGGAAATGGGGGGTGGGGGGGGAGATTTACTGCTGCCGGTTTTCTCGCTCGATCCTATTAAACAAGAAGAATGGCAGGGAGGAGAAATTCCCAAGGCGAGAAAAAATCCATCGTTAATTGGCGGGCCCCAGGGAGAGGGGGGCTGAAGCGGAGATGTTGGGTTGAATTCAATTACAGACCCGGTCAGAATCAGGCAGGAAGATGTGGCTTCTTTCACCATGTCAATTAAAGAAGTGACTGGGAACGATGGACTTCTCTGCACAGCCCCTGAACCCATGAGTCAAAACGTGCTTCCATCCGGCACTGCCTGATGGCTCTGTGGCTCCCACTGGGAACATATGGGCTCACGGACAGAGCAGGGATGCCAGAAGGCTTCTTTACAAGCTGGGCACTAGATAAAACCAAGCCTTATGCCCTCTGCAGAAATTGCTGTTCTCTGCAGGAAGGTGGCATCGTTAGCAGTAATTAATTTGCAGCCACTGTCCTTTTCCTGCGTGCTATCTGAGCAGAACAGGGCACATTCCCTAGCTGCATTACTGGGATTTGGGGGTATAATTTCTGGGGTCCCTGTTTAGCATTTCCCATCAGGAACCAGGAAATAGCTGGCCACACTCCCCTGCCCAAAGAGCCAAGGTGGAAAAGTTTTCAAGGGGTACCTGGGCACTCAAAGCATCACCTCAAGTCACATGTTTGCTTTCCTGGCTGATGGCAGCAAGTACAACTCCACTGGTACCTGCTGGGTCCTGCCCTGCTGTATGAGGAGCTGAAAGCTGGTTGGCATGAGAACAAAAGGCAGATGCCAGGGACTGCCACATCCTTTCCCTTCTCCACCCTCTGGCTTAGGCTAGGTGTGGGCATCCCCAATTCCCACTCTTCCATCATTCCCCTTGCAGGGTCACCAGACAGTTTAAGAGCCCCTGGGCATGCAGAGCTGTGTGGCTAATCCACTTACCTGCTCTCTCCCTGCTGTGCCACGTTCCTGGTCCTGTCCTTACAGCTCCTCAGAGCAGGCACTGAGAGAGGATAACGAGCCCGCAGTGATCTGCGCCTCCATCACTGCAAAAACAAAGCACCCAGGAAGGGCTGGGGGAACTCGCCAGGCAATGTCTAAAACACACAGCAGAGTGCACGTGTCTGGGGAAACAAACAGGAACAACCATGGGAAAGGAAGAAAAGCAGCAAGGGAATGCCAGGCTCAGCTGGGCAGAGCTGTGAGCCACATCCCCTGCCCCTGATTCCCGCTGGCTTCAAGGGAGCAGGACTGTGTCCTTTCGCTGTAGGACCAGAGCACCTCAAAGGAACCTCCACTCCATCACTGCTTTCTCCTCCTGCCTGGGATAACCCACAAGTCCTCCCTTTGCAGCTACCTGCTCTCATCACAGGAGTAACAATACTGTGTTCTTACTGACACCATTTTACTCATGAAAAAAGATCTCTCCCCTGATTCCCCTTCAAGGGCTGAAAACTTCCTTTCTTCTGCTGATTCCTGCTACTTTCCTTCTCACTTGAAAAGATGTATTTTATCGAAGTCTCCATCACAACACATACAGCTGACTTCTTACCAGCCAGGATCCATCCCACCTGACCAGGTGACAGGATACTACCTCTGTTTCAAAGCCTTCCTGACATCCTTGCACACTCCCTCCAATGAAAGGCAAGGAAAAAATCTATGCCAGAAAGGTCTGAGTCCCCTCTGCCAGCACAGAATACAGGGCTCTGAGCAACAGACAGGAGATGGGCTGAGCCTGAGCTCTCTGGGGATGAGCTGAAACCAAGAGCACCATAAAGTTAGCAAGGACAAATTGGTCCTGTACAAGCACTTATATAAAGAGAGCTCTCTCCCATGCTCCTTTCTTGGTGCTGAAGAGGCATTGCTAGCACCTGGGGAAGGAGAGCCTCAAGAGATGGGCTAATTGATGGAATTATTCATGGCCAGTTAATGGGTAACTGCTAATTGGTGGATGATGCTGAGCAGGGTGGTGTGTTGTTGGAAGAACTTCTCTGAGGCCTTGGGAGGGAGAAGGAAGCCAAGAACAAAGGCTCTGTGCAGTGTCAGGCAGGGCCTGGAGCCGGAGGAATTTCTATTTCTCATGTTCTTGGCTTATTTACAAAGATTCCCAAAACTCCCGTAACGAACGGATGAGCAGGATGAGCAATGCCTCATCCCCGGCCCCAGAGCACAGGCCCTGCTGCCAAGGCAGAGGTTTGTTACAGTCTCCAAACCCAGGAGTGTGTAGGGAGAGGAGCTCTGCTGCTGCAGCTCCACCTTTGCAGCAACCCAAGCCAGACCTTTGGCCTGGGGAGGCTGATGGTGTGGGGACCCTAACTCGAGGCCTGCGAGTTCCCCTTCCCTGCCTCCTCCCATCACTGCTGAAGTGGAAAGGACAGGCTGTGGTGTAAGTCAGAGCTCAGTGATAAAGCAGGGAGGGAAAATGTCATGCCTGAATCACTTCTCCATCCATTAAAGCATCTCCATGCTTCAAGACAGCTTCAGCATCTCTCCCCTTCTTTCCCTGCCTTTCTTGACTTCCTCAGAGCTCAGAGGGTATGGAGATGTCCTGGAGGTATGAAAGAGAAGGCAGTCCCCACTTGAGATGCTCTCAAACTCTCTCTTGCCCCAATCAATGGGCTCATTCCTGACGAGAGGCTCCCGTGCCAAGCAGACACCACGTGTTCTGGAGAGCTGTCAGCAGGAATGAGAGGAGGGGAGAGAAGGAAAAGGTATGTGCTGGTGCTGACTAAACCCCAGGGCTTTCTGCACTTGGTCTCTGCAGCCCTCATAAAAGTCAAATGAGTTTTTTAGCGCAGAGCCAGTGGGGAAATGGAGAGGGCAGGGATGAGTGCAGCAGCACGGGCCATCGCCTCCTGCATGTCCCCATCTGAGGGGGCCAAGAGAATAATTCCCAGTCCTTTGCTCTTACAGGAACACCTTGGTCTGGAGCTCCCTCTTCCACAAGTCTCTCCTTCCAGGAGAAATTCAGTAAGACCATAAAAACGTGGCCAAAACCTAGATGTCCCAGGAGGCCGTGGGGAGCAGTGAACTTCCACAAGGCTCAGCTTGAGGCTGAGCAGGGAGTGAGGACTGATAAGGAGAGGCAGGTAGGCTCACCAGCTCCTTCATCTCACCCTTCCCTCCCTGCTGAGATGCCAGGCAGGACCAAAGGGCTGCCCAAAACAAGGGGTTTTCCAGAGTGCTGAAGAGAGAGCTCAAACATTCCCAAGCCCGTTCCTCCAGCCTGGGAACGACCACAGCAGCAGCCCAAAGCAGCGATTTCCCCTGTCAGGAGGAAGGGAAGGAGTGAGGAGCGCTGAGCAGGGAGGTGTAAAGGGAAATCCCATTTTACAGGGGCCCAGGCAGTCCTGCCTGTGACAGACCTGACAGCAGCATTTAGTGACAAACACAAACAGTGTCTGGCGGGTACAAAACAACAGCGGGGACTCAGCGATCTCTGCCCCGGTGGGTATTTGGATGCTGAGAGACAGTTCCCAGGTAACACGTGGGGCTTTTTATTTGAAAACTGCTTCTTTTATTATTATCTTTCCTCCCACTGCAAAAGCAAAGAGGGGGAAAAAAAAAAAGACAGGGAGAAGGAGAGCGGTTTGACAAGCTGAAAACTTTTATGGGGGAAAAAAATGAATAAGTGGGAAAAAAAATCCTCCAGAATAAGGGGGGGGGGGGGAGGAGGGAGGAGAATTAAAAGTACAAGTCACTTTGTAAAGAAGGAAAAACAAAGTCAAACGGCTCAGGGCTGAGTCAGTGAGTTGCAGGGCTCGTGAGGGAGACTCTCTCTCTTTTTTGGTAATCAGTAATCCGAAGGGCTCTGCGTGTGTGCGCGGAGCTATTGACTGGCTGCATTACAGCCACTTATCCCCCATTAAGCAGCAGGCTTCAGCTTGATCCCAAACAGCAAGGAATTAGAGTAACTCTACCCTGCGTTTCTGGAAAGGTTTCCATCTCCCAGGAATCTGAAGTGCTCCTGCAGCCCTCCGGGGAATGCGGGACTGACATCCAGACGCTTCTGGGGTGGAGGCTGGCAGTGGGACAGGCTGCTGCATACAGCAGTGATGGGAGGGAAACCCTTGTACTCCTGTAAAAAGCTATAGGATCTCTATTATGCAAGTGGAGTAGAACAGGGTTGGCTTCCAAGGACACGGAATATAATTAGCCTATCTCAGAACAGGCAGCGATTCCTCCTCTGCTTAGTTTCTCCCGGTTCAGCTTCAAACAAATCATCCCTCCTCCCTGCTCTGCTGCCTGTGTCTCCACACACAAGGACCAGCCAGCTCCTGGAGTCTGGAGGGGACCAGCAGCGATGGGTCTCCATATAGTTACAGGAAATTTTCAGTGGTAGAGCTGACTTAGAAAGTTTTTGTTCCTTTCTGCCCCCACTTCAGTTTTCCACCCCCTCAGCTGTACTGATGCAACTGCTTGTGGATCTGTGGGGAAATCAGACCACAGAAATGATCTTTTTTATTAATAAAAAAAAATAATCCTCCTTTGTTTTTTTTTTAAGACGCATTCGCTTGCATCACTCAGCAGAACAGGTTCCTTGCAGCCCCCAGTCTCAGAGCAGCACAAAGTTTGGTGAAGAGGTGGGAAGAAGCTCCTGGGGGTGAGAAGGAATGTGAAGGGCACTTCAGGGTCCCTCTTCCAGCTCACAATACCCCAAGGTGCTCTGCTACAGAGTCACCTGCAGTGACTGCTGCAGCTCAGCTCCACCAAGCCAGCTCCATCCAGATGTTGCTGCATCTGGCAAAGGAGGACACTTACATGCTCTTGTTTCAAAGGTGCTTTGCTTTGTGTCTCTGGCTTCACTGCCATGCCCCAGCTGGCTGCCAGTATGGCACAGCCACTATATAAGAGATGCTGCTCAAACTGCTGCTTCTCATGGAGCTAAAGAAGAACCTGCAGCTCAAAGGGAAGAGGAAACTGCAGCTCCCTCCAGGGGAAATGGAGGTTCCAGGTCATCCCTGGATGTACCCCAAGGGCACATCTGGGGAAAGACCTTGAAGGAATGGATGAAATCTGGATGCTAACCCCTGGGGCGATGGCAGCCATGGAGGTCCCAGCACCTGCACACTGCCATTGGGCTCGATGACCTTAAAGGTCTTTTCCACCCTAAATGATTCTATGCCTTAGCTGCCTCCTCTCACAGCACAGCTGGGAGACTTCACTTCTGCTGCAACACATAGCGGTGGTCCTCGATGACGCTGCCTCTGTCCTGTACCGCTTCCCAAATCCTCCAAACAGGAGTTGTGGGTGATGGTGCTTGCTGCCTTGAAAACAGCTGGTGTCACAGTGCCAACTAGCCAAAGAGGGAGCTGTCAAACTTCCCTGCACACCCCTCTGCACCCTCCACCAGACAGTGCATCTGAGAGGCACCTTGTTTATGGGCTTGACACCGGCTATGACTTAACCAGCTTTGACAGGGTTGATCCTATTTATAGGAGGACCTCCTAATGCCTCTCATTCAATGTCATGTTTGGGAAAAAGTGAAAAATAAACCAGAAATGACCCCTGAGTTTCTACCTTCAGTAATGGCAATTTCAGCTGCTGTCCTGGCCAGGATGAGCAGCATTGAGCCAGTTTCCTCAAGGTCACCCAGAAGTTCACATCATAGTCCAGCTTTCCCTCTTTGAATGTCCTTACCTCCTTGGCATGACTGGACCCCCTACATTTAGGAGCCTCCCTGCAGTTCACCCCCAGCTTGGCTCATTCCGTAGGGATGGACATTGAGGAGGTGAAGGAGAGGTGCTGCTGTCATAGATCACCACTCAGGAGTTGCACAAATGTTTTGCTAAACACCCCTGAACATGGGGCAAGCAGAGGAATCACAGAATCACAGAATCATAGAATGGTGTGGGTTGGAAGGGACCCCAAGGATCATAGAGCTCCAACCCCCCTGCCACAGGCAGGGCCACCAACCTCCAGGCCTGGATCTACCCAAGGCTGCCCAGGGCCCCATCCAACCTGGGTCTGAACACCTCCAGGGACGAGGCATCCACCACCTCTCTGTGCAGCCTGTTCCAGCACCTCACCACTCTCTCCGTAAAAAACTTCCCCCTAATATCTAATCTAAACCTTCCTTCCTTTAGCTTTAATCCAGGAACATCCATCCAACCATCTTTATTCCCCCATACACACCAAAGACTTTGGCAGACATCTGCAAATGAGTCTTTAGGGTTTATTTTTCCCCATGTGGGTTTTTTCTAACATCTCAAAGGACACCTAGCTGGCCACCAGCACCAGCCTTTTCAAAAGCCTGGGGTCAACTCCTTCCTCACAGGGCAGCATCCAGAACCCAGGGAAGGTGCATTGCTCTGTGCTGAGCCGTGCTGGGAGGCAGCACGCGTGCAAGGCTCCAGGCGGCTAGGATGAGTCAGAGCCAGTCGCCTTTTTCCCTGCGGTGCAATTGTACGGGGCCCTGACAGCATCAGCTGGCTTTTATCACTGCTCCACATCAGAGCTGTCAGTCCCGAAGACAATGGCAGGTGTGTGGAGGGGGAGGAATTGAGCATCTCTGCGCTCCGATGGCTTCCCAGAACGATGCCAAAGTGGCGAGCAAAGAGTTTTTGATTAGCAGCCTGCTGCCGCAAGAGGATTAACGAGGACGTCAGTGACTGTGGCAGCGTTGAAATTAAAAAGCAATACATCTTGAGCTTCCTCCTCTACTGTTTTGTGGGGAAGAGCTTGACTGACAGCGATGAGAATTCCACAGGACTTGTAGCCACTGGAAGTTTCACCCATGCTTGTGGTCCAATGGGTGGATGGGGAGCACCTGTCTTCAAATCTGCTGGCTCCAGAGGGATCTGCAAAGGATTCGAGTCCCCTCCTCAGTGCAAACTCACCTTCCCCTGCATGCACCTTCTCCGGCTCACGTGTTGCTGTGGCAGTGACAATGGGAGAGAAGGAAAAGAGACCTGAAAAGCCCGGTCCTGGGGCGTTCAGTGAGCAAACAGAAAGCCTCGAGTGAATGAAAAGATCCAATCTCACCAGCTGAGATCTCTGCTGGGGAGGGGGGTGTTTGTGCCTCCTTCAGACACATCACAGAGCCTCCTGTCCCCTGGGCGTGCTGGGAAGATCACCCACGTGGATTCTCAAGCCGCCCCTCGCGTGCGCTGTCCCGTGCCTCTCCCTCGCGCTCGGGGGTAGCTTCCTGCGAACGCCCACGGAGTGATTCGTTCCCTCCGCGCACACCCCTGATGAGATGCCGGTGGAAAGGCTGACAGCAGCTGGGTGGGCAATTCCTGGGCTCTGTCTGCCTCCCCTCAGCTCTGCTGCACTTCAGATCTGTGCCTGCCCGTTGTCCTCACCTTGCACTTAGGCACTGAAGTCCCTCCAGCACAGAAATCAGCTTTTTATTCTATTTGTAAAGCAGAGAACACAAGGACTTTGATGCCATCTAGATGTTTATCCTCCTCAAACCTGAGGTAGGGAAGGTGGTGTTATACTTGACTATTTTCCAGGGACAGAAGCTATGTCCAAGGCAGGGTAAGTGATTTGATAAAGGTCTCAGGAAATCTGTGAGCACTGTCACAGCAGGGACCGTTTCTCAGAAATCTCAAACCAGCATCCACCCTTCCCTTCAGAAAGGACCCTGAACAGGTCTGTTTCCCTGAAGTGCTGAGGCATTATGTAAAACAAACACCTTGCTCTGCGCAGGGCCAGGTACAATGGGTTTCTAAATTAAGCCCATCTAATTGGAAATGGCAGGACAGGTGTGAGAGAAGATGCCAACAGGCTGGAGAGCTTAATCAGGAATGGAAGGTGCCGAATGGCCCAGGCACAGTCATTTTCCTTAGAACCACGTGGTGTTGCTGCAGAACAGCCACACAATGGCTGTTGTTTTAAGGATCCCGTGGCCAACTGTCCTAGGGCCTTCAATGGTCCCAACCTGTGGCTTTCCATCCATGCCCTGCAATAGCCAAATGGCATTTCATCCCCTCTGGAAGTGACACATGGGGGAAAGAACACGTTCAGCACGGGGACTAAAGCTCCACAATAAGCAGAAAGAGAGGAAGTTTAAAAATTAATCAGAGCTCAAAGTGCTGTCGAGTTTCTCCTCCTCCCTTGCTATGCTGACATGCAGCCATCACCAAAGATTAGAACCGATGGACTGGCCAGGTCAGGGCAGAGAAGATGTGATAATAACACAGGATTCCAGTAACCAGCACAGAGGAAGAAAAGTCACAGCACCCAGCACCCCACTGAACAGGCACCATATATCCACCGTGTTCTGAGCTGGGAGCAGCCATGATAGCACCACACCAAGCCAAACCAGAGCAGCTTTCAGCGTTAGACTCTCCTAGAAGGCAATTTACAGATCTCTTCCTCCACTCCCCCCACTCCTCTGTAGCTTGTTCCTGTTCTCTTGCTATGAAAAGTTTGGTTGTCTTCTCCTTTTTCTGGCTGAATCTTTCCACGGCAGTTAGCTGCCATGGTGATAGAAGTTACAGAAATTAGTAAGAAGAAGAGTCATAATTAACAATTGACTGACAGTCCCATCTGACCTGAGACAGTAGCTGAAAGCTGCCTCCCACTTCAATCTGCTTGCCACAAAACAACCAGGAACACACAGATTTGCTAGCCAAGGTGGTTTGGCTATTTGGCTACATTCCTACAGCGGCTGTCCTCAGCTGATTTGGTGCTCAGAGCATCAGTGAGGATGTGTCACCATTGCCCTCTTCTGGATTGTCAACCAGATCTGCTCCAAAGCTTGGTAGATGTCACCGTCTAGTGATGGCAATGTGCGGTGACTCCAGGGGAACTGTTTGGTAGGTGACCACTGGTACCTCTTGCAGGTCCTTTCCAGTACTGCCTTCAAAGTCCTTTGAGCTCTTCTGCACTTCTCCTTCCAGCCTGGTGACTACACTGCAGTGCAGATTTCCTGCAGATAGCAGGTTCAAATGGATGGAGAGAGTGGACAAACTTTACTGCTAAGTGGATGGCTAATTCGAGATCGGTGTGAATGTGTGCCACTGCCAGCTAAAAGGCTGGTGGTTCAGAACCTCCTGGTAACAGGGTGGTTTCAGGTTCAAATGAAAGGAGATGTGTGGTCAAGCTGAGGAAGGCCTTGCCATAGGATGCTGAAGAGGCTAAAAATGTGCATGAACTTAAGAAGAGTCTGGAAAAGTTTGTGGAAGAGAAATCCACAGAGAGCTGCTAATTAAATAGAACTTCTAACCATTTATGTAAGTTATTTTGCCAAAAAGTCTTCATAGTCCTTCTAGGCACCCTCTTTGGGGCTATATATAAGACAGGATACTGAATCAGCCCTTTGCTGACCCAGTATAAGCACACTGCCTTTATGAATATGGAAAAGCACACAGAACTAATCAGGGGTCAGGTCCTCAGCTTCTGCCTCAAGGTTTTATTCAGCTTGAGGCAGGCAGGGACTCAGTAATTGCTTAGCGACACACTTGGGGCCTGGCCCACCATCAAGCTCTTGAGATCTGGTGTTTTTGTAACACACAGAATTATGCAGAAACTGCACTGGTTTATATGAGGAAGAAAATGAGCTAGACTCAACGAGGCACACTACTGATGGACTCCAAGAGGCAATTTTTCACTCTCAGTGTTTCTCTGCTTGCCTGTTTGCTGGAGTAGATATGATATGGTAACCCAGAGCACCAAACCTCGCTGACACTGGAAATTATACAGCTGCCATCAGCATCCAAGGACTGAAAACAGGCAGAAAATAGGAAACCGGTGAGGAATTTCAGCAGCTTGACCTACCTCCATAATGGACTTCAGTGTCAAGAGCAGGTTGATGACAGCTGTTAATCCCTTCCAGCACAACCCAGCCTTCCTCTCAGCTCTGCCTCTGCTCCCCTCTGTTTGAATGTATCTCCCAAACAGGGAAAAAATGGGAGCAGACACCTCCCCTTTCAACCAGCATGGGGCAAAGGAAAAATGGGGGTATGATGAGCTTCTGACAGCAGGGGAGAAGTAAGGAGAGTGATGGGAGAGAGAGGCAGGGGATGCACGGAGTGGGGTAGATCCTGGAGGCATGGGACTAGTGGGGACATAGTAGAGAGGCACATACATACCTGAGCTGAGGATACAGGGCAAAGGATGGCACACAGACCTCTTGGTTGAAGGGATGGATCAGAGGGATGTAGCCTGTTTCTGGGATGGATGTGGCAGACCGGAACTATCTGGAAAGGAAAGTTCCTCTCATCCCATACAGTCAGTCCCAGCATGAAGTCCTAAGTTTGAACAATGGGACAGAGGGGCAGACCCACAGCCTGAGTCTCCCAACAGCATCTCCAATGGGTGTCTGCCAAACGAGGACCCAGACACTGTACTGCAGAGGTCTAGAGAAGATGGAACACTTGTCTGTCATTTTACAAGGGTGATAAATGGGACACAGTACAAGCAGTGCACAACTCACATAGAGGATCCTCTCTAGGATCTGGATGATGGAGTGCCTGGCAGATAGATCAGGGACTAAAAGCCAGGATTCCTGATCCCTGTTTAAACTTGAGAGTTTACACCAAATAAAAGACAGGCTCTGCTGCCATTCCCTGCCTTGCAGCGAGCGTAGCAGTCATCGCCTGCCCTAGCAAAGCAGCGTGCTCCATTCATGTTTGGGAGCTCCTGGAGAGCAGAAACTGTGCGAGTGCAAAGCGTTATCTCTTCAGCATCCTGCAAGAGCACACCAGCAACACTTCACCTCCC
This sequence comes from Gallinula chloropus, assembly GCF_964237585.1. NCBI lineage: Eukaryota > Metazoa > Chordata > Aves > Gruiformes > Rallidae > Gallinula > Gallinula chloropus. The sequence goes on from NC_140100.1 coordinate 6,130,100, forward strand.
CTCAAATCCGGTGGCAGGTCGCAGCGATTGGCGGGTCTCGCGTGTGTGTGACTGTGAGTCACCCAGTATTACTGATCTTCATATTAATCTATTGTTGTAAATGACTTGGAGCTGCCTACAGACAATCCTTCAGAATACGGAACAATGGAGAACCTGCACATCTGAAGAAAGCCTCCTCTGCATGGCAACTTATTGCCATCGTAACCAGCATAAACAAGAGCAATTAAGACAATTTCAGAGCATCACCTCCTCCCTCTGGGGTCTTAATGAGAGCACGCTCAGAAGGGGGCTGGAGCAGAAGCAAGCAAGGGCTGGGAGTTAACTTGTGTGGGAAAAGAAGGGTAGGAGAGCTTTAGATTCAGAGGATTGCTTCCTCTCCACCCCATAGCGTAATGCAGAGGGGGAGCAGGGGGAGAGATTCAATCAACTCTGTGGCAGATAGAAAAGGCTCAGAGAATCAGAGCTGTTCAGCTGCATAACCCACACCAGGTGTCAGGACCCTGCAGAAGGTTTTGCTGACAAACCCAGGTAACCAGAAGTAGCTAGAACAGGTGAAGTCCACAGGCATCACTCAGAAGTATACCGGGGTTCAGAGCCGTAGAGAAAACAGGGTTGGGTTGGACTGATGGCCTTTTAGAAGGCAGGTCTTAAGGAAGAAGCTCTTCTACCATCTATCCCAGGAAATAAGGACAAGCCTGGACACATTGCTGTTGGATTAGTATACAGGTTGTTGCACATGCTCCTTAAAGCTTTGCCGTATGCTAGTGGTCTGTGAGCATTCAGATGACTGAAAAGCTGTTTGTGGGTGGCCACACAGTGAGGAGAGAAGGAAATTTGGGAAGCTCTCCCTGATGAGATGAGAGCTTCCATATTAGAGGGACTGACCTGTAGAAATACTCCAGGGAAGGAAGGGAAACAACTCCTACCAGCTTGGTGATAACCCCTTTTCTTTTGGAAACCTGGCCCCAGGCAATGGAGAAGAAATGGATGGGGCTACAGAGTTTTGTTGAGGTTTTCCTATGATCTAATGCTGCAGGAACTATATGATTTTCAACTGACTTTTCTCAGATTTAAGGAAGAAGTCGGAAACTAGGTTCCTGCATTGTCATAGTGTATAAATAGCCCTGATGGAAGCATAACAGGAGCTCACTTAGTTTTTACCCAGTACAGCAAATGTGGGCTCAAATATTTTTATTAAGAAAACTAGAGGATTTTATCCAGCTACTCTTGGGACAAGCTCGCTAGCTTCTGTTTAATGTGTGCATAATGACAGCTACCCATGCTTCAGGTGGGTCACAAAATTCACCCTAGAGCCAAAATGGTTCTTTCCATTCTTTGCAGAGACAATCTTTTCCTTTTAACTTGAAATTTGCTATCACAGATTTGATTGTCTGCTTAAAAAAAAAAAAAAGAAGAAGAAGAAGAAGAAGAAAAGCGGCACATTAACTTGCAGAGAGAAGAGAGGAGCTAAATCTGAGACCTCTTATCTGAATCTTCTCAATGCCTAAGCGCTGGATAATTGGAATTGCTGTCTGAGCCATAAAAGCTGTTTTGCTCAGATGTTGCTAACCTCATATAGTCTTCTCCGTTCTGCTTTTCCAGCACAGCAGAACCCTGGTTCTAGGATCTCAGAAGATACATTAAAACCTGACCTTCAAGAGAGATCCTCCAGAAACTTCTAATAAGCCAGCAGAGGATAATTGCTTTGCAAAATGAGAAGTCCACTCTCTGGAGTCAGGAGCTGCTCAGAAGCAAGGCATCGCTCAGCCAAGCCACGTGGATCAACTTTCCCTTAGCCAGGACTTTTGACAACCATAGTTCAAATCGTCCCAGCCACAGGACTTCCTATCCTCAGGTGGGTCTTTAGGAGGGATGTGTGAAATAGTCGCGTTGGTGCTAATAGCAGTCCAGGAAACTGGGGCTATCTGCTGTGGTCCTCCTTGTCCTTCCATGTGCATCGGATTGGGTGGGTGCATGGAGCTGTAGTCCACCTGCAACACACATCTGTGAGTGTCTGAAAGGGGAGCAGCTTAGTTAGTGGTTGCTGGTATTCAAGACAAGACAGCTTTCTGCACAGACACCTTGTTTAGGTAACGCCTGGAGGGGAACTAGTGAGAACTCAGCAGTTCTGAACATCAGAATTACATATTGAGGAACCTCATGTTAAATGCCTTCTAAAAAAGCAGCAGAAAGATCATTTGACAGAGAAAAATGGGGAGAGGTGAACAGAGGAATCTGTTCTTTACCACCAACTCACTGAGGGACATGGAGCAAGTCACCTTCTTTCTCCCATGATTCAAACCTTCCTTTGCAAAACGAGGCCAACAGAAGAGCAGGCACAGCATTTTCTGTAGCTCCCTGGTTGGTACCTGATGATGGATGCCTCTGGGTGGGCTGGGCTGCACAGGAGTTTTCAGTGCAGAAGAAAGGCCTGTAGAGAGACATCAGTGTTTGTTGACCCATGCTTTATAACATTCTGACATCTGGAAGGGCAGAGCAGAATCGTTATTGTTAGGATGATGACCAGCGTTTCCCTTATTAAGAGGAAATTAAAAATAGGAAGTGGTTATAATTATCATTTTGGACACCATTCCTGTGGCATCATTCTCAACACACTGTCAGGATTACAATGTAATAGCAGAGCGAATGTCATGCTACAATTCCTTTTCCCATGGCAGCACAAGTGCGAGCCAACAAGATCCCTGCTATCTCCTTCCCCAACATCCAGCCGTGCATTCCCCAGTATGGATTTCTCAGGTCCATTGTAACATTAACAAAGGCAGCCAAGTGGTATTGTTAACATCCAAATGATGGAAGGACACATGGAAAAAAAACCAACCCAGCATCTCTAGAGATGAGAACAAAAATCTTGCACCACTCCAGAGGGGAATAGAAGATTTCCCAGATAAAGACTTAACCCCATCTCCTGCACCAAAGCAAGGTGCTGTTGCCCACTCCAAGCTCCCTAGTTTTGCTCACTGCTCCATACAAAGAAGAAGGAGCTTGCCTTTGGAAACTCCTAACCTTTCCCTGCATGGAAAACCAAGCGAACGCACTTTGTTTGGGAAACGCTTGCGCTGGGATTCATAATAAGCCATCGTTGACGTGACAGACCTTGTTATTGACTTGGAGCCAAATCTTGAGGTCCTTGCCTGAAGGATCAGAAGGATTTGACCCCAGGACTGTTATTAGCCTTGACATCACCAGCTCCTGACATGGGATAGTTTTCCAGTGAACTTGCTTGAGAATGTTTAGAAATGTCAAGTGGACGAGGCACGAGGACACAAGAACGAGAAGGTGTCAGATTCGCCCAATTGAAGGGGAGAATTCCAGTCCTCCCCCTTGCTCTCGTTGGCGATGGCAGCGCTGCTGACAACGTATGTCAGGGTTACACTGCGCTATCAGACCTCCTCTCAGCCCAGGCATCTTTTGTCAGCACAGTCCACGTGTGAGATCCCTGCTAAGCGAGTGCCATGGGATCCCTGCAGAGGCTCAGAGACCCACAAGAGCAGTTTCTCAGCACTGGTTGCATCGCAGTGGATGGAGCTTGCACCAAACCTGTTTAAGCAGAAGATGGACATTATGTAAGCTGGACAGAAGCCTGCAAGTTCTGGTCATGACATTTTGACAAAAGAAACCTGCTGTCACACCACACTAACTGACAGCTTTGAGGGTGGAGAAGGAGAAGGGCAGAGGAGACTAAAGAAGCCAGATAGCTGTAGGCACTGACTTACCACTCTTGAGGTGCAGTGATCCCCATACCATTCCTCTTATTTCATAGAGGCAAGACTTCTGTCTGAGCTCTAGCAGAGGAAAGGCTGTGTGTTGGCTAGAACTTCTGGCCAAACTCCTTCTCCGTGCTGGGAACAGCTACTGCACTCTCCCTGATACTTGCAGAACAACTCAGCTCACCAGAGTTTAAACCAAACTTCTCAACAACTTTTTCCATTGTCCATTGTCTTCACTGTGTTCAGTGCTGCCAACTTCCCTTGGGTACATCCGCAGCCTGAATTATACAGTAAATCTCCCTGGGGCTCATGGACTCAAGCCCCATTCTGGTTGCTGACACTTGTCAGGGTCTGACAGGATCTATCATTCATGACTCCAAAACACTTAGACCATCAAGATGCCATTATTGAGTGACAGTCACATTGTTTCATGCAGCTAAAATCAGTTCCACTAACAAAAATGTTAATGGGTCAGAATCCCTATCGGTCATATATCCATCCATCTGCCTTGCCATCTCTCCACAATTTCCATAATCCTGGAGAGCATCACTTGTTAGTGTGCTGCAGGAACTCATCCAAAGTGCTTTAAGACCCCTAAATTAATCATGGAGGATTCACCTTCCTTTCCATCAGGGAAAACAAAAGCTTGAAATTCAAGGGGAGGGCTGAAATCTACTCGGCTGATTGGCTGGAGGATGCCTTCTCGCCCACACGTCCTCCTCAGTAACATTTCCAAATATTTTTGAGCAAGCTGAAAACAATTGTGTTGGAGGGGCAGAGAGGGCCTGCTAATACCCTATCGGTTTCACATTCTTAGGAGAGTTCCCAGCCCACCGATCTGCCGCCCTATATCAGGCAATGAGCCTTCAGCTGGAAACTTTACCCTGACCCTACCTATTGTCCAATGTTTTCCTTCCTGCCAGATGATTGGAACCACACCAGTTGTTAATTTTACACCTGCTGTTTGTGAATATCCCTGGGTGACCTTTCCGACAACAGCCAGCCCAGGGGATTTCTTGGTGGAGAGATGCACATGCATGCAGGAGCAGATAGAAAGAGAACAGGAAGGGGCCTCCTGATGAATGATGAGGGATTAAAATAGCTCTTGCTGGGGCCATAGTGGGATGTTGGACAGCAGGAATGATGAAGCGGATGTTTAAAACGGAGCGAAGTGTCAACCTAAGCACAGAGGGCAAAATACTGTTATCAGATCCCTTCCTCTTCCCAGCTCTCTCCTTGTGCCCAGTTGGCTGAGCAATGCCACCCTCAGAGCTTCTTATGAATGAAGAATGTCTCCCTGAGATGCTGAAGCCAAGGTCTGGAAAGTGGGAAAAGTGTTCCATTTGGGAATCTGAAGGAACACCTGCCCTACAGCCCCACACATCTCTTCCTTACCTTGGTGTAACTGACCTTAACACTGTCCCTGGAAGGTATTAATCACCCCGAGAGGGATGTGTCAGTACGGCATGGACAGGAAAAGCCATTGGCTTCACAGTCCTGGTCTGAGGAAGTCACAGGTGCTCAGATATCACTGTGACTGTGACCAGCTTTAATACTCAGATTAGGTTAAACAGATCTAGCCCACATTAGAACTGCTGCATTAAGCGCACTCTGGTTATTAAAAATTATTTATGGGGCCAGAGATGGATCAGAGGAGAAACTGGCCAAGGGCTGTAGCCAGGTCACCTCGACATTTCCTACAGCAAGCTGGTACTTGGCTTGCTGGGAAAGAGGAGCTAGTACATATGTAGGAGCAGGAGATGGCACATTTCCCTCTGAGGGAATACTGAATATTGGATCTCAACACAGTGGTGGATGTCTGCGGAGTGGTAGCAGATGTTCGAGGACAGGCAAGCCTGACCCTTGCGGAGGAGAAATCACTGATGTGGATACCAATATGATTCTGTGTGTCTGCTGCTCAGCCACAGGCCCCCATCCTTCCTGGTGCTGCAGTGATCAGTGTGCCAAGCAGTCCCTCTCCCAGCGATTTCAACACACCACTTCACTGGAGAATGGCTGCAGCTCCAGAACTGATTCTGTTCAGGGATGATGGGGTGAATCTCGCTGTTTGCAAAGCTCCTCTAACTCGGCCAAGCACCACTCATATGGGAAAAGCCTTCTCAGATCTAAACCCAGGTCCAAAGCAAGCTGGGAGAGCCTGGGGCAGTAGCTCCCAACTCCTGTGACTTGTAACTGTAACAGGATGAAGGGATCCCATGCTGTTCTAGATGCCATGTTGCAAATGGGGCTCCCACCACACCTAGGCTAATGATCGTCCCCAACATTTCTTGTGCAAAAGGGGAACCCTGAGGGCCACTTCCCAAACTTAAGAACAACATCCTGACAATCTAAACTCCTGCTGTAGCTTTAACTCCAGAAGATATTGCTCACATCTCCGGGCCAAGTGTGGAAGACAGGACTGTTTCTGCAGAAAGCTGGTCTATGAGCACCAGATGCCTCTCAGAAGAAAGGATGTCTCTGACTAATCATTTTGCTATGGTATTCTTGTGATTCCTTCTTCTGAGACTTTCCGGCCATCAAGCCACCACTTTTTAAATACTCTTGGCTAGAAACTCACTCAAATGTGTGGACAGCTGCAAACAGTATGATGGAGCACGGGCAGCATCAGAAGGGGTCTCTGTGTCATGTATCTCCATACTTTTGGAAACTGGAGGGGGAAGAACAATTGTTATCCCCCCAAAAATGATCCCTCTGGGAAAGTGAAACCCATATTTGAAGACCAGGGACTGCAGATGAGCTTCTCTCTGCAGCCTCACCGACATGCTAACAGCCATCTGCATCTCCAAATTCAGTTCTGTCCTTGGCCAACTCAGTTTAAAAAAGGTTTTGTTTTTCTTGGGCTGTTTTTGTTTACAGCCTCTTGACCGAGGCAGAGAGTTCACCAGCAGCTGAAAGCAACCCGGGCTCTCCCAAGTGTAAGTTCTCCAGTGAAACATCTGGTTACAAGGCAAGGTCAAACGAGCCTGAAATGGGAGAGGGCCACAGGCTCTCTCTGCAGAGATGCAGCCAGCTGGGAAAAGAACAGGCTTTTCTGGGTATGCTGGAGCATTTGGCTGGGAAAAGGGAAAAGAAAGAATGAAACAGATACTGTGAAAAAGCCAGGGATCAAGAGGATAGTTCTTTTATTGGTTAAAAATCAGGACCACCCTAGTTGCCACATGAATTGCTGAGTCTTATTTAGCAGGAATTCTGGTTGTTCCCAAATAGACAGCCGGTCTGTTCAAATCCCTCATCTATACATATTTACCAGTGTATAAATACGAATTTCTCCCTTCCTCACTATCCCAGAATTACCTCAGATACACATCTATGGCAGAAGACCTTTTCCCCACTCTGTCCTTTCTCTCATTTACCTCACACAACTGCACCAGAGCTGGAAGGACAAAGAGAGACCTGCCCTGCAGCACACTGCAAACCTTGATCTCATGGGACACGGACCACCCACTTGCTCTGCACCACTGTTGCCCAAATCAACGTGGACACAAACAACAGTATTGTTCTTGAACGGTGTGAGAGCTGCTGGGAACCAAAGGAACCGTCTGGGAAGCCTACAGAATGAGCCCTTCCACACAGCCCCTGGAAAGTTAGCAGCAGTTGAATATTTGGGGTTTCCTTGTTTTTTAAAAAAGCTTCATTCCTCAGAAGTAGAATCAGGAAACCCCCATGTGAAGAGAAGGAGCAACCAAACACACAGAACACCTACCGAGAGAGAAACCTTATCATGCAGACACAGTGGGAACTGTCTGGTGAACTGGGATTGATTCATGGACTACCAAAAAATAACAGAAAAGACTGCATTCCCATTATGGTGTTCCTACAGCATAAACTGACCAGCTGTAGGAACACTGATCCTTAGTGCAGGATTTTCAGAGAGAAACAAGTGAATAATAATTGTCTGAGCACAGGAGCAAGCACTATTTCTGATGCTTCCTCCTTTAGGGACCTTTGCTAAATCTCTCAACCTTTTTGTGCCTGAGCATCCTCTCTAAAAGGATAAGGACAATAGCAGTCACTCACCTACTTCACAGGGTAATGAATGATTCAGATAGCTCTCATCGACCTCTTCAAGTCCTATACACAATATCCGATGTGTCATGCAGCAGTTCCCATCAGCCAGAAAGCTATCCTCTCTTAATGTTTCAAGGGTGATGGTCAAGGCAAAGCTTGTGGAAGGATCTGGCCACTGAATCTTACTCCTCTGGAATCTCTGTCCAGGCTGGGACAGAAGGATCCACTTTCCTGTGGAGGGAAGTATGCAGGGAGGGGTGGACAGCTTGTGCTGCGTGTGGGACTGTCATTGCACCAGGTCACGTCAGGGGCAGAAGCATCTTTTGAGGCACAGCACATCAGCTGCTGCCTTCTGCACCAGAAACAAAGTTGACTCCAAATCTGAACCTGGAAGCCAACCAAAATGCCAGAAGACCGTCATGGTTTGCATGTGCATAATCTGATGCCTAATTTGCATGCACTTCTTGTGTGTCTTAATCCCAGTTTTCCAGAGGATGCTGTCCCGTGCCTGATCCCATCAGCAGATGGACTACATCTGCCCAAATGAAAGCTACAGTTCACCCTACTCAGAATTTTCCCACCTAACTGCTGGATGCAGCTGTTACCCAGGCCCTGCCTTATGCAGTGTTTGTTCTGAATGCAGAGAGACTCTTTCACGAGCTCGTCACCATTTCAGTCACCCTTCAGGCTGCCCGGACATGAGCAAGCTCTGCTCTGGAGTCCCACGCTCCACTGAACACATCATCACTCCTGAGCACACAGTACTGGCTAGCATTTGCCAGGCTTGGAGCACAGACCCTGTGCAAACCCCTCTTCTGTCTTTTCTGTGACAATGGGGAAGAATTCCTCTAGAAACTCTCATCTTGCTTCTTTTAGTTGTGGTAAAATGACCTTCCAGCTGCCCACCCCAAACCGACCCACAAGTGAACCAAGCAGGGAGTTTTGTCATAGCATAAAGGGTCAAATAGTTCCCCTCCATTTATTTACCTCCTATAGGTGGATTCAGGTCATTCCCATCCTCTCCTGGGCAAAAGGGCTTCCTTGATTGTTGAAGTGGTACTGAAGTAGCCAGCAAGGTTTGGCAAGGCTTCCCCCCTTTTCTGCTGCTAGGAGGGAGTGAACCACACTGACAGGAACTGTCTGTGACTTGGGCATCTTTCTTCCTCTTCCTTTAAGCAGAAGTATTTTGATTAAATTAGTAAGTGTATTCATTTTCTCTGCCTCTCCTTTATTTTTGTTACTTCTAGCCAGCTTGAAAGATCCTTTCCTAGGTAACACTCACTGCACCTGTCTCAGAAGCCAAACCTGCTGCCTTCCTGCACCCAAGCAACAGAGACACTCCTGTGCTGTCAGATCTGATATCGGCTGGGGAGCAGCAATGAACCCATCCATCCCATCCTCTCTGCAAAGAGCTCCTCCTGCCCTCTGCTCCTGGGAGCTGGCATCCTCCAGCACCACATCCCAGCTGGGAAAGGTCCCTGCCCTACTCCCCATGGCTCTCATTTAGGAAGCACCATCCCTGAGCTGAGACCAGGGACCTGTGGGTACACCTCAATCACCTCCCTGTGCCAGTGGTTTAAGGGTGCTGTGCCTGGGCAGCTATCCAAGGCCAGGTGTACTTCACAGGCCAGGGTCTCACACTCCTGGATGGCAGCACAGCCAACCCTTAGTCTGCACAGGGCAAAACCCTGAACCAGGGAAACAGCCCTTAAAGTTTGTTCCCTCTCTAGTTATTCGCAGCAGGGATAAGTAAGGCTTCATCTATAATCACCTAAAAACATCACATGATTCATGCTCTCGCAGTACAACAGCTGAGCACGCTGCAGGATACACAGCAACATACATTGGTGATGCCCCATTACACACTTCCCCACTGCAAGCCCTGTTGAAATGCTGCCATCAAATTATTTCAACTGATCAAAGTAGGAAAAAAATAGAATATTAAAGCCCCAGATAACAAATTAATAAGAATAAAAGCATGTAGGTGAGAATTAAGAAGGCATTAACATTCTGATGGCATCTGCTGCCTAAATTAAACTACAGGGAAAAAAATGAGTTCAGCTGACGCTCAGGATCAGGACAAATAGTTCTCAAATGGAAATTACAGTTTTGAAAATTATGCACCAAAAAAGGATCCAATTTAGGACATTTCTGATTTGTGAAGTTCTTTCTCCAGGTGGGGATCTCAGGCTTGACTGGAGGGCTGGCGACATGATTGGCAAGATGCTGGAGCCGCTCAATTCCTGCATCCCGCAGCAGGACCGAACTGGCCCCTGGAGCAGCTGGGCCAGTGTCTTTCCACCTTTCCAGTCCCTCTAGGGCTCCATCCCCTTTTGGAATGGGACCATATGGACATGGCGTGTAAAGTATGTTTCATTCAAACAGACACCAGCATGGAAAAGGAGGAGGAATTAGGCCTGGATTTTCAAAGGATCTCAGTGTTAAATTATGTGGATAACTGCATCCGTAATTTACATGAGCAGTTACTGTGACAACTAATAGTGAACGTCATAAGTAGCCAGTTGAGCATGTAATGACCTGAGTTATATTCACCAGCATGTCTCTTTGGCACACGAAATTAGGTGTGCATACACATTTTGCATGCCCCAAAGGACTTCTACCCCAGCAAAGAGCCTTGATTTCACAGCACAAACCTGATCTCAGCAGACTAGCACAGCTCAGACAGTTTATGCAATGCAAAAGGCTGGCACAAACTCCATGGCCCAGGTCGGTATGGATTCTCAGACAGCTAATTAATTTTTACTGCTCCTTTGTGAACTGTAAATTACCCTTCATTTCCTAGATTTCTGTCCCATTTTTTTGCCTGCCTTTCTCTGGTGAAGCAGTAAAAAGGGAAAAGTGCCAATAATGGGCTCTCGTCGTGATAAAAGCAGCCGCGACTCGCTCGCACTTTGAACAACACTCAGCTTATGACCAGAATACAAAGGCAATTGGGTTTCAAGAAACTGTCCAGATAATGACTTTTCCTGGAGATGGGAGAACACAAGGAATATTTTTTGAAAAGAGAAGAGGGGGAAGCGTCTGCTTTTGCAGGACAAACACAACCAAGTTCTGCTCTTGCAGGGGGTTAAAACCAAGATAAATTATCTTCGCTCAGAGACTAAGTTCATCAGTACTGCCTGCACAAAAGCAGAGGGAAACTGCTTACACCACTGAACAGGCGAACAGCCTCCCCTTTTCACTCAGACAGGAAAGAAGAGCCTCTCTTCGAGAAGGAGTGACCTTCAGACCACACACACACACACACCAGAGTCTTTAGAGAGCAGCCCCTGAGCAAATGGTGCCAGTGCAAGGATGAGCGTCTTTTTCGCAATACTTCCATGACCCTGTTCAAAGACCTAAAGCCACTGGTTCTGTTGAATCCAGAGAGCAACACCCTGCCAAGGAAAGACCTATTAGTACATACAGACCTGCCAAGGCATCGTTCCTGTGTATGCTCCTTACTGATGCCACTGTTATCCAAACCCATTACCTTCAGCCACACACTCAGGAGAGGCAGAAGGAGCTGTAGGGAAGAGCTCATAACACACCTGAGAAGAACTTTGCACAGGCTCTGCTGGAATTCAAGACAGCTTCAGCACGGTGAGAATCACTTCAACCTTGTGTCAGGACACCAGTATTTGTGTTAGATCTGTGGACAGCAGAATGATATTGCTGGAATTTTCATGTCATTGCATCTACCAAATGCCCCTTGAAAGGCCATGGCCACAAGAACATATGGAAGATCTCTGGGTCCATGCAGTTGGGATGCTGCAGGAATGAGAACACGGCATTGCTGGGGTGCCTTTATGGGGCCTTCAGCATATTAGACACTTATATTGCAAAACACCACATTCCTCAGCTCTGACAGAGCCTCTTTTATCTCAGCTGCAGATTCCTGAGTGGAAATCGCTGCCAGATGACTGTGCACAGTGAGTTAATGGCCACAAAACCTGAGCTGCTCTTGCCTCAAGTCACTTACCCATAGCATCAATGACGTTATCATGTTCAGCCCATATTTACTACAGCTACAAACTGATTCAGAGAAACCCGGAGTACAGAATTAATCATTACTCTTGGGATGTTGAAAATGGATACCAGAACGGACTTCCAAATTAGGTATCTAAAAGTCCTGCATCTCCCAGGAGAGCCCCATTACATCTCCCTACTTGTTCTAATGGAATCTATAGTATGTGAGCGTGGCTTGCCTCCCACAAGCCCTCCCTGCATAATGAGCCCCAGCTCAGATTGCTGCTTTCTGTAATGGCCAGAGAACCACTTTCTTCAGGCTACTGAGATGTAATGAGGAAATGTTCATTGCAAAATGCAAGTCAACCACAGCCAGTGGGTCTGGGCCATGGTGGAGGGATACAGAAATGGCTTCTTCTTCTTTTTTTTTTGCCTCAGAAATAGAACTCACTAAAAATAGCAGTTCCTCAGGAACAAGACTGCCTGAAAATAGCTGTTTCTCAGGAGCAGGGCTGGCTGCTTCTGAAAGAAGTAGCTATTAATGTATAATTGTCCCTGAGGCTGGTTTCTGAGAAAATGCTGTACATACAGAGGGCTGTAAAGAGATACGTTCACAGGCGGGAACCACAAGCCCCCCTCTCTTGTCAGAGGTCCTGCAAACTCCAGTAGCTCCCAAAAGTGTGTTTGGTCCATTCATCTTCGGCACAGTTACACCCAGCACAGCACTGGGAGGTTATTTTCCTCCATACTGGTTAGAGCAGAGCTCTGGGATGCTCCAGACCAGTAAATGACAAAGGTTCCATCAGCTCTAACCAAACCTAGACTGGTTCTTCTCCCGGGGCTAAGAAAGCCTTAGGAGCTAGAGCCAGCTTTAAGCCTTCAGCACACTCTTTCCACAGAAGGGCCAAGAGCCGTGTGGAATTGCAAGTTGTGCAAACTACTTCCAATTTCCTGCTCTACTCAGCACTTGGAGTTTTCTCACACAGATGCTACAGGGCAATAAATCTTCTGCAGAATGGTGCTACACTTCTCCCACTGTGGTGTTACCTTGTAACAAGGAGAGACAAATTGCTTGTGAGATTGTTTGATTGGTTGGTTATCTCTAAAAATGCCTTGCTCATCCCTCTCACATCACGGTGGGTTCGACAGCTCATTTCTTGTGTCTTTTTCTTCTTTTGTTGTCCTTTTCCTGGCCATCCTGCTCCTCTGCTCCTCCTCTTAAGGAAAACTCCAGCTGGTGCAAAGAAACAGGGATTATAAAAGGTCCAGAAGAGGTGAATTTAGCAAAGCAGCAGCTTTAAGGAAACGTTGGTGCCGATGAAGTACAGGGGGCTCGGACCGATTGCTGCCACCACTTCAGTCCCACAGCACCAGTGCCACAAACCAGAGAGGCCTCTGCCAAGAGCATCCTTGTATCCCAAAGGCTGGGTAGAACTGGGCTGTGTCATCACCGGATGGAAATCTATGGTCTACTTCTTCCAGGCTCTGCTTTAAGTGCTGCTTCAAGTCATATCTCTCCTCTGTTCACCTCAGTTCAATGGTGATCTGACACTTCAGCATTCCAATAACAGCAGCAGCAGCTTTCTGGAGGAGGTGTAAGGCTGAAGGTGTAGCCATCGAGTAGACCCAGGCAAGTATTTTAGCTCAAGAAATTACTCTCTTTTTTCCCAGACTGAATTCCAGCAAACTAAATGGCCCTCTGCTTTGCAATTAACAGCAACCTGCAATTTTCATTGCAGAAACTACCTTCAGATCAGTGAGTGGGTTTACACCACGGTGTGCGACAGACAGATATCCCCAGATGTCGGTTCAACCTTGTTCACTGAGGATGGAGTGCCAGAGCCAGGTTGATCTCATATACCCACAGCTGTGGGAAACTTGTAAACCACAAAATATATGATGCCAGAATGCGGGTGCCTTACGTGGCCAGCCAAAACTAGAGCAGGGACACATGTCCCTGCCACACAGCCACAAGAGCCATCCCCACCGTTACCTCCTCTCTCCCTTCCCTCTTGCCCAGTGGTGTTATGCAATCCGACCCGCATACATGAAGGGAAAGGTCTCTTAAGGCAGATATACACATACACTCCCTGCCTTTTTATTGTGATAAAGTTTCAGAAAACGCCTTGGGACCCTCAAATCAAATAGCCCATGAAAGACAGAGTGCTTGGCAACACTCCTGTTTGATAGCAGCAGGGAGAGGGTTTTTTTGCAGCTCAGATCGGTTTGATTAAACAAGCTTTTTGTTGCAGCCGTCATACAGTGCTCATTAAAAAATACTCTACATTTGTGTAGCATTTATCACCCAAGAATCTCATCGTGTTTTACAAAATGTAATTAATTAAACTTTACAACTCCCCTTGGAGAGGGATAAGGAAAATGGAGAGTTGCCTTAATCCATCACCGAGCTGCCGCAGACACTGGGTTAGAGGAAAGCAGCTGTTCAACAGCACGCAGCAGCACTAGGACAAGGAGAGAAGATCTCCAGGCAAAGTCACCCAGGGAAAGTACCACACACCTTGTTTTTGCCTGAACTGCACACTTCCACTGCAGGTTAAATCCCAACCCTTGCAGATAAGAGGGGGATTTTTTTCCCCCATCCCAGGTTTATACCTGAGACCCCTGGCAGTGTGATCGATATTCCATCTATTCAGCCCCCAGCAGTGCTAAAGACCAGGGGCAGCCACAACCCTGATCAGAACAAAGGGAGGCAGAAGATACAAAGCCATACAGCCACAAATTGCATCTCACGGTGCTGGAATGCTGTGCAAGCTGGTGCTTAAAGTGGAGGGAGGGTAAAGTCCCCTTAATCCCTTGCTTACTTCTCTCTCCCTCCCTATCAGTAAATCCACACCTGTTAAAGGTCACCCTGAAATGAAATACATTTGAATACTTCCTGCTGCAGCTTGGCTCCCCCATCCCAGTCCCCTGCGGTCCTTTCCAGTTCATGCTGCAGAGCTGGAGCCCGACTCTTAGCTGATCTTTAGAGAGGAATCTCTCTCTCACTCTGGCTTTAAGCTCCTTTCTTGCCAAGCATGTAGGATAACATGGGCACTGGGCAAGCCTGATTAGAGAGATGGGTTATGCCACTGTCAGTACCTTGTAAAAAGCTAGAATTTGGGGAGGGGGTGCAAAGCATCGCTCATTTGTGAGTGAAGTACAACAACGAAATACAGAGATATGTGCAGGGGGAGAACGATGCAGAGAAACACGTGTCCATCCACGCTGCACCACAGGGAAGCACTGAGAAAGGGCAGACAGGTGGAGGAGCAGGTATGTTACCAACTCACTGACTAATCAGCCACAAATCCTGTGCTGGTGACAGCATCCATTGATGGGAGAAGGAGGTGTGGAGTAACTCTCTGGACATGCGAGTACCCAACTGGAAAGCCTGGGCTGCCTGTGTAGTGAGAGACAGTGTGCTGGCAGGGGCTGATCTGTGGCTCTCCCTCTGCAGGTCTGCAAACCTCCTGATTCCTTTGTGTCTTCAAAGAAGATGCTCAGCTCATTGTCACAAGTTAACTGACTGTAGCCATCAGGAAGAAAGAGAAACACTGAAGAGAAGCCATTCCAGATGCACTGGGTTGAATTGGAGACTCTCTGTAGTCTGAGATTTGCAGGAAGCAATGACAATAGGCACCACAGGGCAGTGGAAGTGACAACATCCCAAGCCCACCAGTGGCTTTGGACTGAGCAAGACTCACACCAGCAACTGAGTTTCTTCAAAGTTACAAGGCAGCAGAGGGAGAACAGCCATGGACTGGTTCAGCAGGGACAGTCAGACGGACAATTTCCACCCAAGACTGTGAAAAGTGCTGAGTATTTTCATCAGATGTAAATGTGAGAAGAGAGGAAAAGTCCCAGGCTTGTGCTGGAGGAACTGTCAGTGGATTTAAAGATGGTAATGAGGTGATTTTTTTAGGCCTCTGTCACACTATAGTCTCCAAATCCTCCCCCTAATAACGCGAGGCCCATTTGTACAACCCCCACACTTCGCCCAGCGCATCGGTAAGACAGGACTCACCACACCGATCTGCCCCATGCTCTGAACACAGATGCACTTGCAGATGTGTCCAGCCCTGTCCTTCTGGGTTGACACCACCACGGCTTTCCCAGCGGACACAGGTCTCTCTTTAGTTCAAAGAACCTGGTTTTGATGGGTCTCTGGTTTTATTTCCATGTTTGTCAGTGGGAAGCAGGCAGGCTCAGATACAGCTGTTGCTGCAGCACATTTATCTGGGTGAAAATTCCTGCTTTGGTTTTGCAAGTGTGTTAATTAACGTGGATTATTTTACTACACTTTACTACTGATAGCATGTAATTATCTCCCCACAGGTATATATTTAGCTAACCAGCAGGTTGATCAAAGACCTACAAAATAAGGTAATTTAGCAACTGACTCTAGATACAAGCAAAGGCCAGCAAGCTGGGACTAAAGGAGGAGGGAGGAATTCCCCCTCCCCAGCACTAAACATGAGGTTCAAATTCCTCCACTCGAAAAGATAATCATAACATTAACTTACAGGTTTTTTCAGAGGGGCATGAAGATGCATCGATAAGCAAGTGCTGTGAAGGAGAAAAGAACTGTGTGCATGCTAAAGTATTAATCACTGGTAAGTGATCTCCTTTGTAAAGTGTTCTGAGGTTGACTAAGGAAAATGGCTCCGTAATAACATGGAGCAAGCAATCCACTTGCAATCATAGGTTAATTCTCTCAACTGCTTGTGCTGGGTCAACCCATGGTATTATTATCTATTCACCATCTTCCTGAGGAAGTCTGCCCAAGGAAGAGGTTCCATCTCCACACCCCTGTCTCTTCCTATTCAACTCTGGAGTCTGGTTTCCACCGCAAGCACGATTTTAGATGAATGAGGTTGACACCTACGCTGAGCAGCTGCACTGCTCTCACTGCATCAGTTAAAAAGGAACAGACAGGATGAAGCTACCTGAGACCACAACTTTTCTGCAAATTACCGACTGATAAAGCATGCACCTCTCCATTGACCTTCTGCAAGTGCTGGTAGCCCATGATTTCTCTTTCTCCTTGATGGCTACAGCCACTTAACCTGTGCTGGTGGGAAGACATCAGATTGATGAAACAATCATTTAGGAGCCAAGAAGCATCCCCTGCCGAACCGCATGTCTCTGAACCACATGTGTCTGCTTTGGGCAGGTTTGAGCCTTTATTTCAAGCACTGGGTGCTTTGTCATCAGTTTCAGTGGGTGCAGGATCAGGTAGCTAAAGCCTCCTCTCTTGACCTTCTTGAAGGCCACCCTGTGCTACTTTACACACCTGCAGGCACGTTGCTGTGGCAGCGCTGACCAGGTGAGACCTTGAGTTTGCGAAGGGTGGCACACAGAACCATGCAGTTGAGAGCCCGTTTCCTTGCTCAGAGCCCCAGACCTGCTCCAGGCAGCAATGTGACCCCAAATCCCTGTTTCTGCTATTCAGATGCCAGCGACGCCAGCCTCTGAGGTCTTACAGTCTGCAGGAGGTTGTGTTATGCTTTTTACTTCTCCTTTGCAGCAGCTTTACTGAGGAGCGCTACTCCACTTCTCAGGCTGCAGCTGATGCTCTGGTCTGAAAGCTGCAATATTCTGTGTTACAGTTGCTACTGGGAAGAAAAAAAAGGAAACTTCTTTCGTATCTATTGACGTCTTCTGCAAACTACTCCGGGTGTTCTGGGTGACGTATTCCCTATTGTTTCCATGCCATTACTTAGAAACTTTGCAGCATTTTCTAGAAGGGTCTGCAGTACGATGAAAACCTGAGGGCAACACTCCATTAGGCTTTTATTTTTGTAGGTTGGGCTAAACCTTCTTGAAACCGGTATGTTTAACTGTACTCCTTTATTTAGGGTAGCTGAAGGAGATATTAAGTCTGTTTTCACCCACAATGCAAAATTGCTCAAGTACCTGAAGGCTCTGGGAGGACAGTTTTGGGTAGGACATTAAAAGGAGAGAAGGTTCTGTGTGGATGGATGACACAGTTCAGGTGGAGTAAGAGAGAGAAAGACAGCATATTGAAACAGGCAGGGAACGGAAACTTCAAACAGCCTGAACAATCACTGATATAAAACCTGGACTGAATACCAGAAACAGGGATTTGGGGTCACATTGCTGTCTGGAGGAGGTCCGGGGCTCTAAGCAAGGAAACAGGCTCTCAACTGCGTGATTTCTTCTGTGTTTGGGAATGAAGGGCGGTGAGTGTTGTTCTAAGCAAATAGAAATACATTCACAAATACCTTTCTTCATCACTCCTCCTCCAATCTGGAGCAACCAACAAGATCCTGAATTTTGGCCAGCAGCACAGGTCAAAGGGAGGAAACACATGCTGCAAAAGCCTCCCTCATGTCCGTACCATTTAACTCTTCCTGCTTAGTTCAGGATTAAGATGGCATAAAGACAACAGCACCGTTCCTCCCTTGCTCTACCAGAGCGGGCAGTTCAGGACAAGGTCTAGGTCACTGCTGTCCCTAATTGCAATGGAGGTGTGTCCTTGTTACAGACTTCCATTCCTACCCTAAGAAACCAAATTTCCCCAATCCTTGCTCCAAGCAGTTAGAACAACTCTACGAGCTCTTCCCTCTGCAGGGAACTCCTTAACATGAGGCGCCCGCCATTGGCTTTTTTTCCTGTAGGTGAATTAATCTGCCTTGCATGAGTAATCCTATTTAAAACAATAGGTTGCCTTGCAAGGATGAGGGAAGCAAGTTTGCAGCATGCTTTTATGCAAGTACTGTAAAAGGCCATGTAGTAGTTCATCAGGGGACACTTCAGCAATAAAAGGGCAGTTACCGGTAAAGTTCAATAATAAAATAAAGGATAATTTAATAAGGGGATTTTTAAACCCATTTAACGGGAACTAAATTTGGAACCCTTTCTTCAAGGGATCAGGCATGCTGTACTCTCCTAATCCTACTTTCTGTTAATAAGTAAAAGAAAAAAAAAAAACCCAGGCATTAAGTTATTCCTTGTGGGTTTTTTCCCTGTTATGGGAAAGCATTATTTGATGTAAATAAATTTCAGTAAAATAGCAGGTGAAGCTAAACTTGTAGACCAGCCTCTGAACAAGACGTCTTACAGAGTACCATATCTCCAGAGACAACGGAGGGCCCGTGCCTTGACTCACTTCATGCCAGGTAACACAAAAATCCTAATGCAAGAATCCTGCAGTGGCAGGAGGAAGACACGTGGAATAAGACTCTGTGACCTAAGAGAGGTAGGTGAAAGCTACAGAGATCAGTGCTTACGTAGGAGCCCTGCAGCCCCCCCTTTTATCATCTTTAATTTAGTCTTCATCGCCTCTGATCCATTCTAACAGTCCTCTGTGGGATGGAGATTTATTATCTGGGAAATCTGGGGTGCTGGCTGTTCCCTGTTTCCTGCTGCATCACTTTGCTTTCCAGATTCGGCACAATAAACAAGAAGAAAACCTGACACTGCTTTATGGACCTGGCTGGTAGGATGTGAAACCTCTAGAGGTCAGGCTACGGAGAGCATGCTCCCAGCAGCTGCCTTCTTCTGAGTGCGAGTGACACCTGCTGGGGTCCTCTTCCCCAAAACCCACCTCGTCCCACCGCCACCAGCTCTTGCAGGGGTTTTATCTGCTCGGGGGAGCCTTTTGGGGTCTTGTGAGGACCAAATCCCCTCAGAAAGACGCTTGGACAACACGGAATAAACCCGGGTGGCTGTTCCTCATTGCAGGAAGGCAAGAGTGGTCTTCACCTTCACGCCCTCGTATGCTGCCTCTTCCACCCCTCTGGTTATGCAGGTTTCCAGATGCCTGACTTCTCCTTCTGCCTTTGAGCTGTATTAAAACCCGGTGTATTTCCGCGGGGGAAAACCCTGAGTGGGCACTGAAACGGGTCCGCATGATACATCATTATTCATCTGTCCCCTAGTGCCACTGAAAACCAGCCTAACATTCCTCCTCTTGCCTGGAAGCCACCTAAGAATGCAGGAGAGGGCAGGTGACCCCTGGAAGGGGCCTGAGAAGCTCTCACGTCTTCCATCACACTGTACGTTAACAAATCTCAAGGCACGTTGCAATGTACACTGTATGTGAGGCACAGGTACAGTGCCAGGGGTTGCCCGGCCTTCAGCACAGGCTGGAGATGCTTGCTTGTGGGGCGAGCTGCCCTCAAGGCCACTGGGGAAGGCTCGGGGCGGTGCTGGTGAAGGCTCGGGAATTTTTCCCTCTGCCGGAGCCTTCGCCTCTGTGTCCCGGGCAAGCGCCGGTACCCCCCATCCCGCGTTTACGGCGGGGATGGTGCGGGGCACTGGCGCCCGGGGGCACCGGAGCACAGATCTCCCCGCGTTGCTGGGGGAGAGCTGCTGGGCGGGAAATCGCCTCAGGGCGCCCCCCAGCCCCGTGACAGGCTGCGGCGCTAGGCAAGCCCCTCCCCAGCCCTCAGCGCTGTGCCCACGGCAACCAAGGAACCCTGCGCAGCCCCCGCTGGGGAAGCGACCCGGGACGGGGACGAAACCACACTGGGGCCACCGCCCCCTCGGCCCGCCCCTCCTGGCGCCCCGCCCAACATGGCGCCAGCTCGCTGCCCGCCCCAACGCCCGGGTTCCCGCCTGACCTCCCTCCCGTGAGCCTCAGCGGCGAGTCCTCTCCCGGCGTCCCCCGCGGCGGCGCAGAGCAGCAGCGGCAAGATGGCGCAGCAGCCCGGTGAGTGAGTCGGGCCGCCAAGGTGACCGGGGCTCTCCCGCTCCCCTCCTTCCCCCTCTGACCGGGCTCTGTCTCTTTCTGTGCCGCAGTTCCCCTCAAGGACATGAAGCTGCTGGACGTGAAGCTGGGCCAGCTGCCCACCTGGCTGGCCATGAGAGACTTCACCCCCGGGGGCATCCTGGGGGCCTTCCGAAGAGGTGAGAGGGGCGCTGGGGGAGGCCCGTCCCGCCGAGACGGCTCCGCGCCCCTGGGCCGGCGGAGGCCCGCAGGGCGCGAATCCCTTCTCCTGACAGAGCCCTGCCGGGGCGGGGGCCGGCTGTGGCAGGGGGCCGGGCCGCTTCAGGGCGGGTTTGCTGTCCCAGAACGGTGCCGCCGGCACCTTTACCGTCTGTAAAGGTGTTTCTCGCACGGGCTCTACCTGCCAGCGGTTTATGTGCAGTATCCCTTCATGCATAAAGAGGAAACACGGTAATCTGGCTCTATTTGCTGAAAATCTCGAGGTTTCCCAACATTGCTAGTAAATAGGAGGGAAAGACAATGCCTGCAGGTGGTGAGAGGACACGGGGCTTTTATAGGTCCCTTGGCAAAAGTTCTGACTGGCACCCTTTGCTGTAGCTACAGATGTAGCATTCAGGTAAGTTTAAACACAAAAGAACAAATACAAGCGTCTCCATAATGTATACACATGAGTATTCAAGAACTAGATGGTTCCAAAGTCACAGTAATGTTTCAGAAAAGTAACAAATGGGGTTTGTTTTTTTTTTAAGGCTTAGTGCTGTTAACCTGAGTTCATCCTGCCCAACCATCACACAGGCTGCTCTCTCTCAGTCTTGCTTCCAGGACCCTCAGATGTTTTGTTAGATATTATTTCCTAAAGTTCTGTGGAACCAGGCTGCTGCTTTCTGAGACACAAACACACAGCTCATCTGGCTGCTACAAAACTTGACTTCTCTCCTACACAGGTTATGACAGATACTACAATAAATACATCGATGTCAGGAAAGGCGGCCTCGGAGGTATCTCCATGGTACTTGCTGGTTACGTTGTTATCAGCTACATCTGGAGCTACAGTCACCTGAGTAAGTAAAAGTACCATGGCCAAGTGGGTATGGTGCAGCTTGGAAGATTGCTTGGGGGCAATAAAATCAGTCTGCTGCTAGAAGTAAAAGGAAAGGCTGTGCTTACCACTGCTGCTTGAATTTGAGACTGTGGGGAAGCAAAGCTTCTGTTAGCTCTTGAGAACATGAATGCTTTTAGGCAGTTACCAGATAGCCAGTATTTTCTTGATGATGAAGAAAGCTTAGATCCTGTCACCTGACCTGGCAGTGATCAAAAACTACTCAGCTGGGGTTTTTTTTCCCCTGTGAATTCAGGTGTGATGATTTTTTCTCCCCTTCCTTGTGACTTCAGTAGAATTAACTTGCTTTACTTTGAATGCCACAGAGCACGAACGCCGCAGGAAGTACCACTGAAGCATGAATTCCTGAGTGAAGGTGCAGCTCTTGGAACAGACTTGGTTGCTGGAACAGTTACCCTGACAGAAGACAATAGAACTGTTCGTACTAAAATCTGTACTATTGTGACCAATAATAAAGCATACATGCTTGAAACTCGCTGAGCTGACACTCTCACAATTGATTTCCTTGCATGGAGTTTATAGTCTTAAGAGGTTCACCCCTTGAGGGTAAGTATCTGGTACATGGGCTGTGCCAGAAGTGGGGAAACTATTACAGCTGGTTCCTAATTAACTCTTTGATTGAGGTAAAAAGCATTGGATTGCTTCTTAATGGCTGTTATATAGAGGGCACAGGACTAGCTGAAAGGAAAGAGCATTCTCTGAGTTTCTAGAGGCTTGTTGGTGTGCTTGGTTCTCCCTCAGGCTGTCACCTGGGGACTGGAGGTACCTGGACATTTTCCTGCCTGAGCACTGTCTCAGGTGACAGCTTTGAGCCTGCAGCTCTCCTTCCATCACTGGGATTCTAGTGCCTCTTCCCTTTGAAACTCTGCCTACTTTTCAGTACTAAAAGAAGCTGGAAGGTTTTTTCTGAATGGGTATAACATGCCTTTAATGTAACAGTGTCTGTGAAGTTAAACTAAAGGAAAACAATGCAGTAGTGAGGAGGTTCACAGGAGACACAATGTGATAAATGCAGCAGCAAGGAGCACCCAGGGGCTTGGCCCCAGCCCAGCCGTCCTCACCACCCTCTAAGCACGTAGATCCCATGGTCACGCACTACCTGCTGGTGCTTGAAACCACGCTGCCTTTTCTCAGTGGGGGGAGAAAGAAACCCCCTTCTTAAGGGATGTGAAAAGTACCCCTGGAGCTTCCAGTTTTGGAAAGCATTCCTTCAGGTGGTGAAGCTGAATATGACCCCTCTCCCCGTGCCTAGTTCCACCCAAACAGCACATTGGGTTTGGCTGATCAGCCCCTGGGACCATGACGCCCCAAGAGGAGTCTCTGATGGTCTGTCAGACCATGGTCACTTAGACTTGAAACTTCTATTTTAACCAACTCCAACCCTCTGCAGTGAAATAAACACATTCAACCAGCGTGGGCTCCGCTGCTTCTCTGAAACCAGTCGTGTTACCTGTCTTTAAAAAATAAATCCACAGCCAGCTTTTTCCATCGGTACATTTGAATAAAAACAGAGTATAAAGGCAGTCACCAACTGACAGAGGGGTTAGAATCAATCAGGCTCACATTCTAGGTGCATTTTTTTTTCTTTTTTTTTAATGTCACATTTTCTCACTGGCCCTTTTGAAACTGTCTTCTCCAAACAAATGGGTTTCGGCTGGCAAAGAACGCTCCCAGAAGAATGCTCTACCACTTTAAAAAGCAGTGTTCTGTAAGAATACACCTCTCCACCTCTTGCTCTTCTCTAAGCTATGGAAATACCTGCTCATTGTGAGCTGGACAACGAGGGGGGCTGAGACAAGGCTCTTCTATTCCTACTCCACAAGCCACATTCATTTCCCTCCTTGCTTTTCTGCTCGGGGAAAATGAGGGTGGACCCAGTTTTCCCATGATCATTGTTTGGGTAACCACAGAGATGCCAATTTATTCTCTCCTTGATCAGTTCTCACCCAGAAGATTGATTTCTAACCTTCAGTACAGCAAGAAGCACAGAAACAAAGCATGTGGAGGAGAGTTTTACAGCCTGATGTACGTGACATGTTAAGTCAGCCACCAGGACGAGCTTACTGCCTGCAACAGGCCAGACCTGGGAACACGATTTTGCTATTTAAGGGCTACAGGACAGCAGAATCCCTGCTTCCTCACTGAAGGGAAGGCATCTCAAGTTCTAGTTTTCCCAGTCAGTCTTCCTGCTTCCACAGGGAGGGCTGAAACGCTGCAGGTTCTCCACAGAGAAGTGGCAGAAGGAAAACACTTTAAAGAAACACTAGGGTAAGATGCATGTAGGTAGAGTGCTGCACCGGTGAGGGGATTGCATATCTATTTGCTCTTAGATCTACCTTTCAGCAGGGCTCAATGAAAACAGGCAGAGGCCAAAATCTATTTTAAAAAGGTTAAAACATAAAAAAAAAAAAAAATTGGGGACAATTACAAAAACATTGCTTAGCAGCAGCCAGCCTCTGACCAGTTCTTTCAGTAATGGCATTAAAAAACAACCTGATTAATAGTTCTCTCAGTGTCAACAGCTCCCTTGTGCTCTTCGTTCTGCTCTTTCACTGTCCACTGAGAAAGGCCAGATGTCCTTTGGTGCATCTGTTGGCATAATGACCTTTTTCACCACACTAAAAGAGAAAGAGAAAGGAATTACTACACAGTTACAGCGTTTTTCCCCTCTGGCTGCCTTTAAGGTAGTAGCTGTCTTGTGTTGATTTGGAAGCTTTTTGGCATATGGAAGATGGGGCATTTAGCAAGTGAAGTGAAACGTGGTGTCACCAGGGATGCGATTTACGGGTTATTTCTACACCTTGGAGCAGCCTGACACCACGTCACACCACCACCCCGTGAAGCAGAGAGCTCACAGTGCACCACCACAAACAGCAAAGGGCTCTAACACACAAGAAGTTGGAGGCCTCAGACTACTCCATCTGAGATGCACTGCAGCACCAACACACAGAGGCTCTCCCAGTCAGCTGTCCTGAATCACACAGAGAAAAGCGCATCCACACAAGAAATTCATCACTCTGCACCTTGAAGCTTTCAAGCTCAGAGAAAAATGCCAGTATCTGATGCTGCCCCATTCTCCAGATAATTTACTTGCAGCTGAAATAACAAGCAGCTATTAAAGGTCTTCAGCAAAATATTCAGCTACTTAATATCCCTGCCCAATCAGAGTCATTTTTACCCAAACAAGCACCTGAAGGCTCAGAAATTGGCACGTGCAGGGATGTAACTGTCAAAACTGCTGGGACAGGAAGATTCTTTGCCCTGGCTAGGGTTGGGGCTTTTATGGAAAAGTAAATACTGTGTTCAGGTTTTACTGGTGCTCCTCAATGAGCAACCAGGGTGAACAGCTCATTCCATGGTCTGACGGCACCAGGGCAGGTTTACAGCTGAAACACCAAACAGCCTTTCTTTGCATGTTCAATTTCTGTTACTCACAAGGACCTTCCAGGCTGCCAGGGGAGAAGAAAACGTTTCTTCAATCACCAAGGATAAGCAAATCAGCTCACAAGACAAAGCATTAGCTCTTCTTCTGAAAGGCACAGTTCAGCAGAATCTTTTAACTGCCACTGTGCTGGGGTTTCCCATTCTTTAGGACAGGAGCATCCTTAACTGTCACAGCAAGTCCATGAGCTGGCAGAGCAGTAACCTCAGAACTCAATGCCAATTCCTACTGCTGTATCCACACCCTAGAATGTGGCATCTATTGAGCAGAGCACACATTTCCTGAGCCTGTCTGTGACAAAACCCTCTTGCCAGAGCAACACCCCTCGTCACGACAGTCTGTTCCTGTGCCAACAGCAGAGCAGCACGCTGCAGTCCTGGTGACACACACTCTGTACTTCTTAAATGTAGCACTTTCTGGTTCCTCTCCTTGTCCCTCCCCTCTGCATTACCTTGTAGCAGGTGACCTGCTCCAACGGCCGGGGTCCTCTGTTGCCAGTGTTGTTATTTTGAGACTGCATGACTCCGATGACTTGGGGTGTCCTCTGTTGGTGAGGAGAAGAGTTCTGACTCGTTAAGTGCATCAAGGATAAAGACTCTCATGGCTGTTAATTTGTTAAGAAGGGATAAGAGTACTCTGTATATCAAATGACCAATTTTCCTCCAAATCTGTGTGTGGGTGCTCTGCCAGCTGGAGCACCAGAGAGAAGAAACGAAGCACTGAGGCTCACAAAGCCCAGCAATCCTGCTTTTCTCTGGAAAGCAGATTTAGAGAGTAGGTTTCAGCTGCTAAAATATCACTGCCATCACTGAGAGATGTCACGCAGTTTACAAAGCCTGGCAGATTGCTGCCCAACCACCTCTGATGTGCTTCCATGGAACGTGGGAACGTTCTGTGACTAGATCTCTGTGTAAAGCTGGAGCAATAGTAGGACTTTCAGCACTGTCATGGCACTGAGTGTTGCTCACTGCTTAACTCCTGCATAGCACCTGCCCTTCCAGGCAGTGCCCCATGTCACAGAACTGCCTCTGAGCCGAGGACAATACTGGTTAACCAAGTGAGGGGAGTAAAAGGCAGCAGCAGTCTGCTGTGATCAGATGGTGGACATTAGAGGGCTGGAAGGAAGAGAGAAGGGATGGTGCTTTGCAGTTTATTAGGATTTGTCTCCAAGGTCTTAATTACAAAAGAATATCAAAGCCTGTTATAAGATAGGAAAGGCTTTCCCTTGTTCTGCATTGTATTTCCAGCAAGCCAGATCCAAGAGCCCAGGTGCCCAGTTTTGACAACTCGACCATACACCCTCTTTTAAAGCACTGTGGGCAACGCTCTGAGGGTGGGCGTGCAGGGGAGGCAGGGGAATGGTGTACCTTTTGCTGTGTTTGTGTCGGTTGAGGCAGTGGTGGTTGCTCTGTGGTTCCCATTGGCAGTTCAAACCGAGGGCTGGTTTAGATGGAAACAAGAAAATTGATTCTCAAATCACACGGCAACACCTTAGCATCAGCTCAGTCAGTAACTCCAAAGGACAGAACAAACATTCAGCCAATTAGACCCAGCTCACAGGGAACAGACCTCTCCCTCCCCACTTCTCTTTGCAATCTGAACCTCAGCGGTTACGTGTACACAAATGACAGTCCAGCATGTTGTACATCCCTCTACCTGTGAGGCCTTGTGGAATAGAAACCCACATGAGCCCACTGCACTGAGGGCAGGTGAACACCAGTCAGAGTCTTACTGGTCATTCCTGCAGAGGTTCCCCACCCCCACATATCCTCAAATCAGTACAACTAAAGGGCGGCCAGATCTCCACAGCCATTGGGAAGCACTGGAGCAGCCTTATTTGACACACACCGGATTACAAGGGAAACACAGGATCACAGGACAAGCCTGGGAGCATACTCACTGCATGAATTTACAGGTAGGGCCTTCTGGACAGAATCCTACAAGGTAATTCACACAAATGACTCTTCGAGTGTGCCGGTGTCTGCAGAGGGGACCTGCAACACAAAGCTCAGTCGTTCCCTTTCCATTTACACCCACCCCAGCAGGCAGTAGTAGCAAGTACACAGAGGAAGAACAGCAAACACCCTACCCTCAACTTACAGGCACAGAAGCTGCAACTGTGCGACGTACATACCATGTTTACAGAAGCCTCTGTCATACCAGGGACAGTCTTTGATCTTAGATTCCGGGTCAATGTGCAAGAATGGACATTCTTTGTTACTGCATTCGCCTGTACCAAAGGCAAACACACTTCTTAGTCAACTGTGAGGGTTCGGGATGAAGCGACTCTCAAAGCATCACCTGCATCACACAGCTCCCACAAAGCTCTTCCCAACATTCCAGGCATGGAATGCTGTCCATGAGTCCAGGTAGAGCTTTAACTCCCTGCCTTAACCTAGATGAAGGTCTCCAAGGACTCGCCCCCGCTGCGAGTTAAGTTCTACCAGGCTGGGTTATTTACGTGTGCTTTTAAAAACAATGCAGAAACTAACTCTGAAAGAGCAGTCATGGTAACAAAAACCAAACATTTAGTGCACCAGAAGTGTGGAGAAACTACAAATTGCGCACTAACCTCAATCCAAGGAAACCTACAAGACTGTAAGTTTCTGACAGCAAGTTGCCTCATTATGTCCAGATCTCCAGAGCTGGAAAGCAAGTGCATAAAAGTTTTGCACCCCCATGCCCTCTGCTGCTCATCAACTCCCCAAAATAAGAGTCATGCAAAGACCAACTGCTCAGCCTACTCATCTCATACCCAAAACCAGAACCTAAGGCATAAAACACAGTAAAAAAAACTTGAACTTCCCCCCTCTTCCCTCAAGGGACAAGCTCTTGAAAGAGAAGATATCTACAATGTGTCACACATTCCAGGAGATAATAAGATGAAGGGCTAAGCAGATCTGAACAATTAATCTAACAATATCATCAGGCACAGAAGAACTGTAATGCTCTGAAGATGGATGAGAGTGATGTACCAGGATCCTCTTCACCAGGCTCTCACGCTGGCAAGGAACGCTAAGTAGGAGCTACAATGCCCCTTACCAAATTTGGAGTAGAAGTAGCACTCAGGCATCTTGGTCATGTCATACTCATGCAGAAACTCGCACTGGTCTCCCTTTTTGCACAGTCCTCGTAGCCAGTGTTTGCAGACAACTGTCTTTTCCCCACTGATGTGTCGGAACGGGCACATCCCACCTGTGGATGGACGGGGTGAGAAGGGGAAAAGAACAAACAATAAAATCCTCAGCACAAGAAGGCACAGGGCAACAGCAATACTCGCTACTCTCTACGAGAGGGGTTCAGAAGGCATCGCTTTTTCTTATGAATGTAGCCTTTAGTAGCATTGGCTGCTTGCAACTAGTCTTATTTTACCCTCTAGCAAGCCAAGCAACGTAGCCTCCTGCTCGTAATCCCACCAAGCACAGCCCACAGCAGCTAAGCACATCCACAGCAAGGTCTGCTTGCAGGAAGGTCAAGACTTCCTTTACCAGTAGCTTTGCTTATTCACTTCCTAACTTCTTCAAAAAAAACCCCATTATTTCCCCCTTGCTGCCAACATCCTTTGTTTTTATTCTCTATCTACACTATCTCCCCATCTTCACAAAAAAAGACAAGTACTGTAGGCAGTGCCAGCAAATCCAGCTTCCCCACCCTATCCACATGAGAATAACATACTGGAAACACCACTTGCCTTTTCCACAAGCTGCTTTTAAAAAAAATTCACAAACAGCTGCGCCTGATTCTGTAAAGAGAACAAAGAAACAGAATTAATTGTAACAAAAGTTTGTGGCGACTTCTAAAATATTTCCTTGCCCAGAAAGACAATCTGATCCTCAATGCCAAGAGAGAAGCAGCATTTTGCTTTCAGGAATTTACTCTCCTGCCTAAGTTCCCTGTTCAAAGCTGACTTCCACAGATATCTGGATTTTCCTTGGGGGACACCAAAGGGAATTTGCAGAGGTTTGGTGGTGCTTGGTTTGCTTTTCAGCATAATTGATTGGGTTTTCCTCTGCTGCTAAGTCAATCTCTCTGGGGAACCCTGTATTTACAGTCCTGGCAATGACAGACTTTGGCCAAAACAACCACTGATGCATTACCCCTCACTGATCCTGACCAACAGGAACCACAACACTCAAGGGAATTAAAACACAAGTTTACTAGTGCTGCCAGAACACTTCAGCAAACTAAGAGTCCCTGAGACAACCCGTGTCAGGCTGTTAGTCTGAAGGAAAAGGCTGGTACACTGGGCCGTGGATACGCCTAAAGAAACAGCCTCCCTGCCATCAAAAGGGAATCAAACCAGGGGATCAAGGGGGAATGAAACAGCGAAGCACCATGAGGAGAGGGAAGTTTATTGGCAGCAATGCCTCAACTCGTGTTTGCCCGGCTGGCTGGGCACTGCCTGCAGCTGATCAGGGAATGAAACCACCTGGCTCGCCACAGCTGGATCGAAGGGTAAGACCTCGGCGAAGCGCTCAGGCCCTCGGAAACCTCCCCCCCGCCCCGCCCCAAGCCTCGGCCGCGCCCGGTCGGACCCCCGAGGCACGGCTCCGGGGACGGGGGACGAGAGCCGTCCCGCAGCACCCCGAGGAAGAGGAGGAGGGGGGGAGACCCCGCACGCACTGTCCATCCCAGGGAAGGGAAGCGGCTGCGCCCCCAGCTGCTGCTCCACGGCCATCTCCAGGTCGAACTTGATGTGGTCCACGCTGGCGATGAGCTCCTGCATGGTGGCGGCCGGGGGGCGGCGGCAACGGGAAGGTAAGGGGGGTATGGTGGCGGCGGTGGTGGTGCCAGCGGGCGGCCGGGCCCGGGCTGGCCCGGCCCGGCCCGCTCCGCTCCTCGCCGGCAGCGCCTGAGGAGAGGGGAGGCGACGCTGGCAGCACCCGGCCGCCCCGCGCCGCCCGCCCGCGGAATGCCGGGAGTCACCCCCGACCCCGCTGCCCAAGGGGCCGCGCGCGGGCAGGGGCCAATCAGAGCGCGGCGGCCGGCTCCGCTCCCGCCCCTTCCGCCCGCGCAGGCGCCGCGGCTGAGGGGAGCGGAGCGGGGTCAGTGCGGGGCCGGGGACGCTCCCCGCTCCGCCGCTGCCAACGGCTTCTCGCCCTCCCGGGCGCGTCATGAGGTCCGTGCGGCTCCTCAGCCCCCGGGGGCCGCTCTGCCGGTGGGCCTCCTCCGTTGTCCCGCGGGGATGCCGCGCAGTGGCCGAGCGGGCTGGTGAGGCGCCGTGCCTGCTGCTGGGGCCTCTGCCTGGCCGGGGGCCTCTGCCTGGCCGGGGGCCTCTGCCTCCCCGGGGGCCGCTGGCCGGCCGGAGGCCGTTCGGCTCGTCGCAGTCGTGCTGCAAGCTGCCCGCTGGCGACCCGGGAGAGAGCGATGCCGGCAGCTGCGCTGAAGCTGTCAGGAAGGAGGAGGAGGAGGAGGAGGAGGAGGAGGATGAAGGCGTGGAGTTCGGGACGCTCTCCGACAGATTCTCCTCCAGGAAGTTTTACCACAAAACCACCCCGCGCCTTCAGAATTTAAAGCTTCCGGAAGAGGGAGAGGAAGAGCCGGAGAGCAGAGCGCGCCGCGGCCCCAAGAACACCCCGTACTGGTACTTCCTGCAGTGCAAGGCCCTCATCAGAGATGGCAAGGTTGGTTACCAGCTCTGCCCTCACCAGCATCCTGATAGAGCTGGTGAGAGATGCAGCTCGGGAATTCTCTCCCGCCTGCATCACCCCACATACTGGCTGGGTGTCTTTACAGAAAGGGGTGAAGTAAGAGTTGTGAGGAATCAATCCTGTGCTGTGTAGGACCTCTGCCCAGCTGCCTGACTTAATGCCTGTTGTTTGTGGTTCCCATGTTGTCTTACTGTGGATTTCCCTCTTCCCTGTAGCTGGCGGAGGCTCTGGAGCTGTTTGACGTGCAGATGCTGAAGGAAGAGCGTGTGCAGCCACAAGAAATCAACTACACTGTCCTCATTGGCGGCTGTGGCAGGGCTGGCTATGTGAAAAAGGCATTCAGGCTCTACAATGACGTAGGTTTACGTTCTCTCTCAAACCTTCATTATGTTTTTTAAGCTGAAAACAGTTTTGTGGAATCACAGGGGTTGGAAGGGACCTTGGGAGAGGCCATCAGGTCCAACCCCTCTGGGGTTCAAGCTTTTGGTCACGTTACTTTGTCTCTCTAAAACGCCTCTGAGCCACTTTCTGCACCTTCTCAGCCTGGAACGCTTAAAACCAAGTTAGGAAGCTGCAGAAGTCCTTCCCTCAGAGCCGGTTCCCGTTCTTCTTTTCCCTCAGATGAAAAAACGTGGCTTAGCTCCCACTGAGGCCACTTACACGGC
The DNA here is from genome assembly GCF_964237585.1 of Gallinula chloropus. Classification (NCBI taxonomy): domain Eukaryota; kingdom Metazoa; phylum Chordata; class Aves; order Gruiformes; family Rallidae; genus Gallinula; species Gallinula chloropus. The sequence goes on from NC_140100.1 coordinate 6,161,399, forward strand.
CCTGTTCAACGCCTGCGCCGAGTCGCCCTGGAAGGACTCGGGCCTGCAGAGCGCGCTCAAGCTGCGGCAGCAGCTCAGGAGCAGAAACCAAGAGCTGAACCTCCTCACCTACCACGCGCTGCTGAAGGTCTGCGCCCTGTGCTCCGACCTCAGGACGTGCTTTGACGTACTGAAGGTAAAGACACAGCTCTCCTCGTGCTAGGTGGGGTGTGCTCTGGTTGCAGCCCCTGGAAGCTGCTGTACCGCACAGACTTTCATTCCCAGCAGAGGTAAAATTCCAGATCAGGTGTTTGTGTTTCTCTGATCCTTAGTCTCGTACAAGGAAATTGCACACAAAACATTAAGCTGCAGAGTTTGGCCTTGAAACTCTGCTCAGGGGTGTTAAAGACTCAAAAGATTTTTGTGGGGCTCACAGCTACTATGTCTGTGTGTATTCATTTTGAAGACCCCCATACTGATCCCTACTGCCTTTTAGAGCTCTCCTCCAAAGGGCCAGCCTGGGAGTAGCTAAAAGGATTGCTCTTTCTGTCTTCACATTCCTTGTGGCTCCCATCAGAGAGAGCACTGGGATCTACACAGGGAGCGATCATTCTGCTCGTGGCATCAGCAGTTCACTTCAGGTTTTATTGCTGCTGTAAGCCCAGAAGACAAAAGCTGTATTGGAGCTTCACAGCCAGCTGTGACAGAGTGTTTGGGTAGCTGTGGAGTTTAATGCTCTCTCTGCTTTCTTAGGAAATCGTGCAGAAGGGCCACGTTCTCACAGCTGAGACGTTCAGCTTCCTTCTCATGAGCTGCATAAAGGACAGTGAGAACGGCTTCCGGTACGCCTTGCAGGTTTGTCTTCTGGCTCTAAGTGGGGAGGGAACAGCAGTTCTGTATGGGAACTTGTCACTTGAACACACATAAGGTGGTTTAAAGTGATTTCAGCTCCTCCTAGGAGGAGTTTTGTAAGCTGGCTCTCTGTCAGGACACCTCATACACTGGTAAAACCACCCTGGATGACCTTCCAGGACTTCACTAACTCAGGGTGGCTGTTCACTGTCCAACAGCAACTCAACTCATTGCTGTAAACTCACTCCTTTTCTACAAGTAGATACAGTGGCCACAAGTAAATACACTTACAGTCTGCTAGAAACTCTCATGTTACTATTGTGTACATCTGGTGCTTACCTGGTGTTCATCTTCCCTTCCACAGGTCTGGAAAGAAATGACTAAGCTAGGAATAAAGGCCAACAGCCACACTTACAATCTGATGCTGCGTGCAGCCAGAGACTGTGGGATAGGTGATCCAGCTGTGGCTTCTGAGCTCCTGCTCCAACCCCCCCATGAGACCTCACCTCAGCTAAGGCTTGGACCTGGGAAGCTGAAGGTGAGAAGTGAGAGGAAGAGGAGATCGGAGCGTGCAGCTGCTCTCCAGCTGGATGTGGAAGCTATGGAAAAGCAGATACTTCAGGAGCGGTCAGTGCAGCCTGAAGAACTGATCCAGGAACACAATAAAGATGTGAATCAGGCTGAAAGAGAACCAGCTGCTCTCAGCAGCCCTGGCATAGCTCCCAGCAGGACTGCAGCGCTGCTGAGGAGAGGCCAGGACAAGATGAAGCCGGAACCAAAGCAAGAACCAGCACAACTAAGCCAGGAGCAGCATTTCTGCAACCTGCCCAACTTGCTGGATTCCAGGATGCCCAACACAGCTGTGGTTTCCTTGGGGTCAGCAGCCACCCCAGCTGATAGACTGGCTCTGATGGGGGGCGTGGAGGGCTTCATGGATAAAATGAGAGAGGACAATGCAGAACCTGACATCAAAACCTTTACGCTGCTGGCAGAGCTGGTGGAACCCCAGAGCCCCTCGGAGTCCTCGTTGCTGGCACTACTAGATGAGCATAAGGTGAAAGTAGATGTGACCTTCTTTAACACTTTGATAAGGAAGAAAAGCAAACAGGGAGATCTGGAAGGAGCAAAGGTGAGCAAACAGAACCAGCCCTCTGGCCATCTCCTTGCCTCAGGCCTCCAGCACTACCAGTGCTTTGCTGAGACCTGTTTCTGTCCCCAGTAGAAACTGGGAATTTCAGAGTTTTCCACCAGCCAGCGCTCAGGTTAATTTCTAAGTAGTTACAGATTTTGTTCTAGCACCTTCAGTGCTCTGTCTGGAAAGCTCCAGTGAGGCTCTGGAAACTGATGTCACTGCTTGTGTCTTGCAGAGCTTGCTGCCAGCTCTAGTGCAGAGGGGACTGTCCCCTAACCTCCAGACCTTCTGTAACTTGGCAATCGCTTGCAACCAGGAGAAGGACGGACTGCAGTTACTCTCTGATTTGAAGGTAAGAAACTGCTGCTTAGGGTTTGAGCTGCAGCAAGAGGCAGAGTGAAGCATTACTGCTTACAAAAAGACCTGCTGAGGTTTTAGTGGGGAGGGGTGGTGGTCTAAATCCAAAAACACACAACTCTAGGGCAGGTTACTCAGCTGCTGTGGGTTCTGGAGGGAGAACATGCCTTTTCCTCCTTGGAGTCCTGCGCTGGTTGGCAGATAAAACAAGTTTAACTGTGGTGTTTGTTGTTGTTTCCAGAGGTCTGGAGTAACTCCCAACAAGTTTATATACAGCACCCTCATTGCTGCTGCTGTGAGGCACCTGGATTACAGTTACCTCACAGAGATCCTGCGAGACATGAGGAGTAACCAAGTGCCTCCCAATGAAGTTATCATACGCCAGCTGGAGTTCGCAGCACAGTACCCCCCGAAGTTTGACAGGGTAAGTACCCCAGCTGGTCCCAGTACAAAGGCAGAGAACACCCACAAGGGAGGGGAGATGTAGGTGCCACCCCAAGTCTTTGGGCTTGCCTGCTCTGACAGTTACTCAGTGGCCATTTCTCGAGCAGCAGCCTGCAGCTATTGCGTGCTGGTGTGGAAGTGAGCTCCCTTCTAATAGAACCTTGTTCTGTTACCCTTCTGTTCACAGTATAAGTCAAAGAACCCTTATCTGGAGAAAATTGATGGTTTCCGTGGGTACTACTACCGGTGGTTAAAGGTGATGGCAGCAGAGGAGACCCCCCACCCCTGGGAAAAATACAGAACAGCTAAACGTGCAGAAGGCAAGAGTCAGGAGGAGTCTGTGCCCGAGCAGATGTCACAGGGAGCAGGACCCTGAAGTGCTGCATCTTCCTTCTGCTGGAAGAACCTGGGACTTGCTGCTTTAAACTGTCTTGTAGTAAAGCTGCTTCCTGTTTCCTTGAATCTGAGTTCTCCTGGTAACTTAAATAAAATATTTGTCCTTAGTTTTAAGAAGCAAATTGATGCTCAGTGAGTTTCCTTTAACTGCAGGAGAGTGGGTACACTGTAGTTTGCCAAACCCTGCACTATGCAAGGGGAAACAACATGTGATGGGTAAGTCTCTAACCATTCTTAACTGTATACACACTAATTCCAGGTCACAAACCTTAGAGTTCAAGTGAAATTTAGCTTCCTTCTATGTAAGGTGGGCTTGAATCAGACTTGGATATCTGAGAACTGTATTATTTCCTGTCCTGCAGCCTTTTAAATTCAGATAGCTGAGAAAAAGGAGTAAGAGCTGGGTAAGAAACAACCCACATGTACAACACCTGCACAGTGTAGACCAACCTTCAACCCAACCACCCCAAAGGAGAAAGAGGATGGAAATGTTTTGGCACAAGATCACACTCTTCTCTCAGGAGGGCAGATTTTATTTTAAAATAAATGGCTACACAAAAGCATACTCCAAGCCAGCCACCACTGTGTGTACACTGCAGGGGAAGAGCTTGCTGTACAGAGATCCCCAATCACAGGGAAGGTGGCTGTAACTGCACAAGTAGTCCGTTGTGTAGGATGATCTCTTTCAGAGTTCAAAAAGCAGTCTGATGGGTAAAGGCCTCACCCAGAGCAGCCTCTGCAGCCACAGTGAGTGCATTCAATGATTCTCCCCTGAAAAAGAAAGGGGGGGGATGTTTCAGGCAAGCCCCAGGAACAAACAGACCAGCAGGCTTGAATGGGTCTGCAGGGGCAGGGTTTCTGCTGTCGAGCTCCCTGTTGTTTCCCCATACTTCAACCACCTCAAACAAGCACACACCAGAGCTGACAGTCACTTCACAGCCAGCTAGACACCAACTCTGCCAGCAAAGACTGAAACTGTCAGCACTAGAGGAAGCTGCCCAAAAGAACAGCAGTACCTCCTCCCCTGCCCCTGCCTGGGGAGGAGGTAGGGGGTTAGACAGGGTACCATACAGGTCCAGGCAAGCAGAGGAACAAGCTGAAAACTCTCACCACTTCCAGCTTGCTTTTGGGGACCCTGCAGATGCAGTTGGTTCCAAAGTTGGTGTCCCGTGTCTGGATACAGCGCAGGCAGCAGAGGTTCTCATAACCCTGTTTCTTCCACTTTGCAATCAGGTTTTTGTCAGCGTACCCTTCCTTGATGCAGTATTCATAGAGCTCTGCAGGGGAGCACACACCACAACTAACTCCTCAGAAGGGCTAGGAGACTCACTACCAGGAATTACTAGCTGTAGGAACTAGCAGTGAAAGCCTGGCAGCTGCCAGCCTCCCCCATACACATCTTCCCTCCCCAGAAACCTGATCCTTCCCACCAACACCCCAATTCAGGCCCATCTGCAGACATCTCACCCTGTTCTGCTTTCCCCTGCCCAGGGCAAAGCATTTCCACTCCTCACCTCTGCTGATGGCTTTTCTTTTATAGAAGAGATCAAAGATGTAACGTGTTTTCTGGTGGTGAATTCTGAAGATGGGCCAAAGGGATTCCACTTTCCTCTTCCCTTCGTGAGGCTCAGTCTCAGCTGGAAGGAAACACAAACACCAGGTTTCAGCTGAGTGTTTCAGGCAGCCAACTGAATTCCTCAAGTCTCTTTGCAACAAACTGATCCAAGAACATTATTGTAACTTTAATACATCAGAGAGATGAGACTGAGCCCAATGGGAGAAGATTCAAACAAAAGGGACCTGTCTTGGAACAGCTCCTTTAGGAAAGGCAAACAGAAGGACAGTAGGGATGATGTGACCCACATTGGGCTGGTGGATGACTTCACAGCTTCCTTGGCTCGTCAGACCAGAGCAACAGCATGGACAAGAACCACCACTCCCACCACACATACCAGCGAGCTTCAGCCAGGGCTTGGCCATGGAATGCCCTAAAACAACTGCACACTGAACCCCTGTGCTCTGTAACCTGCATAGACTCAGAGAAGAGCACCCAGTCCTGGCCCAGTCTCAGTCTGCAGCACCACTGCAAGGCAGAGGTATAAAGAGAGTGCCTCTACACTGGCACAGTAAGCTGTGCTTCCTGAAGCAGTTCAGGGCGAGCTTGTCTCACACACACATTCCTGGGAACACCCAGCCTGCCACTTACCTTCTCTCATCTTCTGATCCAGCTCATCCAGCGTTGGCTCAATCAGCTCCCAGCCATCCGGGGGAGGCTTCCTGCTCCGCTTCACCTTGGGCATCGCCTCGCAAACGAGGAAGGCAGAAGGCGAAGGGTCGGGTGTGCCCACGCTCCGAAAGAGCCTCCAAGCCCCGAGAACCGCTGGGGGAAACCAAGAGGGAAACGGGCCTCAGCGGTAGTTCTCCTGACGGCCCCGCGGCCGAGCTCGGGAACGAGCCGTGTGGAGCTCGGGAACGAGCCGTACGGAGCTCGGGAACGGGCCTTATGGAGCTGGCTGAGGCGGCCCGGGCTGCCCGCAGGCCCGGGGAAGCGCCGCGCCATACGCGACGCGCTCCCCTCGGCAGAGCCCCCCCCTCGCCCCCCGCTGCGGCCGCCCCGGACCGACAACTTCCTCCCGCTCCTTCTGGACGCCCGGCCCGGCCCCGGTGCGCTGCCCAGCCCGGAGTCGGGCCGAGCTGCGGGGAGGGCCCCGGTCCCCGCTCACCTCCCGACGGCCGCCGCTTCCGCCCCGTCGCACCCGCGGGGGCCTCTCGCACACAAGCCGCCCCGCCGGGGTGGCCAGCGCAGTGCCTGAAGGAAAGCCTTCACGCTGTGCGCGCCCTGCCCTCGGTCAGGCCGGGGCGGAAAGCACGTCCCGCCGGGAGGGGGAAGAGTCCCCAGCTCTCCGCTGCGGGGGAGGGGGGGGAACCCGGAGAGTTCGGAGTTCAGGCGGCTCCGATGGGCAGCCCCGCTGAGGGGGCCTCGCGAGCGGCGGTGACTGGGCGGGGGGCGCGCGCCGCGCGCGGGGGGGGGGCGTGGGGGTGGGGCGGCTTCCGCTTCCGGGTCACCGGTCGGGGCCGGGGGGGGGGCCTCGCCGCAGCTGCCGCAGCCGCCATCGCCGCCGCGATGCCGAAAGGAGGTGGGGGCCGGGCCGGGGGCCGGGACAGGGGGCGGAGGGGGCCCCGTGAGGAGAGGAGGGGCTCGGGGAGGTGGGGGGGGGGAGAGGCCCCGGCTGCGGAGGGGCGGGGGGCAGCGCTCGCCCTCCCCCTCCCGCCCCGGCGGCGGGTGGGTGCCGGGGGCGGGCCTGGCTGCGCGGCCTGGGCGCTGAGGAGAGGCCCCCGCCCCCTCCGCCCCGGCCGTGCGGGGCTCCCCGGGGAGCTCCCCTGCGCCCCCCTCCTCGGCCGCGGGGGGAGGGCCCCTTCCCGCCCCCCGGTGCGGCTCCCGGGCAGGGCTCGGTGCCGTCCCCTGGCCCGCTCGCGGGGGGTGCGTCCCGTCCGCCACAGGCCGCAGGTTCCCCTCGGTTCCCTCGGGGGTGGGGGGTCCCATTCTGCGCCCCCCTCCCAGCAAGCGCCGTGGGATCGCATCGGCCCGGGGGAGGGGGGGGGAGGAGGGGAAGGGGTCCGGCCGCTGGGGGTTCCCGCCTTCCCCGCGCGATCGGGAGCGGGCTGGGCCCCACGTGCTCCCCGCTGGGCTGGAAGCTGCAGCCGGTCTCGCACGGAGAGGCGAGTTTACAGCTACACCAGAGATCCCGGGGGGAGCCCTGAGGGGCACGTAGGCGGGGGGGGGGGGGGGGGGCTGAGGGCCTTCTCCTCCCTTCCGGTTCGATGGTGGAGGGCTGGGTACAGGGGATCTGAGTGGCCGGGCAGAGGGTCCATCCCTGCTGGGCAGCGCGGGGGGGCTGCAGAGGTGGCCTTGGGTTCAGGGGCTCCAAGCACGAGTCCTTTCATGTGGCTCTGGCAGCTCTGGGTGTTAGGGAGCGGGTACCAACTTGCTCCCGTGATTAAGAAGAAGTAATGAGGGACTGACAGGCTGTCAGGGCTGAGCTGGATCCACCCAGAACCTTCTCCAGATGCACCATCTGCATAATTGGCTCTTGTGTGTGCGTCTCTCAAACCCCAGCCATATACATTAATGGAAACCAGCCCTCCTCCTTCAGCTTCTCTGTAGTTGGCTCCAGGTTATTTCATCAGCATTTCTCCAGCTTTAGCACCAAATCTGCTGCCCAGTTCAGATTTTCTTTAACCACTTGATTTGTGGCTGTTTGCACCACGTTCCTAGCCAGGGCTGAAGCTGTTCAGTGAAGGCAAAGGGCTGTGGTGGGTTATAACCCTGGCTACTGCATTTAAATGCCCAGTAACCAAGGATTTCCCACTCTGTTGTTCTCTGAACAGTCATGAATGTTTGTTTCCAACCTTCTGCTTCTTGGGAGAAAGCAGGATCTTCACTCACCCCCAGTCAGCAGGAGTTCCTGTGCTGTGGGGCAGTTACCTTAGTGAGGACTTTGGCACTTGCTGTTTAATAGAAAATGGGAGGTTGATCCAGCCATTAATAAATTTAATTACAGGATCATTTCTCATGGTTTTTTTTTAAAAGAACAAGTGATTCCTTCAACATTCCTCCATTCTCTCTGATCTAAATTCCTTTTTCTGTTGAAAGCTGAAGACAGTTTTATCAGTGTGCCTGCCTTAGGGGCCAGTGGCCTTCCCTGCAGGTGATTGTCTTTTCAGGTGCTCCCAAGAAGCAATAAGGATCACTGTCCCTATGTTACAGGTGGGGAAACTGAGGCACAGAGCTGCAGTGAGTTGTGTGGTGTGATGTGGTAGGTCAGTGGCAGATGTAGGACCAGCACTCGCTTGTCTGACTCCGGGTTCGTCTCCCTGTGAGGAGCAGAGCCTGTCCCTGAGGAGCAGAGCCCCATGAGGAGCAGAGCCCTGTCCCTGAGGAGCAGAGTCCCATGAGGAGCAGAGCCCCATGAGGAGCAGAGCCCCATCCCTGAGGAACAGGCACCCATCCCTGAGGAGCAGAGCCCCACCCTGAGGAACAGACCCCCATCCCTGAGGAGCAGAGCCCCATCCCTGCCCCATACTGATCTCCCTCCAGCTTACTTGTCCCCATGCAGACTCAAACAGAAATAAGACTGAGTCACTCTTCAATTTGCTTCTTTTCCCACATCCCCTGTAAGCTCCTCTCTCCCCTGTTGCTTTCCCCCTGCCTTGCTGGTGCTTCGTTGCAGCTGGGCGAGGAGGCTGCCTGCCCTTGGCTGGGCTTGCACCACACTGTTGGTTGGGTTTATTTAGCTTCAGCTCAGCGTTATGTAACGTGCCAGGGATGCTGCTGTCGATCCATCCAGAGTGATGTCACTTGCTGGGCAGTGAGGTAATGTCTCCTGTGGCAGATCTCCCTCCCAGAGGGTGTCAGTGTTGCCACGTGGGATGGCTGGGAACAGGCGAACAGCAGACACGCTGCTTGGGTGCAGCAGAGCTTTTCCTTCAGCTGCTTGTTGGAGTGCCTGGGAGCTTCCAGAGTGGGGGTCAGAGAGAAGAACCTGCTCCCTGCCCTTCCCCATTTCACCTGAGAAAAACCTCAGGAGCCTGCACAGCTTCACAGTGGGGCTTTGGAGAGAATTTATTCCACAGCTCAGCTTCTGCTGAGCTGAAAGGTTTGAGAGTTTGTCTCTGCTGGGCCAGGACTGGTCAGAAAATGCTGAGTTTCTACAGAAAACACTGAATTTCAATAGAAAATGCTGAATTTGTACAGGTCTCAGCCTGCAGCAGCCCCCAGCCCCTCCATGTCCAGCAGTGCAGCCAGGCCTGGCCGTGGTGGGGTGATGCTGTACTGACACATCTCCCCATGCAGCCCCAAGGGAGGGGACATGAATCCCTCTGCCCTCCCCACCACCGTGAGTTTTCCACTGTCCTCAGCAGGTGAAGTGGGGAGGGACAGAGATGGCACAAGTATTTCCTGCTCCTGTCACCATCAGAGCCCCCTCAGAGCCCCTCTGGGAGCTGAGCCCCCCTTTCTGAGCTGCGTGCTCCTTGCCAGTCGCACACACGGGCTGTACCTGGAGCTCCCCAACGCAGGGCTCGAGACTGATGCCGTTCACTTTACTTCCCAGCCAGGCTTTGAGCTGTTAGGGACTCACTTGCAGGAAGCATTAATGGCTTCAGCAACTCATTAATCAACAGCATGTTGAACTTGAGAGCAGATCTTGGCCGGGTAGAGCAGCTGGGTAAGCTGATTCTGGCCTCTTGTTCCTAGAGCTTGTTTTTATCTTTCCCTTATAAAGCAGGAAAAACATGGAGGCCTCTTTCATTAGCTCTTCAGCTCTTGTTATAATTCCCAGAGCTTTTGGCCAATTAGCTCCTGGTTTTCTCTTGGCACAGCCTTAGTGCAGGGGAGGGGTTAAGGAGGAGTTGGTTGTCACCCGGGCTGCGCCGGGATCCCTCCGGCGCAGGAAGCGGCTGTGGGGCTGAGCACCCCTTGCCAGCCCGGGAAGTGAATCAGAGAGGCCAAGGGCGTGGGTGGGGAAGGGTGAGGAAGGGTGGTGTCACCCAGAGCTGCTGCCTGAGAGGTGGTGGGAGACAGCTCTGCTGGGGTTGAGGGATGGGGGTACCCGCTTTGGGGAGTGTTCCCCTGGCTCGCTCTCTGCTGGACGAGCCTGCGCTTGGTTTGGAGAGCATCCTGCAGCTGATGGGCTGCTCTCTTGGTTCTGCTGTCTCCAAAAACAGCCCAAGGGAAGGAAAAAAGGAAGGAAGGAAGGAAGGAAGGAAGGAAGGAACTGATTCACCAAATACCTTTCTATGGATCAGTAATCCAGAAGGCTGTGGGGGGACCTCATTGCAGCCTTCCAGTACCTGAAGGGAATGTGCAAACAGGAGGGGAATCAACTTGTTCAAAGGGCAGAGACTGGCAGGACAAGGGGGAATGGAATGAAGCTGGAGGAGGGAAGGTTTAGATTAGATATTAGGGGGAAGTTCTTTACAGAGAGAGTGGTGAGGGGCTGGAACAGGCTGCCCAGAGAGGTGGTGGATGCCCCATCCCTGGAGGTGTTCAAGGCCAGGTTGGATGGGGCCCTGGGCAGCCTTGTGTAGCTCCAGGCCTGGAGGTTGGTGGCCCTGCCTGTGGCAGGGGTTTGGAGCTCTATGATCCTTGGGGTCCCTTCCAACCCAGACCAGTCTGATTCTATGATTCTAATCATGATTCTGCTTGCAATTTACCCACAATCCTTGGGAGTGTTTCACTGAGGCTGGCAGGCTCAACATGGCCTTTGTTGTTGTTGTTGTTTAGATTCTATCAGAGGAGCTATTTTGGTTTGTCCTATCTGCTCCAAAACTCCACAGAGAGTGCTGCAGGAGGAGATGACCTGTCTGGGAGGTTATCACTAAAATATTTATTGTATGCTTTTTTTTCTCTACAGGTAGAAAAGGAGGCCACAAAGGCCGAGCAAGGCAGTACACAAGTCCTGAAGAGATCGATGCCCAGCTCCAAGCAGAAAAGCAGAAGGCAAGGGTATGTGTTTGCCTGTGTTCTGTGCTTTGCTGGCAGTAGTTCTGCCTTGTACAGCATGGGCATCGTGCTGTTGATGAGAAATGGCAGCTTAGTCAAGTGTTGCAGATCATCCTGTCAGCAATGTGAATCCTGAGTGTCTCTGGCCAGGGAGATGGCAAGGTGGGATCCAGGCTGGTTCCTCACAGTTGAGGCCAGGTAAACCACCTGGTTTGCAGTTTGAAGGGTAAAGGATAGGGAAGGGGGTTACACAGCAGACCCCTGTGTTTCATCATTCTAGTCTCCAGTGTCAGCTAGGTTTTTATATCTGTGCTCTGCAGCTTGGCTGTGGAGGGGAAGGGCTCACATCTCAACAGCTTATTGAAATTACTAGATTTGCCCTCTTTCTCTTTGGGCTTAGAAGGCCAAACTCCTTTAACAACTTGGATTTTCTTGTTTGCATCTGACTTGTTGGGAGAGGGAACAGTTTTCTGGCATGACTCCTTTTTTTGGATCCTGACATCTCCTCTCACTTCCACAACCACCTGGCTGGGTTTATAAAGGACATGGCTACTTTTTGGGGTGCCCACTCTCCTGTATTCCCAAATGACTGCAGCAACAGCAGCACTCTCACTGCTGCTTTTCTGTGACTTTCTGAAGTGCTGCCTAAGCCCAGACACACTCCTCCAGCTGACACCTCACAGCACTGACCATGGGGGGGTAATTACACCCCATAAGGAAGCACTGATGAACACCTCAGAGGAGATCACCCTTTCAAAGCCATCATGAGCCACGTTGTTGGCTTCTTTTAATGCCCTGACCATCTGTAACTCCAGATGATGGTGTGGTTTGCTGCTCAGCCACATATCCCAACGTTGTGTTGGATTTCTTCTCCCAAAGTGTAATTCTTTGTGGTTTGTTTTCTGATTCCACCTTCTTGGCTTCGTGCCATCTTTCCACATTCTGAAAGAAACCACTTCTGGGTCTCATCCTGTTTTCCAGAACGATTCCAACTCCCACTGGTGTGATGGCACTCACAAACCTCATAGGCATTCTCTGCTCCCCAGTTGTCAATACCAACTGGAAGTGGAAGAGAACAAGCAGGACCCCACTTGAAATGTCTGTCCTGTTTCAAACCAAACCAGAGAATCCCTCTCTGAGAAGGATTTCATCTTGCCCTTCCATGGCAATCCATGCTGCACAGTGACAGTTACAGCTCTCACTGTTTCCTTAGGGAAAGCTTATAAAAAACAATTAACAGAATTACTCCTCTGCCTGCCCGTAGCTCATCCCCTGTGCTCTGCTGAGGAACACTTGGCAACAGTAAAGCAAGCTATTCACACCCATGTTGGCTCTTCTAAGCTTATCTTCTAATTAATTACAAAAGGATTCCTAGGCCTCTGACTGGTACAAGCTGTGCTGAAGAGGTTCTAATGACTGGGGTGATCATGTCCTGGCTGATGCTTGTCAGTTTGCTCTTCACCTAGGTCTAGGATGTGATCCAGCTCTGCACTGCATCCATGTAGTTTCCAATCCCTGAGATTGGAAATCCAGGCCAAAATGTCTCCTGGTGATCTCTCATCTGGAGAAGAGGAGGCTGAGGGGAGACCTTCTCACCACCCACAGCTACCTGAAGGGAGGTTGTAGAGAGGTGGGCGATGGTCTCTTCAGCCAGGTGACAGGAGATGGGACAAGGGGCAATGGCCTCAAGCTGTGCCAGGGCAGGGACAGATTGGATATTAGAAAACAATTTGTTACTGAAGAGTTGTCAGGGCTGGAACAGGCTGCCCAGGGAGGGGCTGAGTCACCTTCCCTGGATGTGTTCTAAAAAAGGGTAGATGAGGTACTGAGGGATCTGGTTTAGCACAGGATGGGAATGGTTGGACTCGATGATCTTCAAAGGTCTCTTCCAGCCTTGTGATTCTGTGATTCATTTGGGGGAAATGAAGTGCTGGTTCTGATTTTTACTGGAATGTTCCTGGCCTGTTACACAGAGAGAGCAGCAGAGCTGTTTAGAAGTGACCTGCCAGGACAGGTGGTGAACACTGATGTCTTCAGCTCTTGCTTTCTAACAGCAGCACACCTCTGGTGGCAAAAGGTGTCCAGAACAGCGATGCTCTCAGAGCTGTCTCTGGTCCCCCCCAAATGATCTCATTTAAGGGTCACTGTTGGATCTGGGATTTTCACTGACACAGATTTTCTCTCATTCCATGGAATTTTGTAGGAAGAAGAGGAGCAAGAAGAAGGAGGTGAAGGAGCAACAGGAGACCCCAAAAAGGAGAAGAAGTCTTTAGATTCAGATGAGAGTGATGAAGATGATGAGGATTATCAGGTACTTTAATTCTCAGGGCAGGTAATGCATTTGCACCACCCAGAATCTTGGAGCAGGGGAGAGATGCACGCTCTTGACTCAGAGTTCTCTTCAGGAGCTACCTGCAGTAAATTCTTTATGGAAGGCAGAAAAAACCTCTTCACTTGATTGAATTTAGCCCTCAGAGTGAAAACCTGTGTATTTTTCTAAGGGGAGTACACAAAGGCAGTTTCAAAACAGGCTGAAGGTGCCTGGTAGTGCAACTCGTGGTTCCTGAGTGGTTTTGCTACCTGGTAGTGAGAACGTCTCTAACCCTGCTCCTGGGGTGTGTGCAGTGTGTTGGGAAGGGAGGAGCCTCTTAACCCTCCTCTTGTTCTTCCCCCTTTAGCAAAAGCGTAAGGGAGTGGAAGGGTTGATAGACATAGAGAACCCCAATCGTGTCATTCAGACAACCAAAAAAGTCACTCAGCTGGACCTGGATGGACCTAAGGAGCTCTCGCGACGGGAACGGTGAGTCTTCCCCGCCACCTCGGCTGGAGCTACGGCCTTCCTGGAATTCCATCTGGCAGGGGAGGAGGTTTTCCCCTGCTGTGTGTCCCTAGGTGTTGCTGGGAAGCCCTTTAGATCTGTTGCTCTCACCAGGCAGGACTTCCCTGACAAGCTTCACAGCAGTTGTCTGTCCCCTGGAAATAACTGCACCAGCCTGGAGCCGGGCAGCTTGGCCGGGCGCGCTGAGAGGGTGGAGTTTGTTGCTGTGAAGTGAACGTCGACTGTTCCTTCCCTGGAGTTTTATGCCCAAAGCCAGAAGTAACTGAAACCCATTAAGCAGAGGTTACCTTGGGGTCTGCTTTAATCTTCCCACAGAAGGTGCTCTGGTGACAGGGAGCCAGTTCCCAGAGTCTCAGGGTCACGGTGACATTTTGCTCTGAGCCGATTTATAAGATGAAAACCAAAGTTTAATCTCCTGGTTTCATTTAGCAGAGGAGAGGTTCAGAGTGAAGGATGTGAGCTTGCTTATTTGGGACAGATTGCTCCAGCAGAAGTACACCTTTGAGGGTGAGGCTGGGAAAAAACACCTCAGGGTGCTGTGCAGTCTGGGTCTGATTCACCTGACCTCCTTGTGTGGCAGTGTCCTGATTTAGATTAATAATCTATCTCATCACCCCTCTTCAAACCCTGCAACACATGAATGCCCCAGTCTCTGTGGGCATCCTTCCCAGTGAGAAAGCTTCCCCCATGCTGCCTCTACCCGTGTGCTCACTGGGATGCTCTGGTGACTGGTGTGTTTTGCTCAAACAGAGAGGAAATAGAGAAACAAAAGGCAAAAGAGAGATACATGAAAATGCACCTAGCTGGGAAAACAGAACAAGCCAAGGCAGATCTCGCCCGACTAGCCATCATTCGGAAGCAGAGGGAAGAAGCTGCCAGAAAGAAAGAAGAAGAAAGAAAAGGTTAGAGAGTAATTAATCATGTCCTCTTACTTCTCCTTGCGATGGCTGCGCTGCCAAGAGGTGTGATTTCTCCTATCACACACGGTAATCCCTCGTCTCCTGCGACTGCATGGTGTTGCTGAGTGTCATTATAACTTCTCTCATCAAAACCAGGTTCAGCTGCTTCATTCTTATAATGCTTTAGAAAGCTCTAGGGCATCTGAGCAGAGAGAGAGAGAGGAGGGAGTCACCCCTGATACCCATCTTGTCCTCACACCAATGCTGCTCCCATTTGCTGTGTGTGATTTATCTGCTTCACCTGCTGAGGACCCAAACCTCCCAGCAGCAAACTCTCAGCCCTCCTCTCCCTGCTCCCCCCTAATTCTGGAGGGAGGGGACCTACCCATGGTTGGCAGGGAGGGTCCCATGCTTTCCCCTGACCTCGCTGTGCTTGGCTAGCAGGTCTCTGATCCCTGGGGCTGTCAAACCTCCACCATCTCCTCACATACTCTGCGAAATGCTGAAACCTCCGTTGTTTTCCCCCCGCAGCGAAAGACGAAGCGGCCATGGCAGGTAAAAGACTTCAGTCACTATCCCTGAACAAGTAAGCACAGGATACATGCAAGAGGAGGAAACGCCAGGGAACTGTGCCTGGTGCCTGCCAGGAACTCTGTGGCGTTGCATACCATCGATGTCACGTAGGCTGCTCTGCGGCATCGCGTCACCTCCACCTCCCAGAGACACCGACGATGTGTTTGTCTTCATCCTGGCACAGATTTTTTTCCATTTGGGGTTAGGGGCAGCCGCTCTCTTGGGTGCAGAACTGTGCTGAGCAGCAATTCTCTGTAACAGTTTGGAAACCTGAATGTTTTTTTTTGCTGTTTTTAGGATTAAAAACTCATAGAGCAGGGGCAGGGCGGGGAGGGAGCTGCGCGGGAGGGGAGGCGCTTCACATGTTAGATTGTGAGACAATAGATGGTGGGGTCAGTGTGGGGTGGGGAACTTGGGCTTGCTAGTGAAAGCCCAAGGGATGATGTCTCCTTTTGGGCAGGTGGCCCATCAAATTTTGCTGCAGGGTCCTGCAGTATAATCAGGAGCTTGACTTCATGGACACCTGGAGTGCCGTTCCTTCCCTGTCCATCCCTCCTCTCTTGCAGCCAGTCTCCCCTTTTCCCTCCTCTTCATTATTATTTTTTCCTCCTTCTTCTTAGGGATAGTGCCAGTTTTTAACCACATCATCCTTTGTTTAAAGGAAACAGAAAACAACCCCAACATTAATCGTATCAGACCCAGATAGGGAAAAAAAAGCATCCCAAAAACTTGATAAAGTTTAAAAACCAACAACAGCAAAACTTGTATATTTGGCTGATTAAAATTTAAATTATCATAACCACTCTGTCCTTGTCATGTGTGTGTGTGTGAGTGAGTGAACAGGAGGTGATGGGCTGGTGCCAAGGTGTGGTAGCAGTCTGGTGGCATGGTGACTTCTGCCACTTTGGTTTCTCTGTGGTGTGACATTTGGCTGGGAGGTTCAGGAGCTCCCTCAGTCAGCAGATGCAGCCTGAAGGCACAGAGCTTTCCCTGCTGCCTGGCAGACGCCTTGCACAATCTGGTTACTGCAGGAAACAATTCACCTAGTCACCGTGTGGGAAGGAAGGTCCTGGAACTGTCACCCCTGTCACCCTCCCATAGGGCTGCTGGAGCAGGGGATGCTCCAAAGCACTGTGCCCTGGGTTGGCCAAGGAGTCCTGCTCTCAGCCCAGGCCGGGCACGCTGGTGCTTCCCAGACCTGCTCAGCAAAGGCTGGAGGAGATTCCACCTGAGAGCTGAGCCAGGGGCTCTTGGTGCCACCAGCAGAGAGGTGACAGTCACAGAAACGATTCCCAGGATGGCAGCTGTTGTGATTCGTTCTTGTTAAGGCTCGGCCGGGCTGCTGGCACTGAGCTGCCTTCACAACCTGTGAGGGCATCTCACTTCCCTGGTGCTGGAAGCCTGGGTCACCTCTGGGTGGAGACACAAACCCTGGAGCTCTTCTTCCCCCCTAGGCTGTGCTTCCTGTGCCTCCAGATGGGATTTGGGACCAGAGAGAGCTTGAGGGAGCTCCACAGGCAGCAGTACCGGGAGCTGAGCCCTTGCTGTCAGCTCTGACTGGGGAAGAACTGATAGGGTGGGGACAGGGCATGGGGGGTGTGGGGGCCTGGGAGCACTGGGAGACGGATGGCGCCTGTGGCATTTACCACACACCGTTCAACCCTGCTCTGAAAAGGTGGGAAGATGGATCTGCTTGCTTGGAGCTTCTCCAAAGGCTCCCTGGCTCTCCTGAGAGCAGCTTCGCCCTCCCAGTGCGGCTGCTCACACGTGGAGGTGAGGAAGGTGGAAGGTGGAGGTGCTCAGATCAAACCTGCCAGCAGCCTGTGATAAGGGGCTGCCAAGGGGCAGGAACGGTTCAGCTGCCCAAGGTTCCAGAGCTGGCTCCTAGGGTGTGGGATTGCAGCCTGCCAGGCCTTGACTTGTGTCTGGGAAGGAGCTCGGTGCCGGGAACAGTGTGGGAACTCTGCCCCCCCCATGCCCCCTCTCCCCTACCTTTGCACTGATCCCAATCCTGGTCTGAAACGGTGCTGAAGCAGGGAGCAGGGAGGTGACATTCCCCTTATCCCCACAGTCCTGATCCATCCTCAGGCTTGGTGGCAAAAAGGAGGTGCCCCTGGCTTGGGGAGGTGCAACACAGTGTCTGGGCCGTGTTCACATTGAACTTGTTTTTTAAAAAAATAAATCAAAGAAAAGCCAAACCCCCTGGATTTACAGAGGAAAACCCTTCCTTTTATTTCCTGAAGCGATGTCTGACCAGCATCGGGTACAAGAGGAATCTCTTTCCTTTGTGGGGCTGGCTGGCAGCCGGGGCAGCGCCGGTGGCACCGTGACCAGCTCGCGTGGCGCGGGGGGCTCGGGGAGGGGGGAGCAGGCAGGCACAGCGTTAGCAGGGCTGGGCTGGCAGCCGGGATGCCCTTCCTGGGTGGTTCCTTCATTTGATCTTGAGATCCTTCAGCGCTGACTCCAAACTCTGCAATGAAATGAGAGGTCACTTGGCATCGGCTTTTTGGCTTTCTGAGGGAAGTGGGGGTGCTTGGGGAGCTGAAAGGGGAGCTCAGGTTGGGGGGCAGCTGTTCCCTGGGGTGCCAACCTGTCCCTGTGGGGAGGAGCTCCCAATTTTGTCCTGTTTTGGCTCGTTTTTCAAGCCATGTGGGCAAAGCTGAAGCCAGGAGAGGGGGCCAGGTCCCTGCATGAGGCTGGCTTCAACCATTCCCCGACGGTGAGCTGAAACTGCCACCCAAGGGTCTCCCCCACCCAGGAACCGTGGGGCCCGTGGGCAGGATGAGCCCCACCACTGCAGCAAAGAGCTGCAGAGCAGTGGGGTGAGGGACTGCAATTAAAGCTGTGGCTAACGAGGGCTCAGAGCTGGGTGCTTCCAGCCTGGAGAGACACAGTGGGGGCACCTCACCTTGACATCCCAGATGCTCATGCCACCGTCCATCCCCGTGGTGCAGAACTGAGAGCAGTTGGCCTTCCCACCTGTCAGCACTGAGATCTGGCTGTGGGGTGCAAAGAGGGGTACAGGAGTCAGCCCCAGCCCCCCCCCAGCCCTCAGAGTCGAGGTCATCTGTGGATGACACCCCTCCCCCCTCCCCCCCCCCATGTGCAGAGATACTCCAGGGATGCTCCAGGGTTGTCCCAGCTCCCGGGCCAGACAGCAGCACAGCCAGAGGATGCTCAAGGACCAGCAACCCAAGCAGCCACCCGGGGTAACACAGCAGAGCCTGTCCCACACCCCCTGCCACCCCCCCCAGTACACACCTGATGCTGTTCTTGTGCAGGGTGTCCAGCGTGGCGTTGGCAGTGTCCGAACTCGCTTTCTTGTCCAGGTTCTGGAAGCGCTCGCGGGCGGTGAGGCCGCGCTGGGAGCTCTGCTTGGGGACATCCAGCTTCCCCCCGAAGGTCAGGGCACCCTGGCTCTCATCGTAGGTGAACAGCATGGGGTAGCAGTCGTGGCCCTGGAGCACATCCTGGTCAGAGCTCTCCCGCCAGCTCCCCGTGCTGTGCCCACCCCGTGTCCCCAGCCCCGACTCACCGCAGCTACCAGGCTGTTTTCAGTGATGAAGGTGACAGCCAGGAGGGGCAGGGTCTCAGTGAACAGAGAGGCGACACTAAGGGGGACAGCAGAGAACAGGGATAGCAGGGAGCCAAGCTACAGCCTCTGTGTTGAGACTAGCACAGCTCGTGACACAGGTGGAAGCCACAAGGCTACAAGGAGAGGACATGCCACCTCCTCTGACCATGTCTGCCTGGCCTTTCACCCCCACCCCAACCCAGATGCTTCCATCCCCAGATTAGTTTTGGGGTCAGCCTTCCCTGCTACTCCCAGCATGGCCACCCCCAGCCACCCCGAGCCCCATCGGCTCCCCAGCCCTGCTTACGCCATCTTCTTGTTGGCATCGGCGAGGCAGAGGGTGCTGTCGTGGCTCACCCAGGCCACGCGGGCGCCGCTGGCCGAGAAGCAGATGCTGTGCACCCACCCGCAGCTGCTGCTCGACTCGAACATCAGCTCCCCAAAGGGCATCTTGGAGCCCCAGGGCGTGGGGCTGGGCCTCTCCTCCACCTCCTTGATGTAGGCCGAGAAGATCCTGGCAGGGAAGGAGAGCTCTGCTTGTTCCTCCAGGCACAGCACCGGAGCGGCCCTATCCCCGCCCCGCTGCGTGCCTCAGTTTCCCTGCCAGATCCCATCAGGCACCCAGCGCTGCTGTAAGGCTGGAATGGTCCCTGGGGCAATTTGAGCCACACCCCCCATCTCCCCCGCACCCTGTCCCCAGCCCCCAGAAGCACCCAGAGGGGTGAAGCCGGACCTGGCAACACACCTGGGCGCTGGGCTACCCCACACCCCCAACCCAGACTTTCAGGGTCCCCTGCCTCATCCTCCCCCCAACTCCTCACCGGCACTTGAAGTCGCAGGAGCCGGCAGCCAGGAGGACGTTGTTGGGGTGCCAGTCGAGGCTGAGCACAGTCGAGCGGATGGGCTTCTTGATGTGCTTGCACACCCACCTGTGGGGAGAGCAGCTGGGCTCAGCGGGGAGCAGCAGCACCACCACCCCCAGCACCCCCCCAGGGTTTCGAGGGGCTGGCTGAGGGTGGTTGGGGCTCCAAGGGCCCAACCTGCTGCAGCAGCCAGAGCGTGGAGACAGCACGTCCTAACCCCAGCAGAAAGGTTTTGGAGCACCTCTCTTCATGTCCCCAGAGCTCTTCCTCCACCTCCTCCTCCTCCTCCAGCTCCTCTGCCTCCCCGCTTTCTTCCTGTCCCACCTCCAGCCCCTCTCCCACCCTGTCTCTCTGCCATCCCTCCCTCCATCTCCCACAGGACAGGCCCACCGATGCCTCACCAGTCGTTCTCCTGCTCGAAGTAGCAGATGGAGATGAGCCGGGAGCCACTTCCCACAGCGAACTTGTTCTCCTTGGGGGACCACTTGACACAGCGGGCGGCCCGGTTGATGCGCAGGATGACCAGGGTGGGTTTCCAGATGTTGCCCTTCAGGGTCCAGACGTAGGCGTTGCGGTCGGTGCCACATGTCACCAGCCGGTTGCTCTCAGGGGCCCAGTCGATGCCTGGAAGGCAGAGAGGGGGTGATGGTGGCCCAGGGAGCTGGGGGGACAGGTCACTTGGGGCTGGAGGACATTTGAAGGCAGAGCTGTTCTGGCTGGTCTCTGCCCCCGAGTCCCTCTTTGCTCTATTGCTCCACCCACAAATCACCCTCCCATCCAAAACTGTTCCATCCCACCCCATCCCACCCATCTCACCCCATTCCATCTCACCCCATTCCACCCTTCCCATCCATCCCATCCCTGGGTGCCTTCTGACATGCTGGATTGGGGCCAGGAGATGTGGACACAACTGCTCCCTCCCCTCTACCTGCTGCACGCCCTTCATCCAGCCCAGGGACCAGCTCTGGGGCAGGGCCACTGGTGAGCTGCATCCTTGTGCCCTCCATTGTCCAGGACTCACCTGTCACCTGCCCGTTGTGCTCCTTCAGCTCATGGACTTTGTTCCACTTGGCTCCATCCTTGTGGTAGATGTGAACTTCGTGGTTGTTGGGGCAGAGGGCGATCTCTGCGGGGTGACAGCGGCCAGGACAAAGCCCCACCGTGGGTCAGGGGCTCTGCTGGGAGAGGGGTGGGGGCCAGCCAGCATCGACCTGCCCCTTTCCATGCTCCAGGCTCAGCAGTGCATGGTGAGACCCCACTGAGCCCCATCCGCACAGTGGGGTCCCATCAAGCTGCCCTGGAGCTGGCCCTGCTCCCACAAACAGTCCCTACAGAAGGCAGAAGCTGCCCCCGATCTGCCAGCCCAGCGTCCTCCCTTCCCCGGCCTGTGGTCCTGTGGGGCTGGGATGGGGATGGGGGGGTTGCTGGTGCTCAGCTCCCGGCCGGCCCCATCCTGCCCTGCCCACCCAGCTCTCCAGCCCCGCAGAGAAAGGTCTTTTTGTTCTCTCCCACATCCCCTGTGCCGAGGCCGGGAAATGCCATCGGCCATGAATCACCCGGCTCCGCTCTCCCCGCCGCGCCTCGCCTGTCCCTCCCCACGCTGCCTGTCACTGTGGCCCAGGGCTGGATGCTGTGCTGGGACCAGGGGGCTGCAGGACACGTGCTGTCCCCAGCCCCAAAACCTGCCCCCCATGGCAGGACCTGCTTCCCCAAACCCAGCCCCGGCCCAGCTCTGTCCCACCTCAGGGGCTTCACCCACTGCAGGGATGTTCAGCAGGGACAGTCGGGTCCCTGGGGATTTTGGGATGAGGTGCCCGGGCCATACTTACGGGTCCGGTCCTTGTTCCAGGCGTGGCAGCTGATGGGCTCCAGCAGGAAGCTGTGGTAGGCCATGGCTCACGGGCTGGGGATGGGGTGAGACCCCCGTGACTGTCAGGAGATGCTGCCCTGGCCACAGGGACGAGCCCCCAGTGGGACTCCCCTGCCCCAGCCCCATGAAGCGTTCCCTCCCGCTGCGATCAGCCCCACATCTCAGCCCACTGTGTCCCCCTCGGCCAGGGAAGGGGTTTCCACAGCCAGATGCTCACAGCTGGATGCCCCACAGCTGGGCACCCTACAGCTGGGTGCCTCATGGGTGTCCAGTGGGCAGATGGGAAGGGGGATCACTTCCAAACCACGTCATCATCCTGCCCTGGCTGGGTGAAGCCTGATGGGCAGGAGCCAGCCGGACACATGGGGACCCTGGTGCCAGCCCCGCCAGCCCCACGCGCATCCAGGGCTGTCCCACCATGGGCAGCACCCTCTCCCTCTGGCTGCTCCCACCAGCCCTGCTCGGCCAGATCCACTTGCCCTTCCCTGCCTCTCATTTAGGAAGAGCCAAAGCCCCATGGAGGGTCCTCCACCCTGTCCCATCCCGTGCCATCCCGTCCCATCCCATTCCACCCTGCCTACGTGCAGTCCCACTGAGCCAGTGACTCTTCCCCTGGCTGAGCTCCCACCAGCACCCACTGACTGCTCTGGAGGGAGCAGCTTCCTGCAAACCCTCTCTGGGTGCCACAGGACTGGGAAGGGCTCGGAGCAGCAGCGCAGCCCCTCGCCCACCCAGCTGGGGCGACACACAGATGGAGGGAAACACCTCACCAGGGTGTGAGGGATGGGGATTACTCAGTTTGCCTCCCGGCTATTTTGGGAACTCCCTGAGTGCTGCCTGTTTTCTTTGGCAGCTCAATTCGGTACAGGGGAAGGAAAAAATTCCCTCCCAGCAAACTTCTGTCCTTAGGCTGGGGAGAAGGAAATCCATGGAGCTCCATCACCTGCCCTTTGCACGTGGGGAAATCCCAGTGCTGGTGCATGGCACGACCCCTGCCATCCCTGCTGGCCAAGGATGTGGGCATGGCCCAGCAGGCAGCTGCCCAGCCCCAGCCCCAGTGATCCCACTGGGACGCAGTGCGGGGGGTTATAAAGCCCCTGGCACCCCCTGCCTGAGCCACTCAGCTGGAGCTGGGCTGAATGAACGTGTTGGCAAACAGGGCTGATGCTGGGGCTGCCAAAACTGAGGAGGAAAAATCATCTGAAACGGGGACCTGGTAGATACAGGGACCTGGCTGGAATGGGGACCTGGCTGGAATGGGGACCTGGCTGGAATGGGGACCTGGCAGAAACAGCTCCCAGGGAGGAGGAATGGGAGGAAGGGTACCCCATGGCCCTTTCTGGCTTCAACCCTAAGCAGACAGTGATACTTGCTTTGTTTTAACTGGGTTTGGATGCTCAGAGGCCCAGAGCCTCCTCCCCGAAGGGGTCTCTTGCTCCTCAGTGGTTCAACAGCAGCCCCGAAGGGACGGGCTGAGGCTCGTTGCTGTGCTGGGGAGCGGAAGCCGTGCCCCGGCTGCTGCGGGAGCGCTGGGTA
Source organism: Gallinula chloropus (assembly GCF_964237585.1). NCBI lineage: Eukaryota > Metazoa > Chordata > Aves > Gruiformes > Rallidae > Gallinula > Gallinula chloropus. The sequence goes on from NC_140100.1 coordinate 6,184,217, forward strand.
AGAGGCAAGAGCTGCGGTCCCCCCTCTCTCCCCAGCAGTTTCGCTGTCACTTCCCCAGCAGCTGGGGTATGGCCAGTTCCCTGCTGACGCCCGTGGGCTGAGCCGTGATCCGGCCGTGGGCGGTGGGGAGCCGCGGGGTGACCCACAGGGAGTTTGGGAGCCCCTTCCCCAGAAGGGATGAGCACCAGAGGGGCCGGGGCTACAGCCCTGCTCGACACGAGGCTCTGGAGGGAGGCAAACCAGCGTTTTCAGCTGGCCAGGCAGGGCGGGATCGGGATCTGTCCGGGACTGGGTTATCTTCCCCAGCCAGCCCCGAGGCGCCGAGCAGCTCGGAAACATCCTTGGAGGAGATGACAGCCAAAGCTTGGCAGGAGCCGAGCGCTGGGGGCTCCTCCCGCTCCCGGGGAGGAAGCGGCGCGCAGAGGAGACGTAGTTTGGGTTTTGCTGAGCCTGGCGGAGTGGTGGGAGGTGGGTTTGTGCTTCACTAGGGCCAGGGACACAGGGAAGGTCCTGCTGGGAGCTGTGGGACCCTGTGAAGCTGTCCCCAGCCACCGTGGCGGCACGGTCCTCCTGAGCCCCCGGCACCAAGCCCGGGAGCCCCTCTGCTCTCCATGGGGGCTGCAGGGGGTCGACCCCCACCCCCGCTCCTGACAGCCAGGTTGGGGACACCCACCCTTGGTCCCTGACACCAGTGTGGGGTACCCCAGGAGCCGCCCTGGCTTGTCAGGAACATCACTGTCCTGGGACAGATGAGGGGCAGCTCTGACCCTCCTCTTCCTCATGCAGCGTAAAGCCAGAGGCAGCAGATGCCCGAGGAGAGAACAGGTTAGGGGCAGCCCTGGCCCTGCCAGCACCAATCCCCATGGGACCCCCACCAGAGCCCCCTTCCAACCCCCTGCAGTTGCCGAGCCCCTGGCAAGAGAATAAAACTCAAACTTGCCGGAAAAAAATCTCAAAAAACAACCCCAAAATGCAGTGACAGCTGAACCCACGTGTGGGGAGGTGCCGCCTGCACCCCCCTCGGACCCCAAAGCAGCCCCAGCCAGGGGGGTTTCCCCGCCTCCCCTCAAGCTGGGTGTGAGCATGGGGAGAGGTGACACGGCCACAGCCCCCCGTGGGCCAGTCCCAGCTCCTCGCCGGAGTGGCAGAGCTGCCTCCCCGCTCCTTACCTTGCTGGGCAGCGCGGGCAGAGCAGCTGGGCGAGGGGCTAGTTCGTGGACTCTGGGCAGTCCACACGAACGGCAGCCTGGCGCAAGCGGCGGGAGCTGCTGGCTGCCCCGCCGAGGCAAACCCGACTTCCCTTTTCCTCTCTGAGAAATGCAACCACTTCCTTACGTGGGCGTTGGGGGAGCGCAAAAGCAGCTCGGCGGCCGCCCTGCCCCTGCCTGCCTGCGAGCCAGGCCCCTGCCATCACCGCACGTGGACGACGGGGCCACCGAGCCGGGATGCTCCCGGCAGCCCTCGCTGCTGGGTGGGATGCGGGCATCGCACCCCGGATGCGCTCTGGGAAGGATGAGGCTGGCAGAGTGGAGAGGAAGGAGCTGAGTTCTCTTCTCTACCTCCGGCAGCGGGAGGGTTGCTCAGCCACCCCTCCACCCCCCGAGTTCCCAACGCGTTCTGGGGGGGATGGATGCGGCAGGGAGGCCCTGCCTGACCGTGCTGGCTGCAGTTGGAGACCACCTCGGGCGAGCCGTGCGCCTGCATCGCCTCCTGCTGCCGAGGAGAGCGGCAGCTTGGCAGGACCCCGCAGAGCTCAGATCTGGTCACCCAAGCAGCAGCTGCTGCCAGTTCCTGCATCCCACTGAGCCCAGTGGGACCCACACCCAGGCTGGCAGCAGTCAGGGCTCTGCAGCCCGGCACCACCATGCCTGCACCCCCGCCTGACACCCCTCTGCTTTCTTCCCTCCTGCTCCAGAACAACTAATTCTAATCCCTTTCCCCCCCATGCTGGGGAACTCCCTGGAGCTCTGCTCCTGCTGGAAAGGAGAGATGGGCTCCAGCTTCTTGCTGCCCTGCTGCCAGCAGGCTGCAGAACCACACACAGAGGGATGCACTCACCCCTTCCCTCCCTGAGTAGCGGCACAGAAGCAGGACAGTAGCGCACCGGGGTCCCATGCAGGGAGGGCAGGGTCCAGAACATGGACAGGATGACCTCTTGCTGAATTAATTGGAAGTGAAAGTGAAAGGGGTCAGCTGGAGATAAGGGTGGCCCCGAGCCAGCTGCTCATCTCTCTCCTGGAGTCCGTTAGCCATGTTCCCCTTCGCATGTGGTGCCCTGTTCCCATACAGACCTACACGGGGATCCCCAGAGGGAAGCAAGTCTCTGCAGGTCCATCCAGGTGGGAAAAGCCCCTCTCAGAAGCAGCAAGGTGCCCCATCCTCTGGCAGCAGCTTGGCCATAGCAGCGCCCAGCCTCACCCCCAGCTTTGCTGGCACCCCAAATGCAGCAAAAGGGAGACAGCTCCCACATCAGCTCCCACAGCAGTTCACACACAGCAGAAAGTGGCAGCTTCTTCAAATTTTTCCTGCTGCCTGCACATTTCCTCTGGGCCTCCTTGGGCTACAAGCTGCTCGGCCTCTGCTCTTCACCAGGAGGGTTCAGGCTTCCCAGGTGTCTTTCCACTGCCTCCTGCACCAAGACCAGTAGCTCTCATCCACGTGTGATGGGAGGATGCAGGAGAGGAGACCATCCCTCTGCCATCCCTTCACGTCAGATCCCTTCTGGGCAGGTCAGTTTAACTTCTCTGGCAAGACTCAGTGGATGATATTAAGGAAGAGAAGAGCAGCATCACCCCCAGCACTGCCTGCAGAGCAGTTCCTCACCTGCCATCATGGTTCCTCATTGCTTCTAGCCTTGAGGCTTCCCCTCTGAGCCTGCGCTGCAAGCAGCCTCCACCATGGACATGCTGGGTTTGAACACTGCCTGTGTTTTCTCCGGACTCAACATCCCACAGGGAATAAGCCAGCGTTGCAGAGATCAGGGATGAAGGCTCGGCCTGGCTGGGTCCCTCACCAGGTCTGACTCAAAGTCTGGCCAAATCCTTGACCTGCTTTTGCCCCCGGGTTTTTTTAAGTGGGAAGATCCTCCTGCATCCATGGGGCACGTCTTGCAACCTCCACAGAAAAGGCTCCAGGGCAACTGTCCCATGCACAGAATGGTTTTTTTCTGGGGATTTCTTTGGCACTGGGGCAGAAGGGGTGGCAAACAGCAGCGATTCTGCAGCTTCATTACATTTAGAGGCTGGGGAGTTTTCCAGCCAGGCTCCAGCAAACGCTCTCTGGCATCCCTGCCCACACAGAGCCCCCTCCTTGCCCCCAGCAGCTTGGTAATTGCTGCAGAACATCAAGCACATGCAGGCAGCAGCTACCCTGCCATTAGGACTGGAACCATGAGCCTTACTGCAAGCATCGCTCTCAGAGGCACCCTTAGCCCCAGCACACAGCAGCACGTGCTCAGAGCCCGGTGCTGTGGGTGGCTGGTGAATTCTCACCCATCAGAGGATGTCCTGATGGTGGCAGAGATGGGGGAGGAGCTGAGGAAATAAGAGAGTCAAAACCTCCACCTACCTTCACCCTGGTTCACAGAGCATCCTCCCCGAGCAGAGCAGCAGCCTGGAAACCCAGCGAGACACCTGCTCCCACTGGAGGCACAGAGCTCTGCCCATGGGGCAGGTTTAAGTCGAATTCTGCTTTGAATGGTGGTTGTTGATATTCCCAGTCCTTTCCTGTTACAAATGGCTCTGATCTTGGACTCCTAGCACACGCTTCTCAGACAGGACAGCTGCCTCAAACAGCATTCTGTTGGCTTTTTGGGAGCAAACGGGCTTTTACCTTCCCTGACCCTTTTACTTGAGAAAAGAACAAGACATAAAATTGGGAGATCCATTTTCTCCACTCTCATTAGATTTCCCCCCCCCCCCCCCTTCCTTTTATATTATTTGAACCATGTATTTTAGAATCCATTTTTGGAAATCACCCACTACACTTTGAAGAGAGAAACAAAAACATTGCTCTCTGCAATGATCAGCATCAAGCAGTACCCCTGGAGATGGGCAAAGCCAAACCCCTGCTCCCTGCTGGCAGGGTGGCTCTGACCCAGAAGACAGTTGGTACCCCATTAGCATCATGTTCTGCCCGATAAACCCTTGCACACTGGCCTGGGAGATGAGCACAGGTTATACAGCTGCTACCTTGTGCTTAGAAGGGAAGAGGAAATCACCAAGCCACACTTGACTGCCAGGGGAGGAAGGTGGGAGACCTGAAGGAACCAGGAAAACATGGAACCATCACGTCTGAAAAGGATCCAGCTCTGTAAGGGACACAGAGCAGCAGCTGTAAGCTTTGAGTTTCTCCTCCATCCTCCCTCTTCAGTCATTTGGAGCTGAGAAATGAGCAGAGTATGAGGCAACTCTGGTTCCTGAGGAAGTGGTAAATTTAGTCATTGGGGTTTTTTTAAAGACACTTCTGCATTTTCAACAGAAATTACGAAGCCTAAAAACCTTGTAAAGCAATGCTGTGAGCCAGGTAATCCCCCCCAGAGCTCAGCCTGGCCTCAAGGCAGCAGCACAGTTAATCTTACCTTGACCATGTGAATAAACTAAGTTATGTGCAAATGTCTCAGCAAGCTACTGGGGCTCAGAACTGAGCTTCAGAAGAGTCACCTGGAGACAAAGGATCTGCACAGAAGCCAGACCATGCTGCTACCTCTGTTAAGTGAGCTTCATTTCTCCACCAGTCATTATGAACAGGGGTTTCATGGGCTGAGCACTCAGCTCTATCACAGCACGCAGGCCTGGGTGGCTTTGAGGCCTTAAAAAGTGATTTGCTTTCAATTTGTCCTCCAAAGAGCTGGCTCAGCAGATTTTTTGTGAGGGTTTCTACATGCCGCCTTCCAGCCTGTATCCCAAGCAGTGCACTGGGAGAAGCCTTTGGTACAAACCTTAAGGGATAACTGCAAATAATTCTGTTGATTGGCCTTTGGAAAACCATGGCCCACTAAGCAGAGAGAAAGGAAAAGGCATTCAGGTGACTTTGCTGTCAGCACTGGGTTAAATGCCAGGGACACAGACCTACAAGTCAGAGGGACAAAATCGTTCACCCTCCGAAATCATCACCTCTGGGGAACAGTTCCCCTGAAAGAAACCCAGAGTCTCCACACCCAGATCATCAGAACTGGAGGCTTTTATCTGTTGACTTTATGAAACTTTCAGTTAAGATGAACTCTTCCTGTTTTAAGGCCATAAAATATCAGTGCAAGGCTCTCCCACCATCTCTTTCTCTGAGTTCATTCCCTTAATATCCCCCCTTTTTACCACCGTTAATGAGCAGCAAAACAAAGAATCAGTTTTTCTTTTTTTTTTTTATTATTATTATTATTATTTCTAGCAGACAATTTACATAAAATTCCCCTTTTAAGTTAGTGATTCATAACTTCCTGCAATAAACTACTGAAGGAGCAGCTTTGGTAAAGAATGGAATGAAACAACCAACCGAAAAAAAATAATAATAATAAAAAAAAAGAACAATCACAGCTGATTTTGAAACCAACACAATTCACCAAATTTAGATTCAAAAGAAAATCTGCCAAGCTGTATTTTCTCAGTGTTTCCAAACATTCCACCTTCCTCCTCCCTTTTGGGGTTTGTGCAGATGTGGGAGCTGCGTTCTGTCAAGCAGTTTGTCCTGCTAGATCACGGAAATCCATCTTTACATGATTCGTAGACCTTGGATAGAGGACTCTAAGGTCTTGAAAGAGAGAAAGTTTTAAATCACAATCTGCTACAGTACCCTGGGTTAAATAATTCTGTGTAAATGCTGATGGTAAGAAGAAAAAGAAGAGTAAAGCCTCTGAATACCCGAAAGGAGGTTCATGTTCAAGAACCAGCGACCACTACCATCACTCACTCCCACCTCAGGCATACACAGGCCAACGATTCCACCCCCTCTCCCTGAAACTGCACTGCAACAGCTTAGCCACCACCTCCATTTCTCATGGCTCCTGCCCTCCCCAGCACTTCCTGGCATTATGGAATGCAGACAAGCTGTTCTTTTTGGAGGAGGCAGTGCACAGCTCCCAGCAGCTCAGGGAGGCCAGCACAGAGCTCTGCTGGGCAGTGCTCAGCAAAGCCAGCCCTTCCATTAAACTGTCTTTCAGCACAGTGCTCACTCTAATTAACTGTCTGAGGTAACTTTGAGTAGTTAATTATGAGAAGGCAGGACCATGTGCTGCAGAAAGACAGCAAGCAGAGTCCACAGGGATGGGAGCAAGAAGAGACAGAAGGTCTTGTTGTACCACTGGAGGTTCCAGCCTGATTGTGGCTGAGGTAGAGGTTGAGAAAGGGAAGAGGTAATGGGATTCCTACAGGGACACTGAGCAAGTCCATTAAAAAAATTAAGTCTGGAATAGCACCATCTGCTGCACAAAGTAGATCTGCATTTATGCTGAATCTTGGATCTTTCTTCCTTACAGAGTTCATTAATGCTCTTGAATACTCCAGTCTGGATTTCCTACTGCTAATAAAGCCCACCTAAGGGCTGAGCCCCAGAAATTGACACCAGAGCTCAGAAAACAAAAACCCCACCACACCCAGTGCACATAAACACAGGAGTAAAGCATACCTTGAAATCCCAGATGGTCATTGCTCCATCGATGCCGGTGGTGCAGAATTTACGGCAGTCCCGTTTGTCTATCTCATAAATAGACACTTGGCTGCAAACAGAGAGTGATAGCTGTAACACAGACACCCATTCCAGGGAGCCAAAAGCTGGGAAATTTGGGATGAATTCAACTCCTACTCTCTCAAAGGGAGACACGAGTAGAGCAGAGCTTATGCTAGATTTTTGGTACAATGTTTTAGAAAGATAAGCAAAGGAAAAAGATGCTGAAAGCTTTTTTTAGGCTAGAGCCTAAGCATTTTCCTTGAATCAAGACAAATTGCTTCAGAAATGTTAGCATCTTCTGGGCTCACGTATTATTTTTTTAAATGCAAGGGTGTTTTACTTGACTGGTCTGAACCAATCATTTTGCTGAACCAATCCAGATGGAAACACCATCTGAAACAGGAAGCTGGTACGTGAATTCCTGTCTCAGGTGAACTTGGCTGACTGGATTTTGCAGAGCAAAAGACCACAACGTTGTACCAAGCTCTTGTGAACCAGCTGCATGTTTGATAAGATAAACTGAGTTCAAGTTAGAGTACACATTGAATGGGAACAAACAGAAACAGTGTGCACGCCACGTTAATGATTGACTCTGCCAGCTTCTGAGTCCCAGGAACAGCTGTTAGCGGAAGGTAAAAAATGGGAAGGGGACAGCAGCTAAACCCATCTGGCAGAGAGAATTCCAGCTCTCCAGGGCTTGCTGTCTATCCTGGGACACTCACGTTATACTGTTTTGGTGCAGGGTCTCCAGGGTGGTGTTACGATCTTCCGTAGTGGCCCGTTTGTCCATGTTCCGGAAGCGTTCCATGGCGGAAATATTGCGCTGGATGCTCTGCTTTGGAATGTCTAGTTTGGAAACGAAGCTCAGCAAGCCACGGTCATCACAGTTAAAGAGCATCGGGCAGCAGTCGTGGCCCTGCAACCAGACACCATGAAAACAGGTCAAGAAACACAACCAGCCCGGCCGCCGTTTCTTTCCGCTGCTGCTGCTAAAGGCAGAAGTGCAGAGCCAGGGGCTGTGGAAGAGCTTGCTTGTTCCTAACTTCACACCGTGCTGTGTTTCTCCCCCCTCCCCAAAAACACTACAACACTCCACAAGGAGAAAATAATAGTTACTTACAGCTGCCACCACGCTGTTCTCAGAGACAAATGACACGCTCAGGAGTGGGAGGAACTCTGTTTTCAGCTGCGAAACCCTGAAGACAAGAACATTTGTTAGAGGACTTCACTGCAACCTCTCACCTTTGGCTCCAACAACAACAAAAAAATTAGAGACCATTCCCACACAAGGATTACTGAGAAGAAGTCGGTGAAGCTCAGCTGTCTTGGGCAACACCAGAAGGCTGTCATTTGTCCTATAGTTCTAACCTAATGAAAGTGTCCTGGAAAATCTGTAACAAACATGAAGTTTTCCAGGTGAAACACTGAAATAACCTAGCATCACATGCAAACAGCAGCAAGAGTTTATAAAGAATACACCCAAAAAATGCTTCAACCTACTTTTTCCAGTTGGGGATGGGGTCTGAGCAGTTAGGGAGCAAGTGTGTTTCTGCAGGACTCTTGGATCCATTTACAAGGAAGTACTTTCCCCAAACAATAGTATAGAAAGGACTTTTTTTTCAAATGCCACCCCCAAGCAAATGGCTGTACCCCTCTTAGAAGTCATCCTATAATAAATTTAAATTATATATCCTAAAATTCAAAGAATCTACCTCATTATATTATAGACACCTCAAAAAGACTCCTGGAACCTACAATAAAATTGTCAAAACTGGAAACACCCATCACAGCTTCCCTCTTGCTGCTGCAAGCACAACATTGATCATACAGCTTCTTCCTAATGCCAAACAGCTAATGCCTAGCAGAAAGAGCAGACTTACATCATATTCTTTGAGGCATCAGCAACTGACACGGTGCTATCATGACTGACCCAGGCGAGGCGGTTACCGCTGGCAGAAAAACTGACACTGTGCACCCATCCGCCGCTTCCAGCGCCCCCAAATTCTGACATCAGCTGCCCAAAAGGCATTTTGGAGCCCCATGGTGTACTGGCTGGTTTTTCATCCACTTCCTTAATGTATGCAGAAAACACCCTGCAAAGAAAAGATTTCAGCATGAACCAAGTGATGCCTCAGAAAGCCGGAATCAAAACTCAATAGCCGTGGCAACTATTGAGCAGTAAAAACCCCTCCTGGGAGCTGCATATGTATTTCACATTGGAAACAAGGGGATACACTCTAATTCTACCATAATAAAATGCTACAGGATCTTTAAAAAACAAGCTGCTGGTGGCTGGGAAGCTTCCATGCCCAGAGAGAAAGGAACTGTACAAAGGGTGTCACGCGTACACGTGTCTCATAAATGCCATGTCTTGTATCTCCCTCCTTTCTTCCAGAAGATGGCACAAAAATGTACATTATCACTGCATTTTCCACTGCTCTCAGGTCCCCCTTTCATCCTTTTGTGGTGCTAATAACTCTCAGAGTTGATTCTTCAGTTAGAGAAAACCCAGGAATCGCACCCTGTAATTAGGAGCTAATACAAACACCTACAAAATCACCCACTTTTTAAGAACATTCCCTTTTTAAGCACCATTTCAAAGAATGAAAAAATGATGTTCAAACGCCAGCAACGGGGCTCTGAGCCACCTTCTCCTGGCTCATTACTGAAAGAATGCCTTAAAACCCTGAAATACCAGGGCGTTTTTATAGGTTTTTTCCCAGCACTCCAATTTTCAAGATATGTTTAAATAGAAAGCCTCCCCCTTCCATCAAATTCCTTCTGCATGATTCAGACATGCCACAATATGGTGTTCCTGACTGTTACCATGGAAGTTACTGGGACGTCACAAGCATAGGATTAGAGTCCATTGAAGGGGAGTGAGTGAGCTACACCATGCTACTACCAAAGAAATGTTCCAGTAGGAACAAAAAGGCACAATCCAATGGTCATGGTTGCAATCAAACACAAACAGGGAATTATTTTAGAGGGAGCTTGAGGAAACACTGCTTCCCCCCCTCCCTGCTTTTTACATCTTTTACATGTGTGGGGTATGCAGTTCAAAAGGGACCTATATTCAGCTTATTCAAATCAAGCTGATCATTTGGAACAAGAAGGGTTTAACTGCTGCTATATTAGGTTCAGACTTTTAGGGAATTAAGTACGAATTTATATTCAGCTCTATCAGTTTAAATATAATCTAATGATAATCCTCCAACAAACTTAATTTTATAGAGACATCTGAAAGGACAGTTCTCTTAATATATGGAAATAGGGCAAGATGTTTAAAGCAACAGCCTTTGACACAAAGCAGAAAAATTCTTAAGTAGTGAAAGACCTTGAAGATAACAGTTGAAAAAAAAAAAAAGTAAGTAATTTCCCTTACTAAAGTCTCCTTCTCTTTTAAAACCAAATTCATCTCAGCTTGAAGGCCCCAGCCTTCAAAGAACACTGGGAAATGGCTTTCATTCCCACAGCAACATTGTTCCAGCAAGAATATAAAATTCACACCTATGTGGTGCTGTTAGATACATGCATGTCTAAAGACAAACCTAAGAGAAGGTCATCTAGGCCAGCTACCAAAGCCCCTCTGCTGAATACCCATCAACTTGGAGCCTCTCCTGCCCTCCATTCTTTTTCCAAAATATCTCCCATTTAGCTGCTTATTAGTTGGCAGTGGCTCTGGCTGATCCATTTCATAATTTTCTCCAGAACCACCTATCAGAACAGATGCATACTTCAGGCCCTGAGAGCTTTATTACGCTTAATATGTAAATGAACATTCCCTAGAACTGGAATTCTAGAGATCCATATTCATCCTTTCTTGGTTTGGGGGAAGAAATACAAACCTTAACCCAGTACCAATCTCCATTACTTTTCCTTCTTTAATGTTTCTATATGGAGATTTCCATGATAAACCCAGCAAAATCAGGCAATGATTCATCCTAAGGGACAGTGTTACAGGAGACAGAAAGTTTTTCCTATGTTTTAAACCAATATCTGGGGGGGTTTGTTGGGTGTTTTTGCTTGGATTTATTTTTATTTGGTTGGTTGTTGGGGTTGGTTTTTTTTGGTTGGTTGGTTTTTAAATATACCCTGTTTTCAGAGAAATAAGATTCAGGACAGACTATTTATCAGGTGATCTAATATAAAAGTGCCAGGATGCTTTATGAATGCACATGAAAATATTTCCATATGTGAAAAGCAGCTGTTTCTGGAAGATGAATTAAGTTTTACATCACACTTTTTGTGAAAGGAAGGGAACAGGTATTGTTTACCCAATTAAAACTGGAGATAAGGCAGGAAAGCAAGATAACTCTCCTCATCTTCCCAGCTTCTACTTAACATCTCTCCTTACATAAAAAGTTATCAGAGGAAAGAATTTAGATGCCTGGGTTTCATTCTGAAATCAGGAACGTAATAGTCAGTCCCACCTCCTCCTCCCACACCTTCTTAGCCATTTTTAGTACACACTTTGAAGCTTAAAAATTGGCCCATTACATAAAGAATTTAAGAAATAAAGCTCTGAGTATTACTCAAGGTACGAGTGATTAAGTAAAATATGAATTAAAGCCAACCACTCTGCAGACTTCACTGCAGTGACCCCAGTCACTCAGCACAGAGCACTTGCAGGGACCTATCCCTCGTGGTGCAATTTCACAGTCAGGTTGGAAGGCTACCCCATCCATCTCACATGCCAACCTGCCTTTAACAGCCTCTTTCTTTATGTTCTTGAGAAATGTTACACTGAGTTTCAGGAGGAACAATTCCTTCATTAAGGCTACTGCAGGTACAGGGGAAGGGGTGAGTGACAAAGGGAAGGAAGAGGTGACATACCTCATCTGGAAGTGATGAGTTACCCTGATTTTGGAACTGCAGCACCAACACACCACTTTTTAAACTCAAACTGACTAGCAGTGCTGTTTTTCTACAAGACAGCACTTCATAGTATGATTTCAGATTAATAACTGGATCTCAGTGCTCAGTGCTGACTAGTCATACTTCCATGTACTCCTAGTAAAGAAACCCACCAGTTCACTCAATCCAGATGTTTCCCTGAACAGACACATGTTAGTAGTCCAAAGTCTGCCTCTAGTAGTACCAAAGCCAAAGTCTACCAAGCTGGATAGTTTATTCTGGTGACAACAGTATGCAAGGAGCTGTCTTCTATTCTGGTAGCAGACACACTATCACATGCTCATGCTACTAACTCGAACCAGTAATCCAAAGCGATTTACAGATGTTTTATTTCCTCTCACCTGCACTTGAAGTCACAGGATCCAGCAGCCAGCAGAACATTGTTAGGGTGCCAGTCCAGGCTCAGGACAGTGGAACGAATGGGCTTTTTAATGTGCTTGCTCACCCACCTAAATGAAGAGAGGGAGAAAATTTATATGAAAATATCTTACCAGACTCCCCCAAATCCATGAAATACTCCTCAAAACAATCACCCTTTGCCCATGACTAAACAAATCAGTCTTGCAATAAAACTCACATTCTACCCAAATCCCTCCTGTTGCCTTGTGCTGTTTGTGAACTTGATATGGTTATTTTAATTAATATTTTAAAGATTATAAACAAATTCACATTAAATATCTATCTCTCCACCTAAATCCTACTGCCCTTTTAACTCATTTTTGTAATGCATCGGATTGAACCCCTTAATGTGAATTCTGCACAGTAACTGTATGGTCCCTTATATCTTATGAGCAAGAGTTCAGCTTTGATAGTGGTATTGGGTTAAGAAACACTGTTATTTTACACTTTTATACTTTCCCTCCAGCTCCCCCAATGAGTTTTACAATCATCACCTCATACTTAGCAACTTTTCTACTGTTCAATAACACAATAACTATAGAAGGCAAAATGTAAATGGGTGAACTGCCAATGAGACAACACATCTCAATCAGCTGAGGTCCAACATCAAGCAGTCCTGATGTTGAATGCATCAATATTAGCCTAAACATCCCAGCATATTTGGTCTGTTCAAACTATTTACAAAATATTAATTAAATTTCTTATTCATTTGATGGCCTTTGGGATGATGGTGCCTTTTCTTTGCATTTAGGCACAAGCAGTTTTAAAGATTGCATTACATTACTTGTCTTCAACATACGGGGTTTTGATTCTTCCACAGACAAGTCAGGCAAAGAAAATGTTAATAACTGAACACGTTGGAAAGTGTAGAAATCCAAAACAGTATTTAAAATGTATTTTTACATGGTCTCATTGTTTATCATCTCCACACAGAATGGTGGGCACACTCAGTTCTTATGCATGTTTATGCAACCCAGAGTAATGGATACTGATTTCACCTACAGACGATACAGCAAATGTAACTCTAACATGAACAGCTACAAACAACAGACCCATTAAAGGTCAGAAGCAGTCAGATGCCAAAGAGAGAAAAATGTTAATGGTGGAAATATTGTTGATAGTCCTGTCCAAATTTCATGAACTGTGAAGAAATTTACAACAGAAAATGGAACAGGTAGATGACAAGGTTGGACATCTTCCAATAGACCACCCTGGAGATAAGTGAGGTTTTAATGACAAGAAATGGCCCAAAATAATCTATATGGAAGAAAGATTTGAGTCAAGGTTTCTTCATTCATTCTAGAAGGAGGAGGGGAAAGGAACATTTTATTTTTTCAATCATACAGCTGTGTAAGGGAATTTTTACTCTGCAGAAATTCTTGCACTTTTAGAAAAGCACTGTAGGTTTATGGCAGCCAGGTGGAACACACCCACACTGAGATGATAACCTGAGAATATGCCAAGTCAAAGGTCTTAGGTGCTATGCCAGAGTAAAGATGTGAAAAACAGAACTCTTCTCCAAGATGGAAAGAAGTCCATGAAAGAATCAGCAAGGTCTATCCCTCTACATCTTCTGGGGATTTCAGGAACAAAATAGTACCCTAGTTACCACCATTCAATGCCAAGCTTTAGCTTTCCCATGCAGACCTTCAAGGCTTAAATGGAAATGAAACAGCTCACCAGTCATTTTCAGATTCGAAGTAGCACACGGATATAAGTCGAGCTCCACTTCCCACAGCAAATTTGTTCTCCAAGGGAGACCACTTCACAAAGGTGGCTGCACGATTGATTCTCAGGATCACAAGGGTTGGTTTCCACACCCCGTCCTTCTGACTCCAGACGTAGGCATTCCGGTCTGCGCCGCACGTTACGATGCGATCGCTCTTGGGAGCCCAGTCAATACCTGCAGATCAGAATTCAGGTGAATAAACTTCTCCCTTTATACTGTCTGCTTTACAGTAAGTCGAAACAGAGAGAGTCTCACAGAGACATGTCAGTATTCCCCTTCTTCACTTATTCTCCAGGCAGCATTTTAAGCAGTTAGGGATATCAGTTTCTCCCAGTAGCTTTCATCAAAATTGCAGATCCCCAGTTTCCACAGGGAGTTTGCCGGCTGAGGAAGCCAGCTCTGGGGCTGGCCAACAGGTGGAGTGCTGCAGATCCACTAGGGCCTGTCCTTCTCCAGCACCCCACAACCCACTGACTTCTGCAAGAGGTGCATTCCAACAGCTGAAACCCAATAACTCTAAAATAATGCACACATAGTTATCTAATTCCTGCCAGACCACAGTCATGAAAGTTTAGACAGAGGGATGTTGGGAGTTTTTTTGTTAGAAGTTATCAATCTTGATGTACTGATACAATCCTTACATTTTTTTCCATGCCAATTTAAGATGTGCCATAAGCAAAGTTTACCAAGCAAAAATAAATTGAAAGAATAAAGTGAAGCCTTTGACAAGCCTGCCATTGCTTCTTGCCCTTCTTGTGCAACGAAGGATGTTCTCAACTGGAAACTCTCATGGCAATGTTATTCCTCAGCTTTTCATTAGCAGCCCTCTTGGAGATGCAGTGTATAATCCTTAACTCTCCTGCCACAAATTTGTATCCCAGTGTTTTTCCATAACTGTGTTCTGTATTAAAACCACTCCTTAAGCACACAAACTGAAAAAGGCTAAAAAGATATGGAAAGAATTTGTACTTCTTTTACCATGCCAGTCATGTATGGCCCACTTCAAAATAAGCTTATACTTAGAAAGTTCAATTTTGAAGAGGCTGGAAGTCTGAAAGCAGTTACACAAATCAACCTAGTACTACTTTTGAAAGGGGCACTATCCTCTCTCTTTTCACTTCTCTTTCACTAGCATTCTTCTGACCTGTGACAAGTTCAGCTTTTTAACTCGGCAGAAAACTAAGCCAGAAGAGAGAAGTGAATAATGTTCTCCCTGGAAGTGAACTGAAGCAGCTCACCACAAAATATCTGAATGAAAACACAGGAAAGCAAGACAGGAGACCTTGTCCCTTGTGATCCAAAGCTGGAGTGACAGCAGTTCAATCACTCCTGTCGGAAGCAACAAGTGGTTTTATCAGTCTATCTCCTGTGTTTAACCACAGTTTAAGTCTACTCTGTACGACAACCACAGTGTTTAGCATTCCACAGGTACAGGATATGCAGGAAAGCAGAGTGTGCTCTGCTCCCAAGTCATGAATATTTGGCTTCTAACACTAATATGCACAAGAAAAATGCAGAGAAATGTGTCTGGGGAGCAACATGTCACTTGTAAATTCAGCCCAAGTGACTCTTAACAAAAGAGCACAAAATGCACAGTTGTGCTCTTTGACAGCAAGGATGGGATAAATTGAATAAAATTCCTGCAGAACTTCTGCCCATTAATGACTTGATAATGAAGGATATCACTGTTTTGGGCAAGTGCTTGTATTAATTACTTTCATTTCTTTAGAGAATAAAGTCCTTGTAAAAATATCACCATGGTAGGTGATTAAAAAAAAAGTAACATAAAAGACTACCACAGGACAATCACATTTTAAAAATAACACCTTGTGACTCATGGTGGTGGCAGCTATTCTTGGATTTTCACTGTGGATCTACAGATGCTCTGGGCCTGCAGTAAAACATGCTCATGGATGGTCTGTCCTAAGTATGGGACTGACCACTTTAAGTGTTTATACCATAAGAAAGAGTATTTATTGCTGTCAGAAACCACAAACCAAAGCAACAGTTGTATACTTGATGAAGTTTTAATATTAGCACTTGAAAGAGAACAGCATGTATCACCAGGAGAGTGTGACACAACCCGATTAATTCAGAGGACTGAAAACTTATTCTCATGCTGTTATTACAGATGAAAGATGAGCAATAGATAGAAAGGCTCAGTGACTCTACTGAAATGTCTGGAAATGAAATGGGGCTTTTTCTTCCTAACATGCAGTCCAGAAAAAAGCTGCACATCTCTCTAAGTGGGAATTCCAACCTATAAAAAGATCTATTTACTCAACACTTGCAGATTTCCTGTTCAGATTCCCAACTGGGGAAAACAGGGGGTGGATGAACCTCATGTCTGACACAGCACGTTCTTCACTTACCTGTAATGTGTCCATTATGTTCCTTTAGCTCATGAGCCTTTACCCACTGGTTCCCACTCTTCTTGTAGATGTGGACTTCATGGTTATTAGGGCTAATGGCGATCTCTGGAAGAGGAAATAGAACAATCCCATAGTAACAAATGCTTTGCTTGGAAAGATTTTCCAACTGAAAGCCTGTATTCTCAAATTTCAAAGAATTACATGTTTTTTTAAACAAAGGGCCAATACCCCTGGATTATCTTAAATAATTATGGCTTTAACATGGTCATGAGTATACTGTACAGAAAGACAATACATTTTGAACACAATTAATGTTCTAGTAGAGAAGTAGGCTATTAAAGGGCTGCTTTGGGGCTATAGAAATAGTCAGAGGGAGGGGTAGGTCATTCTCACAAGGTACAGACCAAAAAGCAAAGCTTTCTGGAACACTGGTATCACTAGATCTGCTTATATGCCACAGTTCCAGTAACGGGTTTAGAAAAGTGACTCAGATATAGGAGATGTGTGGTTTTTGGATCATAAGAGGAACATTTAATATTCAGCACTGTGTATCTGGCCATATCTCCCCTAAACATGATCCAGAAAATTACAAGGTGACAAATGGACAGCAAAGAACAAATAGCCCTGAGAAAGGAAACTCCAACACATCACTTACGAGTCCGGTCTCTGTTCCAGGCATGGCAGGTGATTGGCTCTAGTAAGAACTGATGTAGAGACATTCCGAGTTTTCAAAAAGCTGAAAGGTGTAAAATTGAAAACAAACCACTTCAAGAATCAAATAATTATTGAAATAAAATCAGCCTTTAACATTTACCAAGGTTGTTTCAGCCCACCATTACAATTTACTTACAGAAGATCACAACTTAGTAAATACATTAAGGCTGCTAAAGAGCTGCCTTTGTCATCCACACACCCTGGCTGATGAATTTTAACTGTTTGCTACAGCTAATTGTAATTGCCCTGCAAGCCATATATGCTGACTTCCTGGTATATCAGCACAGGGGAGACATCAGGTTAGGAAATGCAAGAAACCCAGGGACACAGCTCAGTGAATGGATTCAAACCCTGACAGGTATCCAGGCTCACAGGCAGCCCTACAATGAAACCTTTCTTTTTCAGGTGGTTAAATTGGTGTGTCCAGAACATTGATATGTAACTGCAATTTGCTGATGTGTTATTTGACAAAGCATTCTTCAAATTAATCCTAGGCTTTAGCCCCCCATGAGATTCAAACACTGAAAGAACAAGCTGAACCAATCTAGTTTGTAAACATTTTAGCTAGACACCTAGGTTTTTCTTTAACCTGTAACTGCTACAAGAGATAGCACTGAACATCTGCAACTGGAGGCACACTGACCCACAACTATAAAGTTGTTTGAAACATCATATTGTATTCTATGTCCTGTATTAATCAAGGGTGGCATAAATGGATGGAAAACAGCATTGTAAAAACTCAAGGTCACCTGTAATAATTACCATGTGCACAGTTCAATACACACAACTTGGATTTGTCAATTCCTTCCATATATTCCTCTTCTTTTCATAGCAATTTATTGTTGGCTGATGAACCAAAGTCTTTTTACCCCCGCATATACATCTAAAAAGAAATATCTCTGTGATGTCATTCCAAGGCATCCACACCCATTATAGCCTGAAATTACAGCACACCCAAGTATGGCTGTGTTAGCAGAGGGTGGAGACTTCAGGCCCAGGTAGGAATTTGGAAGCAAACAGGAAACGAACAGCAGTCCAACTTGGGAGGGAATGAGAGATGAGTAAGTTCTTACAGAGCTCAGCAATCACACTACTAGTTTTACAAATACACTGGAAGTGCTGAGCCTTGCAGCAGAGATGATACACTACTTTGCCAACACATATAACTAGAGACTTTCTTTTGAGAAATCAAGCACTGCTATTTTAAAGAAATACTACTTATGGTTACATTTCAGATGTACTTCAACTATAACTTTTAACTCTATGACCTTTAAGTCCAGTTCTTACTTGTAACCAGCGTGATCTTCATCCTCCTTCTATCACACTCTACCAAATGAAGCTGTTAAATACACACAGTGCTAAGGAGAATAATTAGTTACGTCTTATGAATGTGAAAACGTTGACATAATCCAAGTTACCTTGGACAGCCACTATTTGAGATTCCATGTGTTAATATAAGCAAACCACAACTGCAAATTGCTCCTTCCACGATCTTGCTTTAGTACTTGCCAACATTCAGTAGCAGTACATTTCCATATACAGGAAAAGCTGAAGTGCTGTTCTACCAACAAAGAATGCTCAGGCTTTTCTACTCCTTCAGAAATAAAACGTAAAAATATCCAGTCTCCCCATCCCCAAGGAGCACTGCTATTTTGAAACACTTTCTAATACAGCCCTGGTATTTTCTTCACAGACTGGCACTACGTATAAGTGATACAGTCCCATCCTAATTTCTAGTTGAGATATTTTTACTAACTTATGGGCTGTTGCCAAAGTCAGCCTAGACAAGCAATACCATCCATTCCTTCCCCCTGGTTGAGCTTCTTGAGCAGCGTAAATTGTAGCAAGTGGCCAATTTCTGGTTTAGTTTGGTAACAAACTCATAAAAAACAAGAGTGGTGATAGTCTCAAAAAGCACTACTCTGTCTCTCATCTGATAGGTGCAGTGCTACTTTCTTCAGGAAGATAAATCTTAATGAAGTCTTCTCCTTGTATCACAGTCACCTTTCACAAGTGGTGCTACGATTCTTGATGTGATTCTTATGTAGCAAAGCCCTCAATGCCTTCCTGCCAGCCAAACTCAGAATCCCACAGAGGAAAGATACTGCTGTGATAACTTTGTTAGCCAAGCTACCAACGTAGCTATCCCTAATCCTTTTATCAAATGCAAATTAACTGTCCTTGAGTTTCAGGAAATTTTTGAAGAAGGAAGAAAAGGGAAATCTTGCAACCTTTGTACAGCAGGAGTTCTTTCAGTATGCAGACTGAGAAGATTGAGGTTGGGAAGTACAGGATTCAGCTGTTGTCATCTCTCAGTGGGGTGAGATATGTGGTGTAAGGCCATCCCTGGACAAGCAGCTAGCAGGAATACAGACTCAAAAGGGCAGAGAACATGTGTGTGTGTCAGAGAGAAAGGGAGAGAAGAAGACCTCTTTAATTCTCGCCTATTTTCAGAGCACCTACATCACTTTCAAGCACCTAGAAGAGAAGTGCCTACAATTAAGGACTGCCTCCTACTACTGTCATTCCCTTCCAAGACACTCAGCGCAGCTTTTCCCAAGAGGGTGACTCCCCACGGCAAAGCCTATCGACACAGGACACCATTAGCATTATAAAGCCGGCCGGTTTGGGACGGATTGCGGGCTGCGGCCCTGCCCCACGCCGATAACACAGGTGCAGAGCGCTGCGGCGGAGGCCACGGCGGGGCAGGGGCAGGAGGCAAGGCAGGGGCTGCCCCGCCGAGGCCGGCCCGGCTGCTCCCTCCCCGGGCCCATCCATCCATCCATCCCCCCCCGTGCGGCCCCGTCCCTTCAGGGTGAGGAGACTGAGGGGTGCCCATCGCCTCACCCTCACAAGGGTGCCCTCGGCGTCCCCGCCCTGCGGCAGGCCCGGGCACGGCTCCCCACCGGCGGGAGGGCCGGGGCTGAGGGGACTCCCCGCTGCCACCCCCTCAGTATCGGCGGGGCCTGCAGGCTCCCCACCCGCCCCCCCACCTCAACCCCCACCCGCCATCTCTCTCGGGGCGGGGGCAAGCCAGCCCTGGGGCGCCAGCGGCAGCCACCCCCGGCGCGGTGACTCACCTAAAGCGGCGGGAGCGGAGCGGGACTCGCGGACTCTGGTCAGTCAACGCGACTCCGCTCCGGGCGGCGGGAGAGGGAGCGGCCGGCGGCGGAGGCCGAGGGGGAGGGCCCGGCACTGACAAGGGAGCCAGGAAACGCGTTCTGCGCCTGCGCGCCGCCCGGCGGGCTGCGCCTGCGCGCTTCGGGGAGGGGAGGGGCGGGGCAAGGAGGGGCGCGCCGGGGGAGCCGCTCTGCGCTCGCGCGGTGGGAGGGCTCGGGGGCCGCGCGCCGTGCCCGCGCCTCACACAAAGGCCGGCGCGGCGCGGGGGGGGGGGGGGGGGGGGAGCGCGCGTGCGCGCGCGGTGAGGCGCCCTTCGCCTCAGAGGACGGGGCGGCAGGGAGGGTGCCGGGGGCTTTCACGGGGCTTTGTCATCCCGTGAGGTGAAGGAGGCTGCGGCTGCCCTTGTTGGAAAGGGCTCTGCAGGGCCTTGGGGTGTGAGGAGACCCAGGGTGCTGCTGGGGGGCTGTTTTTTGTGTGAGGCCTCCTGAGGTGGGGGTCGGCAGGGCTGTGTGAGCAGCAGCGCCAGAGAGGAGCTGTGGGCTCTGAGGGGGAGCTGTGAGGGGTTGGAGGGATATCGCTGGTCTAGGTTAGCTGAGGGTTGGTGAGCAGTGCCTGTGGCTGCCCCCTGTTTTGGAGGCTGAGGGAGAGAAGGAATGTGCTCTGCAGGGCAGGGAATGACAATGCTGCACTGGCTCAGATGCTGTAAGACCTTCCCTTCTGTCTGTCTGGAACGTTCTTTGCCCTACTCTTGATCCCCTTGAGGAGCTGCTTGGGGTCTTGTGGTTTGACTCTTGTAAAGCTTCAATCTGTTGTCTGTGAGGTTTTGTCAGCTCCACTGCAACAACAATGAAAAAGAGGAGTGAGGGGAGTGGG
Source organism: Gallinula chloropus (assembly GCF_964237585.1). Lineage (NCBI taxonomy): Eukaryota > Metazoa > Chordata > Aves > Gruiformes > Rallidae > Gallinula > Gallinula chloropus. Next base: position 6,205,001 of record NC_140100.1, read on the forward strand.
GAGAGATTAGGGGTTCTCAGGTAGACCCAGGAGCAATGGAGTAGTAAGTTTAATTTCAAGTCTGAAAGAAAATAATCAATTTATAAGCATCTAAATGGAAACAAGAAGGTGAATGCAAGCCAGCATGGCTTTGCTGTGAATGAATTGGGCCAATGTAATTTCCTTTTCTGGCAGCATAACAGTGCTTGCAGATAAGGCAGAAGCAGTCTAAGTCATATATCTTGATTTTTAGTAGAGCTTCTGATACTGGCTTGCAGGATATTCTAATAACAATCTGGCAAACTAGTCTAAATGATGCCACTCTAAGGGAGTTGCAAAACTGGTTGATAGGTACTTGATAGGAGTACCTTTACAGGGAATTACCCTGGGTCCATTACTCATCCATGATGAAATAGAGTGTAATTACTGCATTTGAAGGTGAGGTGGGGTTTGAAGGCAGAATAAACACAGCTACAGAACTAAGATCCAAAATAGGAGCTCTGTGTTAAAAACGGGATGTGGTTCAGTGGCAGGTGCACCACTGCACACTTCATTGTCATCAACTCCAGGACTACCAGTGGAACAGAATGGGGTAGCTGGCTGTGCTGCAGGAAAGGATGGAGGGGCTGCTGTGGGGCACAAACTGAGCAGGAGTCCGTCACATCTTGCTGTTGCAGAAGAGGCAAACTATCATGCAGGTTAATATAGGTAAGCAACTGATAGTAATGCATACGCAGGAATCCTGCGCTGCTGGGCCGTGCTAGAACACTTATGTCCTGTCCACACATGAAAAATATGGGTATTTGGAGAAAAAGGTGGCAATAACAATCACAGTCTTTGAACACATGACTTTTGCTGAGCCTGTTGATGGGATAGAAAACTGAAGAAAGATGTAAGCATACAAGTAGATAAAAGGCTGCTGCTATGAGGAAGAGAACAATTTGTTCTTTTATGTCCACTGAGGGTAGGGCAAGAAGTCATAAGCTAAGGTAACAGCAAGGCAGATCTAGGTTACAGTGAAAAAAATCCCCAGTGATTCATTTGAAGTAGTCAAGCCCTGTGTTGGACTGACTTAGCGGGATTCAGGGCTCTTTTTACTGGTGTTTAAGAGTGGATCAGACAAATATTTGACAGAAAGGCAGAAGTGCAGTGTAAGATCTTGCTCTCAGGAAGGAGGCTAGAGGCAATGGCCTCCTAAATCACTGTTACTGTGGCTCTCTAACTGCGAGATATGTAATCGTTGCAACCCTTACTGGCTTAAAGATAAAACTAGATCAACTGCACAGATTAAAGATACTCAACTAGGCCAAGTAAACTTATGTAACAGGAATGAAATTACATTTAAGTATGGTTTTATGTTTGCAAAATACTTTTAACTCCTCTGGTGAAAATAATCTAAATGAGGAATTCTGCAATGTTTTTAAGCCTTAAAAGCTAAGTTGCTGTGTCTCCAGTAAAGTCTTCCAGAGAATTTTCCACCTTAGTTCCTGCTGTGCCAATTCCAGAAGGATGCCAATATTTTTGAGATTAATGCTTCAAAAGAAAGTGAAAGTAGTTTAGATGCAGTCTGACCTTAAGATAAAAAAAAAATGGGCTATGACATCCTTTGAGGGTGCTGGTGTTATTTTATAAACAGCAAATGTCTGCAGATGGGTAGCAGCGAGTCAGAGGTCTTCAAAGCAGGCTGGTAGATGTGCAAAGAGGTAATTGCAGATGAAAATACTTGCCTTGAGAGGCATTCTGGATGTGCATTGTACATCCAGGTATTTGAAAATGAAGCTGTTTCCAGCCCTGTGTGGTATCATGCCTGATGTTTAAAAGGAAGATACAATGAATGTAGGGGTTTTTTCCCTGACTATTCCCTGCTTCTCTAGACCTGCTGTCTGGATCACAGTGGTTTGTCAAAACTGATTTACATCAGCAGTATTTTTGAATTATCAAGAACATTGCCTTAAGATAAGATAGTGTCACTGATGATCTAAACTGCAAACTTCAGATTTTTTTAAGCAGGGGAATACAGTGTGTCCCAATATCCTGCTTCTTTTTTTTTTTTTCTACTTAATACTGTGTCCCCTTGCCAAGTCCTGTTTTATGTTCTGTATCAGTTTGCAGGCAGGCAGGCTGCTCCTGCTGAATGCAGCCAGGCCAGACCCGTGCTGTGCAGTCTCTTTGTATACAGGCTTTCTAGGTAATGATGAGCTTGATACTGACTGCTTCCCCCACTGCCAGAGAAGATCTGTGGTGGAGCAGGTAGGATCCTGTGTTCACAGGCTGGCAGGCCCCTAGGCTCAGGCTCCAAGTGACCAGCTTCAGAGCAGAGTGTAAAGTGTATGACATCTGGCAGCATCTGCACTCTGGTAGCTTGCTTTTCAAAGGTTATATGTCTAAATGCATTTGTTCAGTTGTCCAGGCAGGGCTTGGTGGACCACAGCAGGTTAGATGACAGCAGTGTTTTACTCTAGTTCCTACAGAAAATGATCATTAGAAGAGAAGCAGCAGCAGTGTTTATCACTGGTTTTTACATTATGACAGTAAAATTGTACACTGACATTGTCAACATGGGCTGGTTCCCTAGGAGTCAGATCTTCTAGTTTGGGAGCAATTCTCCCACAACCAGTGAAGTCTTGTGTCCTACAGACTGTACTTTAGGAAACTGCCACAGGATCTGTTTCTGTCTCCCAATTTGCCTGAATTTCCTCTTCCTGTGCTACTCTCTGCTCCTGTTGCAGCACCCTGCTATCTCTAGTATCTTAGGTTTGAGCTGCAGCCCAGAGCACTATGTTCTGCTGTCTTGCTGCTAATGATTTCAAGTTTTTCCCCATACAATAAGCTTTATTAAGACTATGAATGAAAGCTACTGATGAAGGGAGTTAGTTGCAAGAGACAGACCAGACTGCACTTTATATCCTTAACTTGAAAAATCCAAAATCTCTGCTACTACAAATACTTTTGAAGTAATATTGGATGTCTTCTGTCATTCCAGATATACTTGAGAAGTATTATTTGCAAGGTTTTGGGTCTGACACACAGGTAACACTTCTGTCTGCAAATCATTGCACTCTTTTTGCTCTCTTTTAGTCTTTTCCCATGTAGGTCACTTGCTATCTCAGACCTGTTTTAATCAGTGCAAGTGACTTAACCTCAGCTGGCAACTAAGCACAGCACAGCTGCTTGCTCCCTCACCCTCAGTGGGCTGGGGGAGAAAATAGGAAGGCTAAAAGTAAAAACACTCATGGGTTGAGCTAAAGACAGTTTAACAGGTAAAGCAAAAGCTGTGCATGCAAGAAAAGCAAAAGGAATTAATTCATTGCTGCCTCTTGGCAGGCAGGTTTTTGATGGGGTGAGAAGCAGAAAAGACCTTGGCTCTGTGTAAGCACTGCTCAGCAATAACAAAAACATCTCTCTATTATCAATGCTTTTAAATACAAAACACAGACCCCTAATAGCTTCCATAAAGAAAATTAAGTCTTTCCCAGTCCAAAATTGCTATAGCAATTTTTTAATGGGCAGCTCATGGCAAGATACACAGTACTCTGGAGAACAAAAAGAGGCTGAAGCTGTGTTGCAGTAGCATCTTATTTACCTTTCAAAACCTTACTAAGAAAAGGTAGAAATGCTCTAGTGTCCAAGTATGTGTGTATAAAACCTCTTGCTATGTAAAGAAATCACTTTGAAAAGTAAAGATGTTCAACCCCTTTTATTTAGCCCAGAGGAGGGGGAGTAGGAACTGGGTGGTACTTGCTTTGTGTAGTTCTGGTCCCTGTCTTTCCTGCTAGGCTGTTGGAATGTACAGAAGTGTCCTATAGTACCCTGCCAGGATGAGGTGGGCTTTTTCCTGACAGGTCCTTGCTGTGCCATTTTGGTGGCATTGAGAAAATATTTAGCCCTTAATGTGCATCCCTTTTGGAAATACAACAATGCTGCTTTTACCCCTGTTTCACCATCAGTGAACACACATCTGTACTACCCATCAGCTGTTTCAGACCTCGATGAAAATATGTGCATAAAACTGTTCCCTTTGCAGGGAACTGCATGAGTCAGCTGATGTTGGGAACACACCTATGTTTTCCTCATCTCCACCCCACACCCTTTTCTGTTCTAATGAATTCATGGCAGGTGGGTCCAAACATGTGAGCCCTATCTTTGGTGCCAGTTCCAGAGCCACTGGCACAGAGGAAGAGGGTTTAGGTGCTTTGATAATCTCTCCAAAAGTGAGCCCTTTGATTACTGAGACACCATGTGTGGTGCAGAGTTTGTTTAGAGCTGATTCAGCTCTCCTGTCTCCCTCCTTTGTACCATCCAGTTCACGTATGGTCTTTCTTTCCTTGGCCAATCTCTGGTTAGCCTCCTGCTCCTGTGCCAGAAAGGGTTTGACTTAACAAGAGAAAACTTTGCACTGGACAAAACTCACCTGCAACATGTCTGATACCTGTTCCATAATGACATCAAGGTGAGGTTTATAGTCATGACCCTAAAGAATGATAGTTAATAGGTATTTTTTAAATTACGTGTTCATATTTGTGCACATATTTTGATGACAAAAAGTGGCTGCAAAGATTAGAGAGGAGGGTAATCCTTTGTAGAGAATGATGCATGTTTCTGGGTGACTCAGTAAGTATGTGCAAGTCAGTAGTGGGTCACACAGCCAGCGATGCTATCAGGGAAAACTGAATGTGTGATTGCTCCAGCATGTTTTGGAGAGACAGAATGCCCCTGGTACACATAAGGCACAGTTGTGCAACTGCAGAATACCTCAAGTTTGGAAGGGAACTGTGAGGATTATTGAGTCCAGTTCCCAAGTGGGGAAGCAGTGAGCTGTAGCAGGGAATATGTACAGCCTCCTCAGTCTGCCTCCTGTGAGTTTTCAGTTTGTTCTTTTTCTTTTCTGGTCGCTCCTGCATCTGTGTGTTTGTTTTGTGGCCACTGTGGAAGATGGGCCTCTTGTTCATGACCAGAATTTTCATGTGGTGTTTCTGTTTGGAGTCTTGGTCTATTTCCAGTCCTTTAATCTGAAAAGGAGCAGAAGGATAAATGATTCTGGAGGGGATTTGAAGTGTACATGTGGAATTACGAGGATTAGAAAAAGAAATAGGAAGATGGTATCTACACCAGGAATTTGAAGCTACTCATGCTTTAAAGCTTTGTAGCAGCTGAAAAATAAACAGCAAGTCATGCCACTGATGACAGTACACCTTGCAAACTTGCCTTTGTGGGTACAGATCACTGCTGATACCAGTGGCTTGTTACTGCTGTATTCAAGCACCGTAAAGATTCTGATGGAGGAGTTCAGCACTTGGCACCCCATGCAGAAGTCCTCTTGTGCTCCAGTAGGCTGAGAGCATTCGAGCTGCATCCTTTCTGCAGTCTGGATTTCCTTAATGTATTCCCTTTGGGACATGTTGGCTGTTAAATCAAAATGGTTCTTTTCAGGTATTAGTGATGAATATGGAAGCTCAGGTGCTGGAAAGAGTTGCATAGCTGCTCTGTTGGGAGTTATCTTTCTAATGTATTTGTACATGGGTTTGTTACCCTGAGGTTTCAGGGTGGTGGATTTATTTTTTTCCCCCTTTCAGGACTGCTTAGCCTATTCCATCTTGACTTACAGGTCTTTTATTGCAATTAAATCATTCTTAATCTTTTCCAGGTGCACACATTGATCCTGCTCCTGACACAGATCTTTCACCATGCAGAAAGCCTGTGAGGAAGGTATGGAACAGATTGACAGCACAGCTATTTATACAGTGCACCGAAAGCATGGATATGTAGACCTGATATCTATATGTTACCCTCTGAGAAATTTTGCCCTATCTTTACTTTTTCTGGGTATCATAGGCTGCCTTTCTAAAGACTGGATCAGTGGTTTGCTGAGATCCATGAAGGTAATCCCTAGCTGACTGGGACAACTCTAGACTGGGTCATAAACCAGGTGGTGGTATGCTTGCTTAGTACCACTGGACTAGTCAAAGGTATTGTCCCCACCTATTATTAAGTCAATACCTTCAGTTCTAATGGCACTTCAGGCTTCTATTTCTACCCTTCACTGGAAAGAGGGTGTTTGGCAGTGTGCTGTAGATGGAAGGTGATGATATTGTCTGAAAATGCAGTAGCTGAAAGCATGAAGGTGGCAGAAGGCTCAGCCTCACCCGGGGGAAACGCTGTGCATTAAATCCACAGCTAGCTATGATATTTCTGAAGTGCCAGTTGTCAGCACAGTGCCAAAGGAGCAATCTGCTCTGTGCTGGCAACTTTTCTCCCCTCTGTGCCAATTATGGATGCCATTGACTAGCTAGAGAGGGAAGCTGGCCTAGTCTTTGTTGGAGGCCTGATAGGTGTGATGAGTGGAGTTATGTAATAAGTGAAAGAAAGGACAAATCGAGAGGAAATGGAGGAATTCCTCAGGGTGCCATCTGTGATGTAGATTACCAGGGAGGCAGAGAGGAAGTAGATTTCTTCTTTTGTGGATTAATTTTGCCAGACTGCAATCAGTGAGCTAACATACATTCTGCTTTCCAAGACCATAAAAAGCAATGCAAGTGCTAACATGTATTATTAACGCTGTGCTTTCAAATCAGCACTGGAGAGAAATAATGGAATATATACCTTAAGGTTTCCAGCTACCAACATAAAGGGCAGAAATGTGACATCTCAGCCACAGCTGCACAGTGCTCACTGATGATTTCCTCATGCTCATTAGTAGTGTGTTGAAGATCAGGCTCCAGCTTTAATTTAATAGTAAGCAGACTGATACTACAGGGCAGGAAGAGGTCTTGGAGACCCAGAGTGTCTTATCTACTCAGCTCTTCCATTTGGCTCTCAAAGAGAGACGATTTGTGCATCACAGTTGTCTGTGGAGTTTGTTTTTTCTCTAGAAAATTGAGCACTGTTAAACCAAGTGGGATTCATCCCCACTGGATCTGCATTGCGGAACATTAGGACCTATGTATTTACTTGCACACTAAATGAGAGGTAGAATGATGATGCACCTCTGAGGCAGAAATAGACCTGGTTGTTTATGAAGGCCTGGAGTCTTAAGTCTGTTTCCCTAAATTTCTGTGTATGGATTTGAGTTCATATACCAATATTATTTATTTCAGAATTATGCTGCAGGAGCAGCAGCTGGCTTTAGACCCAGCTCAAACAGTATTTGATTGCATTCTCAACAAACATAGTCTCTGCTCCACAGTTTACAATATAGATGTGTCTGTCTATCTCATGGAAAATATGAGCCCCCCAGCTCATTTAGTGCTTACTGTTTACTGGTATGAATCATTGGAGGACTGTTGTTGTTGCTGCTGTAAAAATAATAATTTAAAATAAAAAAAAAACCCAAAACACTCTAAGGAAGGAGATCTACACAGGCTTTAATAGAAAAACTGTATTCTAGCAACACAAGCTGCTCTTCAGCAAAACAACATCATGTAAATGTGCCATTGTGTTCTGGAATGCCACACAGGCTCTGTGCTATGTAGGTTTTGTATAACAAATAAGTTTAAAACACCAAATTTAGTATGGAGATAGCAGCTCACCTGCTACAAATGTATCCATTCATTATCAGTCAATTGGAAGTGAATGCAGTGGTTGCATTTTTAACCTATTTGAATAAAAGCCACATTTATGACTCAGTTTTTATAACCGATGTCCCATAATTGCAGCTGAGAAATGCTTCTTGTATTATCAGTCCTTTCCAGAAGTTATACTCTTTTCCTTGTAAATGTTAGTATGTGTTGTCTTTATGGAAAAGAACTGCAGGCTGTAATGGTGAATATTAAAGTAGCTTCCTAAATCTATACACAAAATGAAATGGCAGGTATGTTATTTCATACTGCAATCTGTAACGTGAGGATGCTTAAAATTCCACTAAAATGGATCTCACTGTGGGTTACAGTCTAGGGAAGAAATCTGAGCACCATGGAAACCACAAGTAGTAAAACTATAGCTTCAATGGAGGCAGAATTTTATACTGTCCCTTTTAAGGTGGGTTTTTCAAAAGTTCCCACACTGTCTTAACTCTTTCACCTTGACAGCTGTGTCCAGTTCTGGGCTCCTCACCGTAAGAAGGACATTAAGGTCCTGGAGTAAGTTCAGAGAAGGGCAGCCAGGCTGGAGAAGGGGCTGGAGGGCAAATCCTATGAGGGGTGGCTCAGGGAGCTGGGGGTGTTCAGCCTGGAGAAGAGGAGGCTGAGGGGAGACCTTCTCCCCACCTACACTGACCTGACAGGAGGGTGCAGAGAGGTGGGCGATGGTCTCTTCAGCCAGGGGACAGGAGATGGGACAAGGGGAAATGGCCTCAAGCTGTGCCAGGGCAGGGTCAGGTCAGATGTGAGGGAGAAGTTCTTCACTGAAAGGGTTTTCAGGGCCTGGAACAGGCTGCCTAGGGAGGGGGCTGAGTCCCCCTTCCCTGGGTGTGTTTAACAGACGGGGAGATGAGGTGCTCAGGGATCTGGTTTAGCACAGGACAGGAATGGTTGGACATGATGATCTTAAAGGTCTTTTCTAACCTTGTCATTCTGTGAATGAATGAAAGAATTTGCTAAAATTCTTTCATAGACCTTGCTAGGAGCAAAGCTGAGCAAAGATGATGCTTTCTAAAAAATTCTATCAATGTAATATCTCTAAAGACTGAGCTTGTCACGTTCCATAGTGTTACCAGACCTATGTTACAGAATACTGTTATATTTATCCATTACTGGCCTAATCCTCCACTTCTTACCCAGAGTTAAGATTCAGTGTTAAGCCACTGGCACATAAACCCTCTGACAAGACAGCTGTTGCATAAATAGTTCTACTTTCTCTCTGCATGGACATTGAGTTCATTATGTCTTCTCCATGACTTCAGCCTGCTCCAGGACTTTGTGAGAGTGCTTGTTGCCCTTCAGGCCAGCCTGTGCTTCTTCCAGCTCTGTCTGTAGCAGGCTGAGGTGGTATGTACTGCTCCTGCAGCTCCTCTTGTTGCTGGCAGGCATCCTCCTCCCTTTACATCTGAAGATGAAAGATTAATGTAAATAATGATGGGAGAGGAAGCTGGAAGATGTAGGAGGTCTCTTTGCAAAGCTGCTCTTTAAGGTGATGCCAGATTTGAAAAGAATTTTAAAAAATAACCCTCTCCCAAAAAAACCCCATCGCTTGATGCCAGTATTGTGTGTGTCTGTCTTACATCATTGTAGCCACAGTGGCTTTACTTCTGACTGAGACTGATGTAACTGAGGGCAAGTCAGGCTTGTGGGTGTGTTTATATATACACACATGTATAGAGAGAAAGAATCCTTGTTGTTACTGTTTAAATTACTAAAATTGGATTTTTGGCAGCGGTTGCATCAATTTATTCCAACAAAGAGGTCAGCCTTTTACTAATTTACTTAGTTTTACTTCAGAAATGAAAATCCGAAGGAAGTTCTATAGTTTTGCATTTCTGTTAGTTTGTAGTCCACTTCTTGGCTACCCTGTTCCAACAGCAGTTACAACTGCTCTTAAAAGCAGAACTTTCTTGATTTAATTACATATGAATATTTCTTTGGGGTTCTAGTTTGATAAAAGCTGATAGTAATGCTTGTCTTACATAAGGGGGGAACTACTGCAGATTGAAATTGGTATGAGTGGGAGAACTGGGGCTTTCAAATACATATTCTGAATTTATTCAAGATGTCTGTCTAAGCAAAAGTACATGATTTACTGCTTTGTTGCTTAAGCTATAAAATAGAACTGGTAGCTTTCCATCCAGAGACCTGCTTTCAGCCTCCTCAGTTTACCTTGACATGCTGTTGCAGTTTATTCAGTGTCCTGGCAAATTCACTGTGCCTGTTGGTGAGATCCAGCTGCATTTCCATTCTGGTCAGTTCAGAGTCCATCCTCCTGAGCCTGGCAGCTTCAGCACTCCCTTTAGTCTCCAGACTTGCCTGCAGAGACTCAGTTGCCTGTTGGTGATTATTTCTGCAGAGTCCAGTGAAGCATATGGTATGGCATTCTGTTGTGTTGAGTCTGATCCAGCCTTTGTATCAAATTATTGCCCACCAAGTAATAAAAATACAGTAACTTTTCAAACCTGTTTAAAGCTGAGATGCCATGATTTTGCACCAAGCCATTCATGAATACCTCCTTTTAAACACAGGGCTGGGGCAGCTTTCGAGAGGTCATCTTAAAAATCTACTGCCTAAAATCTGGATCATGTCCTGCTAGAGAATGTGTGACTGGACTGCACTTAACTTCCCATAATGGAGACTCTAGGACCTCCAGACAATCTGGTCTAAGGAGCAATTCCCCTTAATTATTATAAAATTTTCCTAGTGTCTTATTTAAAGCCTCCATTCTGCAGCCTTCACCTGTGACAATGTCACAGCATCGCTCTGCCTGATTGTTTCAAATTCTTACATGTTTTCATGTCAAAATCAGTTTGAGCTGAATGCAAATCAGTTTACTTCCTCCAGCCTGAAGGAAGGGTGCAACAGATGGACGAATAAATGCCCTTTGTGGGGTTAAACATACAAAATCCATCAGCTGGAATGTGGAGAGCAGCCACCGGGCTGGCATGCAGCTCTCACATCTGTAGCGCTGGTACCTCCAGGGAAGACTGCTTCCTCCAGTGCCACCTGCAGTTCATCCTTCTCAATCTCCTGTCTCTGTCTTTTGCAGCTATGAATGCTCTTCCCTCCCTCCCCCAGCTGATTGATTAGATCCTTAATTTCCTCTAGGGAAGAAAACAGATACTTCATATGATAGGTTTATTTCAGGACTATGAACTTTACTGAGCGCGCCCGGCAGATTCTTTGAATAGAAATGGCATGAAATGATTCCAGTCACTTTATATCAACTGCCCTTTTCTTTGGTTGCTAAATATTATCCTGGATTTCTGAATGAGCCCTGCTCACTGTGTGTGTTCATGGAGGTGGAAGAATGAAGCCTATTAAATCAAGAGATTTACTTTTTTTCCAGTTCTTATCCAGCCTTCCCCTCTCCCCCTTTCAGATGGCTGCTCTTACAAAATGCAAGCAGGATGCCACATCATCTCTGTACAGCAGAAAGGGGCACTCTGCCAGCTGATGTAGGCCAGAGCAAAGGGTTGGGGGCCATAGCCCAGAAAACACTGGGTCTGAGCCAGGGAGTCCATCACTGTTTTCTGTTGGCTGTAAGGGCAGCAGATTGTAGCATCTTCTAAATATTTACAGTGTCATCTTCCAGCCTCCTGTAAGAGATCAATTTTTGCATTTTACAGAAATGTTTGTAAAAAATAATAATTAAAAAAAAGAGTCAAGGCAGCTGGTCTCCCTGTGCAGCCAGTGGGGGAGAAGTGATGCAAAGAGGGAGGCTCTAAGCAGGAGTTTAACTGACTTGCTCTGAACTGATTCCTGGAGGTGCCTAATCCTTTCCACTGAGGTTAAAGGGAACATCACCTTCCCATGGTAAAGCTGGCCGAGTGAAGTGCTCAGAGTTGGAGAGAATGCTGGTAGCCAGAACTGGGACTGCAGCCTCTGTCTTATTTAAGCCTCATCCTGTAACCAGTCTGTTATGTCCTGATGCAGTGCTCTAGAGATGATACCTGGCTCAGGCTGGAGTGATGACCATATAGTAGAACAGTGAGTGCAACCAAGGGGCTATTGTGGTCTTGCTTTGAGTGTTTAGAAAGGGCCTTGATGCTTAATGTTGCCCCCAGAGTCGATTCCCTGGAAGCAGTACGTGGGTGCTAGTTCCAATTTTGGGTGATCCCATGGGGTGGTGTGTGTGAGTGCAGACTCTGTCCCAGGAGCAGACTTTAACCTGTGACCTTAAGTGCATTGAATGTATGTCTCCAGAGAACGAAAGCACTGCTAGAAATGAGAAAAGTGGAACTGCTGCTGGAAGACAGCACAGGATTTCTTCATTCAGTAGGAACCAAGGGGCTTATAATCTGCAGAGTATTTTAACACCAAATCAGTACTCACCCTAAAAGGCCTTGTTCTCCTTCAGAGATTCCAGCTGTTCCAAGGTTTCAAAGATTTTGAGCAGTCTTAAGCTCAAAATTTTCAGTTGTGCACATTCCTCCTGTGAACTATCTGCTTCCACCTGCAGCTCCTTGTGGGTTTTGTTACCATTCTGTCAGCATCTCATCAAAGGCTCTCTGCTTCTTGTCCAGGGCAGCACAAGCAGCAGTGGCCTAGAAAGATAAAGCCACACATTCACTGGACACAAGTTTGCCTTACACTTCACTTCTCTGCATGTCCTGCCAGCTAGTCACAGTTAAATTGGCAGCCAGTCTAATGGCTGGCAGAGCTTCTCTTGGTCACTGAATGGATGATTAACATGTTTACGAGGCTTTCTTTCCTCACCATTAGGAATTTAACAAGATCACCCAGTTCCCATCAGTGTGATAGTCCTTCTTGCTCCTGTGGTTATAATGATGCTGCTGTGGAGCAAATGTTTTCCACTTCAGATATTCCTTGTGCAGATGTGCTGTTAGTAATTGCCTGGGTTGATTAGTGTGACTCTTTCTACTTCAAAGACTATTGGGTTACAAACAAGATGTTATTCAAGACTATTTTAGACTGTGTTTGACTGCTTGTCATGAAGGGAAAGAATAAAGGTACATTTTTCTTTCCTGGGAGCTTTTAATCACAAATATTCCACATACCCTTATGATCCGCACATGCGTTCAGATACCATGGTGACAAGCACACCACAGGAACCATAGAATAAAGAACTGCTTCATTAAAGAAAGTGATGGTGGAACAGATTTTTCAGCCCAGTAATGTAATGATGTATGTGGGATTTTCAGCTCTTGAGACCCTGTTCTAAAGCCGACTGCAGTCGTTGGCAGTTACCCAGGGACTTCAGTGGATTTGGAGCAGCCTTTGTGCCTATTTTAAGTAACGTTTTTATTCAAATGTCCCACAGTTGCACTACTATTCATGCTCTTACACTAACACTAGCAAGAGTAGAAATACTAATTTAATGAAGGAGCAGTTGTTGCTAGTGTTTAAACTGCATGTTGTTTAGATCTCTCTGACTACAGTGGTTAATAACCAGCGGCCAACCCACTGGTACTGCAACACTGAAAAGCTCAAAGCAGGATATCATTATCCTTAAAAAGAAGATGAATACCTTGCCTTGCAGTAAAGGAGGGGTTTTGCTTTAGCTGTGCTCTTGTTTCTGGAAGTCAGCTAATGAGCTTACCAGAAGCATGCTGTGTGCTCCTAGGAATTAGCTGTGGCTCTCATCTAGGTTTTCTCTTGATGTGATAAATCTTAGCCTTGCTTCTCATGGTCATGCAGATTACTTGACACTTAATAGAGAGATCTTAAAATATTAAGAAATAAGGGACTAATCCAAAGCTGACCTGAGTTAACAGACTCCCAGGGCCCCCAATACCAGGACTTAGCTAGTCAGGCTTGTGCTGGAGGCAGTCTTGAATGGACAGATTTCTTGCCATCTTGAGGTCAACAGTGAGGTTCTCAGCCTCTTCCTGAAGTCTCTGCTTAGTTTTCTCTGTGTTGGAAACCCAGGCTTGGACTGAGTCAGCTGTCTTCTTCTTGGAGTGTCACAGCCAACTTTTTCCTGAGGGAAAGAGGGCAGAAATATCCTGGTGAGTAAGTTCATGGAGTAAGGAGTGGTGGGAGTCAGGAGCCCTCACCTCAAGCACCATCACTGTTTCACCAGTGAAAAGGTGAAATCCTGGCAGCAGCCTCAGAAAAGGGACTGTTAAACCATGTCTGGGATGTGACTGGTTCTTCCCCTCTGCTGTTGAATGTGTCATATTGGACCACAGCTCAGCTCTTCATTGCTGGATTGTTACCTGGTGATAGACACTTCCACCTCCCATTCAAGTGTCTCAAGGACTAGGAATAGTGTCTAAGAGCAAAGTGAATATCCCTGGGTCTCAGCACAAAGTCATGCTGAGATGTAGTACCTTATTCTGTTTCACTCAACTTGTGAAACGCTTCAGCTCTTTTAAACTCTTGTTGCTGTTATGGGAAAGCACCTTTATGTCTGCTACAGAGACTGGCCCAACTTCCAGCCTGTAATACCAGCTCTCAATGACCAGATTCTAAGGGGTTTAATATGATTTGGTGATTGCTTTTTTTCTTAAGAAATGCTAGTGGCTTTTGTAGGGCTGCTGGAAGAGTAGAGTCCTTGCTGAACTAAAGAAAGGTTATCCAAATTCAACCCTTTATCAGAAAGGATCAGTGCTGGGTTTCTGCTTCTGTGTACAAGTATTAGGTCTCAATGATAACTGTGATTATTGCAAGTTATGTTTTTTGGTTTGGTGGGGTTTTGTTTGGGGTTTTTTTTTTAAAATCTTGGAGCTCTTTGCTTTCTGTCTGTCTTACCAAATATACCTCTCTGTCCTAAGAGATCACATGTATAAGTTGTAACTCAGCAGCCAGACTAAATGATGAGAGGACCATTAAGTCCCAGTCCAGACTCCCTGAAAGCTGGGTGCTCACTTGGTTTCTACCAGCTCTTTGGTTGCTCAGGTAAAAGTAGCCATTTAATTGCATACTTCAATGGTATCTGCCCTGTGTTCAGTCCTCTAGCTTGTGTCTTCAGTATGGAGTTTAGAGACCAGGCACTGCAGTTCAGCTTTGCTCTCTTCCTCTTCCTCCAAATACTCTCATCATGCTCGGTGTTGGCCAGGCTCATGACAGCAGCAGTGCAGGACTAGAGACAGCACAGTCATTACTGTGTGTCTGTCCTATTGGAAATATGAATCCCAGAGCTGGAGTGCTCCACTTGAACAACTCAGTTCTGGACCAGCTAGAAGCATCTTAGACTTCAAAATATCTTTCTGGTCAGAAGCCAAGTTTCTGTTCTCCATACCTGTTTTTTTGTTGCATTGCAGTGAATTGAATTGAGCTCATACAACTGAAAACAGAGCTTGGCTTGTCATCATCACTGTTTTCTCTCAAGCTGTGTTTCAAAGGAATTGTAACAGAAACCCCATTTGGTGATTGTTCTGAACACAGAGAGGGTTCTCGACAGACTTCTGATATACAGGTGCAGCACTGGAGTCACTCTTTGGAGATAAGCAGAAATTTCCAAGACAGATGTTTCAGAGACTTGAAATATTGGTCTATTTTGAGCCAGACTTGTGTGATCTATGCAAATAAACTGGTGGACAGTCCACTGAGTGGACAGTGGACTGAGAGTCAAGAGGTTTGTGTTCTGCTGTTTTGCTGCTGACTCATGGGAGATTCTGTGTCTTATTTTCATAGCCATACAAGGCTCATGCCCCCCACGCTGCCTCCAAGGTCAGCTGGTAAAAAGTCCAGTGATAGTTTGGATGAGAGAGTTTTCCTCTGTGAAATACAACACTCTGAGTGCAAAAGAACAGCCGCTGCATGTCCCATCACAGCAACAACCTCTGCAGTCGGTGGTCCCCGGTACCTTTGACTCTTCATCCAGTTACCTCTTGAAGTCATCTGCCTGTGAGGTGAGAGAAACCTTTATGCAGACAATCTGGTTAAGCCTGCTCTGAGCTTCCTTGTGCTCCCGACTCAGCCAGCTGTTCTGAGCTGTGGGAAAAGCAGGAAAGGAACTAGTTCAATGTGACTGGAGAGAAAGAGAAGTGAAGGCTGGAAGGATTGGGCAGATATGCTAGAGGAGGGAGGGCAGGGCTGCCAGAGCTGGATGAAATGTAGGGGAAGAGGAGGATCAGAGGGAGGTAACGTTGCACAAAGCTGTCAAGGAATTTACCTGGGAGCCTGATGGCATTAATTGCAGCTTGGCTCTTCTCCACCTCAGCCTGCTGGGCATTGGCTTCAGACAGGTAATCTTCCGGCTTGTGAATGTGAGCATCTGAGTTCAGCTGTAAGGAGTCAATCAGGCAAATGATGCTGAGTAAGACCACAATATCCTTTCAAGTTGGAGCATAGGAAGTTCTGTACCACGATGCAGGAGAACTTTTTCACAGTCAGGGTGACAGAGCCCTGGGACAGGATGCCCAGGGGGGTGTGGAGTCTCCTTCTCTGGAGGTGTTCAAGCCCTGTCTGAACACTGACCTGTGTGACCTGTCCTAGGGACCCTGCTTTGGCAGGGGGTTGGGCTCAATGATCTCTTGAGGTCCCTTCCAACCTCTACAATTCTGTGATTCTGTGATCCTTTCTCTCTTGCAAACTCAGTTTATTCCAGTTGGTTGTAGTTACAGTGGGATGACTGTAATCGACAGGGGGAGTGCAGGGTGTCCTGACCTTTAGTGAGGAGGATGCCCACCCCATCAGCTGAGGCAGGCAATGCTCAGCACCACCTGCAAACAGCTGCAGACTGTTAGCTCCCACTGCAGAGGGCTGGACTCTGCCTTGCACTGATGGCTGCATCCATGCCTGCACTGATGATTGACTGAGGAATTCCCTGCCTGGCCTCTTGCCTTGGATTTCTGCAGAGACTCCATGCTTGCACTGAGGTCATCCATCTGTCTGTCTCCAGGTGAAGCTGCTGAAGAAGTTTCTCCTTCGGAGGATCCCAGTGATGTTTCGTATTCTCTGAGGAAAGAGACGAGATGCTCGGATGCTGGGAAGGTGTCTGACCTGAGCAGCTGTTGCAACATCAGCTTCTTCCAGGCAATCTTCCTTGTTTCTCCACCTAGTGGGAAAGAGGGGAAAACATTTTTATTCCATCCCACAAAGCCTATGTATATCTAGAAACATACATACTTTGGACACAATAGTGGCAAGTATGGGGCATAATCAGAAAGGAAACAGGAATTCCCAAGTGGTATACTCTGGTTTAACTGGCTTTGCTCCTCTTTGTGTCACTGGACAGTTCCTTTACCTCTGTTTCCCCACCTGTCCAATGTGTCTAACACTGACCTATCTCTATGATTGAGAATTAATTAGCCAGCATTTCTAAAGTGAATAGAAATGTTACTTCTCATTATTGCTATCAATTTTTATGAATCATTAGGATGTGTTCAGAGTAGTCTATTAAAATACAACTTTTTTGGGGACTAAATTATCTTCAGGGTTTTCCCAGTGTTACTGTATCTCATTATGTATTTAACAACCTCATCCTGGCAATTACATAAGATTTGTTAGAGTAGATCTATCACTGCAGAACTGTTAAATGTGGATGGTGTGATTTGATAGCTGAAGCACAGGACAGAGAAATCCCTCACCTGCTACTCTCTTGCTCTCTGGAGGACTGCCCCATCAGTACCTGCCTTCTTCAGAGGTTTCTATGAAAGGAGTAGCATGTGCAGTTTGTAACAGTGAGTTTGCATAGGCTAAATGTAGAGTTCAGGATTGTTGTCCATCTTATTACTATTTCATGAGGAATATTGGTTAAACCTGTTGATGAAAAGGTCTATCAGCTGTCTTTGCAAGCAGAAGAGGAGGTCCCTGCAGCAGATGCCTGCCTTCTGGCCATAGCAACGTGGCAGGAGACCTGCAGTGAGCATACAGTTGCTCAGACTTCAAAGGAAGTGGAGTTTAGAGTGAGTGGATTAATACACAAGACAAGCTGGATCTCAGAGCTGCCTGAACTATTGATTCACTGGAAGCTAAAAAGGCAAATGTTTTGAAGCCAAGGGATTTCAGGAGCTCATAGAGAAGGAGTCAGGATGTGCTGTAGAAAAAAACCTCAAAATCTACCTGGGGGAAAAGAAATACTGGGTCTCAGCTGGTTCTGTTGTTTAAGTGTTTAAAGAGTGATAGGCTCCAGACTCCATTCTAACAGGGCAGGTTTAAGAAGTCTGCATTAATCTCTTATGCCAACTTAGTCTTACCACAAAACCAAAGCAGCATAAACAGGCTGCTGTGGGGTGAGGAAGGGTAGGATGTTACAGGAAATGAGTTAAACCAAGTAAGTGTTTCTACTCTGTTGTGAACGGGTTAATCTTTGCTGAAAGTGGGTGGAGATCTAGTGCCCTGTCTCCTCAGTGGGACTGGCAGGGCACTTAGTCCCCTTTTCCTTTGTTCCAGTTCCTTCTTTACCCCATCTTTAAGTAAAGGCACAGGCACTCCAGGCACTCTGGGAAGCTGGGTCCTCTGCTGCAGCTCTGAAGTACTAACACCAGCACGTAAGTTTTCTTCTGGCACTGAAGTGTCCCAGTGGCCTTGCTCTGAAGCACAAGTATCTTGTATTCCCTGTGGAGCACTGTGTTAGAATTCAAACTAGCAAAGCTTGCCAGTATTTATTAATGACTGTACACTTTGCCTTAGCTACTTAGCTCTTTAACTAAGTAAATTAATGGTTTGGATAATACAGAGTTGGATATTTGTATTCTGGGAAGTTAATTTCTAAGGGGAGGTTTGTCAGAGAAGTGCTGGCAGACCCATTGCTGAAGTAGTCAATAGTGGCACTAAAATAAAGTTCTAATTTGTGATAATATTTTGCATTTCTAAACCAGTTTTTATCTGAGGATCATAAGGCCTTACATAAACATGAATCATTTAAGCCTCATAACTTCCCGGTGATTATACACATTTTATATGTGGGTGAGTGTGGAAGATGAATTACAAATATCAGACAATGAGTCAGAGAGAGACTCGGGAAACAAAATCCTGTATTTCTGATTCTGCTTGCCTGAACTACTGAACTGTCCTTCTGCTTGTTGTTAGCTTAATACTGAAGAGATCAGGGTGCAAATGTGGATTTTCCCAGTGACTTTATCACCAAGTGACTTTCTAGGTGTAGTTAATGCTGTCAGAGCTATGATGTAACACAGCTGCACCCAGTTGTATCCTGTATCCTGGGAAACTCTGCTACAAGTGACACTTCTTTTTACAGCCTCTTCCAAGCTTGACTCATTTCTTCTCACTGAGGTTAGCAATTGTCCTTTGAGGTCACTCGCTGCTTTATGATGAGCGTCTTCCATCTTGCCATGGGTGGTCTTTTCTTGTTCCCTCTTGTCCTCCAGCTAGTTGAAAAAATTGGAATCAGTGTGAAAAATAACTTTGCAACACAAATAGAGGTGGTATTTTTCAACTGGGCCATCTAAAACATGAACTGTAGCAACTGCACCTCACTTCATGCACCTGAGCAGTAGGTTTCCTGTTGTTCATGGTCTCGTGGTTCACCTGTCTTCACCTTGCAGTTTTCTAGGGAGAGACTGGACTAGTGCACAGGGTTGGGTGAGAAACTAAACCAACCTACCCTGGCAACAATCTGAAAACCCAAAGCACAGATTTGTCTGAGGTGCTTCCTGAAAACATCACACACTTGGTGCGTTTTCAATGGCCTCAGAGGAACTTGGTCCAGCAGTGACCCATACAGAAGAATCCTGCTCACCCTCAGCAATTCACATAGCTTCATTTTGGGCAGTGGCACAAATTGGCACCACTTCACTCTGCTGCCATGAGTTGATACTGTTTGTGTAGCAAACTGTAGTCTTGCAGCATTTAAGCAAGCAGACATGGTGGGGTTTTTTTTCCTTTCCCCAGACTAAAAGAATGAGAATGGGAATAAAGTAAAATGGAGCAGTTATTTCTGCCTGATGAACTTCCTCCAAAGCCCTCTTCCCCTTCAGGAATTCAGTGACTGAGTCATTCTGAGCAGAAAGATCTGAAGTCAGAGTTCAAACTCTGTGGTCTAATGCCTGCAGACAGGAGAGGGAACATCATGCAGGTTTTGTGGATCACAGAAGCCTTTAGCAGCATCAGGACAAAATGTCACTGGAAGCTTATATTTCTTTAGAAGGAATCTGAGATTCAGTTAATAAATTCTGAGACATATGAGGCATCTGTGAGTTTAACATCCTGTGGATGTTAACGCTGACTTCAGAAGAAGCAGCAGACAGCCACATGGCTGCTACAGTACAGATTTAAAACTTCTCCAATTACATTACATAAAAGCCAGTTCAGGTGCAGGAGAGGGAGTATTCCCCAAGGCTAGGTGGGAAGGAGTTACATGGCTGTGGAAAGGGACATTTTATAAGTAAAGGCTTAGCAGCCCTGCTGTGTAAAACTGGGTATAATTAGTAAAGAATGTAGCTGGAGGTGTCTTTCTATAGAGGGATCCCTAGAAATTGCTGGGAAATGACCTGTTTATGCATGCACAGGTAGGTTCTAAAGAAGAGTTTGCATTTTTAAAAGATGCCACCCTGACAGGCTGTAGATCAGGAACTCAGTACTTGTGACAACAGCTCCTTTGCTTTCACCATGAGGCCTCTCAGTCTCCCCTGTTTTCTAAGGATTTAACTGTATTTAAGATCTAGTCAGACTGTCTGTGAATTTCATGCATCATCCCCATATGCTCTTTATTCGTTCCATATTCTGAAAAGGAGCCTCTTATGAGTCATTTGAGAAAGCCAATGCCCTGCCTCAGTGAATACTGAACCTTTAACCATTCCCTATGCTAAGTCTCAGCCTGCTGCTGGATGGAGAGGTCACTCTCCTGGCTGAGGGTGGCTCTCTGCTCTTCTGTGTGTTCTGAGAGGTCCCAAGTCTTTTACACGATGCTTTGCAGCTCCAGTTCCTTCAGTTAGTTTTCTTCTCCTGATGGGCCACATTCGTCAAAGGCTTCACTTGAAATTTAAGGAGTTCAAGCAAGGAGGTTCCCAAACCAAGCCTCTTCTGTTAGAATGGCCCCTGAAAGCCCAGAGGCAGTCCTTTTATTATCTTATCCTAGTATTTTTTGCATATCATTGGGAGACCTGGTGTCTTTTGTAATGCCTATTTAGTGTAGAGGGTTTCATACCTATAGTGTGAGTAATGCAACTCCTAGAAAAGGTTCTTATGGTGCACAGTAGCAGGTCTGTGTGCCAGCATAGAAATCAGGACTGTATTCCAGATTCTGAACTGATATACATGCAGAATTAATCTGACAACGATCTAGATTTATACCAGTCCATATAGGACCAGAACCCTCTGAAAGCTCGTTTTTTGTAAGGCAGTGGAAGTTCATTTTGTTTGCACTGGAGTTGGGAAGGTATGTCCCCAGGTAGAAAGGCAAATTTTGTTTCACCTATATGTGGACAATTGACTCTATCATAGTTTATTTCCCTTAAGCTTGAATATTTTGGTCAATCTTTCTTTCCTTCCTTACCAGAAATCCAACTGAATTTGCCATCCTGGGACAATGGAGGGAGTCTGAGCAGGAACTGCCCCTTCATGCTGGCAGCGTGCTCCTGCTTAAGAGAAGTCAACCAAGCAGCTTTGTTTCAGCTTTTATATGCTAGTGAATAGCAAAATCTTGTATTCCCATGCTTAGACCTACACCTCACCACTTCTCTCTGTTTTTGGAGAAGTCCAGGTCTTGAATTTCTAAGGCACTCTCTTGCCACTCCTGGCAGTAGCAGGCTTAGACTGATTTCAGGGCTTTCTCCATTTACTAACTTTTCTGGCATTGATTTGGAAATAAATAATTTGGGTCCTTTGCCCTATTAATAATTAACACATAATTTAGCTTTCAGTTAGTAACAAAATAGCTTTCTCAGTGTCTTTACTTAAGTGATCAGGGCTGTTACTTTTTCCCCTGCCCAGACATCACAAGGTTCTCAGTGCCTGTAATTTCCCCTGTTTAATTCTGCAGACCAGGACGACCCCAGAGTATTTCTCTCACCTCACTGTACAATTTCCACCCTCCCCAGAAAAACAGCAGCAGAAACTTCTCTACATTCCTCTGAATGCCACCAGACTGAGCCTGTAGCAAACAGAGTATATGTGGCTTAAACCAACGGTTTTCAAGGTAGAGAAAGTCAAAGTGTCCACACTCAATTGTATGCAGCAGAATGCTGGGGTCAGTGTGTAATCTCAGTCATATGGGGCAAGTCTCAGTGCACCACAATTTTTTGGCATACAAGAAGAGTCACAGCAGTTTGCTGAGATAGGAAAATGGACATTAAAAAGGCTAGTGTGGATGTAGAACTTGAGGTTTTCGTTTACTGGAAGAAACAAATACTGCTCATAAATGAGAAGCTAATTGCAAGGCTATTTTTTGCCTCCCATCTTTTTCCTCCTCTGTCCTGCAGCCACAGATGCCACAGGCATTGACAAAAAATGCACAGATCGAACCCAAAATCTTGTGACTCAAACGTATGTGTTGTGGTCGAGTTCCAGGAGACTCGCTGCGTCACCGTGTGAGTTGGGGTTTCTGGGCAGGGATAATGCTGACTACCAAATTCCAGACAGCCTGCAGCTGCTGATCTTTGAAGTCGATGCACAGGACATAGTGGAGCTACCAGCCATCCAGCTGCATTATTGTTCTGCTGCATGGAGCCATGTGGAAAAAGCTGGAAAATGTTACTGCTTTGCTGTGGACTGGGATGCAGATCTTGGAAATCCCAGTTTAATTTCATGGTTCTTGCTAGTAAATGAATTACATTAGTGGCTGGTTTCTAATCCCACCTTGGATTGCAGTATGAGCTGGGGAGCTGCTTTGGCAGGGGGGTTGGACCCGATGATCTCTTGAGGTTCCAACCCCTATGATTCTATGGTTCATGGACTAGTTTCTATCTTTTCCCCCAAGGATACCTCCTTTACAGCATGATTTTGTACTCCCTCCTCATCAGAAAGCCATGAGCACAACATTGCAGCATGGTCAGGATCTTTGCCAGGGGTTCATCTCTCATGTCCTCCAGTATGGCCAGGACCCCAGCACAGGAAAATATGCTGGAAGGCAGGAGACAGAAGCTGGAGTTCTAGGTAGTCTTCAGGACGTGCTGTGTATTGGCACTCAGAGATGAGGATATAATACTTCTTTAGTTTTTACATGTCAGTTTATCCTGTTATGATTTTGCCTGGCTCTCTGCTTACATTTACAAAATGCAGTGTTTGGAGAGGTTATGGGAATGGAAGACTAATATTTAAGAATTGAGTTTCATGCACCTTTACGTGGACTTTCCTGGAGTTCTGTCACCTTTTCTGTGCCTGAAGTGTGTCTAGCTATAAAAAATAACAGCAGGATCATCATAATATCCAGCTAAGTGGCATATCATACAGCAGGAGTGGAAGCCTTTTCCTGATGAAGCACAGATACACCTTGTGATCTCCTGTGCTAGGAAGCACGCTGAGTAGTTTCATAGAATCATGGAATACACCGAGTTGGAAGTGACCCATAAGGATCATCAAGTCCAACTCCTGGCTCCACCCAGGGCCAGCCAATGAAAAACTACTAGTAGTAATGTGGATGTTGGCTTTAAAAGTGAGATCCTGGGCTGTGCCTGGCCTGCTTTAACCTCCATCCATGAGTTGAAATTCAAGGATAGAATAGGCTGGAGGAGTTATGAACATTGTGTAACTATTATAAAAGTTGGGAAATGCAGATTTCAGGTTCATGCAAAGAACAGAATGCTCCCTTTTGCGTGGCTGTTCCAATAGCTACTTTCATTATGGTATGACAAAAACATATGTGCAAAATTAATGATGTATGCTGCTAATATTAGACAGCTACAACAGTCTCTCTCCATTTTCCTTTCCAGTCTTAAATTGGATAAATGATCAGTTAGTAGGATTTTTGCCTGACTAAGGAATAGTAAAGAGCAAGTAGGATTTATTGCATAGCTTAAGGTGCACTTCGTTTGCATTATATTAACTGCACTGTCTGATTAAAAGTCAGTTTGGGGAGCGTGTGTAAGAGAGAACATTATATGCACGGGGAAGTGGGTTGCTGTAGAAACTCCAACTCTGCAGCTAGATCCACACCGAAGGCATGCTGAGTCATAACTGCCATCAATTTATTTAGCTCACTTTGGTAGGAGTAAACAGGACCTCGTTATACCTAGTGCTGTACTCTTTCTCCCCCAGGTCAGTAGAGCCAGGCAGCAACTCTGATGCCTTCTTATTGTTCCCAAAGCCTGGAGGGATTACACTGGGAAGACAGGTATAATGATCTGAGAGCTGCAGTTAGTGGTAGTGCAGAAAGGCTAATCACTGCTTAAGATCTTCTCCCGTTTGGGTTCCTAGCCCCGGGGGCATGGCGCTGAGCTGCTGGTGGTGAGGAAGCTGGTGGACGGTTCTATCTGTCTGTGCAAAGTGGAAGCTCTTGGAGGCGGAAACCTTAGGAGCAGGAATTCATCCCCACTCCCTCTGACTCCCCAGGGACGGATCCCTGCGCAGGATGCACACCTCCCTTATCTGAGAGCGGCAGATGTGGGTTCGGGAATGGAGCTGGAATTCAAACAACATGAGTAACTGCCTGTGGGTAGCAGATTTGTTTGCGTTTCACTGCTTCCCATTCCTTGCCCTTCCACTTTATTATATATCACAGGTGAAAGCCTGTGATGCTCTTCCCCTCTGCAACTCACTGGCTCTGTGAAAGATCCTGCAGGAAAAAAAGGCTGTGGAAGGCAATGCAGTCTAATAAATAATGGTGACAGTTTGTCTAGTTCCAGGTCCTGTATTTCCTAATTTTTTGTGCTTCTCTCATGAAATGAGGAGTTTATTAGACATCCTGTCTCTAGCCTTGGTGTTTGGAAGCAGCTCAGACTAACATTCCCTTGAAGGGGGTACGAGGTAGTCTGTAAAGTGGTGACCCAACTTCTTTCATTCTTGAATAAGGATCTGCTGTTGAGCCAGCCACAGCTTGTGCTGAAGGCACTGTGTGGCTTTGCCTGAGGATTGATTTACCAGACTGTTTGGATTCATTTGGAACAATGCTGTGGATGAAATGAGGGGATGCGCTGTGCAAAGCGGTCATCAGCTAGTTCAGCTGCTCCTGGAATGAGACAAAGACAAATGGACTGAAAAAATTAGCAGCAGCTATCAAGGCTGGAGAGACAAAACCTTCTGTTTCATAAAGTCATTTGCGTTTCACAGCTGGAATCAAACAAAACAATCCCACACAGAACAAGTTAGGGAAGTGAGCCTGGTCCTCTGTGGCCCAGGAGAACAAGCTTGTGTACATGGAAGCATCCTTGGGAATGGTGTGAACCTGAAAGCATTTTAGGTAAATGTTGTTTTATGATTCTTAACAACAAAAGTCCTGCTCTCCACCAGCAAGCCTAGAGGAGCAGTTCCATGAACTGATAACAGCAATTGCCTTTTATTTGCTGGGTGGACCAGCCCCTGGATGCAGAAGCCACAGAGGACAGAGAATACACAGTAACCTCATTTAGGCTTCTGTGAAAACTCTTGCATGGCTGTCAGCGGTCAAGGGTGGGTGAAATGGCAGCATGGTGCATAACAGGATGTCTGAAAGGGACGGGATTGAATTCATGTATAACTGTATCAGCTGCCATTCAGCTTTGGATACCACAGGAATAGTAACCTAGGACTCTTCCCTTAACTTATTTCTCCTCTTTATTTGTGACTTTCAAGCTGAAATACTAACAGACTTCTTCAGACCCTTCTTGTCCTGTTCCTAGCACTCATGACAGTTTTATGTACTGTGACACCAGCCTCAGAAAGGTATACAACATCCTCTGGGTGCTGGCCTGCATCTCAAGAGACCAGCTACTAACCAAATAAAAATATGCATCATTTTACCTGCATTGTGCTCGGACCAGAACTGAATGTCATCTGTGGAAGAGAAGGGAAGCTGCACTCACAGAATGTTGGCATGCACCATTTTTTGCACTCTCTCTCTCTCTTACACTGGTGCTTTGCCAGTTTAGCAGAGGCTGAGATGGAGTTGCACGTGCAGGAAGTACAAATAAGATCCAGCCCTTCCTATTTGATAGTTCAAATTCTGAGGAGGAGTTTTCTAAAACTGTTTCCCATTCACCTTTCAACTGGGCTGGGCTGATGACAATCCCAGTAGGCAGCAAGTTTTCTGGTTGATAGAAACCTGACGTTTGTCTGGGCAGCAGAAGGCCCCTGACTGCCAGGAGGGGATTATGTAGCTGTCGCTAAGCTGGGCCTGTGCTCCCGCTCCCATCTGTGCAGGCCTCTGTCTGCAGCAGGGCTGCTGGGGCCTTCCCTGAGCCCAACGAACAGGCATCTGCCTCTCTTGGTGCTGGAGGGGCACTATTCTCAAGGACAGAGCTAGATTGGCTTTCAGCATGGAAGAGAAGCATGCAGAAGCAGACACAGGCTGGAGAAAGAGGGTTTTGCAATGTTGGGCTTAATCCTTTCCAGTAAAGAATGATGGGGGAGCACTGGGCACCAGAACCAGTGGCATTTGCTTGCCAACACGTTGAGCTGACAGTATTGAGTGTACCTCATAACATTCATTCTACCTGCAGCCTTCCCTTTAAAGAGGACCCAGAGCCAGGGGCGTGCTGGATTTCTGGAGCAATCCCACTACTGCTTCATTTAGGGCTCCTCGCTCTGCTGTAGCCACCCTGTGATACGTAGCACACCTGGAAAGGAGCGTGGCCAGTTCAGGCACTGCGAAGGAATAGCCCAGTCACAGCGCACAAGGAAGCAGATTTCTGATCATTAACCTGCTTAGAGAGAGGGAGATGGCCTCTGGGGCCACAGGGCCAGGAAGGGAGTTAAAGCTGGCATGGGAAGAGCATTAACACACTCCCTAGAGTTTCAGGACTCATGGCGTGGACACTTTACTGTGGAAAGTCCATTTGCACTGAATAAATGATTCTGCAGGACTGCTAAAGGGTGTTGTGGAGACATTACATCCCTACCTTTTAGGCTCATGCTTTGATACACTGACAGAAGGGGCAACACAGCTTTACAGACTGTATAACCAAGCACAATCAGAACGTATTTTGGCACAGTCAAATGTCCCTTTCTAAAACCTGCCTGGTAGCAAAGAAAGGAAATAGATGCTGAGTGTAAAAAAGATAGAGCAAAGGGCCTGTGATTCATGATCTGATCGTGTTCTGTCAGTGTGTCTGTGCACTGGAGTATATGAATAACTGGTGGGGTTTGATAATATGCTTAAAGACTGTTCCTGCTGCTAAGCATTAGCATGGCTGCTTGACAACACAGCAGAGAGGCAAGTCACATAAACCAGGAAAGGCTAGACAAGCTGCAGTGAACTGCAGGACTCTGGCTCTCCCAGCAACGTGTAAGCAACAGAAGCAAAAATGAATGTAATCCTTTAGCTGATGTGCTTTTTTGGGTAGCATTCCTATAGCTTTGTGTTATTACAAACAAGACTTGGCTTGAGTTGGGGGGGGGGGGTGGTGGTGTTTGTTCCTTTTCAGAATATCTACAAGGATTATATTTTTAATCAAGACCAGTGGCAACATGTTGAAGAGTCATGGAACAGCCTGGCTGTTCTCTGTACAATAAAATGCTTGACTGTTGCATCACTGGTCAGACATTTGCACAATCAGTGTTTTCAATTAATTGTTGCTGGAAAGGATTTCTGAGATGCACATTTCTGTGCAGCAGAGCCAAGCTCTGGCTGCAGTGCTGCTTTATGGCAACAGAGTCACATTAATCTGCACCAGCACAGCCCTACTCCCAGCACTGGTGTACATTAAAGTCCATGGAAGTTTGATGTGATCTGTTCATGGCTTCTGCATCCTGGCCTCATGTCTGACCTGGCTGAGTGCCTGCTGTAGCTTCCTCAGAGCTACACACAGGGCTATGGCAGCACCAGCACTGGTCTGTACTTACTGTGCAGTGAGCTGCTTTCCCTTTGCCTTTGCCTCCCCTGGGACTGAGGAAGTTAGGTGGTTTGCTGGGATGGCTGTTACACTCCATGGCCTCAGGGAACATGCTCTCACTGGCTAAATCCCTAATTCTGGCACTACAGTGCTAAGAGGGTATTTCTGCTCCCGCTCATTCCCTGCTGTCCCCCTGGGCCCAGTGATCCCTGCACTGCAGCTCTCCAGACCTGTGAGCTGAGTAACTCTGTCAGCTGCTACTGGAGGGAAGATTAACATGCTCATCTGAGTAACAGGAAGAAAATCACTCATTGTGCGGACATCCCCTTGCTCATACTCAGGAAGGTGGTTACAGGCTCTGCTTTCAGGGGCAGGGCAAGCTCTGCAGCCCTGCTGGGAGCTCACTGGGAAGGACAGAAGGGAAGCAGGTCTCAGCTCTGTCC
This sequence comes from Gallinula chloropus, assembly GCF_964237585.1. NCBI lineage: Eukaryota > Metazoa > Chordata > Aves > Gruiformes > Rallidae > Gallinula > Gallinula chloropus. Next base: position 6,232,778 of record NC_140100.1, read on the forward strand.
CTTCACACACATACACTGTTCAGCAGAGCTTGCTGGATGGAGCAATAATACACACTTCAAACAAGGTGTTGGGGCAACTGCTCTGTGTATGGGCTCCCATATGCTCTGGGAGGTGTGTGCCTGTTTGCTTCACCGTGGCTCCCAAAACACCTGCAAAGCAGGGCTGTTCAACAAAGAAGGATCAAGTCCTTAGTTGACAGCTCAGCCATCTGGCTAGGCCTGCTGCCCTGTGGCAGCTGTGAATGCCAGCTCTGACTCTCAGTAGCACATCTGTTCATTTAAAAAAAAAAAATCACTGTGTTGTTTAAGGTCATTTTATATTCCCTGGAAACAAGAATCTGGTTTTAGCAGCTTTTTCAATCTTAACGAAGTTGCTGAGCTCTTGGCATGTTGGCTTTGCCCTGGTTTGCTGTCACCAAGCATGAGATGCCATCCTACCTCCGTGCTGTCTACCTCTGCCTGCTCCTCTCTTGGCTTCTGCTATAACTTCACAGTGCCCAAAAGCCCAGTACCCCTAGTCAATGTAAACACAGATCTTCTCTTCTGGACTGGAGCCCATGACATCAAAGGCCACCTGGCAGAAGGGACACAGACCCACATAGGGGAATTCTTAATCTGCACCATGAGCTGGAAGCCAGCCTGAAGCACTAAACATCTAAAATAATTTTCCAGCCCATTGAAATCTGACCAGCCAGGTCCCTTCAGACTGCCTGGGACAGAGTAGCTTAGTGCTGCTGTAAACCAGCACTTCACTTTTCCTCCATACACTGATTTATGCTCACTAAGAACCACGTGCTTTGGCAGCAGTTTTCTCACTGTGGCTGCTACCAGGAGTAAAACACAACATATCAGCTCATTCCACTCCTCACCATGCTTTTTAAAATCAGCAGGACAGGAGCAGTGCCATCCCCTCATTGCAATTATCCCCCTCCTCAGCTCATGGCACAGGTACAGGGGGGAGCAGGGTGCTGCTGGGAGCACTGTGCTTTGCTCACAGGCTGTGCCCACAGAAGGGGGAGCGTGTGACTCTCAGCGTGCTGGAGAGTCTTGCAGGCAGTGTGGTTACTCATGAGGCATGATGATTCGGGACTGCCTGCCTTAGTGGCTGTGAAAATCATATCTGCTTTGTACAAAAGGCTTGTTTGCAATGTATAAAATCCTGGGAGCTGTAAAATACCAACAGCTGCTGGAAAGGGCACTGGAAGTTCAGCAGCTGGAGACTGTTTGATCTCTGTGTAGCTCAAGTCCTGCTTATAATAATAGTCTCAGGAGCCAGCAGATATTCCCAATAAGCTCTTTCCAGTAACAGATACTCTGCAAAATGATATTAAAAAGGAAAATATGTGTCAAAACCAGACAAAGCTGCTCCTTGAGATTACATATGTATGCGAGATGAGCAGGTTTAACCCAGGGTCTCTGCCACAGCTTTCAGATCTGTCAGTTTTCAGGCTTCAAACAAACCTTATAACTAGCTTGTTTGAAGCCCTGCAAACCCCAGGCCATTGAATGTTAACCAGAAACTCCTATGTCAAGCTCATTTGCTCTGGAGCAGATCTTCTGCATTCAGGCTTCAGCTCACAGACAATTGAACAAATCTTTAGGCTATCCCTAGCTTCTCTTCCAGTAGCTTATTTATCCTCAGGTTGAAGGAGCTGAATTTTATTCCTAGGGGAAACTTGGGCTGAGGCAGCAGCATCCTGTTTGCTGTATTTTCAATTCCACTGTTGTTTCTCCAGGCTTACATTAGTGAGAAGTGTCTCTTCCCCATCATCCGTGTTGTCTGCTGGGATCACACCTTGATGCACCCCGTAGTAATGACAAGGTTCGGACACAAGAAGCAGCTTCTGCAGCAAGAGACAGGCCAAGAGGTGATCACACCGGTTGCCATCAGTACAATCAAGGTATGACATGAGCTTTTTTGGCTGGAGACTGAGGGTTCTTCTAAGTTTCAATTCCTGAGCACCTCTTGACTGTATCACTTAAGAAAAAAGCTTTTTGTGGGATGAGTTTCTCAGGCTACCTAGGAGACTCTGACACAGCAGCTGCGTCAAAGCAAGTGGGATTGAACACCCAAACCTTTTCAGCAGTATTAAAAGACTTGTCCTGGCTGTCTTTCCTGTCCTGAGGAGATGTAAGCACTTGACATGAAGCAGCTCAACACTTCTGTTTGAAATGATCATTTTTACCTTAGAATGGCAGCCCTGCCAGGTCAAGAGGGACCTCACCACACATTGATCAAGACAAAGGAAGACAGCTTTCTTTTCTCACTCTGGGCTGCCTAAGGAAAAGTCACTTGCAATCGTCTTCTTCCAGGGTAATTAGTAACAACCCCCCACTGCAGAGAACCTATTTCAATCTCTCGCCAAGCACAGCTCTGGTGAGTAAGTTTCTTATTCTAGAAACAGAGGATTGAGCTGGGATGTGTGTGGTGAAGGGAGTGAGTAACTCACACAAAGTGCCATACCGGTAAGATCAAGTTTCTTCTTGGATGGAATCTGATGGAAAATATGATCGTGTCTCTTAGCTGCTTCCCAGGAAATGGCACGTGACTTCCCTAGACCTGAACCACAGAGGGAGACAGGGCCAGATGTAGGTAGCTGACAGAGACTGGAAAATCATGGCCCTGTGGATGTCAGTGAGAATTTCGCTTTTGATATCAGCAACACCAGCATTTCACCACTGTCCTTTGGCAGTCCTGTGAGTGCAGCAAGAGCTGTAGCATCCTCCAGTGATGCTCTCAGAGCAGGCTTTCAAGCTTGACAACATTCCCACTGACACAAGTTTTAGCACAGCTGTTTTGGCAGCAAGTGAAATGGAGGCAAAAGATGCCATCACTTGCCCAGTTATGTCAGTGCTGGGTTCAGGAACCGATCTCCAGACTAATGCTACTTCTAAGCATCCCCTAGTGCATGGCTTGTAAGACTGACCTGTGAAACGTGTCCCTCCATCACCTTTTCTTTCTGAGAAGAGCTCTGGAAAAGATACTCTGCACCTTGTGATCACTCTATCCATAGTCAGGCACTAACATGCTAAATTTGGCTTCTGATCTCCACAAAGCCCATCCTCCTCTAGACCTCACTGCAGCAATTCATTTGGCTGTACCAAATCCCCAGCTCTTGCTGGCAGTCCTGCTGGGGCATTTTTCATCCCTGCCTCTCAGCTGAAGTCTTCTGTCCATAGAGCTCTGCTGGTGGAAGGCATCATGTGAGGTCTTCAGAAAAATTTGGGTTGACTGAACTCATCTTTATTGTCAGTTTTAGTCCAGGTGACTTCAGGGAGCACTCATACAATCTGTTCTGCCAGCAGAGCTCCAGGGAGGGTGCCAAGGACCTCGAGCCAGTGCTGCTGCTCACACAGTGACTGCCTGTCTGTGCCCCACTCTGTGGGACAGGCTGGAAGCAGCCACAACCTGAAACTGGCCTTGGCCCACTGTCCAGAGAGGCAAATCCAACATATGGTCTCTGGGTGTGATACAAATCTGGGATGAGTTGAAAGTAGGAGGGATGCAGACAATCCCACATTAAAGAATAACCCGTCCATATGTTTCCTCTCTCCTTTTTCTCTATGCTGAAGGGCTTTAGTCAGGAAACACAATGGAGACTTTTTACCTTGAGAGCTGGGATTTGTGGTTCTCAATTTAGTCTTGGATGCACGTGTGCAAACAAAGAACAATGCACCTTCCCAGGATTGCTATTTTTAGGGTCTTGGTTGCAAGACAATTACAGAGTTGGACTGATGAATGTGAGTAATGGTTGCAGTATAATTGTAGAATGGCAAGGGTACAGCTTTTGGGGGAGGCATTGTGTCTGCTGTGTGTTCACACAGAGTCTCGTGGGCAACTAAAGAAATTAAAAATAAATTTCTCATCATGGAAAGTGTGTAACTTCCCTGCTGAAGCAGGGGCAGATTTTGGGTTCAAATCATGGAGGGCAGATCCTATAAGGAGTGGCTCGGGAGCTGGGGGTGTTCAGCCTGGAGAAGAGGAGGCTGAGGGGAGACCTTATCACTGCCTACACTGACCTGACAGGAGGGTGCAGAGAGGTGGGTGATGGTCTCTTCAGCCAGGGGACAGGAGATGGGACAAGGGGAAATGGCCTCAAGCTGCCCCAGGGCAGGGTCAGGTCAGATGTGAGGGAAAAGCTCTTCCCTGAAAGAGTTGTTGGGGCCTGGAACAGGGGTGAGTGTGTTTAACAGACAGGCAGATGAGGTGCTCAGGGATATGGTTTAACACAGGGCAGGAACGATTGGACTCGATGATCTTAAAGGTCTTTTCCAGCCCTGTGATTCTGTGACTCTGTGATTTGCTGTGATGCTGATTGCTGAAGTTAACACAATTCATTTCAGATTTGCACATCTGAAACGATCGGAACAAGGTCCCTTCAACCCAAGAAAAAGAATCCAAAGCAAAGTAAATAAAAAGAATTATGTACTTACTTAGAGCTCTCAGTGCCAGCCCCAGCCAGCTTCCCTGTGCTGCCAAAGTGAAGTCAGATAAATTTGCCCTAGATGAGAAAATAAAAGATGAGTCTGTTAATCAAGATTGCAATATCTGTAGGAAAACAGAACCTAGCTGAGAGGTTCTGAGCGTTCATCAGGGACAGGCAGCGTTGCCTGTAGGGGCAAATTTGCAAGTCAGTGAGAGGAAATTTAATCTTTTCAAAGATCAGATCTATAAAAAACCTCTTTCTTCTTGGATTCTGTATTAGAGCTTAAAGAAATCCTCCTTTCTCTGCAGCATATGGCAGAAGCATGTAGCACAGGAACAGGGGGATGAGGAGACTTCAGTTGCAAACCCCACCGTTTTACATTTTCACTGTCAATGTTAAAATTGAAAATCTTCTGAAGAAACTGAGAGCATTTTGTGTCTTTGCAGAAGTCAACACTGAAAGGGCGTTGGTTTGGGGTGGATCAAAATTATTTGTTTTCTTCTGACATATAAAAATATGAAGTAAAAACCAGTATCAACTGACAGAGTTCAAGCAGACAGGAACCAGTAATGGCTCCTGTGAAATGCTGGTAAATATAAACTACCTGTAGGACTTGAGGAACATTTCTTGGTTTATTTCTTCTGGGGGAACAGCTGTCTGTGACCTACCAGTGGCTTGGAAGTGAAGGGCTGATGCTTCCAAAATGTGAGGAATCTTTCTTCCTCTTGGCTTTAGCATTTTCAAGGGTCTCCAGAACAGGACTCACCTGGATGGTTTGATCTTCCAGGGATTACTCCAAAAAGAAGATTAAAGTCAGCAGCAGCAGGATGCTCAACACCAAAGCCTTAGGCTCTGAGCACACCTCCTTCTCCCCATCCAAAGCAATCCAGTAAATCCATTTCCTGCCAGTCAGCTCCCACAGAAAGCTGCACTACTGCTGGGAGCAGGAACTCCTTCTCAGGCTCAGCCCTACCAAAGGCTCTCCACAGAGATCCAGCCTTGTGGATTGGGAGTAAGCAGGAGTCTGTCTAATCTCCCTAATTCCAAGAACCCAGTGCAAAGTGTAATGCAGCTTTCAGTGCGTTGTAATTCCATCTTCTAGAGGACAGGCTTTGGGATGTGCCAGGATTGAGGGCAATGGTAGAGCAATGCTAGGATGTGCAGGCAGAAAGTTAGGAAAGAGGAGTGAGGTTTATTTCTTGTAGGAAGAAGAAGGTTATTCCAAGGATAGAGGGCAGCATACGACAGGCTAGGGATGCGGGTAGGGTAGGGAGAGCCTCGGGAGGGAGGAGTTGTGCAGGAGGAAACGGGCGCAGAGGTACAGGCTGGGACATGACAAGTCAGCTCTGGTGGCAAGGAAGCTGGAAGGAGAAATAGGAAACCACCGAAGGAATCCCACAAGGCCAGAATGACAGGATTTTTGCTGCAAGGCCAAATGTAGCTGCTATTTATGTCCTTAAATTCTGAATTGTTTTACTGATCCCCATAGCAGAGGCAGAGGGGAGAGAAAAAAGAAGGGGGGGGGGATGCACAGAAAGAAAGGGGAAGAGAAGAAACCATTGTGCTCAGCCAGAAGCTGCAATGCCTCTGCATGTAGAAGCAGCCAGTATCATAGAGGGCTTCTTTCTATCTGATGCCAAACAACATACTTCACTGCTATCAGGAGAAAAAAGACCAGCTCTCCCTCCCTGATTATAGATGCTTAAGTCTCTTCTATTATTTGGATAACTTGCTCTTCACCTTGCTTTACCCAGATAAAACACTTTTTGCTATGTTTGGGTTTTGCAGGTGGCAGGAAATAAAGTGCTGGGAAATCCCACCTGGCTGAGGATCCCTGAGGCTGCTCCACAGCACTGTTCTCTGTGAACACTGTGATTATTCCTCCCACTGCTATTTATTTCAGCTTCCAGACCACCTGTGAGCCCCCAGAGCTCCGTGTGAGGGTAGATTCATTGCAGCCACAGATCAATATCACCCTCTGCTTTATGAATGGGAAAAAAGAAATGCAGGGAATTCATTTGAAAACAAGGCAGAGCAAAGCTGAGGGCTCAGATGTCCCAGTGCTACGACAGGCAGGGAAAACGGGCTTGGGCATGAGCTGGCCTTGGAGGGTTTAAGTCACGTACACCCTTTACAGCAGCACAGACTGGCCCTCTGAGTCAGGACTGGTCCCTGTCCTGCCATTACCCCAAGTTGCTTCCCCTCTGCCCTTTCAGATCGTACATACTCAGCATTGGTGAGGCCACAACTTGAGTGCTGGTTCCAGTTCTGGGCTCCCCACCATAAAAAGGACATTGAGGTCTTTGAGCAAGTGCAGAGAAGGGCAACCAGGCTGGGGAAGGGGCTGGAGGGCAAATCCTATGAGGAGCAGCTGAGAGAGCTGGGGGTGTTCAGCCTGGAGAAGAGGAGGCTGAGGGGAGACCTTATCACTGCCTACACTGACCTGACAGGAGGGTGCAGAGAGGTGGGCGATGGTCTCTTCAGCCAGGTGACAGGAGATAGAACAAGGGGCAATGGCCTCAAGCTGCCCCAGGACAGGGTTAGATTGGATATTAGAAAAAAATGTGTTACTGAAAGAGTTGTCAGGGCTGGAACAGGCTGCCCAGGGAGGGGCTGAGTCACCATCCCTGGATGTGTTCAAAAAAAGGGTAGATGAGGTGCCCAGGGATATGGTTTAGCACAGGATGGGAATGGTTGGACACAATGATCTTCAAAGATCTCTTCCAACCTTGTGATTCTGTGATTCTGTGATCCTCCTGTGAGTGTAGAGCTGGCACAGGTTGTCCAGGACACTGGCCTCTTTCAGGAACGTCGATCTGGGGGAACTTGGATGCGTTTGTCATCCACCATCTTCACCATGATGTCTGCAGTGCTGGGGAACAGGAGGAAGGTGGTGTTATCCCTGATAGGCCTCCATAGACCGCCCTGGAAAGGCACTATCTTAGACATACTGCCACTTTAGGTCTGCTAGCTGCCCCTGGCAGGTGGCCTCAGGAGAGGAGTCCCACACATCCACCATCCCACAGAGCAAAATAGATCTGAACTCAGATGTGGTTGCACCTCTGGGGGCAACAGGCTGCTGCTTTCCTGTTGAACTCGTAATTTAGAGCTTAGCTGGCTGGTTACCATCTTCCCCATGACTTTGTCAACCTTTTCAGATTGGATCTCCTCAGCAAGGATAAACCCCTTTCTCATCTTTCCCCCAGCAGGATGTCTTGATGTCACAGGGCTTGCTCATGGCTCAGTCTTCTCTTTCTCAGGAGGAACCAGGGACTGCACGGGGTCAGCATCATCCATGCACTGTTCTTTATAACCATCTGACATCTTGGCTTTTCTTTTAGGCAGAAGGTAAAATTAGAAGGAAAGGAGAATGATACTTCCCACATTGCTGAGAAAGTAGAGATTGAAGAAGCCTGGAATTTCCTGTGATGCTGTTCTCTTCACACCAACAATACATTCCAGTTCAAAAGAAACCAGCAGCAGAAGAAACAGGCAAGTCAACATCCCAAACCTGGGTGGCAGTTCCTAAGAGGGGGCAGAAATGAACTGGGGAGAAAGGGACAATATTCCCACTTTCTCTTTAGCCTTCCTCACTGTCCAGTGCTGGGCCACTGGGAACCTGTGGGTGGCTGAGGAGGGGGGACCTTTCTCCCATCCCTCACCTTGTGTTCTGGAAAACTGTAAAACCCAACAGCCCAGTTCTGGGCAGGGGGCAGTTCTTGGAAGGGGATGACTTTGGCAGCACTGAGGGTGTTTGGTGATTTTCTGTGGTTCCCAGAGAAACTCACAAAGTCACTGTAAGTCCGAGCAACCACAGAGCTGCTCACTCCCTCCCTTGAGCAAGGTAACCCCTGTGCAGGTGCCTCCTGCACAGTGTGGGCATAGACCTTTGTAGGGTGTAAAGCTACAGCAGTGCACCAAACAGCACAGATACAGGCGTGGCTATAGAAGGGGTTCAGAGGAACCTCAAAGGGAGGACCTGGTTCATCAGCTCTTGTCCTCAGCCATCAAAAACCACCAGGGTCATCCAGAAGAGTCTGTGGCATAACCACTTCACATGGCCCTCAATGTTTTGCACCCTTGTCATGACCTGAGACCATTAGGGAACTTAAACCTGTGGCAAAGCCATTCCACGGGGAGGAGCAGGGGAGTTCAAGGACATGACTCATGTCCCAAGGCTTTGCATTTTTTGGGCCCTGTTCCTTGTTGGGAACAGACTATGTCCCACACTCCAGGCAGCCTTCCTTCCCCCACCCACACATCTGAACTAGCTTGAATGTTGTCAAGGCAACTGTCAAACCACTGCTGCTGAGCAGTCTGTGCTGGTGTCCAGCTACCTAAAGATGTGCCTCCTGGGGACCTGTGATACCTGCTCAACTTGTTGCTCCCTGCAGAGGCAAAGCTGATTTCATCACTAGTGTGCATTGCATAGATTAAAGGGAACATGGGCTGTGCTGTGGCTTTGTTCTGCCATGTGGACACACTGCCCAGGCCAAGGGCTATAGCTGTCCCACCTTTGCAGCCCCCCTGATGACAGCCCCAGGCAATGCTTTGCCCAGCTTTGTGAGTCACAGGCTCCTGCACAGGAGTTAAGAGTCTGTCTGGGGGAAGAGGGAGAAGACCCTGGGGTGGGTGGGGAGCTCCTTGCCAGCAGGGTCTGGTTTGAGAGGCTACTACTTGGCCTGAATAGCTTGGCACTGGTCAGAGATGATGAGTGCACTCACCCTTCTGGTTCTCATTTTCCCCACCATCCTCCTGAAAACCTTGGGAGTCTAAAAGTATTAATGAGTGAGAGCTACAAGGCAGCAGCACTGCACCTTTGGAAACTGGTTTGGGGCTCAGGAAGGTCCTGGTGTCACACTGCGGATTGCAGTCTGCTGCTCTGGGATGAATTTCACCCATAAAGCAGGCAGGAGAAACTTTACTCTGTCTATGTCCACTCCTGCTCAGGCAGAGGTGAGGGACTCAGACCACTGAGCAATCACATCCCCCTCGGCCTGTATAAATCTGTAAGACCTGCTGCATTTAGGCTTTTCTCCTTCTGCCTCTGCTTGCAATTGCTGCCCATAGAGCTGTAAGGTCCTTGCTGATCTCCACCCCTCGCCTCTTCCCAGCAATTACACACATGATCCAGGGAGATGTGTGTGTGCAAGGGCCAGACAGGCTCTTTTGTAGCAGAGGGCCTGAGCCAGTACATATGCTGAACATATGAACATCCATACATTCAGCAGACTGGGACCCTGATTGGGAAACCTTTGGTCCCTCAGGAGAGATAATGCTCTGTTTCATGAGGATTTCTCCTTGTCTTTCCTTTCTTACAGAGTGTTTTGTGAATTCAGCTGCTGGAGTATAGGGCCAAGAGGCTGAAATAGAAAGATTGTCTAAGGAAGCCTTCAGCTGAAGTCACATCCTCGACCGTGCCCTTTTTGCCAAGGTGGGCTGGGGGATTCCATCAGTGAAGGAAGCTCATCTTTGGCAGGAGCAGCCCTGTCAGTGACCTACCTGGCTTGTGTTGGAACTTGTTTCATTTTAAAAATCACTTCCTGACCCCGTGTTTGTGATGAATAAATCCTGTGGGTTTGCTACAAGCAGAAAGGATAACGATTATTCTTGTGTTACAGTCTTGCTGGTTTCAGTTGCTCAGTGGATGTGAACTGCCCGGAAAGACAACTCCTTCTGTGTCAGCTTCAAGTATTTCTCTGCTGTATTTGCCTCAGCTGGAGTGTCCAGGACCTGGCTGCTCTGCCAGTATTCCCATCGTGGGTGTTTGGGTGCATATGCTTGGGATAGACTTTCCAAGCAGGAAGATTCAGATAAACATCCGCTTTGAGGTGAAAATTAGAGAGTTCACATTACACCCACCTCCTGAATTTGTTACTGACTATTCACCCTGACAATCTGATCCTGAGAGCTCAGCCTGTCCTGTCAGGAGCAGGGTAACACTGCAGGGACCCTGGCCAGCTTGAGCACTGGCTAGTGAGAATTGTGTTTACTCAGGAATGAATCTGGAGCAAGGCTGATTTTCTGGGCTTTTCTGGGTAATTGTTTCAAACCTTCAGCCTGCAAATGAAGATTGTGAGCAGTTCTCAGGCAAACACCTTAGAGAAAGAGGTGAAATGCATCAGATAAATGATGGGCTCTGAGCTGGTTGCTCATGTAAGGTGCAGAAGTGTCTGTTTCGATGGCGTGAGGGGAGCGAGCTGTGAAGGGAGCGATCAGACCTCTCTCTGAAGTGATGCAGGTCAGAATGGCAAACCTGAAATAGCTGCAGGCTCACTCAGCCCATGGACAGGTCAGCCATGGCTAGAACTCAGCCACGCTGCTTCCTAGGATGCCTCTTGCTGAGTTTAATGACGTGACATTACAGTGTCCCTAGCACAGGGCTGTCCTGTATCATCCCTGGCCACGCCGCTCTCCAGCACATCACCATGCTCCATGAATCCCCCTGTGACAGCCCGAGCTGGCTGGAGCTGGCTGGTCTGGGCACATCCTGTTACAGTGATGATGTTACTGGGTAAGGGGGGTGTTTGAAGGTTCCCCTAGAAAATGAAGGAGACGTGTTCTGCAGCGATGTGCCCTGACAGCACTCACAGCCAGCTCTGCGGGGATCGCAGGGAGGGAGCTGTCTGCGAAGCACCACGTTGGCCTTCAGTGTGGGTGCAGTTTCTTGCCCCAGCACAGGTTTCTTCATCATCTTGAAGTGAGATGCAGAGTCCAGCTTTCCCTCTTCTCAAAGTGAGATGCAGAGTCCAGCTTTCCCTCTGGAAGGGATGGGGACTGTCCCTGTTTCACATTGAAAAAGGATCATCAGATCGGGGTCAAATCAGCCCGTAGAATCCAGAGCCCATGGAAAGAGGGTTCTGATCTCTCCCCCTTAGCCCTGCCAGGGATCCCAGGCCAAACACAGTAGCCCTGGTGACCATAATGGCATTCCCAGTTATGGAGAAGGAGGCTGTACACATGCCTGCACTTCCCTCCTGCCTGTCCTGCTGGGTTCTCCAGAGGACTCTGGCACAGTCAGGAGGAGCCAAAGCCCACAGAGCCCACCCTAGCCCTGGAGTTGGTCTCTCAGCCTTCCCCCAGCCCCAGCCTGCAGGTGCAGGGCTCTGGGTCTGGCCCTGCCAAGGGCCACCACTCGCCCAACCCTTGTGCTTAGCCACAGACTGCTGGGCCACAGCCTCACCCCGGGCAGGGATGTGTCCCAGCCCCAGCTGTGGGCCCAGAACAGCCCCAGCCCACAAAAGGGCCCTAATCCTGGGTCCATCCATTCCAGCACAGGCCTGGGGCCCATTTCCAGCCCAATTCCAGCCCACCATCCACAGCCCTGGCCGAGGACACCAGTAATGGCACAAGCCTACCCCTCGCCACGGGCAGGCAGCAGCTTCGCTAGCAGCTCCACAGGGCTCACCAGGCGTTTGGAACATCACCTCCACTGTGCCTCACAGGAAAGGGCTGTGCCTATTACATCCCCACTGAGAGCCACGTGCAGAATTGGAGCGTGTGTTTTGGTATCTAATCTCTGAAAACAGCCCTGCTCTGAGGGTCACAGCGGCTGGATGGTGCTGCCCAGGGGCTGTGCTGATGCACAGGGAGCTGCTCCCATCGCCTTGTCCAGGACAGACCTCAGAGCAGCGAAGTGAGTGACATCAAGGAGGTGGCACAATGATGTATAATTAATTTGGGCCCCAAAAGCTCATTACCAAATCGGTGTGTGCCTGAGACATGGAGCAGGTGAAACAGAGAGGAGTATCACCCCTGGGCTTAGCAAAATGTGCCTTCAGCTCCCAGGATCAGGTGAAATGCACACGTTGAACCCTCTTTTTAGCATTTCCCAAGCGTGGCTTTCAACCAGAGCCCCCGGAATCCACGTTCTAAACACAGGCACTGATTTCTGTGGAGCTGCTGTCCTGGCTGTGATAACCAGAGGTATCAGAGCAAGGTGAGCAGCGTCTGCAGCCCTCACTGCTGAGGACATGGCAGAAACAAGGGAAAGCCCATCTTTTCCCTTAATTAAAGCTGCATGTGGACACCCTGGCAGTAAAGTACCCAGAGGCTGAAGACTCCATGGCTGATGTGGGTTTTCTGGTGTTTTCATAGGATTTCTCTCCCCTCTGTGATTTACGAGATACTCCGTGCCTTGGCCTTTCTCCCACCAGGTGCCATGGAGCAAAGTCGTGCAGGATTTATACAAAATCATGTGGGGTTTTCTCACCAAGTCCAAGGTTTCTCCATCACTGCTGTGCCTCATCCCCAAATTCAACAAAGGTTTCCCCATCTCAGTTTCCCAACTGACCGGTTTGCCCTAAAGGGATAATTACTCCTGGGCCTCGATGGGAAAAAAAAAAAGCAAGTAAGATTTTTAGCTGTAGGTTATTACAGTTTCTGCAGCTGAATAAATCAGTGTCCCACAACTCAGGGAGGATAATGGATTTAATAAATAGCTCTGATTAAGTCTGGTGTTATTTTTAAATAATTTCCAAGCCCGTTGCTCTGATCCCCCCGTGGCTGGCACAAAGGATGCTGCTGAGAAGTTAAAATTAGCTCCTTAAGGCTCAGACTGGTGTGGAGTTACAGGCTGCCCAGGGCTGTGCTGCTGTTCCAGGGCATCCACTTACCCAGTGGCCTAAAGGACGTTAACAGCTGCGTTGGGCGAGCAGAGGGTCCCACAGCCCCCACTGGCTCTGTCCTGCTCCCAGTCCCACCGAGCTGATGGGATCATCAGTTGGTGCTGCACTTTATCCTCTCATCCATGTTACAAGCTCCCTTCCTGCGCAGCAGTTCCCTTCTCCTGAATTCCCAGGGAATTCCCAGCTCTGCTGGGTTTCTATCAGTAAAAACCAGTGTGACTTTTTCTCTCTCAGGCAGGAATCAATATTTGCTCAACCAAATAAATACCCCTACCAAACCTGGGCCAGGATGCTGGGAATGGAGATGTCCTGCAGCGCAGCAAAACAACCACAGTTGTGGCATTTATCAAACCCACTTTAACAGGCAAAATTCCCAGGTATTTGGGAGAAAATGAAGCCTGCCTTTAAAACAGGCTTCCCTGCTCTCAGTCCCACCCCATCGCAGAGCTCAGGTACGTTCCCACAGGGACTCGTTTGCTCTACCCTGCTGTAACTCCCATCTCAGGGTGTGATGCTGTGCTGCTGCCCGCCCTCAGGGACACCTCTCCTCCTCATAGAATCACAGACTGCTCTGGGTTGGAAGGGATCCCAAGGATCACAGAGTTCCAACCCCCCTGCCACAGGCAGGGACACCAACCTCCAGGCCTGGAGCTACACAAGGTTGCCCAGGGCCCCATCCAACCTGCCCTTGAACACCCACAGGGACGGGGCACCCACCCCCTCTCTGGGCAACTGGTTCCAGCCCCTCACCACTCTCTCTGTAAAGAATTTCACTCTATACCTAATCTAAACCTTCCCTCCTTCAACTTTAGTCCATTCCCCCTTGTCCTGCCATTATCTACCCTTTTAAAAGGTGATTCCTCATCTACCAGCCCCAACCATCCCGTGGCCAGCGCTGGAGCTGGGTTATCCGAACTGATGGCAAACCATACCGCTCGCTTTGTTTTCATGGGCTGCTTGTCCTTCGGATGAACTGCCTGAGCAGACACATCCCCACGGCTCCCCAGCTGCAGGGAAAAGCAAGGAGGGGGTGGGCTGGGAGAAAAGGCTGAGGAGGGGGAGCAAAGCAGGACCGCTGTTCTGAGGCTGCTACGCTAAATGAGGGGAAACAACAAGCTGCATCTTGAGCCTCGGAAAATCCAGCTGCGGTGCTCGGCTTTGCCTCTGGCTCAGGGATAACAATAAATCCCTTCTCCCACCTTCTGCACGGCCTGATTAGATAGACTGGAAGGGACGGGGATTGTCACTTATTATGTGCTTGTTTGGTGCCTGGCACAATGCAGCTCTGATGGCGGCTCAGCCCCGCGGCCGCTGCGCGAACAATAGGCCTGAAATGAATCCAATGGCTGGCGGTGGGGAGGTCACTGGCTGCCTGGCGGCTGCCTCCCCGGGAGCAGCCGCTGCGGCCTTAGCACCGCTCCCGCCGGGATCCTGCATCCCAGCTGGAAAAGGAAAGAGAGGAATGCTCAGGCTCCATCCCTGCCACACTTGGGAACTGCCCCGCATCCACCAGCAGTCAGTTCAGGAACCCGTGTGGATTTTTGCCTTGGCGTTACTGTAACTGAGGAGTGAAATTAATCTGCTGCTGTTAATGGGCTGAATTAGAGCTGACAGGGAGAACGCGCTGCCTGAGAGGAGCGTTTGGGGGTTGGCAGGGATCCCTCCCTTCGCTCGCTCCCTGCCCTCTGCTCACAGAGGGACCTGCTCATTGCTCCGACCAGCTGCCGTGGCCATGCAACCTCCTGTGATGGAGCCTGGGCCATTCCTGGCTCCTCTGACCCCTCTGTGGAGATGCCACATGCTGACATCCTTCCTGACCAGCACCTTTCTCCACGTGCAGTGAGGATAAACCTTGTAAGAAGCAGGCAGGGGAAAAGAGGAGGAAAAATCAGTGCTGTTATCTCAGGGCTAAAACTGGGGCTTTTCCAACCTGCCTGTGGTGTCCCAGCAGGGTGAAGGGTGGCACGGTGGGACAGAGCAGCCGCAAAGGAAACCTCTAAGCCAGAGCACAGCTCTTCATACCTGTCACCATGTGGATTTTCAGCTTGAGCACACACGGCTGAGCTCGGGGGACACTGTCATGTAGATTTAGGGTTTTCTCTCCTTTCCCCTCCATTTGCTGTGATACCCTCTTGTTATGCTGAAAACCAAAACTGGGTTTTATTCCCCTCCAGCAGTCAACCCTGGTCCCATTCAGCAAACATCGATCGGCCCATGTCCTCAGCATGGGGTTAAATCAGTCCCACTCATCCTCTGCCTGCTCAGGAGGGGCCGTGGTGCCACCTCTCATGACATCAGTGACTGAAGCCCGGGCAGGGTGGGGAAGGGGGGGGGGTCACTAATCAATTTATATCCATTTTCCTCTCCCAATCCTCTCCCTCCCTGTGCTGGCAGGGACAGAGGATGGAACAGGATGGGTCTGATTGTGCTTGGCAGGTGGAGCGGGAACAGAAAAGGGCAGAGAGGGAAAGAACAGCCCAGGATAAGGGGAAAAACATCTCGTGTCCCGCAGCACCGCGGGCGAGAGCTCTCCAGGCACAGGAGCGAATGCCGGTGGCAGGAGCCTGTGCAGGAGGCAGCCCCTGCTTATCTCGGGGCGTGATTGGAAGCCAATTTAATTAACTAGCTTGGAAAGGTTGGGAGGACTCGTGTGATTCAGCTTGAGCCAGGCCTGGTTTGATTTAGCGCTGGCTGATTAGGAATTAGCTGAAACAAACCACTGAGAAAACAAAATTAGAGGGCGCACCGCTAACTTTTGCACCAGATTAAGTCGAATTAAAAAGCAATTGAAATGTAATTTTCCGGTCTCAAGTAGCAAAGGATGGAGATAATGCCACTGGTGGCACTTGAAGCTGGAAACAGCAACATCTGGGATTAGCCCAACGGGCTCGTTAATGCCCACAAACAAGAGGTTTATCCCCAGGCCTCCTCTCCAGCCTTCCCCCATCGCTTTCTGCACAAAGCTTCCTTCCATTCATTGCATGTGGCCTGGAAGGGAGCGCTGGGGTCACCCTGGGGCTTGTACCTGTGACCTAAAGCAGCCTGGGTGTCCTGCAGCCTGTTCCTGTCGGTGTTCCCATACTGCAGATCCCTGTGTGCTGAACTCAGAGATCCCTGGAACTCAGATAATTAATTCAACTCGAAGTTGTTCCCACATCCAGGAGGGCTGGAAAGCCAGGGCTTTGCTCCCGGGGTATGCAAGGTGCAGACCCCAGCGCTGGGGGCTGCTCCCACCTCGCTCCCACCTTCCTGCAGCCAGCCCTGTGCATCCCTGTCTCCTGGGCAGAAGGTGTGGAGCAGTTTAAAGCCAGGTTTCCACCGGGTCTTCCAGTAGCTGCTTTCCCAGCCCCTTCAGGAAACATTCCTCCTCCACCCACCGTCGGCTGGAGCAGGCTGGGACATCTGCACACACAGAGGAGCACAGGCTGGGCTTCCCCCAGCTTTGTGAGACAGGGGGATGGCTTGGGGGGGCTGCAAAACCAGGGTGCCTTCAGCACTTGAGTCCCCCAACACACCTCAGTGCTGTAGCCAGGCCCTGCTGTATTTCAAAGGCTGGGATGTCGAGGTCTCTGCTGGCCAGAGCCGTGGCACAGGCAGGATGCAGCCCCCATGTTCAGGCACAGGATCCCCTGCTGAAAGCTGGCAGAGGCTGTGACAGGCAGTAACACAGTGTGATAAGGGCTGCCCAGCAGCTCAGGACTCACAGAGATAGCAGGTTCCTACTGGGTTTCTCTCTGTGCTACCTCCTGCTGCAGCCCCACCAGGTCCCCCTCATCCCAGGCCAGCCAGCAGCTCGGTGCTGCTGCTCCTCTGAGTCTCTTAATCCAGCCTCAGCCCAGCTGTAACCTCCCCACAGCCGATTCCCCCCCCACTGCAGCCCAGCTCTGGGGTCCCAGTCCCTGTCAACTGAAGGTGGCTGTTTCCCAGCCTTCATCCCCACACACAAAGACCTTCCAGCTACCTGGATAAACAAGGGGCACCCCCTGCACCCCCTCACCTGCACAGCAGTGGGGAGGCAGCACCCAGACTGTGCCCTGTGTTATGGGGCACATACATTGGGTGGCATCTCCCATGAAGGGTCCAGCTACAGGCCAGCCCAAAGTCAGCAAAGCAGAAATGTATGGAGGGGGGTGAGTGGGCAGCACCCAGGGGAAAAGCATCCCCACCTATCCTCCCCCAGGTGCATCCAGGAGCAGCTGGAGGCAATGGGGAGGCTGTCCTGGGAAGAGCCAATCATAGGGGGGAAGCAGAGGGTATGTGGCTCTGTGGGGCCAATAAAAGAGGCAACCTGAGGGTGGTGGGGCATGAGAGAGAGTTGAGGTGAGTAGCTTTTGGGTGCCCCCTGCTCACCTCAGGGTGAGTATGGAGCTGGTGTTGGTGTGTGGGTTGTGGTATACCTTGATGGGGATGGAGGAAGCTCCCAAGAGAGTTCTTTTGGGGTGTTACTGTGGTCCCCTGATGGAGGGGAAACAGGGGGAAGGGAGACTAAAGCAGGTTTTGAGTGTGGAATGTAACTGGCTTGAGCCAAGAGGTGGCTCATCCTGGCCCCTCTGAGCTGGGGGTGGTCTGGGGCTGGAAATATGGAGAGAGAAATAAAATAACAACTTCACTGAAAGAGGGAGTGAGGGGCAGCTCTCTGAGGCTGGTCTCAGCCACAGGTGTTGCTGTGAGCCTGGAGGGAGGGTGAGGATGCATCTCCTGTGTGTTGTTAGCCCCTGAGTGTGTCCCTGTGGAGCCTGAAAGCAGCTCTGCTTCTGCTGGGTGGAAACCTTGTGGCCTCCAACACTGTCTGAAGGCCAGTTCTTGGTCTCATGTGTGTGTGTCTGGGGCTCTTTCCAGAGGAGGCTTAGAAATAACTTACCTTTGTCCCTATTTAATGGTCTCTACCTGGTGACCCTCACTGGCAGCTGGCTTTCCAGGAGAGCTCTTTGCTGTTTTGAACTTGGTCCCTTTGCACCACTGCAAGTGACCCTGTGCCCTCCCCAGGGGGTCCTGGTGTGGAAAGCCAGCCAGGCTGTGTGGTGGGATGAGAGTAGGCTTGGGGATGGCTCCTTGTCCTTCAATCAGAGCTCAAGCTCAGGCTTTTGGAGGCCAACAGCCCTGCTGTGCTTGGGCTGGTGTCTGAGAAGACTCAGAAGCCCTGTGGTGGTGTGAGTGAGGATGAGGAGTGATGTGTGTCCAGCCCTCTCAGGGACAGCAGCAGCTGTGACCCTTGTCTGGTACTAAGGGGTGGGTGGTTTGTGCTCACACATAGCTGGTGGCTCAGCTATGGGGTGTGAGGATCCTGCTGAGCCCTGCCTGGGGAAGGGAACCTTCAGCATCTCCTTTGGGGGAGAAAAAGTGTGGCCCAGGCTATGGATGTGAATGGGGGTGGGTCTAGACCCTTCTGTGAGTGGGGGTGACTGTGCTGTTGTGACCTGACCCTGTCCTGAACCCCAAAAGCACGTGCAGGCTTTCAGCTGGTACCTCTCTCAAACCTGCCAAAATGCCAGTCGTGAAGGAGCACAGTGAGCGGATGAAGAAGTTCAAGAACAAGGGCAAGGATGCTGCTGTGAGTACCTGCTGTGCTGTGCCACCCCTGCAGAGCCTGGCAGAGCTCACTGGGGGGCTGCTCATCAGCAGGAGCTGAGGGAAAGGCCACTGCCCACCTCTCCCTGTGCAGGGGTGGCTCTGCCAGCCAGGATGCTCAGCTTAGCTCCTGAGCTGGCTGGGCTGTAAGGAATGTGGTGGCCCAGGCAAGGGGGACATGAGTTTTTGGGTAACTCTGGGTAGTGCTGGGGGAAGGAGATGGTTCAGTCCCAGCCTGCTGAGCTCTCTGCAGTAGTTATCCCTGCAGAGAGGTGCTGGGATGGGCTGTCAGGCCATGGCATCTGTCAGCTTGTCTTAAGCCAGCAGAGGAGATGAGTTTGCCTTTCTGGTTCAGCAAATCTACTTCTAGAAACCCCCACTGGCTGCTGACTCACCCAGCAGCCCATGTCCTTGGGGGCTACTGGGGGAGAGGCTTTACTGCCCCTTCCCCACAGAACCCTCCAGGTTCTGAGGAGCTGGAGAGCAGGTGCTGGTGCTCTGAGCTGCTTACACAGGGACCATGGGGCAGAGGGCTGTACAGAGGAGCCCTTTGGGAAGTGGGTGATGGGGACACCAGTGGGACAGTGCTGTTCCACCCCCAGGCCCTGCACAGACAGAGAGTGGAGGTGAGTGTCGAGCTGCGAAAGGCCAAGAAGGATGAGCAGATCCTGAAGCGCAGGAACATTTCCTTCAGCCTGATGGACCAGCGTGTCCCTCTGGGAGAAGACAAAGGGGATGAGGTGAGTGCTGGGTGCTCTGCACCTGGGCAGGATTAGTGCTGTTGTCTACCTGGACCACTACCAAGCCCAGCTCAGGTGACCTGGGTTAGACAGTGGGTGCAATTCCTGATCTCCATGGCCAGGCTCAGGAGCATTTGGCTGCCCAGCCTCTTTCCATGCTATTTCCATGGAGGTGATGCTCTGTGTGGCTTCCACTGCCAGCAGGTAGAACTGGTGCTCCAGCCACCTGGGAGCTGGTGGAGCTCCTGTCTGGCTCCCTGTGTGGTGAGGGGTAATTACTGAGCTCCTGGGCCCATTATGGAGTGTTGGTGACTCTTGCAGGGCTTGATTAGAAGGATTAGTTGCCTCCAAGGCTTTTGTGGATTCTCTTCCTCTGCCTCATCACGAAACTGCCTTGCATAAGGAACAGACACCGCTCAGGAATGGAGCGGTGACTGACCTGGGTCTAGACAGCTGATTGATTGTGGAGATTAAACCAGAGGGAGTCCTGGCTTGCCACCTGACTCTGAATCACTCCCTGTGCTGCAGAGTATTCAGCTGTCCTTGGAGGAGATCGCTGAAGCTGTGAATGGCAGCAACCCTGGGCTGCAGCTGCAGGCTACGCAGGCTGCCAGGTACGCTGCCCTGTGCTGGGGGGAGGTGGCTGGTGGAGCTGCACTGGGTCCTCCTGGCATCCCCTCCCAGTGCTCTGAAGGGATGTTGGAGTGAGGACAGAGCCTGGTAACAAGGGACCCCCAGCTGGTGCCTGGTTTGTGCCCTGTGTGCCTTGGCTCTCAGGCCTGGGTGGTGCCTGTGGCAGGGACCTTTGTGGTTGAACCCAGCCCAGGGGTTGGTGGCAGCTCCTGGAGGTGCTGGGGCTGGGATCACATTGGACCTCCCAAGAAATCAAGCACATGGGGGTGTGATAAGGGCTGGGGACCCTGATTCTGTAAGGGGCCAAAGCTGAGCAGGGCTGCCTCCCCCTTCACCCCTGGTCTGTCACAGGACCACACAGAGCTGCTCACAGCAGGCTGTTTTCTGCAGGAAGATGCTGTCCAAGCAGAAGGACCCACCTATCAATCAGATCATTCAGCTGGGGATCATCCCCAGACTGGTTGAATTCCTGAGCTATGCAGACAAGGCTCCTCTGCAGTTCGAAGCAGCCTGGGCACTGACTAACATCGCCTCTGGCACTTCTGACCACACCAAGGCAGTGGTGGAGGGAGGTGCCATCCCAGCCTTCATCTCCCTCCTGTCCTCCCCACACATGTACATCAGTGAGCAGGCTGTGTGGGCACTGGGCAACATTGCAGGTGAGCAGAAGTCTCCAGACCTGGTGGCATGTGGGGAGTCACTGCCTGAGCCAGTGCTGGGAAGATGAAACTTTGATGTTCCTCAAGAACTTGTCTCCCTGCAGCTTTGTCTCCAAGCTGCTGCCCCTTTTGAAGCCTGTAACCCTCCAGGTAGCCTGGCAGCCCTTGAGACCCTGTGCTGGTTCTCCAAGAGGGCTCTGTCCAAAGCTGAGCACAGGACTCCATCCTGCTGGGATGATCTGACCCACTGGTGGTGTTGGTAGGGAGAGCAGGATGGGCTGTGCAGGGCTACCTGCCATGAGGCTGGTCCAGCCTAGCTGGGAAATGAAGATGTGTGGGGCTGTGAGGGAGCCTGGCCACCTGCCCTGGTGTGTGTACCTGTGGGTCTGGCTGATGTCAGGTGTCTTGTGACTTGGGCAGACTCCATAAACAACCCTTTCATCTGTGCAGGTGATGGTCCTCTGTACAGAGATGCTCTTATCAACTGCAACGTGATTCCTCCCTTGCTGGCTCTGGTGTCACCTGTAACTCCAGTAAATAACCTTCATTTTCTTAACAGCTCCTAATGACTTGGGTGATGGGTGACTGGTGGTCTATCATCTGCCTGACAAACACCAGCCTGTCTGTATTGCTGTCCTGAACTGGTTTTAATGGCCCTGCCTCCCAGCTAGATTCAGAGCTGGAGGTGCCAAGCAGACAGTCTTCAGGTCACTGATGTCTTCTAGTCTGAGCTTTCCTATCCAGCTTTGACTATCTCAAGCTAAGAATAAGGTGGAACTGTGTGGGCCATGTCAACTTGCATGTGTGTGGGCTGGACTTGTCCTTCAAGGTTCTTCCTGCTGCTTTTGTGGCTTCTCTGCCCTTCTGCAATGAAGCCCCACTGCTTCCTTGGGCTCTGGGGCAGAAGGGCCCTTTTAGAGGCATAAGGTGGATGGAGAAGCTCTCAGGGGCTGGAATGGTGGTGCTGGCACTACCCTGGGTGTGGTGGAAGCTGTTTATTTTCTGTGGGTGAACCTGTGGCCTCTCAGGTTGGTGTCAAGATGCCCTCTAGACCTCCTGTGAATTTCCATTGTGGGGTTTGCTTGTCAAAAAGCCAACTTCTCTGGCTGCTCTGTTCTAGCCCAGGTCACCCTTGACTCTTGGGGAGCCCTGTGGAAGGAACATGACAAAACACCAGTTGATATGCATGCACCTTGGTAGCTATGATGCTCTGAATGTAGCCCCAGTGCTTTCCTGGGAGCATCCTTACTGGGTGAGCTGTCTGGGTGATACTGGATCTAGACCAGTGAGCTGCTGAGGTTAAACCCCACCAAATTCCTGATCTTGT
The DNA here is from genome assembly GCF_964237585.1 of Gallinula chloropus. Lineage (NCBI taxonomy): Eukaryota > Metazoa > Chordata > Aves > Gruiformes > Rallidae > Gallinula > Gallinula chloropus. The sequence continues at coordinate 6,254,759 of NC_140100.1, forward strand.
CCAGTGAATGTTCTGTAACTTGCTCAAGGACCCAGAAAATAAACTGCTTGGCACCTGTTAGTCACTGTAGCTTGTCCCACCAGCAGAGCTGAAGTTGCTGGAACTTGATATTGGGGAGGGAGAGTGTGAATCTTGGTCACTCACCTGTCACCTCCCTTAAATAAGCTTCAGCCCTCAAAGCTGAAGCTGGGTAGCATCTGAGCTGAAGGGACCAGAAGCAGAGTGAGGATCTGCCACTGCAGTGAGGATCTTACCCCTCTGTTGTGTTTCAGGTTGGGTTCCTGAGGAACATCACATGGACACTCTCAAACCTCTGCAGGAACAAGAACCCCTACCCTCCCCTGGATGCTGTGAAGATGATGCTGCCAGTCCTCATCTGCCTGATGCAACATGAGGACAGGGACATCATTTCTGATTCCTGCTGGGCTGTTTCCTACCTGACTGATGGCTCCAACGATCGCATCCAGATTGTGGTGGATACAGGGATTCTCCCAAGGCTGGTGGAGATCATGGCCAGCCTGGAGTTGACTGTGATGGTAGGAAACAATCTGCAGTTTCTGGCTTCTTGTCCCTTAATGTAGGAATCCCTGAGGAGAGGGAAGGCTGTTTCCATCCTCTGTGGCTAATGTGGTCTGCTGCCTGCTCAGCCCATGAGCACAGGCTGCTGCTCTGTCCCAGCTGGCTGTGGCTGGCAGAGTGGACAGGCTCAAAGGGGCTGTAAAGCTGCTTAGAGCAGAACAGGAGGAGGATAGGTCTGTGAATAGCAGTAATCACCCCCAGTGCCTTCTTGATTTGAAGGATCAAGCACTTAGTGAGGGATCTTGCTGGACTTTCTGGCATGTATCCCTCGAGGCAAGGATTCTCCTCATCTCCTTTAATCTCTGTCTAGACTCCAGCTCTCCGTGCTGTGGGGAATGTAGTCACAGGCACCGACGAGCAGACCCAGGCAGCTATTGATGCTGGTGTCCTGGCTGTCCTGCCCTACCTCCTGAGGCACGTGAAGCCAACTATACAGAAGGAAGCAGCGTGGACACTCAGTAACATTGCAGCAGGGCCTTCCCAGCAGATCCAGCAACTCATCACCTGTGGGTTATTGCCACCTCTGGTGGAGCTGCTTGAAGAGGTGAGGGGTGGGTGCAGCTGCTGCTGTGGGAGCAGTGCTGAGCTTGATGAGGTCTGGGATGCCTCCATCAGCATGTGCCCAAGAGCCACCTGATCAGTGTGCTGTAGAGCTGTTGGGTTCCTTGGAACAGCCTGGGTGCTCAGACTTGTTGGTAGCCCTGTGTGGAAGCATGGCTTGATGCCCACCCATCACTCAAAGTGTGGGGGAAGGGGTGGGGTGTCACTCCAAACAAGGGGAGGGAGATGGCTGTCCTCACCTCACATGGGTCCTAGGGGCATGCTGAAGCTTGGCAGTGCCTTCATTGTGCTGTTCTTCCAGGGGGACTTCAAAGCTCAGAAGGAAGCTGTGTGGGCAGTGGCCAACTTCACAACAGGAGCCACTGTGGAGCAGATGGCAGAGCTCATCCAGTCTGGGGTCCTCAAACCTCTGCTCAACCTGCTCTTGGCCAGAGACAGCAAAACTATCCTGGTCATCCTGGATACCATTTCAAATCTCTTCATGGTGAGTTCTCCTACAGCCTCTTGCATTCTTTCCCCAGCAGAGCAGGAAGGTGTGAGCTGTTCTGTGGTTAGAACAGCTCTTCCTAGAGTAAGAGTTAAACTTCATGGTGTCTGACTTGTTCTTGGGCAGCCCAAGGATGTCCAAAGGGCTTGACAAGGTTAAGATCCCAAAGTGCTTGTCTGCCTCCTGTGAGTTTTAGCTGTCTCCTGGAAAGCAAGAAGGTTATGTGTTAGAGCTGGATGGAGGTGAGGGGCTTGTAGAAATACAACTGCAGAGAAATTGTGTGGTCCCAGGGGCATTTAGGTTCTGTTCCCTGCCAGCTGTTGTCTGCCTGTCTCACTTTGAAAGCCTGTTTCTTGTAGCACCTTTGAACCAGTGGAAAGGCTGTAGTAAACTAATAGTGGTGGCAGCTCACACCTGCTGTGGATGGGGCTGTCAGGGCTGGCTGCTTGGCTGGCAGAAAAGCCACCATGTGGTACTGAGTTGCATGGGTAGTAGTCCCATCCCTGGGTTCCAGCAGGGACTGTGGTCCTCTGCTCTGTAGATCAGGCTGTTTAGAGTGAAAAGACTCTCAGAAGTGTTACTGAGATAAGGTCTTGTTCTCCTGCTTGGCTGTCTGATGCTGCAGGCAGCTGAGAAGCTGGGGGAGACGGAGAGGCTGTGTCTGCTGGTGGAAGAGCTTGATGGTCTGGAGAAGATTGAAGCCTTGCAAACCCACGAAAACAACATGGTCTACCGAGCTGCACTGAATATCATAGAGAAATACTTCTCTGGGGAGGTATGGGAGGCTCTTGCTGTAAACATGAGGCTGTTACATACTGGGATGAAGCATGTACTTTAGGATGCTGAAATAAGGTTTTTAGGAGAGACCTGTGCGTGAGCAGAGCAGTCCCTGCAGCCTGTTCCAGCTGCTTTTAAAGGTCTGTGAAGCTCTGAGCTGTGAGGTGAGGAGTGGCACAGCAGATACAGGTGCCTTGATAGCATCTTGCTGCTGGAATTTGAACTGGCATCAGCTGGAGTTACTGTAGCTGCTGATATGAATACCAAATGTGGACAGGCTTCCTCCTTCAGAGGTGAGCAAGCTTGTCACTATGAATGGAAGTCTCTCACTCATCTGATATCCAAGCACAGCCTGAGCAGTTTACTTGACCCTTCTCATGGTAATGAACTTCAGGAAAAGGTATAGGATACCAGCTAGCAGTTGCAAGAGTCCCATGACTCATGGATGCTGTGCTTGGTCTTAGTCTAGTCTTACAGATGGGGAGACATCAGGGAAGAGGCTTAGCAGTTTGACAGACCTCAGAGCTGAGACTCAGTCTAGATGTGAACTGCAGCAACAGAGAGCAACTGTCTCTGTTAGTTCTCTGCCCAGAACAGGGTCTGCAGGATGTCCCTGGAAGAGGGTGTGGAGGAAGTTCTCCTGCACCCAGTACCTGCCTGAGGGGCTGGGTGCTGGTGGAACATCTCTCTGAAGCAGCCCTGGCTTGTTGTTCTTCCAAGCAGGTGTTTAACTTGAGCAAGCTCTGCCATGCTGGACACTTTCTTCTGTCTCTGGTTTGTGAGTCTGTAGATGTGACTGGGTTTTGTGTGTGAGCTGCAGGGGCAGCAGCTTCACAGTGTGCTGTAAAGATTAGGGGGACTTGGTCTGCTCTCTGAGGGTCCTGATAGTAAAGCTGATCTAGCAAGCTGCTTGTGGGTTTTTTAAACAAGAATTAAAGCAGTGAGCTGCTGTTTAAAAAAAGCTTCAGGCAAGCTCTGGAAAAAGCTTGGGCTCATGAAGATGCAGAATCTCTAGCTCTGGCTGTAACTCTTTCCTAGGAAAACCCAGATCTGCAGCCTGGGACTGGCCAGGATGGGCTGTTTGACTTCTCAGTGAGGAAGCAAGACTTCAACTTCTGAAGATGAAGCATTGCACAGCTCTGAGGTGGTGGGTGAAGGTGTTCTAGTAGAGCTCACACCTCCAACCAAAAAGAAGCAAAGATATAGAACCTTTTTACTTCTGAAACCTGTCAATAAATTGCACTTCTGACTTTGTACTTCTTGCCCCTGACTCTTTTCTTCACAAGCTGCCCTTGTGAACAGTGCAGATTCCTCTCCACAGTGTTGAAGGCCTTGCAGAAATATGTTGGAGCTCCTGGGCATGTTTTCTGGGTGCAGAGGCATTAAGCTGCTGGAGAATGGGGAGTTACTACCCAGTCCAACAGGGTCTTGGTGCTTGTGCTGGAACTTCTAGGTTTGACTCTGGAGCAGCCCTGAACCTGCTCAGAAGGTGTGTTTAACCCTTCTGTGGTTGAAAACACTTCTAAGAGGAGATGCTTCTAGCAGAGGGGGAAAAGTGGTTGGGGAAGGTGGGTCAGGCACCCCTGTGTGTGCTGCTCCAGTGTTGGGATCTGGGCACAGGAGCTGCTGAGTAGATGCTGGTCCTATGGCAGAGGGCTGGGTCAAAGGCAGTTGTTGTGGGAGCAACACAACTCTTCTCAGCCTGGAGCCCACTGAGCTGCCCCTAATCCTGAGGCTTTGTATTTTGGGTTTCCATTGTGTCACTGCCCCTTGCTGTGAGGGTGTCCTCCAGCCCTGGGCTTTAGCTTCAGGCTCAGCAGAAGGTGAGGATGCTATTGATGTGGCTCTGAAGTGTAGCTTGCAGCAAGTGTTGGTGCCTTGTGTCTATCCCAGCACCAGCATGTGCTGGGCCATTAGCACAAACACTGTGCTGCAGGTTTGTAACAAGCTGCTGGCTGCTGCCCCAGGTTTGCAGAGCTCAGAGGGAAGAGGGTTCTGCTCTGTAGCCTTTGGTACAAAGGGATTGGAGCATCTCAAGGGCTTTGCTTCCTGCAGGGTGGGGGTGGCAGCTTCCTCCTCCCTCCTCATGGGAGTTTGATTTGTCAAAAATGACCCTGGGTGCTTTTAGGGCTTTGCTTCCTCAGCTGCAGTGGGAGGTGATGTGGCACTAAGCTTCAGTGGAAGGGAAAAATCTCTCCAGGAAGCAAACCTCTTCCCCCACCCTGAATCAGCTTGCCAGAAGGTTTAGAGGGGATAAAGGAGTTAGGCAGCTAATGTTTGGCTGTGCCCCATACCCTGGGAGGAGGTGTACAGCCCTATTCCTGGGTACCAGAGCTGGGTCTCAATTAATTAATATAAAAATGCTGGAACTGATGAGTTGCAAAGTGCTTCTGGGCTTTTATTAGGGATCTAAAACCACTTCAGTGTGACAAAGCAACAGCTGAAACAAGCACCGGTGACAATCCTTTGTTTGTGCCTCTGGGTCAGCACAAAGGGCTGTGGCTGGGCTGCCTGCACCTTCCTGCTGCTGCCAGGGCTGATACAGCGTCTGGGAACGGTTGGGTTTCACCAGGTAAAACGAACCTGAGGCAGGTGCTTCCTCAGTGTAAATGGAGATGCAGACCGGAGCTGGGCTCTGCACATCCCACCCCCTTGACTTTGGACCGTGGGCCAGCACAGGACATCCCTGTGGCTCTTCCCACAGTCCCTTAGAGATGCTCTGGCAGCGGGGCTGCTGTTTGCTGCTGCTCTGCTGAGTTAGAGCAGGTGGGAAGAGGAAGGGCAGAGCTGTTTGCCTTTTGCCCTGCTTTTCTGTGGGTGCTGGAGCTGAGCCTGCAGTGGATGGTGTTGTGTAGAGCCCTGGGAGCAAAGCTGCTCGCTTCCTCATCACATCTTTAATCTGCAATAAAACAGGGTCCCAGTAGCCTGGGATGTGATGGAGAAACAGCCATGACCCTTCTCTTAAAAGTACCAATATGTGCCTGCTGTCCTGTGCTGTGGGGTGAGGAGAGCAGGGGTGGCATTTGGGGCAACACTGCCACTGTCATCCCACAGAGGAGCAGGACCTGCTGGAACAGGAGGCTGCTGGGCTGTGCCATGGGTGTGCAAGCAGCCTGCTGGCATCTGCTCACCTGGTTAATCAGAGCTGCTCCCCTCTGATGCCCACCAGTCCCAGCTCTCCTGCCCTGGGTGCAGGCAGCAGCCTCCATGGTGATTTTGGCTCTGGGGGGTTGAAGCCACACAAGCCTCCTGATAGGATGGGGAATCCGTGGGGACCAGCAAGGCTGAGATGCTGCCGTGCCAATTCCTTGATGCTTCCCCTGAGCAGCCCAACCTCCCTATGGTGGTGCACAAAATAAGTAGTTTTTTAATTAAAGCATCCTGCATCCTGCCCCAGAGGAGCCCTGCACCAGCTGCTCTGTCCCCATGTCCTTGGAGTGCTGGAGAAGGTGCTGCCAGTGCCCATGCCAGCGTGTTTGCCCCCAATTAGTTAATGCTTATGAAGCAGGGTCTCTTCTAAAACACTTTGATGCCTAATTGCTCATTTCCTACCCTCACTGTGGCACCCCACAGCCCACCCCCCCTTGTAACCTGGGTCTGGCTTTGCAGGAGCAGGTGGAAGGGGGTTTATGTGGCTGTCCCAGAGGCTACAAACCAGGAGCCAAAACCCAATGGTTGGTGAGAAGGAAGAGGAGGTGGGAGATGAGATGGCCTTGAGCAAGTTCAGCTGGGCAGGAGGCTGGGGAACCAAGGCAGGTTTGTGCTGTGGGCTGGGAAGGGGGATTTTAGGGATGAAATTCGATGGTGAAAAGCACCACCCAAGCTTCCAGGTCTGCTGTTGCACCTGATGCTTGGCCATAAATCATCGAGGCTTTCACCTGTTCCCCGTCCCTGTTTTGCTTTCTCCCTGGAATTTAAAGGGAAAAGCTTTTTCCTCCCCTTGCCCCTGGGAAGGGTGGGCTGAGTGAGGAAGTAAAAGCCAGAGGGTTGCTGTTGTGCCAGGCACATGTGGGAGCAAACGGGACAGCCGGGCCTCGGCCGCTCGGCGTGACGTGACGCCGGGCTGTCCCCATGCAGGGGGATGGGGGATGCTCGTGCCTCTGGAGGGGTTTGGCACCTCAAGTGATGGGTCCAGTTCTGGGCCCCTCACTGCAAGAAGGACATCAAGGTCATCGAGTGAGTGCAGAGAAGGGCAACCAGGCTGGGGAAGGGGCTGGAGGGAAAATCCTCTGAGGAGCGGCTGAGGGAGCTGGGGGTGTTCAGCCTGGAGACGAGGAGGCTGAGGGGAGACCTTCTCCCCACCTACACTGACCTGACAGGAGGGTGCAGAGAGGTGGGTGATGATCTCTTCAGCCAGGGGACAGGAGATGGGACAAGGGGCAATGGGCTCAAGCTGTGCCAGGGCAGGGTCAGGTCTGATGTGAGGGAAAAGTCCTTCACTGAAAGAGCTGTCAGGGCCTGGAACAGGCTGCCCAGGGAGGGGCTGAGTCCCTATCCCTGGGTGTGTTTAACAGACGAGTAGATGAGGTGCTCAGGGATCTGGTTTAGCACAGGACAGGAACGGTTGGATTCGATGTTAAAGGTCTTTTCCAACCTGGTGACTGTGTGATTTAGGGATTCTTCCATCGGACGTGGCTCTGTCTGGTGAGAGCAGGAGGGGTTACAGCTCGCTTGGCCATGGTTTATTTTGCCCATTCACAAAGCAGGGGCTGGGGCTGGGGGAGGACGGACGGATGGGGCACAGTGGAGCTGGCAGACAAGCTGTGAGGCTGCACCAGGGAGGGGTGTGTGTGATTTGGGGACCACTCAGGGCAGCTCCTGGGCGCTCAGCCAGTTGTCCCAGCCCCCCAAGGGCTGTGGGCACGCTGGATCCACGCGTGCCCATGCACATCCCCTCCGTGCCACAGCCGCCTCACCGCAGTGGGGGCACCTCCTATACCCCCACCCCCCCACGCCCTGAGGAACGGCACCCGCCATGTGCCGGGTCACCCCATCCCCGCCCGCCATGTCACCCCTACACCCAATATGTCACCCCCCCACCGTGCCACACCCACACCCTCCCCTCGCCAGGGGGCGCTGTCGCTCCCCCTCAAACGTATCCTCCGGCGCATGCGCTGCACCCACCCTCCGACCTTCCATCGATGGCGGCCGGGGGAGGGTTTTCCTCCCCCCTCCTCCTCCTCCTCCTCCATCCTCTCCCCTCCGCTGTGCCGCGCCGCGCGCTGACGTCACCACCCTCCGGTGTACGTAGGGCGGGGGGGGTGTGGGCGTGGCCAACGCGCTCTCCGCGGCCGGGCCGGGCCGGGCGCGTCGGTCTGGCGGTGGCGGCGGCTGGTTGAGGCGGCGGCGGAACAGCAGCAGCAGCTCCAGCTCCAGCTCCTCAGCGGCATCGCGGCGAGCGGCTGTTCCTGCATGGCGGCCGGGGTTTGGCGGGGCTGCCGGTTGATCTCGGCGTCTAACGCCGTTTGAGCCGGCGCGATGTCGAATCCCGGTACCCGCCGGAACGGTTCCAGCATCAAGATCCGCCTCACAGGTAACGGGGTGGAGGAGGCGACGCTCAGTTTGTGTGTGTGTGTCTGTGTCCGTCTCCCTTTCCTTGGGCCCGGCCTCCCCTTCCCCTCACGCCCGCCAGGCCGGGGAGGGGGCGA